>NC_138083.1:26893735-27493735 GCF_964212035.1 Myotis nattereri | reverse complement strand
CTACTGCCAGCAAAATATGATGATGGCTTGAATAGAAAGGCACTGGAGATAGAAAATGAACCAATTTAATATACTATTGGGAAGTAAACTGAATAGGACTTGCTGATGGTTTGGGTGAGAAGGAAAGAAAAGGAAAATGACCTTAACAGGATCATTTTCTGCTAATTTCCTATTCCAACATCTATCTCCCCCTTCCTTCTTAACAGAACCCAAAATTTCTCTGGTGTTGCCAAGGGTCCTGGATAAGATTTATATTTTTGTATATCACTTTCAGTTATATATGATTATGATATATCCCGCTAAACATTGGCTAATAAGATATAAGAGGAAGTGTTGGGAGCTTTTGAGATGTTTCCTTAAAAGATAGTTGTCATGGCCTTACTCTTCTCCACATAAACCTTAATTGTCTGGAACTCAGATGTGAGGTAGTAATTTCGGCAGTCAATTTGGACCATGAAGACAAGAGGCAAATGTTAAAGAGGGGCAGGTCTCACATACCAACCACTCCCCCATCCCTCCAAGCTTCCTTTTCATGATAAAATGAAACTTTTTATGTCTAAATCACCTACAGCCCAAAGAATAAACAGCATAATCCACTGCGTAAACAGCAGTGACATTAACCTAGAGGTGGAAAGGTGGATGGCGTTCAGGTAATGAGGAGAAACACCAAGACTAGTGGTAAGTTTGAGATACCTCAGAGGTGACCAAGTGGGCATTTACATATATGCAAGTCTATAATTTCTAACATGTTTGGATTAAGTTTAGATATTTGAGATTCCTTGCCATATTTCAGGTATTTGCAATAACAAAGTAAAGTGGATTCATAGATTCAATGCCTATCAAAATTTCGGATGTTTTTTTTTTTGTTTTTGCAGAAATTGAAATGCAGAACCAAAAAAATTTATATGGAAATGCAAGGAACTCAGCACAGCCAAAACAATCTTGAAAAAGAACAAAGTGGGGGGACTCACACTTTTCAATCCTAAAATTTACTACAAAGCATAATCAGGACAGCATAAAATGATATATTAATCAACACAACAGTATTGTGAGTCCCAAAGTAAACCTTTACATTTGCGGTCCATTGATTTTGATGGGGTGCTGAGAAAAATCAGTGGGGAAAGAAAAGTTATTTGGTTGTTTTTTTTAATGGTACTGAGACAACAAGATAACCACATGCAAAATAATGGAATCGAATGCCTACCTCACACCATGCACAGCGCTGTGTCCCCTGTAAATTCCAGTCCAGTCGATGGCCCGATCTAACCCCTGAAAGGCTGAAGTCAGGGATGGATCCCGGAAGCCTGGATGCTGAGTCCTACAGCAGGCGCAGGCGCAGTTCGCTCAGCGCGGCTTCCTTCCAGGCATAGGGCCCTCCTGGCCGGTTAGATAGGGCCTGTCCTTGCCCACCCCGTCATCGTCCATGGCCCAGCAGGTCCCCAAACTGCACCACTGATGAGAATATTTGAATATTGATTACTACCAGATCTCATGAGGCTCTGCTTTCCTTACAGAACTTCGGGCCCGTCCGGCAATCGTGATTCCCAGGTGCCTTTCATCCCGTAGGGCTTCCGAGATCCCGCGAGATCTGGCACCAGAGGCATTAGCAGCTCTGTTCTCGGACCGGATGGACCCTGGCAGCAGGATGTGCTCCCCCGAGGTCCCCACCTGGGGCGCGGCCTGTCCCCAGGTGAGGACCCGGGGACCCAGGACAGGGATCCTAACTTGTGCAACAGCATTGCAGGCACATGCGCAATTCGCTACCCGCGCACCTGCAGTTCGTCTTGCAGGACCTCAGCCTGCGAGGATGGAGGCTGCCCCTGCCAAGCAGGCCAGCTTCCTGGGGCCACCGGTTCACATGCACTGCACTCCTGAGGTGGAGCAGGGAAAATCGTTTGTGCCAGACCTCGTGGCCCCTGTGTAGGGAAAATACACAGATCCTCGGTGGGAGTCAACTCTCCCTGTGGACTCCCTGGCACTGCCCAGATGGATGGTAAATCTAAGGAGTTCCCATAGATCTGGCTTTGGGGAACCAGCATCTCTTTCAGAGCGCGCTGGACGTGGGCAATGTGCTGTCGTCCTCGGAAATCCCAGCCGGTAGCCCATCTATCCCTGCAAGTCAGGAACTCAGGGACCTATCCCTGGGAGCCCGTTTGCTGATCCATGCGACAAGCCATGCACAGGTTGCTGCCACACATCTGCCCTCAGTCATCAGGCCCATCTGACCTGTTGGGTAGGGCCTGCCCGTGCCCATCAAGCTGTCATCCTGAGGCTCCCGGCTGTGCCATTGTTGCGGGGGTTTGCATGGATAGTGAAGATTAAATTGTACTTCACCAAGTAAAATCATGTAGCTGGACAAGTGACTTATACCCAGATTATGGAAAAAGTACTAGACCTCAGTTAAAAAAAAAAAAAAAAAAGAAAAGAAAGAAAGAAGGGAGTATATGAATGGACATTTCTCCAAGGAAGACACACAAATGGCCAAAAAGCACAGAAAAATATCATTAGTCATTAGGAAAATGCAAATCAAAACCACAATGAGATACCACTTCACACAAGAATGGCTACAATCAAAACAACATTCAATAATATCTTTTGGCAGAAAGTGAAGAAATTGGAACCTCATACATTAGTAGTGAGACTGTAAATAATGCAGCCAATGTTTTTTGAATACAGTCTGAGTTTCTCAAATGATTAAACATAGAGTTACCATATGATCCAGCAATCCCACCCAAGAGAAATGAAAACATATGTTCACAAAAAATTGTTCATAAATATTTATAGCAAACATTCATAATAGTTGAATAGTAGAAACAACTCAAATGTCCTTCAACTGATTAATGGATTAATCTGTTATATCCATACAATGGCATATTATTTGGCAATAAAAAGTAATGAAGTAATGATATATTCTGTAACATGCGTGAACATTGAAAACATGCAAAGTGAAAGAAGCCAGACACAAAATAAGGCAAAGGACATATATCATATGATTCCACTTATATGAAAAGTCCAGAATGGGCAAATCTATAGAGGCATAAAGCAGATTAGTGTTTGCCGAGAGCTGGGAGTGGTAAATGTCGGAATAAATGAGTAGTGTCTGTTAAAGGGTACAGGACTTTCTTTGTGGGATGATACAACGTTCCAAAATTAGAGTGCAGATGGTTGCACAACTCTGTGAATATACTGAAAAACACTGAATTGTACACATGAAATGGGTGAATTTTATGGCATGTGAATTAAATCTCAATAAAGTGGTTAAAAAATCAAAAGAGAAGGTGACTTTTCTTTGCCCATCAGAGTGAAAAATCACAGTCATATTCATTGGCTTCTAGATCCCAAGTGTCCAATTCCTTGCTGTCTCTGTCTGGAAGCTCCCTGCCTATTTACATTCTTGGCCAGGGTTGATTCTTTGTACCTGACAGTATCCTTTGCCTGGTTCTCAGAGGCGCCAGCATCTTTACCGTCTCTTTTCTTGCCTTTTATTCCCACCAAATTGTGAGCAGCTGCACGGAAGTGATGAGTGTTTAATCACAAGATTTCCGGGAAAATGATCCAGATTTCTGTTTTAAATACACTTAGTTATTTGTAAAACAATAATTTTTTAAATCAAAATAATTAATTATTTTATATGCTATAAAATAGCTATATTGGAATAATCATTTGCTTCCAAGTTCATTTCTTTTTTGATGCAGAAATTTAAATACATCTCCTCCTGCCTCTCTCTTAGATATGTGAAAATTTCTAAATGAGCTATTAGCTATTAACAAGAATTATACTACACTAGGGCTTCTAGAGTGATGTTTTATGTCATTCCTGGCCTATGCATAGCTATATAAGTGCACTGTCCCAGTGTCTTGCCATCTGGCTCAGCACCTTTTAAACTTGAACTGCATCAGAGTTACACAGGCCACTTGTTGAAGCACTGACTGCTGGGTTCTGATTCAGTGGTCTCCAGCTAATCAGATTTTGCATTTCTGAGTAGCTCCCAGTCAATGTTAATATTGCTATACACAGACCACTCTTGGAAGATCAAGGAGGGAGAGCACCAGTATCTGTGTGTTATACTTAAACCCCAGCCAAGGCTTAGGTGTGTCCCTCAGAGGAGGCATCTGCCAAAGTAGTTGTTCAATAGTAATTTCACAAACATTTAAAAAGAAAAACAAAAACACAAAATAGAAACAGACTCATACCTACAGAGAAAAGCCTGATGGTTGCCAGAGGGGACAGGGTTTGAGAGGCTGAGTGAAAAGGTGAAGAGATTAAGAAGTACAAATTGGTAGGAACAAAGTAGTCATATGGGTGTAAGTACAGCATAGGGCATACTATAGTCAATAATATTGTAATAATTATGTCTGGCGTCAGGTGGATACTTGAAATATCAAGGGAATCATTTGTAAAGTATATGATTGTCTACCCACTATGCTGTACACCTTAAACTAACACAAAATAATACTGAATGTAAACTGTAAGTGAAAAATAAAAATTTTAAAAATGGTTAAAGTAAAAATATTTGCATATAATAGTCTATAATTTTTATTGTATATTGCCACTTATATGATAAGTTTGGACTCTTTATTTTCTAACTTTCATAGTTACATCAAAGAATATAAATAATTATGATATATATTGTTTTTAATTTATAATAAAATAATTTCCTAATAATTTATTTTAGGGCTTCCAGTTTAAAGATAATCCTTTCACTATAAAACAGGGGTGGGGAACCTTTTTTCTGCCAAGGGCCATTTGCATATTTATAACATCATTCACAGGCCATACAAAATTATCAACTTAAAAATTAGCCTGCTGTATTTGGTCAAACTACCCCTAACTCCTTAGCATGGCCAGATCAAATGATTTCACAGGTCTTATACAGCCCACAGGCTGGATGTTCCCCACCCCCGCTGTAAAACGAGGTTTAAAATATAAGTCAACATTATAATTATTATTCTTTGTGATTGAAAACTTCTTGATACTGCCCAACCAAAAAATATAAATAAATTGAATGCTAAAACATTTAATACATTGAATGTTATAACTGCCAACCATGAAAGCTAATAACCAATTTTGTGCTTATCACTACCATCCTATTGTTCTTATTTTTCAAGTAATTATTTTTTATTTGAATTTAGAAAGGAAATTATACTAATAAAATGTTATTTTTAAACATATACAACAGGCAACTGAAACACATGATAAGACTAAGTTGAACATCAATATGCTAGGGAGACATCACAGGTAGGGGATAGGAGGAAGTTAATATTTCTGAACAATAATATAATCTACCATAGTTTTTAACATATGTTTAACTCATAGATGATGGTTGGTTGAAGACACAAAACAAAGAAACATTAATTACTATACAAAGATCGCATAAATTATAGTAATTATATATACTTTTCTCAATATGACCAGCACCAAATCAGCACATTTTAATCTGATTAAAATTCCTGCAGATCAGCCCAGCCAGCGTGGCTCAGTTGGTTGAGCATCAACCTATGAGCCAGGAGGTCATGGTTCAATTCCTGGTCAAGGCACATGCCTGGGTTATAGGCTCAATCCCCAGTATGGGGTGTTCAGAAGGCAGTCTATCAATGATTCTCTCTCATCATTGATGTTTCTATCTCTCTCTCTCCCTCTCTGAAATATATATATATATATATATATATATATATATATATATATATATATTAAAATTTAAAAAAAATTCCTCACCCCTAATTCTTTGTCATGGCCAGACCAAATGGCCAGATCAAATCAGCATATCTTTAGATCTCATAAAATGAGTGATTAAAAAGAGAAAATACAGAAGTGGTTATATGCAATTTGTTTTTTCATTAACATGAGTGAAGAAGTTCCAGAGATGCCTCCTGTCTGAAAATAGAATAACAAGCATTTCGAAAAATAGACCAGCTGATTGCTAATCCAAAATGGTAATATTCTAAACATAAGATCACAATAGCAGTCTTAATTTTTATGATATAAAACTAAATTTTAAAATATATCTAATAAACATCCATTCTGTAACAAAATATGCCATATAACATGCCATTTTTAATGTATTTGTCAAAAAATCATATTTTTTCTTTTATAATTTGATGGATATTTTTATAATTTTACTTTTATAAGTAAATAGCCTTTGTTCCCAATTTAAGTGGTAACCCATTTATACATTGTCTGTGTATATTAAAGACTCAATTTAAATAACATTATTAAATGGGATTAGTAACCAAATTATTATTTTTTAAAAGTATGTTACCATATATCATGCAAATATTCCACAAAGATTTTTTTGAATAAATAAAGGTGACTACAAGTTTATATGTAGATTATTATACTCAATTCTACGGCTGCTGTAACAAACTGCCAAAAAGTTGGCGGTTTAAAGCAACAGCAATGTATTGCCTCTCAGTTTTGGAATCCAGAGTGCAAAGGTGTCACCTGGTTGTTTCTTTCTGTGGGCTCTGAGGTAGAATCCATTCACATACCTCTCTCCTAGGTTCCGGTGGTTACTGGCAATCCTTGGTGCTCCTTGGCTTGTAGACACATCACTGCAATCTCTGCCTCCATCATCACATGACTTTCTCTGTGTGTCTCCATATGTCTTCTTTTTGTTTAATACCCACCATTGGATTTTGGGCTCATCTTAATCCAAGATTATCTTATTTGGAGATTCTTAATTATATAAGCAAACACTCTTATTCCAAATAAGTCATATTTTGAAGTTTTGCATAGACATATTTTTGAGAGCCACAATTCAACTTACTATAATTGTGAAAGAAGTTTGAGAATTAAAAATAATTGGTAAAGTAGCAGCAATCCATTGTTTACCATTCCACCCATACATTGCTTCCTTCACCTATACATTTATTTTGTACACTGATTGATTGCCTGCTATGTGCCAGGCACTGAGTTCTACCCTTGGAAGATAAGTTCCCAAAACAATTATTACCTCTGAGGAAACGGCCATATGTTGGTTTTCACACAGGTCCATGGCCAAGTTTTCATCCCTGAGATAAAATAAAATACATTAAAAAACATTAAATTTACCTCATTTAAATAAATTTTTTGTTTCTACAGTATGCTCTGTTTATTTTTTTTGTGTGCAGATACTTGTGTTCTATAAGTAAAAATGAATAAATGAATAGAAGATGATAACTGTACTTCATAATATTTTTTCTTGAACTTCATAATATTCTTTCTTCAGGAAATGAAAGATATGAACATTTCAGCCCTGTTGCACCAATGTTCTTTCTGTCTCTGCATAGAACCAAAGATAACTTGTACTCATTGAGGTCTCCATGGGGAATATCCCCACTCTAACATTTCAAAGATTAGTTATTCTCCTAGACTTAGCAGAGAGAGATTTTGATAAGAATTGGGGTGGGAAAGGGATGGAGGTAGAACCTAAATTCATGTGGTCAAGAACACTGACATTTGTTTTTATAATATAAAGCATTTAATTGGTGTTTATTATTAATAATAAATATTTATATCCATAGGCTGATAAAAATCATGCTACTGGAATGTGTACAACAAGCAGACAGAAGATTTATCTTAGAGGAGAAGATTCTTAATAAGAAAAGCTGAGAAGTAACATGCCCTTACAGGTGTCTTTTAGAGAGGGCTGGCTTTCAGGAATATATTAATTCTGGGATAAAGTATTATGTTGATACACGTGAGGCAGAAAATGGTGAAAAATTTTCCTGAACTTCTATTTATTGTTCACAGCCTGTGTGCAAGAAAGGGTTAACTCCACAGGCCTGAGCTGTTCAATTCCTCAGGTTCCAAAGAAAGGCCTGTCTTGAGATTGGCCCTTGACAGGATCCTAAGTGATAATCGCTAAACCTTTAAAATATCCTGCTTGATAAGAGTGTTTTTATATGCCTGAGGTCTTGGACCATGCTATGTAAGTTTGATCTCTGGGGAGGTACAGTCTATGTAGCTAAGGTCAGTGACATGGGCACTGCATTCCTACATGACTGACCAACAATAAAACCCTGGACTCATAAAGTGAGTAAGCTTCTTGGGGAAAAAAAATATCAATTCAAAAGAAGGCACAGAAGAAGGAGGAGAAATTTTTTTTAAGCTGGAAAAATACAAAGTATAAAAAGTGATTTAAATGCCCAAACAACTCACATTATATTATGTATAAAAGGACTAAATGTTTAAAGAGGTTCATATTGGCCAAATTTGATATGATTTGAGCATCAGAAAGAATCCTGTCTATAATTTGAATACTTGGAAATGTAAAAATTCATGAGTACATAATGATTCTTTTAATGATAAAATGAAAGAGAAGACCATACCACTTCAATAATTATCTAACACAGCAATTCCTTGCTGTGAAAATAGTAGTTAAAGAAAAGATGCACATATTAATTCTGCCTTATACATTTAGAATTGTTAACTTTTGTGTGATTGACTCTCTTTATAATAAAGTCTATTATATTTGATACTTCTATAACTATATCATTTTCTCTTGGTTTGTATTTTCATGATTAATCTTTCCCTTCTATCCATTTATTTCAACCTTTTTACATATATGTTTTAGGTGGGTCTTTTATAAACAATATAGATTTTTTTCTAATAGAACAACTAATCAAATGTAAATGGGAGAAAAAAATAGCACAATAAACATACTAACACCCACCAAGAAAATCATCATTTGTTAACATTTGCTGTTAAAGGATTTTCTTTAAGAGGAAAAAGAAAAACACACACATTAAAATATGAATAATAAAATGGCAATAAATAATATCTATCAACAATTGAACTAAGGAATAAAACTAATGAAAAAACAGAACAGAAACAGACTCATAGATACAGAGAACATCCTGACAGTTGCCAAATAGAAGGGAGGTTGGGGTGATGGGTGAAAAAGGTGAAGGAATTAAAAAGTACAAATTGGTAGTTACAGAATAGTCATGGGGATGTAAAGTACACCATAGAGAATATAGTCAATAATATTCTGATAATTATGTATGGTGTCAAATGGGTATGAAATGTATCAAGATGATCACTTAGTAAGTTATAAAATGCCTAATGAGTAATGTCTAATGGTACAGCTGAAAGTAATATGATATTATATATGTCAACTGTAATTCAAAAATTAAAAATTATTTAAAGTCCAATAAAATAAAATTAGAAAGAAACCTTTTCAATTTGATGTAGGAAATTAATAAAAAAAGAACTACAGCAAACATTATATTTAATAATACAATATTGAAATTATATCAGGGAAAAGATAAAGATGACCTCTTTTACCATTTCTATTTGATTTTTCACTATAATATCCAGTGAGGGAAGAAAGGAAAGAAGGAGGGAAGCAAGAGTGGGAAAGCAGGAAGGAAGGAAAGAAGAGAGGAAGGAAGGAAGGAAGGAAGGAAGGAAGGAAGGAAGGAAGGAAGGAAGGAAGGAAGATGGGAGGAAGGGAAGGAAAGAAAGGTGGAAGGAATGTAAGGAAGGAAGAGCAACAGGGATTGAAAAAAATTCTACCCAAATATATGAGAGAATTTAGGATTGTTGTTGAATGCATATTAATATACAAAGTGAACTTATATTCTGTTTACAAAGAACAAACAGAAAAGTAAAATTTTAAAAGAAATACTTCTAATTACAAATACTAAAACAGAAATGTAACATCAGATGGGCAAGATTTTTAGAGAAAAAAATGGTAAAAATTTACATTCAGAGATGTTAAAGAAGATCTACATAATAATGAAAACTATAATATGCTCATGGACTGGAAAGTTCAATACTGTGAAGGTGCCTACCATCCCCAAGATAATCTATAGATTCAATACAATCATGATCAAAATTCCAACAGAGTAGTGCATCTATGTATGTGAGCATTGTGCGTAGGTGTATGTATGTGTTTGGATTGATAAGCTTATTCTAACGTTTATAAGAAAATGCAATGCAATGTAGCCCAAAAAAAAATCTTGAAGAAGAAGCATAATGCTAAGGAACATGAAGCACCAGATAGCAAGACTTCTTATAAAGATACCAAAACTAGACAGCGGGGTTTTGGTGCAAAAATAAACAAACAGGTCAATGGAACAGAATAGTCTATACTAGCTACCCATTAAAGGACAAAGGAAAGAATCTAGGCAAGAGTGAGTAGCTAAATATTCAAGGAAGAAAAGAGCTAAATAGTTAAAGTTAAGCAGATGAAAAAAAAAAAAAAGTTAAGCAGATGGCTGGGATACAAAAGCTGGTGGAGGCACAGGACCTAAATAGGAGGTCCTGCCTGAGACTGAAGAGAAGAGGTGTTGGGCAATGGAGAAGAGGGAAAAAATTTTGAAATGGTCATCAGGGAGAGTAACACTGTGAGCTGATCACAAACTGCAACAGCATAACCAAGCATATGGAAGAACTATTGAGACTCACGACTAGGAATATTTAACTCAGAAAATAGCAAAATATGTCTGCAATGTTTACCGGTTCAAATACAAGCCAAGAGAAGGTAAATGCATGGGGTCAATAAGGATTGTGATATTACTAGGTAATTATAGATAAAAGAAGAGCAAGTAAGTATTGGCAAGGACATTATTGAAATGGCAAACTTTGGAATATAAGCTTAAATGGAGAGAAAAAAAGAAAAAAATGGATATCCTGAGGATCTCTGTGATCGTTTTTCTAACTTTGTTTGGCATTATCTTATTACCTCGCCACCCAAGGATGCTGTGTTCTTTCTTGGCTTGAGTACAGAAATCAGGTTGCCCATTAAATATTTCCCATCGTGCCATCAACATAGTAATTCCAGGGAAATTGATTGTAATGATTTTAAATCCTTCCACTGAATTCAATAGAAAAATAAAATGAGTAAAATAAAAGCAGAGTCCAAACAGAGGGCAAAAAGAAACCTAGGGCCTGCTCTGACTTATAGAGCTAGTAGAGTATCTCCCTGAAAGGTTTGTTTTAACTAAATACCAAAACCCTGAATTCTTTTGCACAGCTTGTAAGCAAATGTTAGCATGTGAATTAGATTTACATCTTACAGAGAAAAAGAAAGGGTTGTGAGGCTGAGGAGAAGGCATAACAAAGGTTTATTTTGTAGCAATGGAATCACAACTGCCTGGTTAGACATGAACTTGACTGATGGGTTTTCCATGGTAGCTTCCCAGCACTTAATCTTAGCCAAATATTAACGTGTTGAATTTATTACATGTGAGCTCTGAATTAAAAGTGACCATCTGTGGCACATGTGTGTGGTACATTGAACAGTGATATATTGTGGACTAGCAAGGGATACTGTGATTGTGACATGACAGGCAAACCCACTCACACACCAAGAAAGCTAAATGAATCTGATGGACACTGGTGTCATTCCTCTCTGCAGGTATCTGCTTTCTGAAACAACACATAATACGTAGGTGATATAGTATTATATTCCCTTCATGTATCTCTAAATCTGAAAATGCAATTACTCCAGGGAAACAGAATAATCAACTGAACAAAAGCAAATTTTGAGAAGAAAGGTCACAAGTGTCACAGAAAAGAAATACAAAAGAAAAAAATTTCCTTTTTCTAGTGAACAAGACTACAATGAAGTCAGTATTGCAAAGATTGTTTACTAGGATTTTCAGGCAGATATTAGGATCAAAATTGGTATATATATATACCAATTTATATACCAATATATATATATATATATATATATATATATATATATATATATATATACCATTGGTATATAGTGACCAAATGAAAAACAATTAGCATTTCACCAGGAAATAGAATACATATAAAATTAACTTTTCCTACAAATAAAAGACAATAGAATTTCTATCACAAGGTTAATAAAAAACTAATTATTTATAAATTTTATAGAGGACACCCTTATAGAAAGAAAGGGTTCCATTTGCCAAGGAGTGGGAACAATAGAGCATAAATAAAATTATTTATGTTGAATGAATATTTATTCACGCTTTGAACTGTCTACATCCTGAGAATAGAAAACAATTAGGTTAAAGTTAATTCTTGGAATGCCATGCTATCAGTATCAGAGCAGTGATCAGGTTATTGTTTCTGTGGCTTTGAGCTGTGCATACATGATTGAATTTAGTTGGTTTCACAGGTGAAATTCATAGCTAGATAAAATGTGCTGTGTATCAAGATTCTAAAGAATTGGTGACTTAATGATGGTTTAACAACCATAGACTCTAGAGAATACTGTCGAGTTGGTCATGTGGCCAGCCCTCTGTGACCTGTTCCTGAGGATATTCTACCAAAGGAAAATTATCAGAGATGGAATCAAAATATTATTAGCTGTTTATTATTAGCTGTTCAAAAGCTTTAATGTTCTCAAATTCAGTGATTTGGGCACTTCTAGGACATTGCAGAGGAAAGAGAGAGGAACAGAGACCAGAGCTAAAGAGAGCACTCCATGTCTACAGAACAAGTAGAATTTACACACTATTTTACATTACTCAGGACCCTGTCAATTATAAATAACAGGAATTCAACTTCAATTGAGAAAGGAATATTCAGAGGCCACTAAAAATGTAAATGGCCAATACACCAATGAAAGTATTTTACCTTTCTAGAATAAATTAAAACAGTGAGCAATAAGATCTTTCTGTCTCTAAAATTGTTAGGCTGTTGATAAGGTTTGAGAGAAAGGTCTTTTGGATGCAGTGTGGTATGAGATCTTTCAGGAGATTGATTGGGCTAGAAAATGACAAAGCTTAAAAATGTGCCTTAGCATTTATCCATTCATTAAACCAATAATTTACTAAGTACCTATTATGTGATGGTGATCTAAAAGACATGGTAGACATTACAAAAATAAGCATACTAAGAAAGTAAACAATAGAAAACTACAATTGTGACAAATTACAATTATACAAATCTGAAAAAGATTTCTATAAAATTAGAAAAGCCTACAATAAGGGTAAGTTGAACAGTCCCAGAATTCTGGCAACATTTCCTAGAGTGCCCTTTGCTATAAAGAAATTAGTGAATGTTTACTAGCTAAGGAAGAAAGTACCAGGCAAACACAATAACATGCCTAAATAGCATAGATTTATTTCTCACTCACCTTTCATAGTCATTAAGAAATCCAAGTTCTCCAGTCAGCTCTGGTCCTTGCTCTTCTCACTCGGGCCACTAGCTGGAATATTAGTTACCAATCACCATTGTAAGGAGAAAAAGGCTAAAAGGCTATAAGTAGTCACATGGCCTCAACCAACCACAAAAGGATCCTGGGAATTCACTCTCTCCAGGTGTCAAAATGGCCAAAATACTTAAAGAACACACTGCTCACATGTCCAGTGTGGCTGGAGCTGAGCGAGAGGGAAATATGAGCCAGAGTAAGAAACCTGTCTTCATCCTATTAGCAATAGTCACTGAAGGCTTTACACTTTGAGGAATTTTTCCTAAGAATAAAAATCATGTGGTTGCATTAAAGCTTAATCTACAGGCTTCTATGCCACAGTGGTGTTTATTAAAATTTTTTAAATGGTAGATAAACCTAAAAATTCAACAGCCAGTTCCTATTCAAAAACAGTAGGTTCATTGCATCTTTATGATGAAATACTATATAACCAGTGGAAACAAAAAATACTTAGAAAAATGTGGCATTAAAGTATATTAAGAGATAAACATATGTGTAAGACAGCACAAAATGAAATCTACCCATTTTTTAAAATAACCTATGTTTAGTAGTATAAAAACTCATATATAAATTCGGTAGACCCTTAAACACCATGGGGGTTAGAGGCCCCAACTCCTGATCAGTCAAAAATCAACCTATAACTTTTGACTCTTCCAAAACTTCACTACAGTTGTCCCTAAGTATCCATAGGGGTATTGATTTCAGGACCCCACAAAGATACCAAAATCCGCAGATACACAAGTCACCAATATAAAATGGCTTAGAAGGATGACTACAATTAGCCCTCTGCAACCATGAATCCCAACCATAGCTTGAAAATACTGAAGATATATATATATATATATATATATATATATATATATATATATATATATATATAATTTCAGAGAGGAAGGGAGAGGGAGGGAGAGATAGAAACATCAAGGATGAGAGAGAATCATTGACTGGCTGTCTCCTGCATGCCTCACACTGGGGATCGAGCCCACAATCCAGGCATGTGCCCTGTCCAGGATTTGAACCGTGACCTCCTGGTTCATAGACCAATGCTCAACCACTGATTCATGCTGGCTGGGCAGAAAATACTGTTCTCAATCTGAGAATGGTTGAATCGGTGGATATAAAACCAGGGGATACAGAAGGCCAACCATATATTTATTGGGGGGAAAAAAAATCCAGGTAGCCCAAGCCAGTTAGGCTCAGTGGAAAGAGCATCAGCCTGTGAACTGAAGAGTCCCAGGTTCAATTCCTGTCAAGGACACATGCCCAGGTTGTGGGTGTGACCCTCAGAAGGGGGCGTATAGGAGGCAGCCAATTAATTATTCTCTCTCATCATTGATGTTTCTATCTCTTTCTCCCTCTCCCTTCCTCTCTGAAATCAATAAAAATATATATTTTTAAAATCCAGGTATATGAAGACCTAAGCAGTTCAAACCCGTGTTGTACTGGGTCAATTGTAATCAGTTCTTATTTAATCTAGGATTATGGTTTGCTTGTTCTTTACTTTATTGTTTTCTTCATTATGTGTGCTTTATTCATGTGATAATTTTCTGCAAAGAAGATTATTCTTTTTCAGCAGAATTTTTACAACTGGTGAGGACTTTATTCACCACTGTTCAAAAATAAATATATTTTCCTTTTAACATGAGTAAACATGACTAGATTTCCTGCTAATCTCTTGTAAAGTATGGAGAAGTTAATGTTTTTGTTGTTGTTTCAATTCACCTGAACATTCTGAAAACTGTGTTTACCTTACCACTAGTTCAAAACCTGTTTCTAGTTGGACAAAGTTTACCACTTGTTCTCTTCTTTTCAGTTACCTCTTACCATGAGCAGCCCCAGAACTCAAGGTCTGGATCCATAACAACATGCCCTGAGGAAATGAAATGGCAAATTCTTACCGAGTCCAAAGCCACCAAATATTTTTCAGGTAGCAATTCAGGAGTCCAGTCGAGCATCCCCAGCTTATTGAGCAAGGATGACCTCATGAGAACCTGCTTTGCATCCACTTGTTTTGACATTCTTTTGGCTATGGTGATTGAATGGCCATAACTGCCAGTAAAAGATCAAGAATCATGCAGTATATGTATGACTGATGCCATAATAAGAACATGTATAGCGCTGAAGAACAGGCTGTCTTATTTGACTTTCTTACTCCCTCACTGGACATTTTATCACAGTAAATTCTCTGATTTTTTTTTTCAAGAAAAAAAAAATTGGCACAAAAACTCAAACCGTATTTCATCTCTCCTTCACCTTCCAACAAAATAAATAATCTATTTGACCAGACTTTGCAGACATCGGCCAAATGTTGGCCTGCACTCTGAGCTTATACCTGGATGGGTTGATACATCTGACACAATTGGGTTACCACAAACTGGGCCTTACATGAAAGGCCTGAAAAAGTTTAAAATCAGCCCGGGCTGGAAACAGTCCACTGGGAAGTGTGTTGGTGAAGGAGCAGATTTACATTTCTTGCAGGAATTGTTTTGTTGCTTTGTTGTAAGTTAGTTTCTTTTGTTTTTAAGGGGAAAAATAGTTAAGCTGTGAGATAAGAGTCTTATTACCATTCCTGAAAACCAGCATTTTATCTATTCAAATTGCCATTTCTGAATGCCCACTTCAGCGGCCATTAGTATTTGCCCTTTTGGCTCTCATGACTCTTCACAACATTTTGGATACCAAGAGGCAATTCTGTTTCAGCTAAAAATTTTTCATGATGAAAATAATTTGATTTTGTTTTTTAATGGGAAGCTATAGCTGGTGCTTCTTTTTGCAGAGAGGCCTCCTATTTTGAAGGAAAGTTGGATTTAAAAGAAAATTAAAGTCAAAATAGAAAGAGTACTTGCTAGGCAGAGTGGCAGGTTGCATTTTTTAAATAAGATCTTTGAAAATACTATCTGAATCTTCTTAGGAGGGTACTAAATAGGTCTTTACTTAGTCCTGCAACAGTAAAACAATGGACATTCATGCATATATTTTTTTTAAAAAAAACTACTAATCAGTGTGAAAGAAGATAATGAAAGTTTGAGTCAATGGGAAAATAATAGCTGGAAAAGGAAAGTCTTTAATTTCTATTTTCTTGCATCATAAAAATAAAAAGAATGAGAAAAACACCAGGAAAAGATCAAGGTATGGTTAACTCTATCAAATATTTGCAATTACTTAGAGGCTGGTTCTCCATAAAGAGACAAGTGTAGAAGCTTCAATTGTTTGAGCTTGTCAGTTACATGCCTGTCTTATTGCAGTTTCTCCGCTGCCTAAGTAAGCTATCATCTCCTGTTTTAGCATACTGTTTTAAAGCCTCATTTGTATTTTATATTCATATTTTCCAAGATATTACTTGGGAGAACTTAAAATTTTAGTTGTGTGTGTCTCAAAATAGCCAGTGTATGTGTACACACAAACTAAAACTTCTTTGTGATAATAGCAATGAATAATTTCTTTTTTCTTCTTTTTTTAATATATGTTTTATTGATTAAGATATTACATATGTGTCCTTATCCCCACATTATCCCCTACCCCCTGCTCATGCCCTCACCCCCCTGTTGTCCGTGTCCATTGGCTAGGCCTATATGCTTGCATATAAGTCCTTTGGTTGATCTCTCCTCCTTACCCCCTCCCTCCCCTACCTTCCCTCCAGGGCCCAACAATCCAATCAATGCCTCTCTGTCTCTGGATCAGTCCTTGTTCATCAGTGTATGTTGATCATTATATTCCACAAATGAGTCAGATCATGTGGTATTTATCCTTCATTGACTGGCTTATTTCACTTAGCATAATGCTCTCCAGTTTCATCCATGCTGTGGCAAATGGTAAGAGTTCCTTCTTTTTTACAGCAGCGTAGTATTCCATTGTGTAGATGTACCACAATTTTCTAATCCATTCATCTGTGAATAATTTCAAGAGACTCCAGCTATCAACCCCAAATTTTTATGAGAACATTAAAATCCTATTTACCTTAAAATCTTACCACATAGTCAATAAGATTCATAAAGTCAGGGACTTGAAGTTGTAAGTTAAGAGGCTATCTGTGGCAGATTTTAAAAATGTCCACAAATGTTGCACACTCTTTCCATCAAAAGTGGGATCTTTGTCACCCTCTCATGTACCTACATAGGTTTCTGTCTCACTTGCAAATAGTCACAGTCCAGGAAAAGTGAGGTTTTATGATTTCTAAGGCTGCATGATAAGGGGCAATGCAGCTTTTGCCTGGTGTTCTGGAACATGTGCTTTTATATCCCTGAGCCATCATGAAAGAAGATCAACTACCCTGAAGTAACTATGCTGTTAGGCAGTCAAGAACACAATAAGAGGCCACATTTCTGTGCTCCAACTGGCAGCCCCAGCTGAGCTCTCAGCCAACAGCCAGCAATCCTGCCAACCAGGTGAATGACCCACCCTGAGTATCCAACCCAGTAAAGCCTCCATATGATTCCAGTTGGTACCTAACCTCTTATGGAGGCAGTCAGTATATACTGGAACCCATGAGAAACCCCAAGCGAGATCTGTCCAGGCAAGCAAGCCCTCTGAGTCCCTGACCCACAAGAGGATGAGAAAATAAAATTGCTGTTCTACCCCTTTGAGTTTTGGAGTAATTTGTTATGCAGTGACAAATAACTGGTATACCATCTGATCCCAAATCTCCACTCTGGAATGAAGCTTTTGGATTAAATGACTCTAGTAATAGGTATTGCCCCTTTACATGTATGTTAACCATGTTTTGAATAACTCTTTTTTTGTTCTTCATATTGGGCCAAATCTTCATCTCTCTAACTTTGGACTAAGATTCTAGATTTTTTAAAATATATTTTGATTGGTTTCAGAGAGGAAGGGAGAGGGAGAGACAGAAACATCAGTCTTAGAGAATTATTGATTGGCTGCCTCCTCTGATCATACTCCGGCATGCCTCCCACTGGGGATAGAGCCCACAACCTAGGTATGCACCCTGACCAGAAATCAAATCGTGACCTCCTGATTCATAGGTCAACCATTGAGCTATGCCAGCCAGACTAATATTCTAGATCAGTGGTTCTCAACCTTCCTAATGCCGCTACCCTTTAATACAGTTCCTCATGTTGTGGTGACCCCCAATTTCATTGTTACAAATTGAACATAATTAAAGCATAGTGATTAATCACAAAACAATATGTAATTATATATGTGTTTTCTGATGGTCTTAGGCGACCCCTGTGAAAGAAAGGGTTGTTTGACCCCCAAAGGGGTCGTGACCCACAGGTTGGGAACCGCTGTTCTAGATTAACCTTCTAGTTCAGTATAAAGCAAATCTCAGATTTCTTAAGCATGAAAGCTTGCCACGTAGACAAAAGCACTCTGCCAATATCTCCCTGGTCTTTTCTCCTGCAGGAAAGCAATACCCCTTCTTTCAGACTTTCTCAAAAGACATGATTTTCAGAATTTCCTGTGCCTTCCTCTGATCATACTCCCCTTGGAGAAGTCTGTCTTACAATATAATGCAGGAAGTGTGATGCTTTGTTCCCTGAGTGATCTCACTAGAATGGAATTTGGCGTAATTCTTTTTTTTCTATTGCTTTTATTGTGTTAGATATAGTATTTCATTAATGCAACTTACAACTGTGCTAGTCTATTTGTCTAACAGCTTCATCATACTATTGCCTTATTTTATGGTTGTCATAAAAAAATAGAAGTCCCAGAACTTTGCCATCAATACTGTAGTCAAGCCAGCTCACTCTCATACAGCTGACTTTCTGAAGCTAAACAGAACTTGAAATTTGTTTCTGCTTAATTTCATTTTATTGGTTTGGGGCCAATATGTCTCTGTCAGTTGACATCATTTTTATCCTTGGTTTTGTCACCTATAATTTTAGCTATGCATCCTGCCTATGCCTCATCACTTCTAACCTCTATCAAAAATATCTAGATAAATATTGAGCCAACAGCAGTAAGCATATAGTCAAATTCCATTAGAAAAACACAGAACTACATACTAGCACACAGTACGCATATGTTTAAAAGGCACTAATTATCAACAGCTTTAACATTCAATGCACTTTCTCGTCATGATGTTCAGGTGAAAGGGTGGATGGCTCAATTGGTTGGAGTATCATTCTGTACATCAAAAGGTTGGTTGCAGGTTCAGTCACTGGTTGTGTGTTCATGTAATTGAACTGCATTTTATATAAGAAGTTTTCTGTTCCCAAGAGATTCTAACAAAATGGGGAAGGCATGTGAATTTAGCATAATTTTTATTCAGTGAACAATGTGTGCTACCTCCTACAGGTTATCTATAGTATCTTCCAAAGATTATAAACTACATGATGGTAATCCATTCTAGAATATAGTATTAAGCTAAAAGAGAAAAGGGAATAATCCCCATAATAAAACTTTATCACCCTTTTTAAGCCCAAGATATAATGTTCCTAGTTCAGACTGTTATAAAAAATCATATTTTCTGATCTTTTTAAAAAAATTAGAATGTAACTGAATTACACTAACAGCTAATATTTATTAAATTAATTAACTAATTAATAAATGAATTAAAAGATATTAATTATTCCATTTATGTGTTTTTATTTTCTTCATAAAACATCACTCTGAAATTATTGTGTTAATTTATTATTCCCTTCATTTACAGTTCTGCCTACCCCCTACTTAGACAAGAGTGCAGGTCTTGTCTGCCTTTCTCAGTATTGTATTCACAGTACCAAAATAGTGCCCCAGGCATAACAGCCCAAAGCACAGAGGCATGCTAAATGAAGGAATAACATTTAGTCAACTGGGGGGCCTTAGGTCTCAAACTCACTCAATATTACAGTATTCTATTTACTCCTCCCAGTTAGAGAAACCTTTTCCTTCGTGAAGAAGAGTGATACACATTAGGAGTTCCATTTTCTTTCTGTCACCTATTAACGTAGTTCTAAGAAAAGCCAAATTTGTTGTTATTCTTATGCCTAATATTTATTCAAAACTAAGTGTTTTGATTTAGGTTCTCCCAGAAGCCATGTTCTAATACAAGGAGTTTACTGTGGAGGTGACCTCATGAAATCCTGGGAGGGGAGGTGGAGAAGTAGCAGGCAAAGAAAGAATGAGAAGTTCAACTCTCCCATCTATCACATTGAAGAATGAATCCTGGAATCTTTGTAAGTGAAACAGTCATTCAAATTGACCTTCAGAGCTTGGTGGAGTGACACATGTCTCAGTGACTTCATATTTCTAGCATTTTCCATACTTTCCCAAACAAAGTCATGTTCTCTCCTTCAGGAGACTGACTTTCCCTAGTCATAGCAGCAGGGTGACATGGATTTACATGGAACATCTGTATATTCGACTTTTATATCTATTATTTTCCCCATTTTGCCCCAGGATTTGTTAAAGAAGTAATAAACATGCTTCTGGAATTAGAATATTAGAACTGTGTGTCCTTCTACAGGGGAAGAAGGATGTCTCACTTTACACATCATCAGAGAAACTCCATATGTTTACCTGCATAAGCATTTATAGGGGGGGGAAATGCTCTATGTACCAGCAATTCTCAAAACTTAGCATGCTTGTGAATTACCTGGGGATTTGGTTAAAATACAATTCTGAATCTGTGGTGGGAACTGAGATTCTGCATTTCTCAGAAGTTCCCAGGAGAAGTGGATGTCTCTAGTCTAGGATCTAAATATTATAGAAAAGTAAGAATAATGACTACAAAGCACTTTCATCTGTCCCCTTTGATCTCAGGCTTGTCTGCAGGATTAAAATCCCCCCCTTTTTCCCCTCACCCTTCTTTTTTACTGACATAGTCTATAATATTCAGAGAATTCTATTATTCTTATACTTTCAATTTCATCTGCTTTTGTTATTGAAAAAGTCCACTGAACATCTTTATGTTACAAGATTATAGATCATTTTGTGAGAGAACTGATAGCAAAAAAATTAATATTATAATAAAATGTATTCTGTTTCTAGCAAGTATTACTACATTCACTGTTGCAATTAGTCACACCAACACTCAATCCCTTCTCTTCACTTTTTGAGAAGGGGGTAAAAGTCGCACAAAATAAAATTAAATTGTTTTTACCACACAGACTAAATATTGCACAAATATGTATTCTCTTAGAATTGTTATCATACAACACACAGGCCATAATACTTACCATACCAACATGATTCGTGCCTAGTGGTATTGTGGTTACTTGTTAGTCAGGAGCACATTGAGCTGTGTTTCTTTACTTTATCCTATTAGCCAATTTATTATTCAGGTCTTTAGGACACAAGAAAAAATATGTTCATTTGAAACATAGTACCTCTTAACTTTGGGTGAAAAAAAAATCTATCTGGATTCTAGTTAGCTATAATCAGAGGAATTGTTCTCATAAGGCTACTATTTTTTTGAAGCACCCTTTGGCATTGTAAGTCCTTGGCCATTCCAGTGTATTATCTTCCATTGTAAACACAATGAAAAGATCTTTTTTACCTTCTCCTATAAAATAATGGCTGTTCAATGTAAAAATTACTAAAATTTTGAATAATCATTTCCCTGGGCTAATAAAAAGACAGTGAATAATATTATGGCTTTATTTCATCTTTCATAATTACAGAGAAAAAAATCCACCAAAAAAAAGAAAGAATAAAATATTGAAAACAGCTCAAAACACACAGAATATGTTCTTCTAATCCTGGCTACTCACTACAATCAAGTCAAGCTTTTACAAATTCTAGTTTTATTAACAAGACCCTTTTAACTTCATAAGAGGCACGAACCAAATATGGTTCAATATCAAACAAATTCTGTTGTTTTTGAAACTGTTATTTTAGCATTACTCCAAGCTGTTTCCAATTAATATCTCTTTAATTGATTCACATTTGGGCACAAAGAGAAAATTTACCCCAAAATTTTTATAAAAGTAGTATTGTACACATGGTTCCATTCTGGAAGAAAAAAAATACTGTTTCTTTTTGCTTTTGCCTCCATGGTATCAGCCAGTCTAATATAACAATACTTCCAAACTCCAACCCAACCCAGAATGAATAAATGTATGAAATGACATTGCAAATTAGAAGCCCAGTATTCACAAGTAGCTGACTCCTTCATTGGAGTCACCCTTACCACAATCTTTACTTTGGAAATTACATCTGAAGTGGCTGGATTAATCTATTCAAGCCACATATGTTGAAATTTTAGTCTAATGTCATGGTAACCATAGCAATGTCTATTTCATTACTAACTTTATAAGGAACATAAAGAACTTTAGACATAAGTATTTGGCAGCAATAAAGAAATTGCCTAGCTCTAGTGGCTCTTCTGTTGGCTCTAGGGAGAGCGTAGTGAAATATAGAGAACAAGTGACTATGTCCTCAATTAGGCTCTATAGTTAAACTATGGTTTAATGAGGATGATTTCCATTTGCCTTAAAGTTAGATGTAGATTTATGCCCCACTTTGTCACTGGTCTATTGTTTGAATTTGAATAAGACAATCAATCAATCAATCAGAGAAATGGTTTATTTAGGTATCTCTGAAGTGCCTTTCATCAATAAAAAATATAAAATTTTAGTATATTTTAAAAGTGAAAGAAAAAAATGTGTGCTTTGTCCATTGTCCTCTCCATCAATTTTATCCTTGATCTAAATACTGAAGCTTTTTAGAAAATTTCAGCAACTACCTCTGAATCACTAATTAAGGTCCTGGCTGCCCATCTCAGGCAAAGGAAATTACAACAGCCTGCCAAAGTGTCAACTAACAATTATCCAGCAAATATTTACTGAGAATCCACCAGAGACAGAGTGCTACATCAAGTTGATTAGTATTAGAGCCTCATTGAGAACCAACTATGGTGCAAGTGGTTGGTTGTCCCCTTTGGAAGTGTAAATATTATTAGACAGTGAAGCCTACAGGTCATAGGTCAAAGAAGAAGAGATAGGCAGAGACATTTAAAGAGGCAGAGTCACTCCCCCCCCCCCCCCATCTAAAGTTGGCTAGTCACCAGATGTATGGCATCTGATAAAGAAAAGTGTCTGCATCCTGGCTGGTGTAGCTCAGTGGATTGAGCATTATCCCAGGCACCAACAGGTCACAGGTTCAATATTCAGTCAGGGCACATGTCTAGTTTTCAAGCTTGTTTCATCCCCAGTAGGGAGTGTGCATGAGGTAGCCAATCAATGTTCCCTCTACCTTCCTCTCTCTCTAAAATCAATAAAAACATTAAAAAAAAAGAAAAAGGTGTCTGTCAGGAACAGCATTAGTGAGCCTTAGAAATTCAGAGATATGATCTTGAGAACCTGTCTGTAGGACAATTCAGATATACAAGCACCCCTTGGGAGAGATTCTCAAGAATAAAAGAAATAACTATCAGGCTAAACTGTAGCCAACATTTAGTGCTAACTAATCCCACTTTTACCATATCCATGTCCACTAAACTACCTTCCTATTCAAATTTAACTTCCCATGCATCTGTCACTATCAAGTGAAAATTTGTTCCCACTCCAGAATTAAAGTAATGTATTTTTCTGACTGAGATTGACAGTTCTTGATGCACGAATAAATCCCATTTTTGAGCTTCTCTACGTGTTCTAGAGAAGAGGGGCCACCTATAATAAATTTGTTAGGCTAATGACAGACTTTCCCAAGGAACACAACCTATCACAACCACCTTCTTTTCCCTCACATTTCAACACACTTATTCTTGCTCTCTGTCCTTCTCATTCTTATCCTCCTTTTCTCCTCCAGCAAAGAGAATGAACAGACATGGGTCTGGGTTTTAAGAATGGTTGGAATTAGGCAGATGTTAGAAAAGGACATTTCAAAGGAAGGTATGATTAATTTGGGTCGGGGGATTAAGTAGACCAGTCCAGTCAATTTAAAAAGGAATGCTAACGTCAGGTGAGATGAGACTAGAAACTTAAGCTGGATTCAGATCACGAAGATTATCAAAGGGCAATAAGACACCTGGTCCTAAACAGTTGCCTATGGGAGATGTTAGGGCTTCTTGAAAGTGGTAACCTCGGTAAATTTGAATATTAGGAAGATGGTGCATGCTGTATATGATCATACATGAGGGAGTCACACTATAAATATATAAACTATATTTAACTAAAAGTATATAGGTTGGTACTTTGAACTTCAAAGAGATCACACATTTCTCCTTGGTACATGTTGGAAAGACACTTGCAGAAAAATGACTAAGACATTTACTCACAGAGACAACTGGGGTGGGGGAAGGGAAGGATGTGGGCCTGTCCATGAGTAATGAAAGGAGGAAGGGAAAGAAAGAATGGAGATCTCTCTAATTTACTCAGTACCTTTCCTCAGGGGTAGAGTTTGTCTTCCAAAATGACCAGCAAGTCAACACTGGCAGCAACTCATCCACCAGAGTAATATCCAGGAAGCTACTGGAACCACAGAAGACTGTGAAACACATGAGTCTGGGTTTCACTGTTATTCCCAAGAAATGTCTGCAGTCTTCCTCCAACACCTCCCTCTGTGAGGAATGGAAACTAGAGTGACACATGGCAAGAAGAGACAACTGGACACACCAGCTGAATCATAGCATGTGGTGGTGACTTCTCTGCTATCACAGAACCTGAGATGCTAATAGTCATTCCAGCTTCCAAGAGTAGCTTTTCCTACAGAAGGGTACAAGAGCCTCCATGTTTCAGGTCAGGGAGAACTGTGTCTGTTTGTGAGAGAAAGGAAATGCGTGTGTGTGTGTGTGTGTGTGTGTGTGTGTGTGTGTGTTTTCAAAGCAGAGCATGAACACCAAATCACGTAGCCCTCTGGTGTGATGGCTTCAGTGATGCAGTTTGGCACCAAAGCCTTCATCTGAGCTGAGGTTCCCTCCCTCTCTCTTTTGCTTCAGCTCAGTGTTTTGCTTGAATCTGAGTCATAAGCTCCTTAAGCTGGCAGGAAGTGGATAGTCGGGCTGGCAGCTCCCTCTCCCCCAAACAGAGGGAGTGTCTTGGCTGACACCTAAGCAACCTTTTCCATCCCCAGACTCAGGAACAGAACCAATGAACATTAGCAGAACGGAAGGCTGGGCTACACTCACAGAGAGGGGAAAGGAGAAACTGTCCTAGAGAAATCCATTAGCTCAAGCCATGTGGTTTTTTTTTTTTTTTTTAATGGTTTTATGGAATTACCTCAGCCACTCACCCAGGCCCTTCAAATGTTTTGCATTTATCCCCCGAAGCTAGCCTATAGACACTCTCCAATCTGGCCCCCACCCCAACCTCCCAGGCCTCCTTTCTCCATCAAGTTTCTGTTTGAGTCTTTCCCCTAGCAAGCTCCATCTTTCCCTCTATTTCTCCTAAATCACAGCTACTCTAACAGCTAAGTTCATACTCTCAGGGTTGGCTCTTACTCATGAGCAAAACAGTAATCTTAAGAAATCAAGGAACTGCCTCCTTCCTGCCCAATTCCACTGGAATTCCTATTTACCATGTTAGGAAGAATACAAATGTGACTACAGGGGGAGGAAACTATGAGACAATATTGGTCACTGACATCAGTTGTCAAATTCATTCCAGTAAGGATCAAGGATATGAACAAAGAAGGAACCAGATTTGGGGAGGCAGGAAAACTGAGAAGAAACATTTGGAGTAGGAAGGTTGTCCAATGATTGCTCCAATGTTGGTGACTCTGCATGCTGTAGTTCAGGGGAAGGGAGTGGGAGGGTCTGAACACCTGGATGGAGAGAATCTGCCAAAAGAGCTACAGGGTGTTGAAAAGTAATGGCAGAATGTTGGAAACAACCCCTACCTCCTTCATGGTTTTCCCTTCAATCAACCTGATTTCTTAAGTTTAGAACTAAGCCTTGGCAGGTTTTTCTGCATGCAGACCCCAACAAAAAAGTCTGCCTTGCCCTACACAGTTCCAACATTCTGCATGCCTGTCTCCCAATGCCTCTGTCCCTCACAACCTCCCTCCATCTTTTGTCTCCCTGGCTCGCATCCACTGCATCTTCAGCCCCCTCACACCCTACTTCTGACATGTGGCAAGACTCCCAGGCCCTGGCCTGTTTTCTACCCGATGGTCCTCTGTTTCTTCCTGTCTGCACCTTTGCCTGATGCCTTCTGATTGCTCAGACCAGAGCTCAGCTGTCAGTCAAGCACTTGCCCTCCAGAAGGCAATCTTCAGCCATCCAATTTAAGGGAAGGGAAAACAAAACAGAACAAAAAAAAATCCCTAAAATATTTGAAATAGGTTCTGTTTGGAAAATTAAAACTGGTAAATGCTGAGTGTATAAAATAACATCTCCCACTGTCCTAGAGAGAACTTTGCAAAGCAGATAGATTTCCCATATTAGAAATATATGTGATTTTGTTATGAATCGAGCTCTTTCTTTTCACAGACACTAGCTCTTTGTTTATTTCAGATATGAGCAGCTACACAGCTGCTCCCAGCTCAATATTTGCAGCATATTAGTTATGAGAGATAACATTGAATTATTAATATAAATAATGTGTTAATACTGCCCCACCTGTATGTGTAAGAGGTCTTGGAAAATAGTCTTCATGGATAGTTGAAAATGACTTCCAGGACCAAATTTTCATAGAGGAAAAGAGGGCACACTCGTAACCACCAGGCTCAAGTAAGTTCACTTCTCCCTTTCCAATTGGTTCAAGCAAGATGTACCCCTCAATCTGTTTCTATGTGTTCATTCTGAACATCTGAATGCCAGCCATCCTGGAGACAGGTCCATCTTAGAGCAACACAACCAAGTTAAAGACTTTGGGATTTGAGCCTTACAGACCTTACCTGACAGCTTTGGCTAAGGAATCGAAAGAGATGGAAGCAGTCAGTCATGCAGCCACGAGTTTAATGAGAAAGTCTTATTAAGTGGAAGTGGAAGACACTGCAAGAAAACTTCATGAATTCACAGAGTTGAGAAAAGACCAATCTCATGAAATGTGGCTTACAGAAAAAAGAGTGTCAATGAGAATCCCCTGACACTCTAGATTTTTATAATTCTGTGTCTGAGATGTGTCACTTGAAGCATGATTAAATGTTTTCTAAAGTCTTGTAATATGGAAACTCTAAGTTCCAATAAAACAGTGAGGACTAGAGGTTTTGCAACATCCTATGATAGATTATTTTACACACAAAAATAAGAACTGTTAAAAATACCCTAAATTCTTTTTTTTTTCATTAAAACTCTTTAATGTGGACAGAGAGTAGCCAGTAATACTTTAAGGGAAAAAATCCACTTTTTTTTTTTTTTTTTTTTGCTTCATCCACATGGAAGTCACTCCCACCCAAGGAACTTTCTTTAAAATGGCAAGAGCGTAATCCTCTCTAGGCCTCCTCCAGACATTTACTCCTAATTTCCCAATTCATCTCTGTATCATGACAACTGATTGACTCCTCTTGGCATTCAGGTCCTGTTCCCCTACACTCAGGCCCTGATCGTTACAAATGCCAGAAGGACTGGGCAGACCCTCCTCAGATGGCAGAAGTGAAGGCTCCAAAGTCCTCGTTAACCTTCAGGGGCTGAGGGAGCCTAAACAGGTCCAGAGGAATGGTTCTTATCCATCACAGTGATAGGTTCTGCATGCTCTTACGTAGAAACGATCTAAAAATTATGTCATGTGTGACAAAGGCTTTCCAGATAGAAGTCATAAACTGTGAGGAGTGACTGTGAAGAACTGTACAAGCATTTGATGAAAATCATCACACTCGAGCTGGATGCAGCAATGTGCATGATTCCCACACATATATTCCTTTCTCCTCCAGTTCTCTGTCCTCTTAACACCTCAGTCTCCCCAGACTTTAGCTCTGTCTCTTCTCTTCATATTGTTCATCAAGCTCTGCTTGGGTTCTCTCTCCATGAATTGCAGCCTAAGACTCAAAGCAGTAAACTGGGGCAATCATAGGCCCCCCCACCCTTATTTTCTATCTCTCAGGTATCATCGGCCTGCTTTACCTGATGGCTAATGCTTTAAAAAACTAATTTTTCATATATTTGGTATGAATTTTTGGTTATTCTAGGCAAGCAGGTAAATATAGTTCCTCTTACTCCATCTTAGCTAGAAGGAGAAATCCCATCAGTCCTGAGCATACAGAAACCCAGGCTGTATTTGGTGAATTAAATTGCTGAAGGTCCACAGCTTCAGACTCATACTGCCCCTTCTACCACCAAAACCAGATCTCAAAAAAGATCCACTATACCTCATGATGCTTTGTACTTTCACAACACTATATGACCACTCCCAGGATGCATTAGCTTCACCAAGGCTGCTGTAACCAATTACCATAAACATGGCGCTTAAGAGAAATTTATTCTCTCACAGTTTGGAGGCTAAAATTTCAAAATCAAGATTCAATTTGTAATTATCTTGAGAGCAAAAACAGGGTCTGTATTTTATTCTAGCCCACAGCATCTAGCTTTGCAATTTGCCTCTAAAATAAGATCTCTAGTGTTTACATAAAGTTTAATTCTATTGTAATGGTCAAGAGGCCTTTTTATGAAAGTAATTTCAGGCACCAATTTTTTATGTAGGGATTTCTAAAAGATAGTTCCAGGTAGGAAATTCCAATATGCCTATAAGTGACACCTGGCTCAGGGACAAAAGTAATTTTCCCGCTTATGCAGAAGTTACTAGAATGCCAAACTGGAAAGATTTCACTATTTTATATGCCACAAAAAAAAGACAAAATGCCCCCTAACTGGTTTGGCTCAGTGGATAGAGCAATGGCCTGGGGACTGAAAGGTCCCAGGTTTGATTCCGGTCAAGGGCATGTACCTTGGTTGCTGGCACATACCCAGTAGGAGGTGTGCAGGAGGCAACTGATAGATGTTTCTAACTATCCCTCTCCCTTCCTCTTTGTACATATCAATAAAATATATATTTTTTAAAACAAGACAAAACGGTCTCTAAAAACTATCCACCAATTCTAAGCTACCATCAATTACAAAATGCATCCCTGATTCCCTATATAATTAAGATGTAAGAGATATTTGCATAAATAAAATATGTACAGTGTAAGCACGTGTTTTGTATGTGAGCAAATATAAACATGCATATGTGCAATAGATACATCGTGGGGTCTCTGTCCTGAAAGTTGCCATTTAACCTGTCCAAAAAATTCCCCCAGCTTTCTACACTACGGGATTTACCCACCACTAACCCCTCTGCCCCCACACATTCAGCCACACTGCATAACTCACCGATCCAGGCTGGCTTGGCCAATCATATTTGAAATTTAAAACAGAAGTACCAGAGGGCAGGGAATCTTTGTAGCCAAGTCACATTAAGGGCAATCATCTGACATATGGTGGAGGGATGTCTCGTAACTTTCCTTTAACCTAGCCTTTCCAAAGACTAAGGGATTTAATCCTGCTTTAATTCCGCAAAATACCCCAGCATCCTTCCAGTAAATTCTTTTTTGTGGCTTAAGTCAGCCTGAGTTTATTTTTGTGGCCTAAAACCAAAAGAACCTTAACAAATGCAATGCCCTGAGAACATTTTGGACAGATACGTAAGAAATGAAGACTAATGACCTCTGAGAAATGAATGGGCCTGTGGATCCTGAAGGTATAGCGGGAAACTCCCATTGCTTCCTTTTCAGACCCTGTACCATTGAACGTTGTGTCATTGTGGTTTACTTCAGTTGGATTTGCTGTGTTCATTTTTCATCATGAGCCTGTTACATGCATGCTTTTTTTGAGCTATTTTTTTTTTCTTATTGCCATATTTGAAAAGGGATAATAGGATACTAGCTTTCTAATTTTTCACAGCTCACTTTTATCTCCATCCAAACCCCCTCATTTCAGGGTTGTACATACCGAGCCTTAGTTACGACATGGCCAACCATTCTCAGGGATCAGAACCATGAAGTCACTGTTTTAGACCAGCCCATTATTATTCTATCTTGTTAGAGGATACGTGATAATTTTTTTTGGGGGGGGCGGGGGGCAGTAGAAAGTAATTGATTAAACATATTTCTGTTCATCTATTTTATGTTTCTTCTTTCTATTTAACTCTCCAAATTTACTCAATTTGAGATGCTTTCTGGTTAATAATCTATTTTGAAAAGAATATCAAGGTTAGATGGGTTGGTTAGTGATCATTTCACACTTCAATGTGAATTGTCTTAATCAGGTTAAATATATCCAGACACAGGGGAAAAAATCACTCACGGAATGAGTTGGAAGTTCTGATGAATTTAGAGCATTAGAAGTTTCATGTAATGTTGCTAACCCCCTCCTCCACCTTTCCCCACTGTGACTACTTAAAAAAATTAATATTGTCAGAAAAATCTCACCCCCCGGAGAGGAAATTAGCACGAGTCAAGACAAATGGACCAAATTAGCCATCTGTGGAAATAACCCATCCTGGGAGGTGACCTGTAAATGCCTTGTCGTTGGGAGCAAAGAGTTTCCAGTCCTGAGAGGGAGCCGGAAAGCCGGGCTGGCATGTCATAATTATAAAGCAGAAAACAGCAGTTGTATTTTACCTTGCTTAGGATGATGTCATGGTGCTTCGGCGACTGGTTTTAAAATAAGAATCAGAGAGTAGGAATGTGTCAGTGTTTGTCCAGAACTGTTGTGAAAATCAGCGCCCTCCCCAGAATCAGGCTGACTCTCCGTGAGGGATCACAGGGCTGCAGACGTGGAGCAGGTGTTTCCTAGACTGAGCTGCGGGGAAACGGGGTCACAAAGAAGGAGAGAAAGGAGGGAGGGGGGACGTGCAGGGAGGGACACCTGGCGGGAGGGAAGAGCGGACAGAAAGGGAAAGGACTGGAGGCAAAGCAAAGGAACCCAGGAGAGGGAGGCCCCCTTCTCCAAAAACTAGCAGAACTTGGTCCCTGGGGGTGTTAGAATGCTCACTGGGCAGGGCAGCTGGAGCCCCGTCGCTCTCCAGGCTGGTCTATTGAAACAGCATTTGAACTGATTTTCCTGATACAAATTTACATTGTTTCGGAGTGAGATCTAAAACACCGAAGCACGTGGCTCTCCCCTGCTGAAAATGCAGGACTGTGCCTCTGCCTCCCTCAGTGTCAGCTGATTTATCAGCTAAGTCTGCGTCTCCTGTCCCAGGAGGTCACCTCCCAGCCACAGCCCTCCCCGGCAGTCCCCATAAATATGCTTTGCTTTTTCACACCCTTGAGACTTTTCATATTCTATTCCCTCTAGGTAGAATGGAAAGTTTGCTTTTTAACCTCCAACCATCACCTCTCTTTAACTGGCTGGTGAGCTTTCCACCCAGCGAGACTGCTCAAACAGGATTTCTTCTGTGGAGCCAGGCATGCCCTTCCCTAGGAGAATGATTCATTAAGATTCTATTGGCGTTTATCAAACAAACTCTAGTTATCTGAGTACATCTCTCCCCTCCATCTAAATTGTTAGCTCCTAGAGGACAGACACCTTCTCATGTTCACCTGTGTATACCAGTCTCTAATACGAGCTCATAACAGATCCTGAAAAGTACTCCAATTAATGAATGAAGCAATAAAAACTCTTGTCAGGAAAACGTATCCAAGACTTGGAAATTATTTTTAATTACTTCTTGGCTATTTTAAAATTCTTTAGGGGTGGCTATTAAACATGTAGGAAATGAATAACAATGTGAATGATTCCTGCTCACAGCAGCACAAATGAATTATATGAATCCCAGTAAGTCAAATTCTCATTTTGGCCTGTTTTAGTATCTTACTGGTCTCTTCATTTATTAATGAGCTAAATAATATCTTTGGCATACCTTCATGTTTATATTTGTATGAATCATTATTTCACTTTTTTGAAAATTTTACTTTAACACTATAACAGAATATCTTCATTTAATGTGCTTGTGCATTAACTACCAAATAGCATAGTGTGTGTGTGTGTGTGTGTGTGTGTGTTAGTGGGATATAGAGAATGTTTTGTATTAAACAGCTTAACATAATAGTTGCAAGGCAATATGAAAGTGAAATGAATATATCTGTTAAAATAATAGCACTAAATGAAAACACCAACAGCATAATACAATAGAGCCCTTTAAAGCAGATGGTTGCCTCGTATATATACTCATATAATACAGACACATATGCATGTACATGTGTTTAAATGTAACTGATATACTGTAGCCATGTATTTTCCATACAGTAATTCTGAGTTTATAGGTTTCTGCATCACAAGTATGTATCACACTCTATTAAACATGTGGTCATAAGGGCACAATGTTAACTGTGTTGCTTAACTGTTTTAATCACTCTTACTCACCCTTGCCTGCTATTTGCTTTTCCATCATTCTCCCTCACTAAAGCATATGTATCATCCTTTGCCTCCCCCCTCCATAGACATGGTCCCACTCATTAAAGAGAAAATAGCATTTTGTCCATAAAGGCAGTTGAGCAGACCATGGTAAGCAAAAAAAAATCTAATGGCCCATTAGTCATAGTCAACTGATGATCCATTGAAATGACTGACCAGGTAACTGGGTCAACTGGCTCAAGGGAAGGGTTTACTAAGCCAGTAAAGCATTTCAGGGGACGAGTCAAGAAGCCCTTCCCCAGCCTACCCCAAACATGCACAACCAGAAGATGCGTGCATTTAGTAGGACTGTCATTCCATTCCCTAGAATGGGAACAGCTCTCACTTTCCTAAACACAGTTATTCCTGGTTCAGCCTCCATCCACAAAGGCTGCAGCCCCAGGAGCCATGTGGCTCTTGGCTCCGTAGTGTGAGTTTCTCATGGAGATATATGCACTTCAAAAGAAGGGTAGTACACCCTCTTTCTTTCCTAAGACTGAAGTTCAGGTTCCCTCTAAGACAGTGGTTCTCAGCCTTGGCTGCACATTAGAATTACCTAGGAATCTTTTTAAAATGCTGATTTCTGGGCCTCATCCTCTGGAAATTCTGTTTCTTTGTTATGGGGTGGGGCCACAACATTAGTAACAAAGAAACAATTTCCAGAGGATGAGGCCCAGAAATCAGGATTTTAAAAAGATTCCCAGGTGATTCTAATGTGCAGCCAAGGTTGAGAACCACTGCTCTAAGAGAAAGGCATTGAAACATCACCAGGTTAAAAAATAAAAAAGAGATACCATGTAACTTAAGATACATATTACATCTGATTAGAACTATATTCTATTTTTCTCCTTCTCTTAGCTGGCATTCCTTGGGAGTGGAAAAAAAAATCAAAGGCATTCTCACACAAAATTCCACAATGAAGTATGGTTAAGGACCAGATTAAAACTAACAAAGGACAGGAAACAGAGTTAAGACCTTACCCAGTCCTGAACTCACCCTATTGTGCCTAGGTACCAAGGAGTCAGGAAAAAACTTTTAGGTTCTGAATTAGCTGCTTCTGTTTCCTTTCACTGCTGAGATATTAAACTTCAAAATATATTAAATGGACAAGAAATCCCCAAGCGCCCATAACCCATTCAGGGTGGTAATCTGTGCATATCTCTAGCTTTGAAAGGCATGCTTTTGCCTTATATTTTTTCAAAATTAGAAAAACATCTGTTCCCTTTGGTAAGTTCCCTTTCCTATGTATCTGCTTTCTGGCTGCCCAAAGCCCTTTTCCTTTCACTAAATAAATAAATAATAAATAAATAAATAAATAAATAAATAAATAAATAAATAAACAAATAAATGCCAGGAGTAGGAAAAAGCAGGGATTTCTTATCGGACAATTACCAGCAACTTGTTTATTTTTCATACACCCAGACTTAGTTTTCTGATCCAGGATGACCTCCAATACCAGGTATGAATGATTCTGATTCCTCCTGGTCATTTTTTACATATGTCCTTTAGTAATCATTTTAAAATGTCTCCAGCTTATCTCCTCTACAAAGATAGACTGCTCTTGGGAACTGTCCCATGTTTGCCTAGAGTTTCTTCGCCCCATTGCTGGGACAAAACTGCTCAGGTATGAATGCGAGTCAGTTACGTGCAACTGCAAGCACAGTTTCTGTTTTGTACCAGGATCAATCATAGTTAGCTTCCAGGATCAGTAATGCTGCAGAGGAAATTAGCAGGACTTAAGAATATTCCAAGCACCACATGTAACAACAGGCTTACTTGGGGAGACGTCATGTTCTAATAACTCGGGGTCCTGAACCTCTTCTCCTTGGATGCTCTGCATGCTCTGTGACTTGAGACAGACCTTCCACTAGTAGATTTGTCTCTCCAGGTAGGAGAAACTGCAGATGCCTGAGGTCTCCTGCCAGGACACATCTTGAGGGTGAATTTGCAAAGCAAGCCTGAGCCTGTCATGCAAGAGGGAAGGGGACCAACTCTCCTTTCCCACCACTATGTCTATCAATTTATCTCCCTTTTCAACCCCCAAAAGAAGGGAGCAAATCACCTCTCTTCCTTGGGTCACAACCCCCTTCTTTCCATTTACCAACATTAGGAGCAATGTGGGGTAAAAGGGGTCAACATTGGGACAATCACAAAGTTTAAGTAAGAGGTAAACTAGTGCCCTACCTCCCTCAGTGGGGTAAAGGTTTAAAATTGCTTCCTGCTTGCTAGTTAACACCTCCCTCTCCCCACATGCAAACACACATCTTTCATTTTCACTTAAGTCTCATAAGAGGCAAGCTCAGGCATTGAGGAGAATGCTATGTGTTAGTCTTTTAAAGAAACAGCTCAATACTTTCAGAAAGTGATAAAGGCCACAAACAGGAAATAGTTAAAGGCATAGAGAGTAATCATGTAGTTTACCATCCAAACTGGTTTAGATTTGAGAGTGAAAAGGGGTGGGACAAAGGCTAACTGGATTGAGATTTAAGTGGGACAATTTCAGGCAAACGTGGATGTCTCCCTATAGGGAAAGTTGTAAAGGTGTCCGGAGTCACTTTCAGACATTTGTATTTAGAGAGACGGTAGAGAGACTGAGAATCTTGAGCCGAGAGTGCCTGGCTGAACTGAGTTTAGAAAGAGCCTTACAGAATTCAGACACAGGATGGATTTGAGGAGCCAGAGGGAACAGATATATATTTAGATTCTTACATAAGACCTATGAGAAGTAATTAAAGTTCTAACTGGCTGATACCAATGGGAAAAATATGAGATATAATTAATGTAAAATGCATAAACTTCTGCAACTTATCAGGTGTGGGAAACCTAAAATTGGGTGAATCAGAGACGATTTTTCTAGAAAACTGAGTGATGCCATTAGCAGAAATTTGGGTGAATCTAGGTCAAAAGGGTAAGGAATATGCACAAGTTTACCAACTAATAGCCACATGGCCTTCAGGTCTACCCTGTAGTAAAATATAACTACATTTCAATGTGTACAGCAAACTCTCAGATCACAGGAATTGCCTCTATTTTTGCAAGACACAGTAAGACCCTAGACTATACATCTGAATATGTCCCTTGAGTTTTGCTCATTTAATCTCTACCTTTGGAAAATACTTGTTCTTTGATGGCACTCAATTACAGCTTTTGAATCTCTGAAATAGGCACACTGTTTCATTACTAAGGACCTTAGTATGTGCAGCTCTTCCTAACAGAATGCCCTTCCATCATGTCCAAGCAGAAATCTGTTGAAATGGAGATGAGGAAAACTTTTATTTCTATGGAAAAATGGACAGCTGGCCTACCCTTTTGTTCTTTCCCCTTCCTTCTTCAAACTACCTTGAATACCATTATGATTTAGGAGATTGAGCCATCTTGTAACCATGTAGTTACCAAGAAGATAAGGAAAGCCATCAGATTAAGCAGTAGGCATGGAAGATGGGACAAGTGGGCCACTACCAGCCCTGTGCCTAATTTTACCTTCCTGTTATATAAGACAAATAAATGCCTACTTTCTAAAACTCTCTGACCAAGGGTTTTCTTACTTCAAAGCAAACGCAAACATAACTGACATACCCTCTCTCAGTTAGCTATTGCTGGTTAACAAACAACCCCATACATCTACAGGTCAGCTGGCCCATTCTGCCGATCTGTGCCAGGCTCTGTAGCCATTGGCTGGCCTGCTTTTCTAGGGCAGCTCCAGCTGGGAAAACCGTTCTCAGCTTCATGTCATAGCCCATCCTCCGCCTGGCTAGCTGAGACTTTTGCACATGGGAGCAGCAGGGTTTGAGAAACAGTAGAACTTGCAGGTCTCGAGCACATTCTGTTGACCAAAAACAAGTTACAAGGCCAGCCCAGACGGAAGGGGCGGAGTGGAGAACTGGAGCCATTCCTCACTAAATCTATCTTACAATCATAGAGTGTGAGAGTTCCAGGGCTGGGATTGTGACATTATTTGTAACTCCCATATAGGAAGGCTTCCCCAAATTTATTTTTAGCCAAATGTTTGCTCTGCTTAACTCACAGGTCTGTTGAAAGAACCCTTTGTTTCTAACTCCACAGTAGATTAAAGGGGAGGCCTTTGGAGAGTCAGAGAAACAAACACTTCACCACACACTGAATTGCTGGTGGTATAATTAGATCTCTGCACACACACACTTGCGGGGCACGATTTTTCACTCATCACAGGGACTCTGGAAGGTGGGAAGGAAGGAAACCAATTGACAGAAGAGCTTCAGTTCCAAGTTGATGTTTGAAAGTTGAGTTAACACAGAGCAGCCCTTAACTTTGCCAACTAGTAATGACCACTTATTACCAGTGGGCAGCATGTTGTACTTTAATCACATAGTTGAGAGAACACGCATCTGCCTGCAAGGACAACTTCCCACCTGATCCATATAGGACCTTCCAGAACCATCTTAAGAAAATTTTCCCACTTAGAAAGCTTGTGAGATGTTCTTTAAAGTTTGAACTAGACACCAGTGCGTCCACTGTTATAAAAAATCAAAGAACCCTTGACCCCTGGTGCATTATATGTCAGAGACTGGCTAGATGCTCATTCACCAAAGAATTTCCTCTCCTTGGACACACAGCCAAACTACATCCCTCTGATACCCTGTACCTAGGTGGGGACATGCAACTAGTTCTTGCCAATGGAATGTAGAATGGAAAACACCCCTTTAGTTCCATGCAGGAGTCAGCAAACTATAGTCTACCGGCCAAGGGTGGATCACCACCCATCTTTTTAAATAAAGATTTTTTGGAACACTGCCACCTCCATTCATTTACATGTTGTCTACAGCTGCTCTCACAGTGTAACAGCAGAACGGAGCTGTTGTAACAGGTAGTATGTGTCCTGATGAGCCTAGAATATGTCCTGTTTGATCCTTTACAGAAAAATTCTGCAAACACTTGATTTAAGGCATCTTAAGGATGAATGCCTATTCTACTCTCTCTTTTCCTTGTCTGCTAGATAGGAGATGTTAAGGCAATTTTGAGGCTATGATTGGACTTTGCATTCCCGTCATGAAAAAAATGGGTCTTTGGATGACTGTATGAAGCAGAGACCACTGTCCAAACAATCAGCGCAGTCCACTCTTTTGGGACCCAGACTGGACCATGATATGTGTAAAAATTAAAACTTTAGTATGTTGTGGCACTGAGATTTGGGTCTTATTTTTCACAGCAGCCAACACTATTTACCTAAACTAATATAAATGGGGGAAAACAGAACCCTATGCAATTAAGATATTATAAGTTTGGATTAGTGCAACAAAGAAAAATAAAATCATTGGTCCAAGGTCTACTGGTATATCAAAGCTTGGAAGAAACAGGAGTGGTACTATTTCCCCAATGAGATGAGTTGAATTGGCAGAGAATCACCAGTGACCAATTCCCAGTTATAACCTTAAGGTTTTTCCCATGTACAGTGACTTGAGGAAAACTGGAGGTTCAAGCCCAAAATATAATCTCCCTGATGTATTTTCACAAATGCCTGCCTGATTCCTTTTTTTAAAAAAAAAAAATTATTTTTATTGAATTTTTACAGAGAAGAAGGGAGAAGGATAGAGAGTTAGAAACATCGATGAGAGAGAAACATCGATCAGCTGCCTCCTGCACACCCCCTACCAGGGATGTGCCTGCAACCAAGGTACATGCCCTTGACCGGAATCAAACCTGGGACCTTTCAGTCCGCAGGCCGATGATCTATCCACTGAGCCAAACCTGTTAGGGCTGATTCCTTTTTATTATTAGAGGCTGCCTGGGTCAGCCAGTGTGGCTTACTGGTTGAACATCAACGAATGAACCAGGAGGTCACCAGTTGGATTCCCAAACAGGGCACATGCCCAGGTTGTGGGTACTAGAAGGGGCAGCTAATCGATATTAATGTTTCTATCTCTCTCTCCCTCTCTCTTCCTTTCTCGAAAATCAATAAAGATATATTTATTTAAAAAAAAAGGTTGCCTCACATTTTGTTGAAATGTGAACATCCCAGAGAAGAGCATATCAAAAATCCCCAGTTACTCCATATTAAGAAGAATGTTATTATATCCATTTAAAAGGAAATCTAGATATACAAGCCAGAAATACATTTTTATGATCTCAGAGAGAATTAGAATCCTCAGCACTGGAAGACAAGGCTATGAAAAGAAATGTAGGTGCATCTGGGAAAATGGAAAGTTGCCTAACTTTGCCCTCTTCATGGGTAAAGCCTGGCTCTGGACTCTGATATACTGTGAACAGGTATCAGGAACCTAGCAATGGCCTTGAACTCAGAGGCCACGCTTCTTTCCCCACCTCCAACGCCCTTGTTCTTCACCTGCCTTGTCACCTCCCCTTCATCAGGGGTCACTTCCAGTGGGAATTCTTCACTGGCCACTCCAGATATATCCTTCTTTTGTTTTCTGCCACCCCTGCAATTAATAGATGCCTCAGGAAGCATTACTTATACCACATTACATGTATCATTTAGATCTCTCTCTCTCTCTCTCTCTCTCTCTCTCTCTCTCTCTCTCTCTCTCTCTCCTGCTGGGTATCAGGCTGGGGGACCATTTTCTGGCATACTATCTGGAATACAGAATATACTCAAGAAATATTTGTTGGAGTAATGAAAAACTGTTTCCTAGGAGAATGGATCTCCATATCTATTTAAGAATGGTTCAGTGGTTGAGCATCAACCTATGAAGCAGGAGATCATGGTTCAATTCCTGGTCAGGGCACATGCTCCAGTTACAGGCTCAATCCCCAGTAGGGGATGTGCAGGAGGCAGCCAATCTGTGATTTACTCTCCTCATTGATGTTTCTATCTCTCCCTCTCCCTTCCTTTCTGAAATCAATAAAAATATATATTTTTTGAAAAATTAACATCACTTGGGCAACACATAAAAATGTGGATTCTCAAACCTATGGAATCAGAATATCCAGGGGTAAGACCACAAAACTGTATTTTCCAAAAGTGATTGTGGGACATTGATTTATATGCTCCAGTCCTTCTAACCAGGGAATCTTTTAATCCCAGGAATCTAGTCAAGCTATAGAACTTCACTTGGTGATTCTGCCAGGGCTTTATATAATAGAAGTGAGCTGGAGACCAGCATTCAGTCCATCAGTCTGTCAGTCACAGTTACTGCGTGCCTACTATGCATTGAGCATTATTCTAGGCTTTAAGAATACGATAGGGTGTAAAATGGACAATACTCCCTGCCCTCATGGAGTTTATACTCTGGGAAATTAGGGAGAATGATAAGTAAGATAAGTATAGATTATAATATGTTTGTAATAAGTGCTGAAAGGAGACATTAAACCAGGAAAGGAATAGGAAGGGATTAGAGAAGAGCTCAGTTTTATGTAGAGCTGCCAAGGAAGGCCACAGTGAGGTGACATTGAGAAAATATCTGGAGGAAAAGAGAATGAAAAAGGTGTCAGGGCAAGGAGCATTCAGGGAAAACAGAAAGCGAATCAATCCCTAGGAAGGAGCATTCCTGATAGCTCTGAGAGAGAGGCAGGAGAGCACGACTGAGTGAGAGGATGAGTGACACAAAACAGGGTCCCCAGACTACCAGGGCCTCGTCACACATGGCTCAGCAGGCCACTGCAAGGGGTTTGCCCTTTTTCAGTGTAAGATGGAGAGCCTTTAGAGCAATGGTTCTCAACCTTCTGGCCCTTTAAGTACAGTTCCTCATGTTGTGACCCAACCATAAAATTATTTTCGTTGCTACTTCATAACTGTAATGTTGCTACTGTTATGAATCGTAATGTAAATATCTGATATGCAGGATGGTCTTAGGCGACCCCTGTGAAAGGTCATTCGACCGCCAAAGGGGTTATGACCCACAGGTTGAGAACAGCTGCACTAGAGGGTTCTGGGCAAAGGAGTGACAAGGTCTGATGTACATTTCAACAGCTTTACTATGGCTACTTGCTGAGATTAGAAGGAAGTGGGGACAAGGGTTGAAAGGGAAATCTGTTAGAAAACTGCTTCCAAATTCATGCAAGAGACGATGGTGGTCAGACCAAGGTATTCCAAGGGAAGTGGTAAGAAAGTGGTCAGCTTCTGAATATGTTTTGAAGGAAGATCCAGTAGGTTTTGCTTATGGATCAGGAGATTAAGAAAGAGGGGTCAAGGACAACTCCAAAGTTCGGGAGATGAGAACTGAAAGGATGACATTGCCATCTACTGAGAGAGAGGAGACAGAAAATTGAGCTAATTGGGAGGGACATCAGAAGCTCAGTTAGGAATTTGTTAAATTTAAACACCCAAGTGGAGATCTAAATGAAGCTAAAGGTCTTCATTATTCTATGTGTTTCTTCTTCACCAATCTCTGGCTTGGACCTTCAGTGCTCTAACTCAAATCTCCATTTCTAAGAAGAAGGATAATTACATATGTTTGTAAAATTGTTTCTTGAAATCACAAAATACTATAAAGTGAATGTTATTACTGTTTATACATGGAAATCCCAGTATGATGTCATCAATCCCAAAAAGGGCCTTTTATTTGGTCTTTGGAAAACCAAGCTATAGGAAATACAAGAGTCCATAATCCCGCAGGGTTTGGGGACCAGAGGAGTACAGACTGGGTTATTTGCAAGCAAACATAGTGCCCTTTCTGGAAATCTTCACAGTTTGCTAAGCTTTTGGAAAATTAAACACCCACCATTAAATCATAACCTGAGGGTATGTGAAGTAACAACTAACCATGCACACCCACCTCCTCTTGCCCAGGAAGGAAAAGCATTATGTGTAACTAGAGTAAATATGAGTTCAATTGAGACCATCTCAAACCCATGGATTTCCTTTTTAAAGAAACCATAGTCCATTCTTTCAATCCATCTCCCGTGTCCATCCCATCTTGCAACCACCAGCTCTGCCCTCGCTCCCACCCGTCAACTCTTGGTAGAAACAGCTGTCACCACAAAAGTCATAGCTGGGCCAGGACAGCCAGCTGGCTCTGTGATTCACAAACAAATTAACCTTGGGATTTTATTTTGAGCAAAGGGGCTTCCTATCCTATGTTCTTAGCGGCCATCCATATTTTTGCTCTTGGAGAAACAAACACCAACTCAAATGTCACACGAGGCTGAGCCATAATGCGGGTTTTTAGGGACATTACTTTTTAAAAGCCACTGCTTTTTAAAAATGTTCCTTCTTAATCTAAAGCTTTTATCTCTCGACAACTTTTCCAGTAAAAGTGTATAACCCGTTTCAGGGACCTGCTCCATGCCTGGGGTTTCACTTCTCAAAGGGGGAAGGGTGTGAACATCATTGCTCTATTAACAATTTAACAATCATTTTGCAAAGTATAGGCATCAGGCATAGAATTAACAGATGACATAATATATTTAAACGTTCTAAGAAACCAGCAAATACATGTGTTGCGGCACAGCACCATCTACTGATCAGACAGAGAAAGAATGAGGGAGGGAGGAAGAAGGGAAATGGGAAGACAGGGTGAGAGCAAGAAGGTGAGAAGAAAAGAGAAGACTAGAGAGAAAGGGAGAAAAGGAAAAGAAAGGGGCCGAGAAAGGGAAGGAAAAAGAAGGGTAAAAAGGTAAGGGAAGAAAAGGAAAGAGATTTATATTTCTACTAATTCAAGTTCGCACTCTATAGATAAACGGAGCTTAGAAAGTTGCCTTGAGTTCACAAGGTACAAAAGACTTCTCAGGTCATCTACTTATAAGAAAAACCACTTCCACATATTCAAAGATTAAAAAACAATTAACAAAGTGAAAACCACTAACAGTGATTATTACAGCACCTTTATTTCCTGCTAACATGCATACCTATTTACGTCCCCATTTTATACTACTTTTATATTACAGTCTGCTAAGATAAAATGCAATACTTAAATCTATAATATGAAATGATGATTAAGTAAATTGTGATTAGCACTCTAAAGCTATAAAAGGAGCTTACTTTTTCTAATATGAAAGCATTGCCTACTAATTAAAAACAAAAATTGCCAAAAATTTCTACCACTTTTTACTAGACATTAAAAAGCCCCTTTCCCTTATAAATAGCTTAGATAAGCAGTAACAAAACAAACCTATAAAAGCAAACTAAGTCTTCATATTTGTTTTAATTATCACCCCTATATTTTTCCCAAATATTTAAATGTCTTCATCCCCCTCTCTTATCCCTCTTTTAAGGATAACCATATTTATTTCCTTAATATAAAAGGGAAAGTGAAGAACTCATCATATTGAAGTTCTTTTGTTAACTGAGTCAGAGTAAAGGTATTTCTTAAAATAAAAAGATAAAAAAGTTTTAAAAAAATAAAACACTATGCTGTGGTATTGGAGAATGAATAGACATATCCAAAGGAATAAAATAAAGAATCCAAAAATAGAAAAACACATTAAATCTACTATTAATTGCAAAGTTAATTTATAGAGAAATTATGATCTTCTCAATAAATTATGTGGGAACAATTATACAAAACATATGCAATCTCAACCCATACCTCTCACCTTACATAAAAATTAACTAAATATGGATCATAAATCTAAATAATAATCATAAAACTATAACATTTTCAAAAAGACACATAGCAGAAAATCTTTGTGACCTTGGGTTGGGTAAAGAAATTTTAGCTATAGTACCAAAAACACAATCATTAAAGAAAGAAATTATGAAATGGATACTATTAAAAATTAACAATTTCTGTTTTTTGACACTTACTAGAGAATAAAAAGACAAACCATAGACAGAAAAACATATTTTAAAATCACATGTCTGATAATGAACTTGTACCCAGAATACTTAGTGAACTTTGAAAACACATAAGAAAGCAAAGGACTAAGCTTAAAACTGTTCAGAACACTTGGATAGATAAAATGCTCAGCATCAGTACTCAAAAGGGAAATTAAAACCACAGTGAGATGCCACTGAGAAGAGATATCTGAAACTGTTATAAGAATGTCTAAAATTTTTAAGTGACTGATAATACCAAGGAATGTAAAGAGATAGGAACTTGTTTATATTACTGGTGGGAATAAAAAATGGCACGTCATCTATAATAATAAAAGCGTAATATGCTAATCAGACCGGACAGCTGAATGACCTTCTGGATGTCCTTCTGGACAAAGCCGCAGTGTGTGTGTGTGTGTGTGTGTGTGTGTGTGTGTGTGTGTGGGCAGGGCGGGCCTGAGGCAGAGACAGTTAGGGGAAATCAGACAGGCAGGTAGAGGGGTTAAGGGTGATCAGACAGGCAGGCAGAGGCAGTTAGGGGCGATCAGGCAGGCAGGTGAGTGGTTAGGGGCAATTAGGCAGGCAGGCAGGGGAGCGGTTAGGAGACAGTGGTACCAGAATTGGGCCTAAACTGGCAGTCGGACATCCCCTGAGGGGTCCCAGATTGCGAGAGAGTACAGGCCAGGCTGAGGGACACCACCCCCCCCCCCCGCACAAATTTCATGCACTGGGCCTCTAGTCTCATATAATAAAACCCTAATATGCAAATCAACTGAATGGCAGAATGACTGGCAGAACAACTGGTCGCTATGATACACACTGACCACCAGGGGGCAGACACTCAATGCAGACGCTACCCCCAATTGGGGGCAGGTCCTGCGTTGAGCATCTGCCCCCTAAGAGGGAGGCAACCAACAGCAGCGATCTGGGGGTGGGGCCGACCAGTGGGTAGCGCCAGGCCACCAGCCAAGGTAGGTACCAGTGGGGGTCCCCCAATCACCCTGCCCACCAGTCACCTTGCAGAGGGAGGCCACTGGCAGTGGCAGCAGGGGGCAGGGCTAGCCAGCAGACGGCTCCAGGCTGCCAGCCAAAATGGGTGCCAGCAGGGGCCCCCTGATTGCCCCACCCACTGATCTCCCCACAGATGTCCCTGATCGCCAGCCAGGCCTAGGGGCCCTACCTTATATATTGGGAACAGTCCCTTAGATTTAAAAATTAAAATCTGGCAAGGCTACTCGAACTCTGAAAAAAACAGGCTGATGCAGCGATGCCATGCATGGACTCTGGCTTGCACATTTGGTGGTCAGCCCTGATTCTGACACTTATAATGGTGTGACAAAGCCAATTACTTAACTCTTCTCTGCTTTAGTTTTTCCACCTATAAGATGGGGAAAATGGTACTATTGCCTCAGAAGGATCATGTTATATACTACTTTTTATAATCAGGGCAAAAAAAGGTACCTGCCGCCCTAACTGGTTTGGCTCAGTGGATAGAGCATCGGCCTGCAGACTCAAGGGTCCCAGATTTGATTCCAGTCAAGGGCATGTACCTTGGTTGCAGGCACATCCCCAGTAGGGGGTGTGCAGAAGGCAGCTGATCGATGTTTCTAACTGTCTATCCCTCTTCCTTCCTCTCTGTAAAAAAAAAAATCAATAAAATATATTTTTAAAAAATGTAGCTGCCCATACAACAGCAAGATGCCTTTCACCTGTATGAAAACTGTGATCACTGGTACATGCAGTGTCCTGGATTGTGAGAGGGATGTCCGACTGCTGGTTTAGGCCCCACATCCCCTGAGGGGTCCCAGATTGTGAGAGGACACAGGCCAGGCTGAGGGACTCTCTCCCTCCCCCACACATGAATGCCATGCACCGGGCCTCTAGTTTTAAAAATAAGTTGGCAAGTTTTCTTAAATAGCTAAATACATATTTTCCATATAACACACAGTTCTATAAGGTATTACATGAAAATGTATGTTTAAAATAAAAGCTGTAAGAATGTTGATAGCATCTTTATTTATAATTACCAAAACTTGAAGCAAATACAAATGTTACTCAATAGGTAAATTGGTAAGCAAACTGTGATATAACAGAATGTTACCCAGCAATGAAAAGGAAAGTAACTCATAAATGAAGCAGGGACACTAAAAGGGTTATAAAACCCACTGTGTGTACAATAAATACCAAGAGTGAACCTAATGTAAACTATGGGCTGTGGGTAATTATGATGTGTCCGTGTAGGTTCATCATTTATAATAAACATACCACACTAGTGGGGGATGTTGATAACTGGGGAGGCTAAGCATGTTGAGACAAGGGGTATATGGGATACCTCTGTACCTTCCTTTTAATTTTGCTATGAAACTAAAACCGCTCTTTAAAAAATATCTTTAAAAATAGTAGAAGAAAATCCCTATAGAATTATTCACAACATGCAATAGCCTGGGGGGCAGGGGGAATGAAGAAATCACTGTTTCACCTAACAATATGGATAAATCTCAAATTAATTGTTAAGTGAAATAAGCCAGTCTCAAAGAGCTACATACAGCATTCTGTATTCCATTTAATGACGTTCTGGAAAAATTAAAACTACAGCGCCAGAAAATATATCAGTGATTGCTAGAGTGGGTGGTGAGGGTAAAGACGCATAAGGGAGTTTGAGGGGTGAGTAAACTGTTTTTCATCTTGATTGAAGGGTTGATTACACAACCTTACACATTTGTCAAAACTCTCAGAACTGTACATTAGAAAGAGTGGATTTTACTGTATGTAAATTATCTATATGTATAAAGAGGTAGTATGCAGATTAGCCAGGACACCATAATGGGTCATGACCGGACCAATAGCATATTAGCTCTTTATTAGCTCCTATGCACACCGCAAGGCATTGCTCCAGAGACGAGGCAAAAACGGAGAGGTGCCAGGAGAAGGCAGGACCAGCCTAAGGCAACTCAAGGGTGATCGGCACCAGGAGAAGGCAGAAGGGAGAAGGTGAGAAGGCCGGTGCCATGCAGAAGCAGGCAGAAGGGAGAAGGTGAAGAGGCTGGCGCTGCGGGAGAAGGGAGAAAGTGAGAAGGCTGGGAGAAGGGAGAAGGTGAAAAGGCCAGCATCGTGCAGGAGAAGGCAGAAGGGGGAAGACGGTGTCCCAGGAGAAGGCAGAAGGGAGAAGGCAGAAGAAAGAAGACAGAAGGGAAAAGGTGGCAGTTAATGACAGGCCAGGAGAGGAGAGCAGATAGGCAGTTAGGGGGGTCAGGCCATGAGGGGAGAGCAGTTAGGCAGTTTGGGGGATCAGGCCATAAGGGGAGAGCAGTTAGGCAGTTAGGGCAATCAGGCCGGCAGGGGAGAGAAGTTGGGGCCATCAGGCCAGCACGGGAGCAGTTAGGGGCATCAGGCAGGCAGGCAGGCAGGTGAGTGGTTAGGAGCCAGTGGTTCCAGATTATGAGAGGGATCCTGGATTGGAGAGGGTGCAGGCCAGGCTGAGGTACACCTCCTCCCATGCACGAATTTTGTGCATCGGGCCTCTAGTACCATAATAAAAATTGTAAAATATAATTAACCTGAAGTCCAATATGTCATTTATGTGAAAAAAAGAAAAGATGGAATTAAAAGTATTTTCTACCCTCACACACTATTTGTTTAAACTAATCAACTCATTCTTAAAAGAAAGCACTTGCTAAATAAAAACAAATTCTTCCCTGTTGCTCAGTGGTTAGAGTGCCAGTCCCCACACCCAAAGGGTCATGGGTTCAATTCCTGGTCAAGGGCATATATCTGGGTTGCAGGTTCCATCCCCAGCCCTAGTTGGGGTGTGTGCAGGAGACAACCAATCAATGTGTCTCTCTTACATCGATGCTTCGCTCTCTGTCCCTCTCCCCCTCCCTTCCTCCCTTCTACTCTCTAAAAATCAATGAAAAAAATATCCTTAGATGAGAATTAACAAAACAAAATCCTGGCTCCTGTCTAAAATATTCTACATTTTAAAATGGTAGAATCTGAATTGGTAAGATTTTAGAGTAACATGAGCAGTTACATCATCCACACTTTAATGATCAAAGTTTATTATAAAATGGATTGTATGATACTTGATATAATCTGTGAGTATACTTTTAATTTGAATGTTTATCTGCATGAAAGCCTTTAGACATTCTGACAGCTTAAATTACACAAACACATGAATACACAGTTTTGAATGTTGTCCCTTTCTTTTCAAGCTCCAAATTATATTTTATCTACATTCTATAGCCATACATCTGCTCTTATAGCCCAAATGACTTCTCAGCCCCAATAGCCACCTATAGGCAAAGCTTTATTGTATTGGATTTATAATTCCAGGAGTAAGCATCAACCAAAGGTGTGGGATGAAGACTATTAAAAACCCTTACAGGCCCTAACCGGTTTGGCTCAGTGGATAGAGCGTCAGCCTGCGGACTGAAGGGTCCCAAGTTTGATTCCGGTCAAGGGCATGTACCTTGGTTGCGGGCACATCCCCAGTAGGGGGTGGGCACGATGGAGCTGATCGATGTTTCTCTCTCATCGATGCTTCTAATTCTCTATCCCTCTCCCTTTCTCTTTGTAAAAAATCAATAAAATATATTTTTTTAAAAAATAAAATAAAAACCCTACAGGCCCAGCCAGTGTGGCTCAGTGGTTGAGCATCAACCTATGAACCAGGAGGTCACAGTTTGATTCCTGGCCAGGGCATATGCCCAGGCTGCAGGCATATAGGAGGCAGCCAATCAATGATGCTCTCTCATCACTGATGTTTCTATCTCTCTCTCTCCCTCTCCTTCCTTTCTGAAATCAATAAAAATATCCTATCTAATAAAGAGGGAATATGCTAATTGACTGCCACGCCCTCAAAGATGACGGTGCCCACAGCCACAGGATGGCTGAGCCCAGTTCCCTCAACCCCGCTGGGGCAGCAGGCACATGGCGGGCCCAGCCAACTCTGCCCGCCTGCCTCCAGAGTCTCCCAGTCCCCTCAGCCCCCCACCCCACAGGGCCGGCCTGAGGCACAGGTAACCAGGGCCGGCCGAGGCTTGTGCTGCCGGCAGTGGCAGCAGCAGAGGTGTGATGGAGGCGTTGCCTTCCCCTGATCACCAAATCGCCTCCCACCCAAGGGCTCCCAGACTGTGAGAGGGGGAAGGCCAGGCTGAGGGATCCCTCCCTCCAGTGCATGAATTTTCATGCACCAGGCCTCTAGTATTTTTAATAATAAAATAAAAACCCGTACAGTATTGAAGGCCATTTACCACCTTACCATCTACCTCATCAGTGGTTTGTTACTGCTTCTCTTTTGATTCACTAATATGCTTCTTGAGTTCTAGAAAATTCATTTACTTAACAATTATTTTTTGTATTCTGTTATGTACGCTATAGGGCTAAAAAGAAACCCTGAATATAGTGGCAACAGAAAGACAAAGGACCTGTCCTCAGATAGCTCAGCATCTTTGGGAGGCTATAGATTCAGAAAGTTGAAAGTGATGGCACAACAGAACCAGAGTTATGATGGGATCGGAGGACTGCAGGGAGGAAGGCAGATTTCTCAACCAGGGAGGCATGCTTAGTAAGGAAAAAAATAAGGGTATGGGCATTACTTATTTGATGCCTACTTACCATCCATAACCAGGGTGATTGGGGAATACGGACAGGAAAAAAACATAAACATATGAGCAGAGCCCTAAAGCTTTAGAAGTCTGTAGCTTTATATAAGCATGCAATGAAGACTTTACCACGGGGGTGGGGGCGGGGGGGAGTTTAGGAAATATAAAGACAATACTACTTTGTAAAAATCCCATTTTTTTAACTGATTTGTAGATATATCACTGAAGTCAGCCAATTGATGCTAAGTGGAAACATAGGGAGCAAATCTAATTTGGAAAAATTCTATCCCCAAATAATATAATTAATTTGTCTTTAATTGGGGAAATATTTGGGCATCAGAGTGACTTATGCTAGACAACTAAATTCTCACAGAATCCTGCCAATTGAGTAAGAAGCAAAGTTCATTAAAAAGCCACTGTAAACCTTTCATGTTCTGAAACTGTGCATTTGGAGGGAGGTTCTGGCCAGACTGGTTTGTGATAGATGTCCTTTTAGAAATGAATAATAATCTCTTACTTTTTATGCACTTTAGCAACAGAGATATCTTGCACATTTAGTCTTGCTATTTCTTTGCATAGAAACTTAGTCTTCAGAGAAAACCATTCATTCAACAAATTTTTATCTAGTGTCTAAAACGTGCCATGACCCAAAACCCTCATTTGTGTTATGCACTTGAGTAATGGCTCTCATCAGTCATATAAAGGTCTGAAGATTCAGTCAGAATTACTTAACCAGTAGCTTAAATGCTTAGGTAAGCTCTCCCTCAAACCTCAAACCCTATAATAAAACGAGGGCTAAAATGTCACAAACCTAGCCATATTTTTTATCTGAGCCATTTTTTAAGATAGAGTTTCAATAAATATTATTCCTTTAGCATGCCATAAATTCACTTCTATAGCTTCAAAAGCTTGCTCATAGTTTTATGGTTCTCAATTTTAGTGAATTTGTCCATACTCCACCATCAGTCTTTGGCCTTCCAAAATATTCACAATAAATAATTCAGAAATAGCATCCCTTCTATTTTTCCCGGATACTGTTTTTATTTATTATTATTTTTCCTCTTCCTTATTTCAGATCTCATTCTCCCCCATCATCCAAAGAACATTCTGATGTTTAATAGTGATGGTAACATAGAAAAAAAACTGAGGTAACATTTTTGAAAGTTTAAACTCATGACCCAACAGTAACCTGGCTGACATTTGGAAAGAGTTTAAGAATCACCAAGAACCCAGCACCTTGATTGTTTTTTCAAATAACTAAGCAATGATAGAAAAAAGATTTCTCTTTGTGTGCCTGTAATATTCTGCCTGATACTTTTATAGATATTTACTTGGAAACCATTTCTTAGAATCCCTGTTTCTCCGAAGCAGCGATACAAGGTGGGCTGTCTAAGACATCCTCTTACTGGATAATGCATTGCTTCGGCAGAAGGAAGCTCTTATAATAAATTCTCCGGGTGAGCTTGGTCCATGAGGGCTTTGAAGACCTGAGGGAAACAATGCAAGGACCAAGTTTGAAATTTGAGGCAATTGTCACTGCCGACACAAGAAAAAAAGTCTCACTTGTACGTTTATAACCCAAGAAAGGAAAGCAAGAAAAAAGGTTTATTTTACAGATTATTCATTATTTACTTTAGGCAGTTATTGTTAACTCTTAGAAGTTAAATCAAAAGGATGATGGGATTTCACCAATCCTGGGCCCTGGGAGAGAATGTGACCTATGTCTTCACCACAGATATTCCTGTGCACCTTCAGAGTGAGACCTCACAGCATCATGGAAGAGAGCAACACATTTGAGGAAACTCGCTTATTTACAACCTACTCTTATGGTATCTATATATATGAAAGCGTAAGCAACCATTACGATCAAATGACCAGAATGACCGGAGGGACGAGTTGCTATGATGCGCACTGACCATCGGGGCAGACGCTTAATGCAGGAGCTACCCCCTTGTGGTCAGTGCGCTCCTGCAGCCAATCTCCCCCAGCCAGCCAACCTCCCGTGGTCCCCCATCCCCCCCCCCAACCCTCCCTCCCCCCTGCAATTGGTAGGTCCTGATCGCCTGATCAGGGCTGGGCCCTGGACTGGGACAGGGAACTGGGGGTGGGTGGTGGTGGATGCTGCCCCTTTCCCAGGGGGGCCAAGGCCCAGCTCCCTCCTCAGGGCCAGCGACTAACCTCCCACGCCCAGTCCCTCCCCCTGGCTGGCAGGCCCCGATTGGCCCACCGCCTGCCCGCCCGCCATGGTGGTGGCACAGAGGCAAGGGAAGGGGGGCGGGGGGACAGGGAACCACGTGGTGGCGGCATTGGCATCAGGCGTCCGTTCCTTCTGTGCCCATCCTGGTGACCATCGCCTCCTCTCCCGACCCTCCCAGGGCCTTCAGGCCCTGATCAGCCTGGCCCTGATTGCAGGCCAGGCCTAGGGACCCCCAACCTGTGCAAGAATTTTGTGCACCAGGCCTTTAGTCTATAGATATTTTGTTCAAGGCCACTCTGTTAATTTTTAATTTATGGATTGGTACCCTATTTCCTTTAAATGTTAATATTCTCTTCATAAGCCTGTTTATAAGTATTGACTAGTGCTGAACCTACAAGCCATGTAAGTCCCACTACATATAAGAACTTTATGTATGTGGGAGATAAATAACTTACCTGAAATTCCTGCCCTCAACCCCACATCTAAAATAATCTCAACCAATACCTAGTTGTTACTTAGAGAACTGGTCATAGGAGGTGGCTGCTGGAGGGGACATGGCTCCATCCAATACCCTTACACTCCCTGTGCCATGCCTGTGTGCCCTTTGGTGGGCCTTATTTCATGTGGCCTTCACCTGTGACTCCCATCAGAAGGCTGAACTTGGACTGCTGAAGCAACTTTGCTGCTCAGAGAAGCCAGAAGTGCCTGGGAAATTACATCCTTCAAGGCTGACCAATCAGCCCAGTTTGCATGAAAATGAAGGGTTTCTCAAGATGTGGGATTTTCAGTGCTAAAAGCAGGAGAGGCCCAGGCCAACTGAGATGGTTGTTCATCCAATGCACCCCCAATACCACTAGTGGGCAGTCCTTAGCCAATATCAGACCCGTGCAGGAGTATGAAAGCCCAGTTCCTTTGCCTCGAGTTGGGACCAACATTCAGGTACAATTATGCTCCAGATCTCCTTGCAGGGTTCCGCTGAGGCGGGAACTTCTCTTACTTGGCATCTTCCCTCCTGTATCTGGTTTCCTGGAAGTGCTTCCTTCATAAACACTTCCAATCCATCCCCATCTTCGTGCCACAGTCTGACCTCCCCACTGAAGCTATCTGCTTTCCCCGAGTGTTAGAAAATCATAGGCTGTGTCTGTCATGGAGATCCACAAGGCAGTTACAGATTTCATCTTAGCCACTTCTTTTGGCTTCCTCTCCTGAACAAAACCTTGTGATAGAGATATCAGCAGGTGGAAAAGTCCTCGTGTTTTCTCTTCTTGGGTCAACTTGGTCAGGATAAAGATGGCAGAAATGGCAGCAGAGGCTAATAGTGGCTCTGATGGGGGGAAAAAAAACCCACAAAAAAACAGTTAAAGAAGAGATGCAGAATATAAATAATGAACCCTGGGTCGTTAAGATTTGATTAGTTCTTGCAGAGTGGGGCTCAAGGGGTGTTTCTCCTGAAATAAAACTAAAATCTCTAGTACATTTTAAGAAAATGATTTCTCAACTATGATATTAGTAGAGTTTCATAATGATATTTTTATGTGCTGTTCCAGATATTTTTCTGAAACTGAAACTCAATAAAATATGAACCTGACCTGGAACTGTCCTTTTTTATGTATGAAAAGCTCTCCGTTACTGACTTGCTTTCTCTCTTTGAACCACTGACGTTACTCTATGATGAGGAGCAAATTGCAATAATTTACCAAATACTACTACTAATAATAATAAGGTGGCGTTACATCTCATGTGTTTGATTTAAGGAAAAGGGTTTCCCTTTCAGGACCCCATGAATGTACAAGGTTCAAACAAAGTGCGGGCGCTAATGAGCAGACTGTTTTCCCGTGCAGGGCCCCGAACAGAATGACTTCATTCAGGGCTACTGCTCGTGCATGGAAAGTGTTGGTAAGAAATCCCACAGAGTTCAGACGACCTTTTCCTAACTTTCGTTTTTTTTTCCCCTGTTTGTCTTTCGGGTCTAAGCCAGGGATAACATAAATATTCATCAGCTGATATTTGCAGTAGCTGTGAAGTTATGAATGAAGCCATGCGGCTCCCCTCCTGTCCCATCTACGGAATGGCAGCCTCTCCTCCCAGCTCCTGGCCAAACGACACTTTCAGAAATCCCCAAAGTGGACTAATAGGCTTTTCAAATTCAGTATTTTTTTTTCCTTTAATGCTCAAAGCAGAAATGCTGTCTGCTTAATGTTTACCCTGGGATTACAGAAGAAGAAAAAGAAAAACATTCCCCTGCCAAGCTTGAAGCCTTTAGATGCCTTGACACAGCAGGCAAATGTGTTAGTAGCTCAACATATTGGTAGCATATATCAATGTTATGATCGTTGCAGGTTTCCTTTTTATATTAAATATGAGACAGATACCCGAGGCATTTATTGTGTGAAGAACAGAGAAAATAGCCGCAGCTTGGATCTGTTCCTGCTGTTTTGTTAGTCACCTGGGCAGGTGTTGGAGAAAGATGTTGGAAAACACTTTTGAATAAGACAACTTCAAGTAGGTCCTCGATGTTGAGACATAAAAACATGAAAATTGTGCCTGTCTTAAGGCCTGGAATGGAGCTGGTCTTCCGGTAATCGAGATTTCCAACAAATCAGCACTTCAGAGTCTGGATTTTTTTTTTAATCTTCCAGGGCCTCTCATACAAATAAAAACTAAGTACAAGGTGTGTTGTAAATGGGAACAAGAGACTGTGTGGTGGCAATGTCAATCAATGAATCAGTCCACAGTAGTTGATAAACATAAATAAAACACATTTTTATAGATACAGGATAAATATTGTCAACGGGCAATATTCTCCTTTTTAAGTTTGCTCATCAGTGTGTTTTATTCAAAACCCAACATTTGGTCTGTCCTTGTCTCTGTAGAAATGTTACAAGTTATCTGGGTAATTCTAGGACCCGGGGATCATTTTTTAAGAAGTGTTCCTCCAAATACCATACTTGGAAGAATCGTCTTAGGAATGTTCCGTGTTTCTGAATTTTAAATAATAATTGCAAATCAGCATCTCCTCTAATCACTGCTCTGTATTTTGGGGGGTTTTGGCCATCTTACCCACATCTGACAGTGGAAATAATTGTCTAAACCACCAAACCATAAGGAAGAGCAAGCCCTCAGGTATTCAAATAAGGACCAGATCCCAGGCCGGTGAGAAATCTGACTGGAACAGATACTCATGGCTGGATGCCTGTCTCTGTCTTCATCCCGGAGTCTAGCTCTGACAGGGCTAAAGGGAAGCCAGAGGCAAGTGTTCAACTGTATTCTCCCTGGCTCCAGCCCTCTCCAGAATAAGACCTGGTGAACTCCTGTTGGAGGGAGTCAAAGGCAATGACCTTTTGTAGGAAAAAAAAAACAGACATAAGAGCAATGATGGATTGTCACACACACCCTAGAGACACTTGTGAGGCCAGATGAGTTAGAGCAGCCAGGAAAGTATTTCTTCTCCCTCTCATCCCTTCTCAATACTGAGCATTCTGTCTGATCCAGAAGTAGCAGAGAGGAGAATTATGTATTGAGCCTTCTCTATGAAATTCTTTTTTTCAAAGCACATCAGATCACAATGTCAAAAAGAATTCCAATTAGATATTCATTACACTTATATTATCATGGAAGATAGTAACCTGATTCAACAGTGGCTTGTAAAATCTTATGTGCAAGTGACTGTATGTTTTGATGTTGAGCACAAACAAGGAAAAATGTTTTATATATATTTTTTAATTGATTTCAGAGAGAGAGGACGGGAGAGAGGGAGAGAGACAGAAACATCAATGATGAGAGAGAATCATCAATGGGCTGCCTCCCACATGCCCCACCACTGTGAATAGAGCCCTCAACCCAGGCATGTGCCCTGACCAGGACTTGAACCGAGACCCCCTGGTTCACAGGTCAATGCTCAACCACCGAACCATACCAGTCAGGCCAGAAATATTGTTTTTAATTTCTTTATTTCTTTTGTACTTGAAGGACTATTTACATATTAAAGACCACTTCCTGTGGTTTAGCCTTTTTTCATTCCTCGGCTTCTCCAGAAACACTGTATTTTCTCCATCTCATCTTTTCAAGTACACAGCTAGAATTTTCAACAGGACAAGACACTTTATTTAGATAAGTTGAGGCATATCACAAGTGTTAGTATAATATATCATGTTCCATAAAAGTGGCCCATGTAATTTATAATTCAAATTGAGAAACTTTGGAAGTAAATGGGGCATTTACTCTGGGAGAAAGAGCATTAAATTGAGACTATTGTGGGCAAACTGAAGCATATGATCCCTTCCTCTCATTCCGAATCAGTCTTCTAGTTGATTCTTTCTACTTTTATCTTCAGTTAAAGATAAAAGTTCACTTTTGTTCTCTAGATAATGAGTTGCTTTCCTTTTTTAAAATTTTATTTTTTTGTTTAAAGTATTACAGATAGTAGTACATATGTCTCCTTTTTTCCCCCATTGACCTTCCCCCGGCCTCCCCTACGCCCCAGCACATGCCCTCACCACCCCCTCCAGTGTCTTGTGTCCATTGGTTATGCTTATATGCATGCATACAAGTCCTTTGGTTGACCTCTTACCTCCCCCCCCCCCGCCCCCGACCCAACACTCCCCAGCCTTCCCACTGTAATTTGACAGCCTGTTCCATGCTTCTCTGTCTCTGTATCTATCTTTTTGTTTATCAGGTTATAATGTTCTTTATTATCCATAAATGAGTGAGATCATGTGGTGTTTTTCTTTCACTTCCTGGCTTATTTCACTTAACATAAAGCTCTCCAGTTCCATCCATGCTGCTGCAAATGGTAAGAATTCCTTATTTTTTATAGCAGCGTAGTATTCCATTGTGTAGATGTACCATAGTTTTCTAATCCACTCATCTGTTGATGGGCATTTAGGCTGTTTCAAAATCTTGGCTATTGCAAATTGTGCTGCTATGAACATAGGGGTGCATATATCCTTTCTGATTGGTGTTTCTGTTTTCTTGGGATATATTCCTAGAAGTGGGATCACTGGGTCAAATGACAGTTCCATTTTTAAATTTTTGAGGAAAATTTACTGTTCTCCATACTGTTCAGCCATACTGTTCTCCACAATGGCTGCACCAGTCTGCATTCCCACCAGCTTTCTTTTAGAAAATTTAATACCACTTTATTTGAGTGCTATACCAAATTATCATCAATACCCATTACTCATTCTGCATCCTCCCAAGTGCTTTGGAAGATGTTATCTACCTCTTGTCTTCCCTTTGATGATGTCAATGATCTCTAAAATATAGCATGCAAACAACCGTATGCTAGGCCTGTATGTAGAGCCAGTACTATCTCAAGGAAAATAGAAAATTAGATTGTTTGTTTCCTTTGCTTTGTAGTCTGAGATACAACTGTTGATTCTCTATACTGAAGAATGCTCAGCTCCCAATAGCAGGATCAAGATAATTAACAAGATACAAAAGGACCTCAGACTACTTCTGTGGGGTCAGTGTCAACAGATGTGAGGGAAGAGCACCTTGATAGAATGGCAACTTCAACCCATTGGTTTTGACTGGAGGCCGCCATGATGCCAGCTGATCTCTTCCTCAGTAAATTTTCTTTGCTGTTTGGTAATCTTGAGGAGCCATTGTACCTCTCTTGCTTTGTACAGTTCCTTCAGTATTGTTATGTGGAAGATAAAGCTGCACCACTTAAAAGTTTATAATTTTTTCTTTTTTTAAATTTATCTTTATTGTTGAAAGTAATACAGATGTCCCCCTTTTTTCTTCCTTGACCCCTTCTAGCCCATACCAGTCCCCAGCCCCAGGCCTTCACCCTATTTTGTCTGTGTCCATGGGTCATGCATATATGCATACAAGTTCTTTGGTTGATCTCTTCCCACCCATCCATCCTCCCTCACCTTCCCTCTGAGATTTCTCAGTCTGTTCCATGCTTCAATGTTTCTGGACCTATTTTGTTCATCAATTTATTTTGTTAATTAGATTCCACATATGAGTGATATCAAGTGATACTTGTCTTTCTCTGGCTGGCTTATTTAACTAAGCATAATATTCTCCAGGTCCCTCCATGCTGCCTCAAGGGGAAGAGACATAAATTTTGAAGTACTAATCACCTGAAGTCTACAGATATTATTAAACTGATGATTAACAGTCTGACAGGGATTTGTACTAAACATGGATTGATGTTTTTTACCATTAAACTTTGTTATTTAAACTTTATCAATTATCTCCAGCTCTGCTACCATTATTTGACTGACCTTGGGTGAATCATAATCCTCTGAGAGCATTTTCTAAACTAAAGATGAAAGGGCTGTGTTTTTAGCATTTCTCATACTGCATTAAACAGAATTTTAGTTTTTATTACATTAATTATAGGCATATACAAAGTATTTATGGAAAATACCTGGTTTAACAAAGTTAATTAGATTCCTTTAATATAAGACTTGAGATCAATTAATAGGCAGATGTATCTTATCAAACCATAAGACTTAACTTTAAACGTATGTGATTAATTTATGCACTTCAACAATAAAGCAATCAAGAAGTTAAATTTGCAAGAGTGAACACACAAGCTTTGAAATAATATGTAAAACTTAACATCAAACATTCTGTGGCCTTAAGCTGACAGTTTGGTCCTGGGTCACTGATGTGTGGTCAAGCAAACAAAGTAAGACACTACCCACAGTGGGATCCCAGGCAATTCTCTGGCCAGCATCAAATTTCCCAGTTACCAAGTGATGCTGTACCCTTCAGGTGTTACAAGGTTATGATCAAAGAACTCATATGTTTTTATATGAATATATGACCAGAAGACATTAATTTGTAAAGAGACCCACAAGTTTAATACACACACACACACACACACATACACACACACAAAATACAAAGTGCCAAGTTAAATTTGAATATCAGATAAACAACAAATCATATTTTAGGTTAACTATGTCCCAAACATCACCTGGTATATACTTATACTAAAAAAGCATTTATTATTTCCACAGGGAACACATTGTTTTGTTTCCAGTAAGATTTCCTTACTCTGGAAAGAGTAGCACCCTTTGTCTTCCCTCTTCTACACACGGCATTTAGGGTTCACAGTAGCCCCACATTCATATTGTACCTTTTATCTCTGACCGTGTTTGATTGGTCAAGGGGTGCAAAAGTGACTCAAGTAGAGTTCTGCTCTCTGATAATCTTGAAGTGAAGGTGGAACAAGAGCATGAATTCTTCCTGGTTGCAGAACAAGGAGATGTGAACCTAGGGACCTGTAGGTAGCCATGTAACCCACTAAGTTGAGCTTGCTGGTCTGCAGTGAGAAAGTAATAAAGTCAAAATTCTGGGAGAACCAAAGGGAAGAAAAACAAAATGAGTTTTTTTTGCTTTTACAGTCCCTAGACCCAAGTTTCTAAAGGCTCAGCTGCTTTCATGGTCTTCCTGTGGCTTGGTGGTTCAACACTTCTTATGATATAGTAATATACTAAAAACCCCTCCTTCTGTTTTATTGTTGCAAGTTATAAAATCTCAATGGGACATTGTTGAGGATGCCTAAACAAAAAAACATATTCTCAGAAGAACTGAAGGAATATTAATTACTCACCACTTTTTAGAAACTAATTATTGCATAATTGAGATGGGGCACACCCACATCACCCAACTTGTGGGGCCATGAATCCATTAATCAGAGAGCAGATCAGAGGCCTTGCAATTGAGTAACCTTCGGCTACGTCATCTAACATATTCCAAGAACTTTAAAATTCTATGACTTTGTGACATTTAATAATTTATCAATCTCAGTTTGGTAGTTATTTGTTATAAAAACATCAAATAAATGTTTAAATGATGAGACCTATTCTTAAGAACATTGTACTATTTAATATTAATATCCCTTTTTATTTTTGTTCTTAAAATCAAAGAAAATTTCCAAATAGCAATTTATGAGCATAAAATACTCATATATAAAATCAGTATTCTGAGAGTTTTTTGTTAAATATTGTGATTTTAAATTTTCTTAATTGAAATCCTTAGGCATTTGCTATATTTGATGCCAACCATAGAATGTCAGAGTTGGTTCTAAAAAAAAAAAAAAATTCTAATATCCCTGACAAATGTTCACTGATTAGTTTATCAAGTATTTATTGAATAACTACATTTTTTGTGTGTGTATAAGGTGCTGGTAATACAACACAAAACAAGACAGATTCTCTGCCTTCATGAACATTAATAGACATTACAATCCAGCATTTAGTACTATTTTCTCATACTTTTTCCTTATTTGTATTTGTTTTGTCCTTGCACATTATACACTTTTATGAATATATTTACCTAACACATGTAAGAAAGTAAAGATTGTCACAAGTCAACCCAAAGATTGTGGTGCATTCTATAAGCATCACTTGTTATCCAGTCATCTTTACCCTATTTCTTGCTTTCCCCTAATTATGGCCCAAACTGGAAACAATGCTACATGTGTAGACAGAACACAATGAGGGACACTCTTTCTATTGTTCTTGACACTATATTTTTGTTAATATAGTAGAGGATTCCTTAGTGATAATAGAACCCAGTCCTCCCTGAGATAAGCAATGGAAGCACCAGAAAGAAGAGCAGGAAGCAGCGTGCCGTAACAGAACGAGATCCCTATCAGGAGCAGAAAAAAATCTGGATGGCAGCTCCTACTCAGTATTCACTGTGGCATGATCTCAATGCTCAGAAATATCTAATGGCATCTAGGCATCCTCTAGAAAGTTAAAGGTCACGGGCACAAAATTCTACTCCCCTACTCCTTTGTACCATCCATGTGAAACTGGTCAAAACTTGTTTAAAAATAGTGTATTGTCCAGTAGCTGATATGTTATCATGCGATAGCTGGTGGCAAACGTAACCACTCATTTTACTGAACTTCTTCATTAGTGCAGACAAGGTCTGATTATGAGCATTTTTAAACAGGGTCTGCTGTTTCGCAGTTTCATCGTAACGCTTGGTTCAGTCGGAGCAAAAATATAAATGAATCTAGAGTCTAAGGAAACCATGTTGGCTCTTACACTGAATTGGACTTCTGAGAGTACCCGACTTATGCTTTGTTTCTGAATGAGAGTCAAAAACTCAGAAGGGACAGCAGTACATCAAATAAATTGAAGCTGCTGTGAAGAGTTGTGTTCTTGCACCACGTGAGCCTTATTTTGTTGTTGTTGTTCTTCTTGTTGTTGTTCTTGTTGCAGTTCTATAACCTCTCATTCCCCTCTGTTGGACAAAGTAAAAAATACTGGAGGACCTTGTGAACCTTCATCATGTGCAAAGTTTGGATAAGCCACAGGAATGTCAACATTAATGAAAATTAGTAGAGACTAAATAATTGTAATTACTTCATCATGTATCATTTTCAATTAATTCTAAAAATATGCTTTGCTACTTCTTACTTACCTAAAGCTTTGAAGACCTTTGGAAGTAAGAGTGTTAGTGCAGGGGATATTTAGTAGAGGAGGGAGAGACTCTCGTTCCTGAAACCTTGGGAGGAGGCATCTCAAATGGGGCAGCAGTTTGGGCATCGACCTCCCATGCCCTTCTTACCACTTCCTTCCTGAGAAAGGGCCAATGACTGTGGTGAGTGTCTTGCTTTCCAAAGACTGTTCTTTCTGTGTTTATTTGCCCGCACTTGCATCATTTTCTCAATTGTGTACCTGCCCAATAAAGGATGGACAAGAGATGGCAAAAGAGTTGAAAGCCATCAAATCATTCTGGATAAATTGTTAGCAGACCTGGAAGAAGATTAGCCAAGAAACATAAGCAAAAAAAAAAAAGATTTTCGGGAGAAATCTGTGGATTTCATTTAGATTGTGTTTCCATGACAATAAAGCATCTGGTCGATTTAATGTAAAGTAAGCAAACTTCAGTTGTGTAGATAAAACCATCAGTTGATCCAATAATTGCATTTTCAAATTAAGGGGTTCTAGCTTTCATTTACACTGCCTTGTCCATAATCATGAATATTTAATAGTTGCAAAAATTCAATTTTTTTTGGTAGATTAACAGTTTACTATTGTCTAAATCTTCAAATATTTTTGTTGGTCTGTCCGGTGTTTTTCTCATAGATATGTATATGTGTGGTTGGGAGTATTGCAAACAGAGATTTTTGAGACAGATTATTGAGAAATCTTTTTAAAAGAGTTTCGTCCTGACTGCTTTTTTGTGACTTTAAAAAATGCACTACTTGTCCTAGCTAGTTTGGTTCAGTGGATAAAGCATCAGCTGCAGACCAATGGGTCCTGGGTTCGATTCCAGTCAAGGGCATGTACCTTGGTTGCAGGCTCCTCCCTGGCCCGGGTCCTGGTCAGGGCTCATACAGGAGGCAACCAATTGATGTGTTTCTCTCACATTGATGTTTCTCTCTGTCTTTCCCTCTCTCTTCTGCTCTCCCTAAAAATCAATGGAAAAATATCCTCAGGTGAGGAATAACAACAACAACAAAAAATGCACTACTTAAAACAGGGATGTTCATATCATGACACATATTATATTAAATTACTATAATTCAGAAAGTCTCAAAAAATCAGAGTAATAGTGTTCGTTAATATTTGAACTAAATAGCATGGTTATAATATCAACTAATATTTGAATACAAAAATACATTTTTACTAAGGTAAAACTATTTTCTACTTTATTGAGAATTTTTTCAAAAAATATGAGAGATTAGCATGTTAATATTAAAACCAGATAATATGGTATCATGCATAAAGGAAAGTCAGAACCAAAAGTGTATTCTTGACTCAAGCTCTTGGTTCAAAGAGGTGCCAAAGTTCCAGAGAGAAAGACCCTATTGGTACCAACTTGCTATTTAGGATACAGGGTTCAGGGTTCTGTCTAACTCTACATGACATGTTTCACTATGTTTAACAAACTTTGCTTCTGCTTCTACACTACATGCCATATGGTCTTTTTTTTTTTTAGTCCTCACCAAAGGATATGTTTTTATTGATTTTAGAGAGAGGAAGGAGAGGGAGAGAGAGAGAGAGAAAGAGAGAGAGAGAGAGAGAGAGAGAGAGAGATAAAACATTGATGTGAGAGAGAAAGATCAATTGGTTGCCACCCACACCTGCCCCAACCAGGGGTCATACCCACAACTTAGGTATGTTCCCTTACTTGAAATCGAACCCGCAACCTTTCAGTGCATGGGACAATATTCCAACCCACTGAGCCATCCCACCAGGGCCAGATATCTTTATTACTGTCATTTTTAGAGTAGCTTACACATATAATTTCTTGTAGTTTAAAAGGGCATTACTATTCATTATTACATACATTAGTGATACACCATTCCACCTAAAGGATAAAAATTTATATTCACAATTATTTTTTCAAGATGATGTGCTCACTAAGTAGCTAGACTGGGCCATAAACTCAAGAGTTTAGACAAAATTTTTGGAATCTTCCCCATAAACCATAACTGAAAAGATTAATAACTAAAAATTAAAGCTAGTATCAATGTAGTATTTATCTTCCAAATAATTTAAAACATTATTTCATTTATTACTTCAATTGATGTTCCTGCTACACAGATAAGAGCTACTATAACATTTTATGTTTTAAATTGGAAAGCGACATTGAAAAGACTTTATGTGACTTGTCCATGGTAACCACTTAGCAAGGTTAGTCTTGAGTCTATTCAATAAAGTTTACTCAGTGCCTAAGGTTGTTCTGAACATCTAGATCTGTGCTATCCATACAGTACACATGAGACTAAATAAATTTAAATTAATTAATAACATGAAACATTCAAAGTAGGCACATTTCAACTGCACAGTAGCCACATATAGCTAGTGGCTATGATCTTGGAGAGCACAGATATAAAACATTTTCATCATCACAAAAAATTTATGGGGCAGCATTGATCTGGATAATAGGAATCTTTAAATGTTTGTTTTAATAGAAAAAAGTGTCCCAAAATTTATAATAACCACTGATATTACTATTGTTATAGCATTGCTGGTAAGGCTAACAAAGAAAAATAGAGGACAGTGTAAAAGCCTATGTTAATGATTGATATGAGACATATGCTGATAAAGCTTTTTTTTCTTATATTTAAATTAAAAATAAAATATTGTGGTAGGCATAGTTTTGTTTTAAAATTGTGAATCAAGTGATATTTGGATTTCAACTAAGGATATTGAAATTAAAAGATAAATAATTTTTCATGAATTCAAAGATAAAGAAATAATTTTTCAAACATCATGGTAGATAGGAGTCAGTTAACAGCAGGAGATGAAAGCAGGCAGGTCTCAATTTCTCCACATCCAAGGCAATGCCAGGTGACAATCCAAAACGTCTGCAGAAAGTGTGACCCAAAAATATCATACTCATCTAACCTATCATTCCAATACAAAGCATCAGGCAGATTTTAAACACACACAAACTCAAGGAATACAACTATTCTTGAAAATACAATTTGCAATGAAATCCAGGGAACCAAGAAGAAGGGAATAAAAGTTCGCTGGGGAATGGAGAAGCTTATAGTAAGTAGTGAACCCATTTCAATGGAAATTAATAATAAATGATTTTAGAAGTCATTGTTACAGAAGAGAATGTTTTATACTTTGATGATATTAAAATCAAACATATTAACAAAATTTGGACAGAGGAGGAAAGAGGAAGGAAGAGGAAGTGTAAGGCTAATTTATTTATTTTTATAACAATGAGTGATACTGTCTAACATTGAAACATGTATATGCCAGAAACAAAAAAATTACTCTAACCACTGATATGTAATACTTTCAACAATAAAGATAAATTTAAAATATATATAAACTAAATAAACTCAACTACTTGTTAAAGAAAAAATAATAAGTAAATACAATGTGCAGGTACTTTTAAGCTATATTTCTTTTTCAAAGAAGCATTTACCTTAATTTTAAGAATTTCTTCAATCTTACTTTATCTTCTACTAAATTCAAGTAAAACTAAATTGCATATTTTACTTAAATGTACCATTTATTGTATAGTTTATTTCAGTAAAGCCATTTCTATCTATATATACAACTGCTATTTATTACACACATGTAGCAATATCTGAAATCATATTCACCTGATACAAATAACAATGATCTCTATGTAGTAAAATCTGTGGTGATTTTTGTTTTTATTCCGTGAATTGCTTGAATTTTTTAAAATCTTTATTGCTGAAAGTATTACACATGGCCCCCTTTTTCTCCCTTTGACCCCTTATAGCCTGCCCCTGTCCCCCACTGTAGGCCTCCACCGCCCTGTTATCTGAGTCCATGGGTTATGCATATATGCATATAAGTTCTTTGGTTGATCTCTTCCCACCCACCACCCTCCTCCACCTTCCCTCTGAGATTCCATGCTTCTATGTCTCTGGATCTATTTTGTTCATCAGTTTATTTTCTTAAATAAGTACTGTAAAAAAAAATACATAGTGGAACTTGTTATACTATCTCTCCTGATAATAATTCTTATGAATAAGACTTTAAATGTTGATGTATAATTCATGATATATTCTTACATATTTCACTATGCTATGTCTTCATTTCATAGCTGAGAATCTGCGGGTCATAAGGGGAAATAATGGTTCACCCAGCTAGTCACTCAGATCTTCAGAAACCTAACCCAATGCTTTCAGGAAGATTGGCTTTCGCTTCTCTTTAGTGAGGTAGTAAGGAAGGACATTATCATAAATGACTCAATAAGAAGTTCCCACTGTTAGAAACAGACTAAAGACTGTGACCATAATGGCGGGTGGGAGGTAGGATTAAACAGCTTTAAAGGTCGATGATCTAACCAGAAAATAAAGGCAGGAAACCAAGCCAGAATCTTTTCCCCAATGATACTGAATCAAAGGAACAAACAAAATCAAATTTATTGCTCACTTGAATTCCAGCCCTTGTTTTGGCATTATTCAGGGTAACACAACTCTTCGTGCTCAGAAGATCCTGGAAAATTTTCAACTGAACCTATGCTCATTACCTAAAATAATCTTCAGAAAAATTTCAGTAGAGAAACTGAATAAAAAGAAGCATTCTTTAATTCTCCAACCAACTCTGGGCAACTACATTAGGGAGGAAAGAAGATAAGTGTTGCTCAAGTTAGATTTGAATAAGGGCAGGAAATTGCATCTTTTAAAAACAGATAAGAGCTTCCATTCGATAAGTATATAATAATAGCTTCTATCATTTGAGTTAACATTTATATTATTTAAAATAAGTTCTCATCCTGGTGCCGTTCTATAATTGGCGTGTGACAGAGTACACTTTGAAGCAAATGGGAGTTCAGAAAGCATCTTCTATCTTTATGTTATAAGCAACCTTCAGACTTTCCTAAACAGACAAACTTTCTTCTGTTGCTATGCAACTGATATGCAATACAGTCAATCACATAGTCAATAAATTATACATTTGACAATGAAAAGTCTTTTCTCCCTGTCTGAGAGTAAGCCACAACTTCTTTTCATGTTATACTAACCACCACAGCCCTCTAAAGCTATGCCACAATCGCCAATATTTTGACACGATGAACAAATGAATGACTAAAACAGCACTGACACAGATGCAGCCAATACCATTTAATTCACTCCTGCAGGCCTGGGAACATGGGCACCCCAAACCTGGTGGAAAGAAGCAAGTTTATCTCACACCCACATTCTTCCGGGTAGCAGAATATAAGCAAATTTAAACAAGAGATTCTGGCAAATGCCGTTGGCAGTCACCCATCACTGCGATGTCTCAGGCATGCTGCTATGTAAGTGCCTAAGAGTGATTTTCGCCCTGAGAGAAACACCTCTGAGGGTAAGATGTTACAAGCCTGGGGAACTTGTGACTCATGGGCCAGACGTGGACAACAACCATGTGTAACATGACCTGCTCAATATTGACAACACTATTCTCCAACATTGAAAATCTTTATTTCTATTTTGTTTGTTTATTTTGTTCATTAGATTCCACATGTGAGTGAAATCACATGGTATTTGTCTGCCCTTACTGGCTTACTTCACGTAGCATAACACTCTCCACATCTCTCCATGCTGTCACAAAAGGTAAGATTTTCTTCTCTTTTACAGCTGAGCAGTATTCCATTGGTTCAGTGGACCACAGCTTTTTATACTTTCAGGGTTCATTTCTATAGCTCATTACTAGCAAATCTGATTTGATGCTCCTTACTCTAGGCTAGACCAGTGGTTCTCAAAGTATGATGCCCAGACAAGCAGCATCAGCCTCACCTGGGACCATGTCAGGCCCCACTCCATACATGCTCAATCAGAATCTTTGGAGGGGCCCAGAAATCTGCTTCAACATGCCCCTCAGTGACTATAATGCATCCACAGGCTGAGAAACACTACTCTGGAGCACTACACATGTTGAACGACGTACAAGAAAAGCAGACTTGGCCTGCATTAACTGTCCTGACCCTACAACCCCTCCCTCAACATATTTCAACAAACTAAAACACGAAAAAATCGACTGGCTTCCTCAAAGCATTTCTATCAACTTCAAGTAAAAAAATCCCCAGAAATGATGTGCCACTCACACATGCCACCCCTGTTTAGCTACCAGATAGTTTCGGATTTAGTATTGCTATAACTGGATGGGAAACACTCCCCAAAATGGTAAAGACAACTTTATATCAGTTTGACTATGGAAACAATACAGATCACAAAGTATTCAGTTACATTGCAACTCTGAAGGAAAAAAAAAAAAAAAAAGGAAATCTACATTCCAGGAGGGAGCATGGCTCTCAGTGGGCCATAAAAGCATCTAGAAATTCACAAATTAAGACCATTAATCCTATTTTCATGTAACTTGCATAAAATTTACTTAAAAGACCATATGTGGAGCTCCATTTGCTGGGAAGTTACCAGCTTTTTAGCACGTCACCATACAACTACATACTCCAGTGTAACTAGAGTGAGTGTTCTTTGCCAACAGAAAAGTCGTTTCTAAATCACTTGGGGAAATCAGAGGTGCTTATTACATAGCTATTAATTTATTAATATTACTTCAAAAAGCATGAAATAGTTACATGATATGACAGTAATATTCCTTCTTTCTGCCTGAACAAAACATGAAGAGGTAACTATTTCTTTTTAGAAGATTAAACAATTCTATTTTATCAGATTTAAATATAATTTCAGAACAAAAGATCAATGTTTGTGTCCATCATAGTATTTATGAAATTTCTAGCATTTAAAGAAAGAGAGACAAAGAAAGTGAGATCCTTAATAATCCTATATAATAAAAGCCCAGCAACCGAATGGCGGAATGACCAGAATGACCAGTCGACCAGTCGCTATGATGTGCACTGACCACCAAGAGGCAGATACTCAGTGCAGGAACTGCCCCCTGGTGGTCAGTGTGCTCCCACAGTGGGAGCGCCACTGGGCTGACCGGGATGAGCGGTGCTCCCACAGCGGGCCGATCCCCACAGGCCACGCCCCACACCAGTGCACGAATCCCATGCACCAGGCCTCTAGTAAAACAATAAGACATAAAATAATGATTTTATTTTAAGGCAGTGTTTTTCTCATTTGTTTCACTCAATACTTAACAGTGGTTAAACAATCAGGGAGATGGTGAAAAATCAATCTCAAAATTACAATGACTACCAAATCCACGTATAATCCATCATATGACTGGTTTGGGGATAAATCTAAAAGTCACGTGACCAGGCCTCTGTGGGCAACCAGTGAAGCTGCACAGGACTCCACACTAAAAAAGGGGTCTCATGCCTGGGTTTAATGTTCTATGGCTGTTGGCTTAAAATTCTTAATAATTTCATCTTTGAGTTCATTTTTTTATAATGAACCAAAGAGAGAAGCTGGGGACCTGGAGCCTAGGTTCACACATTGTCTCATCTCCCACCATCTCCTCCCCTCCCCTGAACGATTCCTTGGCTTCTATCTCACCCAGTGACAAGGCCACCCTCCACCTCAAGGGTCCTGGACCTGGACTGAGGAGAGTTGGGGCAGGTCACAGGATGGTGTCCCAGGCACCTGTGAGGGTCTGCACTTGCCCTGTGCATATCCCCGTGCCCAAGGGAATGTGGCATTAAATGGCAAATAAAAGATACCATGACAGATTAAGAGAAAAACTGTAGAAGAAAGGAAAAGCTTTTTCTAACTTTTTGAACAAGGGACTGACATTTTCATTGGGCATGATCCTCACAAATAATGTAGCTGGGTTTGCACACGGTTGTGATGGAAAGAAGCAAGAGAATAAAGAAGAGGAACTAGACGGTATGAGAAATAATGCAGCATACATGGAGGAATAGGGAACCAATTAGCATTAAGAAAGTAAAATGGTCAAATTCCATATTGTCGCAAATGGACCAGATATACTCTCTTCAAAATAATGTTTTATTTCTTTGTGGTTAGAAAGCAATGTATATCACAAAATATTCAGATATATTCAGGCACTGAGGCTGGGGATGAAAATCTACATTCAAAGAAGTAGCACAGCTCAGGGTATTAAAAAAGTATCTAGAAAATCACAAATTACCACCCACTCATCCCAATTCTATCAAGTGCTACCTCATCAGTGTTGTGAATCCAAGACTCCCGGGCATGTTGAGCCTTTGGAACCTGAGCTTATAATTTAAGAACAGTGTTTTATGGGTATCTAAACACAATGCAGGCTAATAAACAGTGTGATCATTATCTTTTCACCTCAGCATTAGCTACCTTCAAGTTTACCAAAGGATATCTTTGGTTTTTCAGCACGTTAGCCTGCCAAGGGATGACGTTGTCTAAACACATTTTCAATGTTTTCTTTTTAACAGTTAATATATTTCCAGGATGCAGGTCCATTTCTTTCTAAAAGGTTCCTAGGACACCCATTGAAAAGTCAAAAGCAATGAACTAAAAGGGATTGCTATTTTGTTGGAGAAGAACGACACCCTTTGTATCGAAGTGGGGAATTACAGACTGTGGTCACCCTCTGCACAGTGTCTCTTTGTCAAGTAATACATGCTGGAAAAAAAATAATACAGATGGGAAAATATTGTGCACTGTCAGATCTTGGAAAGGGCCAAAGGATTTTTCCTCACCAATGTCTTGTCGATGGCTTTCACATTCTGGCACCCTGGAAAAATAATGCATACATTTAATATGAAATGAATGCAATAATAATCAGGCAGGTAATCGTTTTCCCAAGGAATGTAAAACTTGACAAATGTAAGGTTTATGATTCAAGGTAGCCTTGCCAAATCTTATGTGGCATGAGACCATTTTTATTACCTAAACAGTCCTTAACACAAAATGACTGGCACATATTTTTATTAACACAAAGAGTATATTCTTTCTGCCACATTTAATAAAGAGCCAGTGGCTGAAAGCTCTCTTTTAGGATGTGTCTGTAGCAAATTAAAATGCAGAGTGAGGATTCACAGAATGGCATTCTTCTCACTGAGGCTGTGTCCACACAGGCTCAGCACAGTAGTGAGTAGACCATTGATCTTGGGGAGTCTATCTACATAGACAATCAGGGTGATATGGATCACAGAAAAGGAAGCCCTCATTATCTTCAAAAGTTGGGGAGTTGATAATGAACTCAAGGTCATTCTTTGCATGTAGAGGTCCATCTGAGTCAAATCCAAAACAGTTCCTAGTAATAATGCTGCTTATTTATTTATCCGTTCATTCTGCAAATATTGTTTATGTGCCAGGCACTGCTCTACACACTAGAAATACTGCAGTGAAGACTATAGACAAAGATCGCTGCCTTGTGCTTCTTACATTCTAGAGAGGAAAGAAATGCTACATAATGCATATAACTTAAAAAATAAACCATAAGATGATGATCTATAGAAGGTGATAGGTGCTATGATAAAATAATGAAAGAATGATAGGGAAAGAAAACTGGAAGCTGAGTGGGTGGGCAGAGAGCAAGTTGCCATTTTAAATAGGGTGGTCAGGATGGGGCCCTTTGAGAAAGTGCAGTGTAAGTGTGACTTGAAGAGTGTGAAGGAATCAACCATGTAAATATCTGGGGGAAGAGCCCTAAGGCTGAAACATGTCTGGCATAGCCAAGGAACAGCCGGGAGGTAAACGAACCCTGGGAAGAATAAGCAATGGTGACAGTAGCAGGAGTTGAGGTCAGAGAGGTGAGAGAGGTCACAGTTCGATTTCTGGTCAGGGCACATGCCCAGGCTGCGGGCTCGATCCCCAATGTGGGATGTGAAGGAGGCAGCCAATCAATTATTCTCTCTCATCACTGATGTTTCTATCTCTCTCTCCCCCTCCCTTTCTCTCTGAAATCAATAAAAAGATACTTATTTTAAAAAAAAGTTGTAAATTGCAAATACAAATCTTACCACTCAGAGCCATGGCCAACCGGAATTCTTCCTTTAGTATCTCAAGGACATCTTGAACACCTTTCTCTCCCTAAACAAGGAAGAGATACAGATCTTTTGGGTAAGTCATTCTGGCTTGTTTCATGTACTTATTTCACTGTTGAGTTATCCTGTTTTATGTATTTATTTATTTGTCCTCCAATTACCTGGGAAGCCAAACCCCAAATGACTGGTCTCCCCACAAACACAGCCTTGGCTCCCAGGGCCAGAGCTTTCAGAACATCAGTGCCTTTCCGGACACCCCCGTCCAGGAAGACTTCCACCTTCCCTTCAACGGCCTCCACGATTTCGGGCAGAGCATCAATCTGTGGAAAGAAGAGGTCAATTATGAGGCAATACTCTTCAGGATGTACTGTTACCCCCCTCAACACCCACAGCCCACTGACCATCTGACTAGGACTCAGAGTAAAAGAAGCTAAGTAGATTTGGAATCAACAGTAAAGTCCCCCTGAAATAAAAGTGGTTCAAATGCTAGTAACTAAAACAAATAAACAACAACAACAAAAACACAACAACAACAAACTACATTTGGAATTGGGTGGCTTCTTTTCTGTCAGAAACCACAATACTTTTTCTGTTCCTGATATTCAAATTCAAAGATCACGATTTGATTTTATTTTTTTATTGATTTTTATAGAGAGAAAAGAAGGGAGAGAGAAATCAATTTTTGCTGTTCCACCTATTTATGCATGCATCAGTATATTCTTGTATGTGCCCTGACTGGGGATCAAACCCAAAACATTGGAGTATTGGAATGATGCTCTAAGCAACTGAGCTACTTGTTCAGGGCCAAAAATCATGATTTTTAAAAATATAAACCTAATTTTATTTCATTATTATTTTAAAATATATTTTTATTGATTTCAGAGAGGAAGGGAAAGGGAGAGAGAGATAGAAACATCAATGATGAGAGAGAACCACTGACCAGCCACCCCCACACCCACCCTCCTGCACACCCCACACTGGGGCCTGAGCCCCACAACTCTGGTATGTGCCCCGACTGGGCACAAAACTGTGACCTCCCAGTTCATAGGTCTCCATGAAAAAATAAATAAGTAAATAAATAAATTATATATATATTAGAGGCCTAGTGCACAAATCTCTCAGCCTGGCCTGCACCCTTCAATCCAGGACCCCTCAGGGGATGGCAGAAACCGGCAGTCCGACATCCCCCAAGGGATGTAGTAGTGCACGAAGTGGCAGGCAGTTGGGGAGGACCCCGAGCCCGGGCCAGGCGATCCTGGCCCTGCTGCACCTGCTGCTGCTGTCATGGAGGTGGGAGAGGCTTGTGCCATCGCAGCTGTGCTTGCCAGCCGTGAGCCTGGCGTCTGACACCTGGCGGTCAGCTGAGCAGCACTCCCGCTGTGGGAGCGCACTGACCACCAGGGGGCAGCTCCTGCATTGAGCGTCTGCCCCCTGGTGGTCAGTGTGTGTCATAGCAACCAGTCTTTGGAGGTTTGGTTATTCAGTTGCTTAGGCTTTTACATATACTAGAGGCCCAGTGCACGAAATTTGTGCACAGGTAGGGTCCCTAGGCCTGGCCTGCAATCAGGGCCCATCAGGTTCTCCGACTCTCCACCTCCCCACCTCCTCCTCCCCTCGCCACCCGCACACTGCCACTACGTGGTTCCCCCAACCTCCCTGCCTCCCCGCCTCCTCCTTCCCTCGCTCCCTCAGCGCCCTGCTGCCGCTGATCACCCACCATGTTCTGTGCCACCCCCTGGTGGTCAGCACATGTTATAGCGAGAGATCAAACTCCCCTTCTCCCAGTCGAACTCCCTAGGGGACCCTTTGCATATTAGCCTTTTATATATATAGAAGATAGATGTATGTGTATATGTGTGTGTATGTGTGTGTGTGTGTGTGTATTTAATTCTCACCCCAGGATATTTTTCCATTGATTTTTAGAAAGAGTAGAAGGGAGAGGGAGAGACAGAGAAAGAAGCATTGATGTGGCAGAGACACATTGATTGGTTGCCTCCCACATGCGCCCCGACCAGGGTCTGAAATTGAGCCTGCAACCGAGGTATGTGCCCTTGATGGGAATCAAATCTGGGATCCTTCAGTTCGTAGGCGGATGCTTTATCCACTGAGCTAATTGGCTTGGGTGAAAATATCTTTCTTGCTTTCAAAGGGATATGACCACATGTACCTTGAAGGTCCTCATCTTGATTGGCAATTGATAATGAGCTTATATCATCACTAGAGAACACAAGATCCTCATAGAGGTTGATCTGGTAAATTGCATCATTGTTCCCGATCTTTCACACCACTCTGAACCCACTAATTTTTCAAGGCAACTTTGCAGTTTCCCACTAAAAAGAAAAAACTAGCCAAACCGATTTGGCTCAGTGGATAGAGCGTCGGCCTGCAGACTGAAGGGTCCCGGGTTCGATTCCGGTCAAGGGCAGGTACCTTGGTTGCGGGCACATCCCCAGTAGGAGGTGTGCAAGAGGCAGCTGGTCGATGATACTCTCTCATCGATGTTTCTAACTCTATCCCTCTCCCTTCCTCTCTGTAAAAAAATCAATAAAATATATTTAAAAAAGAAAAAAGAAAAAACTAATTCAGTGCACTTGCCCAGTCCTTGATGTTGGCCTTGGGCTTGCAACCTTCTTTGACAAATAGCATGTAAGGTGGAGAGTGTCATTTCTGGGCATAGGCCTTAAACACCCTCATGGGTCTCAACTTTCTCTTGCACCTGTGCCATTTGCCATGAGAGGAGAATGCCCTGGTCACTCCTTCCCCCTTAGGCCCCAGGATAAATATTCAGGAAGCAGAGCTAGCCCAGCCAAACTCAACTGGACCTGAAACTGGGAGCACAGTCACCTAACCAGTACCAAGTCCATATCAGCAGACCTGCAGTTCACACAGAGTTTCATGGGAATAAATTACTGTTGGTTTAAAACACTGAATTTGGGATCTTGTTTTATAGCATCACGTGCCAGTAGTGACTATAGTTGGCTAATCGCCAATATAGTTCATAGCTTATACCTGACACTGTCAGCTACTTTGATCTAAATCTTTGCACTTGGGAATGGAAACAATTCCCAAGGTGACCTGCAGGTCAAAATCTATAGAAATTATTCACATTCATACCAACATATTTAAATCTAAAGTTAAATCCAATCCCCACTTAAAATGCATGCTGAAAAAGCTACCATGCATTCAAGTGCAGTTTTTTCTCAAAATAATTGTGCTGAAATTACTCAGAAGTTTTTCCCACTTCACCCCTAAAATTTTAGAGGCAAAACTTAAAAAGAGTTTTATGTAAAAGGCTGAAGACCAAACCCAGCAACAGATTTGGAGGAAGTGAAGGCAGCATTTGGCGTGCAGCCCCTAAATGTTTGGCAAGCACTGTGATTTTCCTCTTTTCCCTTTTGGCTTCTCTGCCTTGCCAAACATGCTTTGGATCCATTTACATATGCCCCTTTGCCTATACATAGTCCTCCTTTTACAGTCAGGCAAGTTACATCAACATAGAAATGCTACAATTTCCAAGGGATGATGCAAGCTATAATTAAGCATATTTCCCCATTTGAAACCAGAACCAAAGAATAATATTAGCTAGCTCGGGTTCAATACACATTTTCAAAGTCACGCAACTCAAGTCTCTTTAGGTTATTTCCAATGCCCGGCCTGGTCTAAAAGGAAACTGTTACGGATAATTTAAATGTGAATCCTGGGTTATAAAAAGGAACCCAGATTGGTGTTGCATGTGTCTGTGGACAAGCCTGTTCTATTCATTTGCTGAGGATTTCTGTCCTCCTCCTCCCTTTTTTCCCCTTTATTGCAATTTTACTGAGTATTTCAGAGAATAATTCTGATCAGGGGAGATTAAATAAATAAATATCGTAGACAAATCCACTATTTTATGACTCTGTTGTTTCCTTCTTTTCAGCTTGCTACACATCTAAGAGACCATTCATTTCAGCTTTTCTTTCCTTAGTGATTCTTTAGACAACTAGTTGTGGCCTTAATTCCAGTGGGTTTAATATACAGAAAAAAAATATGGTAAATCCCAATGTACTATTGCTCATTCACCCATCCATTCATCGACTTATCAAACACTTTATTGAGGACCTGGTATATTCAAGTCACTATGCCAGGTGGCTTAAAGAGTCTGAAAAGAAAATCTCAGAGATGCAAGAAGAATCCCACATGGATCCAAAGGACAGGGACACCTCTTTGCCGTTCCCACTCAAGCCACATTCTCCCAAGGACGCTCCTGGTCCTCCAGAACTCCCACTCCCGGGGAGCTCTCGCCTTTCTCCCTTCCTGTTGCCTCCATTATTATATCCCTAATTTCTGAGATTTTAGGGTTGGGACCCTTTAAAGGTTTCAAACCAAAGCAATTGAACATAAACAAAAGCAAGCAAAACCAGAGTTGAAAAACAAAGGAGTCCAGGCCACTGCCCACAAATTCTTCCCTGACTCTCTGGCTTGCCCATCACACTGTGCCAGGCATCCCTGGGGAGTTTCTATTAAGCCCACTTAGAAAATCATTGGCCCACACAGGCAAGCCCTGCTTACTTGCAATTGCAGAAATGTCTTTGTTTCCTTCCAATGTGACATTTTAGCTCCTCCCATCACAGGGGAGAAATATGACCAGGAGAGTCTATTTCCTCACCCCTTGAGTTTAAACTAGCTTTTGTGACCAACAGAATAGGAGAGAAGCAACAATATGTCTGTTCCAAGCCTAGGCCTTGCGTGCTTGCACTTACTCTCAGAAGTCTGCCACTTCATGAGAATCGGCTCAGCTAATGTGCTAGATGTTAGACAATTAAAAGCTGTTCCTGCTGATGTCAGCCTACACCAGCCTGTCCAAGTAGACCCAGCAGCTGACCACAGATGCATAGGAGTGAGCCCAGCCAGCACCAGAATAACCTCCCAGACCAGTGGTTCTCAACCTGTAGCGACCCATTTGGAGGTCGAACGGCCCTTTCACAGGGGTCGCCTAAGATCATCCTGCATATCAGATATTTACATTACGATTCATAACAGTAGCAACATTACAGTTATGAAGTAGCAATGAAAATAATTTTATGGTTGGGTCACAACATGAGGAACTGTATTTAAAGGGCCAGAAGGTTGAGAACCACTGTCCCAGACAATCTCAGATTGAATTGCCAACTCACAAAATTGTGACATAAGTAAATGGCTATTGAATTTTGGCCAGTAAGTTACACAGCAAAAGCTAACCAATACATCAAGTGTTTTTCAAAGATAGAATTGCATGAATCTCTTTTAAAAGGAAAATAAAATATCTTAGATCTCATAGAAGAGCCCAAGGAATCAAGAAACACTTGACTTAACAACCCAAATACTTATTTTAAAAAAATCTTCTGCAGTTTAAAATTTTCACTAGAAAAGAATGGCATATTCATAAGTTTAAATTTGGGTCCCGTTAGCATCAAAACAAAAATTGAAAAGAAATATTGCTGCTATGGTTCAATGACTCAAGAGAATCGACCTTTAAACTCCAATTTGTGATGTTCAGTACTATAGATTTTGGAAATTGATTTGATTCTGTCATATTGTTCTCTAATTACTTCAAGATCAGTTGTGGTCATATTATTACTTTGCAGGTAAGGACCTTGACATGAGCTTAACTTTTAATGCCTTTTGGGTATAGCAGAGGTCTGGCAGGGGTTCTCAATGGTGTGATATTAAGCTGAATGAAGTAAGATTCTTAGTGATAAGAATTTCCCATCCAAGGGAACTTGGTGATTTATAGAAATGTAGAAATCAGATAGTCCAGCTGCTTCCTTTTCGCAGTCAACACAAAACGACGAAGAAGCTGCAGCTGAAAAGTTTAAGCCACTTGCTCACCCAGGTCACACCCCTGAGAAAAGGCAAGACAAGGACTTGAGACTATGACTCTAGACTCCTATTTCAGTGCTTCCCCCCCATGACGTCACTCTGTGTTTTTAGCTCTGACTTATGATGTCACATAATCTGCAGGACAGCAAGCCCTTCTGTGTACCTACTGAAAAGTCTTACACCACAGCCTCCTCTAAGCCTTTTGCCACTTACCTCAAAACCCACATTCGGAGGGAAAAACATCTTCCTGTAAACCGAATCCTTTCTCATATTTCTCTCACCATCATGGGCCTTCAGTTCACTCTATGAGGCAAAACTCAAGCAAGCACTCCTCTCTCATGCACAGCATGCAAAGGGGAGGGTCACTGTTTTTTCTTAGAAGTCTCTGAGACCACAGCTCAAAAAGCCCTTTTAGATAAGTTTCCATATCCCCTCAGCCAGAGGGAAATAAACCACACCATTTAGATATTTTTCCCTTAAAATCTAGTTAGATTTGATTTCAGCAGATTTAGATTTTATTTTTAGAAAACAAACTTAATTTGGCCCGCACACTAAGTCAGTGTCTTCATACATAAGTGAGGCATAAATCTGCAAAAAAGCCAGGAGCTGTGACCAACTTTTCCTCCCTGCCCAGAGGAGGCTCTCCGCCTTTATTTACCTGCAGGCAACATTTAAAATTACCTAAAAATACAGCTCCCTGATAAGTAAGGCTGAATCAGAAAGAGCTGAAAACAAGGTGGAACGTGGGGTGGGGTGGGGGTGAGGAGAGATTAACCAAAGAATTTACATGCATATATGCATAACCTATGGACACAGACAATAGTGAGGTGAAGGCCTAGGGGCGGAGAGGTGGGGGTGGAGTGGAGGGTGGTCAATGGGGAACAAAAAGGGGACATCTGTAATAGTTTCAACAATAAAAATAAATTTAAATAAATAAATAATAACATAAATTGATGAACAAAATAGAACCAGAGGCATGGATACATGGAACAGACTGTCAGCTGTCAGAGGGGAGGGGAGTGGAGGAGACTAGAGATTAAAGGTGAAGAGATTATCCAAAGGACATATATGCATAATCCATAGACACAGACAGTAGTGAGGTGAGGGCCAGAGGGAAGGGGGTGGAGGGCTGGAGCTGGGTGGAGTTGGCTAAGGGGCAGGGGGAGAATGGGAACATCTGTAACAGTGTCAACAATAAAAATAAAGTTAAAAGAAAAGGAAGTCTTGACAGTGTAATCCTACAGTGTGCAAAGACTTGGTTTGTTTCTATCACTAGTGTTTGAGGGAAAACTGTGAGTACAGATATGTGTACCCAATATCCCTTCTAGTCATTTTAGTCTGCTCTAAGATCTATACAACTGTCTATGGATTTAATTAAATCAAACATGCTAGCTCAATAAAACAATAACCCACTACCACTTGACTAAATTACTTGTTCTATTCTACTTCTAGTTGTTTGAATCAACTGGTCATCTTAATGAAAGGCATTCATTATAGCAACTATGACTGAATGATTCTGACAAAAGGGAGGAAATACATATGGTGGTCCAGATCAGAGATGGTGGTCTGGAAAGTCCATCCACATGGTTTGGTAAACATATTTTTTTGTTTTGTTTTGTTACATAATCTTAGCTTACTTTGCCTATAATAAATCAGATTTTAGGATAAAAGGTGAAGAGATTAGCCAAAGAAGTATAGTCACAAAAGAAATAATGTAATGATGTTTAAACTTTAACAAATGAGAAAAACTAAGGTTTAGAATAGAAATTGATGCCCTCTGCCCTGTCGTAATTTGGGCCCTTCTCTCTTCCCTTAGCCACCTAACTGATCTTCCTGCCTCCTGTCGTGCCAAAATCCAATTTCTAAGATTCTTTGCTGCTAAATCAAGGCGCTTCTATTGTATATCCAATGACTCATCATTTGGAAGAAAATCCTCCTCCCTGACCTGTTCACGCCAACCAGACACTGAAAACAAAATGGATTACTTGAAATTCCCCAAACATAGCCCACTCCACATTTAGGCTCACACCTCTAAAAGCAGGGGTCCACGTGGAGACAGAGCAGAGGTGTCTCCTCTAAAAGAATTGTGGCCGAGTTCCCACAAGTGAACAACATGGAAGATAACTACTTTTAAATACCACACCCACTCCAGCTCCTGGCCCCATTCTGGATATGGATCCATGAAATTCACTCCAGGATATGTGTCTCTCTTCATGACTTTTTACCTATTTCTGGGCCCCTAATTCTTGATCTCAAAATCTGCCCGAGTGCCTCTATTGATTTTGGGGTTAACTGCTCTCCTTTATAGTTTTAACTCAGTACCACACTTTTCCAGCCAATTTGGTTTACTTTTATATATAGACTAGAGGTCTGGTGCACAAAATTCATGCACAGAGGGGGGCTGTCCCTCAGCCCAGCCTGTACCATCTCCAATCTGGGATCCCTCGGGGGATGTCCTACTGCCGGTTTAGGCCCGAACCGGCAGTAGGACATCCCCCTCACAATCTGGGATCTCTGGCTCCTAACCGCTCGCCTGCTGCCAGCCTGATTGCCCCTAATCACCTGTGCCAGCCTGCCTGATCACCCTGATCACCACCTAACTGCCCTCCCTTGCTGGCCTGATTGCCCCCAACTGCCCTCACTGCCAGGCTGGTCGCCTCCAACTGCCCTCCCCTGGCAGCCTAATCACCCCCTAACTATTTGCTCCCCCGCACCAGCCTGATCTCACCCCTAACTGCTTGCTCCCCTGTGCCGGCCTGATCTCACCTCTAACTGCTTGCTCCCCTGCCAGCCTGATCGCCCCTAACCACCTATGCCTCAGCCACCACCACCGTGGCTTTGTCTGGAAGGAATTCGGACATCTGGGAGATGTCCGGTCTACCCGGTTTAATTAGCATATTACCCTTTTATTGGTATACATTTTGGACTCTAATTTGCCTAGCACAGAGTATACAGTGTATAAAAACCACAGATGAGCATTGGAATCTCCTGGGTAGCTTTGAATATTACTGGTGCCTCTGCTCCCCATCCCTAGAGATTCTGATGATTGATCTGGGTTGCAGCCTACCTCCCCTCACCTGGGCCATAGGATTTCATCTCCTTTCCCAACCACCTACCATTTCTCTACAGCTTTCAACCCCTTTATCCACAGGAAAATGCAGTCTTTCCCTACTTCTGACTTCTTGTCATAGTTGTACCAATGATCTCGAACTCCACCAAAGCCTTTTGCAAATACTGCAACTATCTGTTAGCTCCTCTTCTTTGGACTTTTATGTTATAACTAGAGGACCAGTACATGAAATTCGTGCATGGGGGGGGGGGGGGTGGTCCTCCCAGCCCAGCCTGCACCCTCTCTAATCCAGGACCCTTTGGGGGATGTTCAACTGCTGGTTTAGGACTGATCCCGGGGATCAGCCCTAAACCGGCAGTTGGACATCCCTCTCACAATCCTGGACTGCTGGCTCCTAATTGCTCACCTGCCTGCCAGCCTGATCACCCCTCACTGCCTCTGCATGCCAGCCTGATCGCCCCCAACTGCCCCCTCCCTGCCTACCTAGCCACTCCTAACTGACCCCCCTGCTGACCTGGTTGCCCCTCATGGACCCCCTGCTGGTCTGGTTGCCCCACACAGCCTGCTGTTCAGTCGTTTGGTCGTCCCTCTCTAATCTCCCTGCTGTCCTGGTTGCCCCATGCAGCCTGCTTGTTCTGTCGTTTGGTCATCCCTCACTAACACCCTTGCCAGCCTGGTCATAGGCAGCCATCTTGAGAGGGCATGAATGTTAATTTGCATATTACCTCTTTATTATATAGGATAATTTCTTTTGCACTTTCATTTATATTATACCTATTGGTATACCTATGAATACAAGAGTAATCCCTGACCACAAATGATTTATAATTTAACTTTTTTTAGTTTGCAAATAAGCATATTGGACTAATTATCTAATTTAGGTAATTATGTACCCCTAACTTAAAATCTGAGATCTCCTATATTTACATATATTTTATCTTGACTGTTCAAAAACATACACAGTGAGGAGGCAGACACAGAGATGATCAAAATTTTGATGGAAGTGAGGAACCCAAAAATAAATCTCAGCATTTGCTCTAACTCACAGTGGCTGGCACCCCATCAAGTTGTCGAGCTCCATGATTCGACACCAAGATCCCATCCAAACCATGTTTAACTGCCTCCCTGGCATCGTCTCCTAGAAAGAGCAAGACAAGCATCATAAGAAAGGACTACTTAACCGAAGGCTTAGGTTTAGGGGTCAAAGCATCAAAATCAAAGGGAACCTGATCTCACACACATACACCCTGCTAGGAACCCGTAGCACAGACATACTAAGGGTTAGATCTAGAATGGCAGATCTATCCTGGTCAAAAAAAGTTAGCAGTCATAACAATTTAATTATAAAATAAAATTATCAATAGACTGTAAATTGACATGCACCTACATTTATTTATCCTCATAAGGAAGTATTCCTGCTAATTATGTTTTATTATTAATAAGATCATACCATTTAGCAGTTAGCAGAATTACTCCTCTACAATTTGTGTGTTTTTTAATCTTTATGTTTGAAAGTATTACGTATGTCCCCTTTTCCCCCCTACAATTTGGATAGCATAAAAGAATATATAGCCTGTTTGGCTCAGTGGATAGAGCATCAGCCTGCAGACTGAAGGGTCCTGGGTTTGATTCCAACAAGGGTACATGCCCAGGTTGCAGGTTCAATCCCCAGTAGGGGTCAAGCAGGAGGTAGCCAATCAATGATTCTCTCTTATCATTGATGTTTCTATCTCTTTCTCCCTTTCCCTTCCTCTCTGAAATCAATAAAAGTTAAAAAAATTTAAAAAAGAATATATAATTGGCAAGCACTTTAACAGGTAATGAACAACTCTAATTCAAAAACATTATTTAATACAAAGTTATAACTTCAATCCTTATTTTAATTTATAACTTCAATAATTATTTTAATTCTATAATTAAGTGTATTATACCCATTGAATTACATAAGAATCTAATATTAAAATTAGGTTTCTTCTCTAATTATGCTTCAAAATAGATTGATTTCTGAAAATACAATTTTAAAAGAAATTAACATTCTCTTAAATCAACTTCCAAAATATATTTTATATTTCATATTTTTTATTTTTTTACAGTTTTGCACCTTATTTTATACATTAGAATTAAAGGAGATGACATAAGGGGGTTACATGAAATCCATTCATGGTAGATTAGGGAGGAAGGAGAAAGCAAAGTGAGCAAATTTCTGGGATTGAATAAAAAGTAAAACAAATAAACACATAATTATATATTGGTGGGCACAGAATAGTTAACAGTTAACAATTAACATCTATAATAATAAAAGCATAATATGCTAATTAGACTGGACATCCTTCCAGACATCCTTCTAGAAGACCTTCCGGATAAAGCCAGGGCTGCGAGGGAAGCCAGTGCCAGCAGCTGGGCGAAGGAAGGCCTACTCTTGCACGAATTTTGTGCATCGGGCCTCTAGTGATAACAATAACAATGAGGGGTTCTGTGGTCTCCTGCTCTGGTAGGTCTGGAAAAAGCAAATTACCCTGACATTACAAAGATATGTTATCATAGATGCAAAAAGTTAATAGACAGGCCCTAGCCAGTTTGGCTCAGTGGACAGACCCTTGACCTGCAGACCGAAGGTCCCAGGTTTCTATTCTGGTCAAGGGCACTACATACCTAGGTTGCAGGTTCCTTCCCGGCGGGGGCCCTGGTTAGGGGATGTGCAGCAGGCAACCAATTGATGTGTTTCTCTCACACTGATATTTCTCTCTGTTTTCCCTCTCTCTTCTACTCTCTAAAAATCAATGGAAAAATATCCTTAGGTGGGGATTAAAAAAAAGAAAAGACAACAGGCAGGCTCAATTAAGGTAAAGATGGACCTTTGTAAAGGAAGATACTGGCCTAGGACATGACTACCTGCCATGACTTGCTTTTAGTTAGGAAGTTTAATTTCAGCCCATCCTATGTGGTTACCTTAGGTCTCCGAATTTGTAAGGCCCATCATGCAGGCCTCCTCTGAGCTTGTCAATTTTAGCATGTAGCTCCTTTTCCTCCACACATTTCCCTTCTGGTAATAAATTAATCCAAAAGATGCATTGATGACCAACCATTGATTTGGATAGTGTGGTCCACTGTGCTAGGAAGGCTCATTTCTGGGAAGTTAGCATTTGTCTTGCCGAACAATAGACGACTGAAAATCGGGCAAGACCATAACCTTGGATGGAAGTCAAGGCCAAATTTTTCTCAAAAGTGAAAAGCAGGTAAATGGGAGGCCATCAGGTCTTAATGTGCCTTCACTAAGAAAAACACTCTGCATCACTTCTAACCAATATTTTGCTGTTTGTCTCACTTCTCAGTATGTTGCCTCTAGTGTAACATTGACTTATAGCTTGAGGGAACACCATATGCCTCTTCAGTTTTCATAATCTGACCAACTACATTTTATATTTTAAACTATTATTCTCAGCACGTTCCCAATAACAAACCATTTGCTAACAGAATAATGAAAGTAATGCTAGTTCTCAAGTTTACAAAAATAGTTGGTTCAAGGTTGTAATGAAAATCATAATTTGGGAACTTAAGCAGATGGGTACAGAAAATTGTACATATTTATAAATTCCCAATGGAGATCAAGGGGAGACCTGATTAAGAATAATAAGAAAGATTCACAGGAGAACCTGGAATTCTGATTGTTTTCAAATGTTATGCTTAAACACCATTTCCACACTGTTTCACAGAATACTAGATTTTAAATATTTCCATATTTTAAAGTTATGCTAGTATTATTTTTCTTCTAAAGTTATAGGTATATGAAAATGTTAAGCCCATGTTTTATGGACTGAATGTGTGCATCCCCCCAAAAGCCTTGGGTTGCAGCCCTAACTTCCAAAGTGATAGTCTTTGGGGACTATTTAAGGTTAGATGAAGTAATGAAGGTGGGGCTCTCTTGATGGTATTAGTACCCTTACAAGAAGAAACCAGAGAGCTTGCTCCCCAACCCTTCTATGTCCCCACAAAGAAGAGGTCATGTGAGCACAAGTGAAAAGGGGGCCTCTGAACCCAAGGAGATAGCCTGCACCAGAGAATAAGCCTGGTGGAACCCTAATCTCAGAATTCCAGCCTCCTACATTGTAAGAAAATAAATTTCTGTTGTTTAAGCCATCCAGTCTGTAGCATTTTGTTATGGCAGCCAAGCTGACTAAGACATCATGTCATCATGTCCTTGTTGCTCTTATCAGACCCAACTTTAATGCTGTTGTCAGATCCTTTAATGCTATGACAAACCCTAAAAGGCAATGAAATAGTATGAAAGGTGTTCTGATATATATATAAGTATCAGTGTTTAGTAACTACTTTCTATGTTATTTGCCTTTAAGCCCGAGTTACTATGCATTTATTATATACTAATAAATCATTGATATTCTACATTTTTTCATATTAAATATGAAACGTAATGTTTCTAGGAGACTGTTTTGGCTGTTTTATTCCAAGTATGCATTTCATCTTGTGAGATCTTACTGGCAATTTTTGAGTTGCTCATAAGGAAAAGGTCCTAGCTTCAAGATTGAAAGATGATGGTTTTCCCAACCCAATGACTAATTCATATTTTACATTTTAATGTTGCTTTATATTTGGACCATATGTGTTTTATTACAGCTCTTTCTTTTCCTAGATTTCTAATTGCCTTCCTTTCCTTTTTTCTCCATTTATCATGAGACTTAAAAAAATATTTATTGTTGAAAGTATTACAGATGTCCCCCTTTCTCCCCATTGACCCCTTCACCCTGCACAACCCCCCAGACCTTCACCAAACTATTGTCTGTGTCCATGGGTTATGCATATATGCATATAATTTCTTTGGTTAATCTCTCCTTACCCCTGACCCATCTTCCCTCTGAGATTCATCAGACTTTAGAGCAGCGGTTCTCAACCTGTGGGTCACGACACCTTTGGGGGTCGAATGACCCTTTCGCAGGGGTCGTCTAAGACCATCGGAAAACACATATATAATTACATATTGTTTTTGTGATGAATCACTATGCTTTAATTATGTTCAATTTGTAACAATGAAATTGGGGGTCACCACAACATGAGGAACTGTATTAAAAGGTCACGGCATTAGGAAGGTTGAGAACCACTGTTTTAAAGTATCCTCAAGTCCTTCTAACCTTTAACTTACTCTAACCTACTTAAAGCACCTTGTTTTCCCTCTGAAGACACCTCCCCTCCCCTCTGGCCTTCCTACTCTATCCTGTTCTGATTACTCTGCCTACTGCCACCTCATCCTATAGATTGCTCCTGCTCTCTCCGAGTTGCATCTCTTGTCGTCAAGTTTATGCATTCATTTGGTTTATGGTCTCCCTTGTTACAGTACATTCCTTTGTAACTTTCTAAACAGAAGAAGCTAAATGCACAGGTCACTTAAATGACTTCTCTTGGGTCTAAATAATTGGATTAGATCCAATATTCTACACTGGAAAATCCTTTTACTTAGGCTCTTAAAGACATTACACCTTTGTCTTCAAGTGCCCATTGTTGTTGACAAGCAGACTGAGGCGAGTTTGACTCCCATTCCTCTGTAAGTAACCCGTTTTATGTTTCTTCTCTCTCTTTACACACATTTCCCCCTTGAAATTTCACGAGATGTAATAAGCAGTGTTTGTTCCTTCATTGTAGTGGCCTATGTCTCTAGCATTCGGGCATGTTTGTCTTTGCTAATTTCCTCCCTGACTCCTTCTTTTACCTTTTTATCTGAAGACCTAGCCAATTGAACACTGGACATTTAAAGGGTTTTCAAGCCGCTCCTTCATTTAATCATATTTTGTTTCTATTTGTCTTGTTGCTCTTTGACATTTTGGGAAATGTCATTAACCCTATTATTCAATTCATAATTTCATTTTTAATTCAAGAAATTGTATTTTTAAAATATTTGGTAGGTTCTTTTTATATTCTGGTTTTCTTTTCATGGCAGGCTTTTCTTCATTAGGTATATTTTCAGCTTCTTTTAGTCTATCATTTGGAACTTTTAAATTTATCTTTCTTGTTTTTACAGTGGTTCTCAACCTTCCTAATGCCGCGACCCTTTAATACAGCTCCTCATGTTGTGGTGACCCCCAACCACAAAATTATTTTCATTGCTACTTCATAACTGTAATTTTGCTACTGTTATGAATCATAATGTAAATATCTGATATGCAGGATGTATGTTCATTGTTACAAATTGAACATAATTAAAGCATAGTGATTCATCACAAAAACAATATGTAATTATATATGTGTTTTCTGATGGTCTTAGGCGACCCCTGTGAAAGAGTCATTCGACCCCCAAAGGGTCACGACCCACAGGTTGAGAACCGCTGATCTAGAGTCAACTTTTCTATAGACTTACCTTGGTCTTTTATATTTTGACTTTTCTGATATGCCTTATAATGCTAAATCCTCCATGTTTATTTAAGGGAGAAAGGTTGGGGAGTTACTATGGCCTCCTGGGCTATTTTGAAAATCACATTAATTTTTGCCGAGTCTTTGCCTAGAGTAGAAATTCTTTCTTGGAGAATCATGTGGGACAAGGCAAGGAATATTAACTAAGGGACCATTGGACTATGAACTCTTTAAGTGTCAGAATGAGGATAACATCCTGTCATACTGTAAATGTTATCCACCCATAGGGTATCCCAGAAAAATGGTGCTCTAAAGATACAGCCATACTACAGTGCTACCCAGGAGAACTTTCTCTGATGTCAATTTTCCAGCTCTGCCCAGTTCCACACAGCAGCTACTAGCCACATGCAGCTCTTAAGTCATTGGAATGGTGCAGTGTGACTGAGGAACTGGAACTTTACTTTCATTTAACTTTAATTAGCTTAGCCACATTTGGCAAGTGGCTGCCATATCGGACAGATCAGCTTTAATGTGTGCCTGATTTTGCTTAGTCTAATAAAGAGGATTTAAAGAGACTAGGTGTATACATAAATCACCTTAACAAACAATATAAAATATACTTAGAGTTGTTGTGGTTTGCTCTGGTTATCTGGTTTTGTGTATGAGTCTCAAGCATCAAGTCAAGTAAAAACAAAAAGAAAAAATATATGAACTATAATATTTTATGAGCCCCATCACTGAGGATGTATGCAGTCCTCCAATTTATACTCAGATGTCTGCCACCATGTAGTTGCAACCTGTGTTCTGAAAAAATTAATATTATCAGTAAACAGATCCTTTACAGTATAAAGAAGTGATTAACTGCTTGGGCTCAGTTGTCAGACCACATGGATTTAAATCCCATACCTGCTTGTCATGTAAGTGGCAAGTTATTTCACTTCTCTGCACATCAGTGTTCTGACCCGTAAAACGGGGATAATAATCCACATAAGATTGGTTTGTGGATTAGGTTAATTGGATGATTATTTAGAGTAACATCAGGTAAATATTAACTATTATTATCTTCATCCTCTGGTATGGGAAGCATAAATTTAAATGACAAATAGGTAGAGGAAGATTTATTTGCTAGATGCTTTGGCAAGCCTGAGCTTTATTTATAGCAACAAAATTTTCATTTTAGTAAGGATTAAGATTACAAACAGCCTTTCATTTAAAGAAAGTGCTATTTAAGTAACAGTTTGTTATCTTCTATCATTTCAAGTAACTCCCCATGTTTTTCTAGGCAGTGCTGGGAATGTAGGAAATGGCTTGCTGGGAAGATAGGATCATGAATATCTAGGAAAGAAAGAAGAGAGAGAGAGAGAGAGAGAGAGAGAGAGAGAGAGAGAGAGAGAGAGAGAGAAAGAGAGAGAGAGAGAGAGAGAGAGAGAGAGAGAGAGAGAGAGAGAGGAGGAAAGGAGGGAGGGAGAGAGGGAGGGAGGGAGGGAGGGAGGGAAAGGAAGGAAGATTTCAGTGGACAGGAGCCTCTTTTGTTAGCAACTGAAACACTGTCCACAGTTTTGCATTTTATGTTAACCTAGAGAGAAAACAATGCTGCCTTAATGAGAGGGTCAACATGTTCTGATTCAGGGAAATCTTCCTGAGGCTTTGATATTTCCATTAATCCTTAGAACTTACTACTATGGCATTCCATATTTGTTCATGTGTCAGTCACTACCTTAATTGAGTGCGAATACAGTGGTCAATAGGGAATAGCAGTGTTTGCTATCTTATTGTGCATTCTTTCTATATGGAATCTAAAATACCAAAGTGAAATGTAAATACTCAAGATTTACCCTCAAGCCCTTGGAGCTTTGGGCGCAGGCCCCTGCGCTACCTTACAGGAGCTTAGTAAGTAAATTCTAGACACAAGGCAGCGTCCGAAACACACTCAGGAGCATGTGAGTGAATGTTCTTTGAGGCTGTCTGTAAAAACTGCACGTAGGAAAAAAGCTGGTTAGAGCACAGTTTCTGCAAAACAAAAAGCCATTTTGGAAGTGAGGCAACCTAGTTTTAGAAAGATTTTTAATTAAAAAAAACAAACCCTCTAAAAGGCATTATGTTTTTGCTCATAAAGGCCTTTCTCATTACCATGCGTTCTGGCGAGGACCAAGGCCTGTCTCAAACACATGTTCGGAGCTCGTGTTGAAGTTTTCCAAGGGCAGAGTTTAACCACAGCGAGAGATTACATCTTCTTCTCCAAGTTGCTTTCGTTAGAAATGCCATTCTTAAAATGGTGGTCAGGGGAATGTTTTACTGATATCTTTCCAGTGGCCTCTGATTTCATGTGCCTGCAAACATGACCTGTGTCTTTTGGTAAAAGGTCAATCCCTGGGACTTCTGGATGAAAATCTGTGGAAGAATGAACGCTAGATTTCCCAGAGCCTGCACTGCTGCCCCTGGGTCCCTTCCCCCACACCAAACTGAGCATATGCAGTATTGTCATAGAAATGATTCTTGTTTGTTAATTAAATGAAATAAATAGCTACAGAGAAACCAGACAATGTAAGCCATACATGCATGAATAAGTTATTTCCTTTCAAATGCCAAATGTCCCAACTCTCTCTTGCTTTTGAGCTCTCTCTAAAGCAATAGGCTCATAGAGTTTTCATAGATTACTCATATAGTTTTTTGTTTGTTTGTTTCTAATTTTATTTTATTGTTTAAAGTATTACAGATAGTAGTACATATGTCTCTCTTTTTTTTCCCCCATTGACCTTACCCCGGCCTCCCCTACCCCCCGGCACATGCCCTCATCCCCCCTCCCCCCCCCCCCCCGCAGTGTCTTGTGTCCATTGGTTATGCTTATAAGCATGCATACAAGTCCTTCAGTTGATCTCTTACCTCCCCCGCTCAACACTCCCTAGCCTTCCCACTGTAATTTGACAGTCTGTTCAATGCTTCTCTGCCTCTGTATCTATATAGTTTTCACTGAAGATTTTATTAAATTAACATTTGAGCTATCTACTATGTGTAAAACATTATGAAAATGTGTGGAAGCAAATCACATGACCCATGTGGATGAGAATCAATGGTGCTGGTAGTTCTAGGTAAGATGACTGCAGAATGAAGTTCTAGAAGCCAAAATATTTTTTAACATAACACATGATATAAAGTCTAAGTCAATAGATTTCCATCATCTCCTAAAGGGCAAAGTTGTAGAAAATGATAAATATTTGGGACCTTAAGTTGAAAAGTTAGTTAAAAAATTAAATAGCCTCATTCATCTCATTCTTATTTTTGTTCCCTATTTTACATGGACAAATGTGGGACTATACTAAATTTTATTCTTTCTTGGTGTTTTCAAGCCAGTTACCCTAGGCCACCTCTGTGATGAGAGTAAATTAAATGCTGCAAACTACACCAATTTTCTAATGCAATTATACCCTCTTACTTATTTCAGGTCAGCCACAGTTATCTCCTGCCTGAGCAACAACAGTTTCTCAAATGTGCTCTGTGATTCTCAGTTTTGCCACATCCATCCACTAGATCCATTACACAAAATGTGATTTTTCTAAACTGCTAATCTGATGACGTTGCTTCCCTGATCAACACCCTTAGCAGTTCTCAAACATCGTAAAGTCTACATTTTCCAATACGGCTTACATGTTTTCAAATTAGTACTCATAGCTGCTTTCTTTTGCCATTATTTTAGTCTAAGAGTCATTTGACCTGATATCATAGCAAAACTCAAGCATCATCTTTCATTCTGAAATGAAACCTTCCTTAGCCCATTCTTATAATTGTTTACACTGTATTTTAAACTCAAGCTTATACTGAATAGATTTCTACCTCTGCACTTCTTATTGCACCAAAATTCTGTCTCTCCTATAAGAATAGGGTCAAGGACCTCAGATGATTATTATTTTTTTTAATTTTAGCATAATAAATATTTACGTAATGAATGACTAAGTGAATAAATAAATGAATGGATGAATGAATGAATGAATGAGGCAGAACCTTCAGGGTAATGTTCTTAGGACCTAGACTTGAATGTAGTCACAGGAAGTAGCATTAATAATCGTGATGACAATATGAATGGGAGTAAGTAAGTGAAGCTTGTTTAAAAGTGTCGATAACACCAGGAAAAACTCACTGAAGTTTAATTCTCAGAAACTGAACTAGAACAATGATCAACAGGAAAGAGTATAACAATATTTTTTAAAGCACAGATTAAGACAGATCTGGATTTAAACATATTCCCTCTTTGAAAGTTTCATTAGGCCCATTCTTTTACTTCTATTAGCTTCATTTCTGCATACTTAAGATTAAAAAGATAAAGTCAGTGGTGTGCCTGGAGATTTATAAATAGGGGCCATGTGACTCACACTTATTCAAATAAAACCTGTAAAAAGTTTTGATTCTAAGTCATTGTTAAGCCTGAGGTAAGTTAATAGAATCTCTCATCCCAGAGCCACTTCCTTAAACATTTCCTTTTAAAATAATATGTTTTTGTCAGTTATCTATTTAGCCATATTGAAAGAAATGTTTTCAAAGGCAAGAAAACATTTTTGCGGGTGAACACATTTACACTCCAAATTATTACAGTCACTGTATCTCCCTGTGGGATTGAATATATGTGGATACAGGGGAAGTAGTCAACTTCCTTAATACTCAAGGCTTGATAATTAAGGATTTTAATATCTAAGTCAATCATTCTTGTTTTTTTAAAAAAATATATATATATTTTATTTCAGAGAGGAAGGGAGAGGGAGAGAGAGATAGAAACATCAATGATGAGAGAGAGTCATTGATTGGCTGTCTCCTGCACGCCCCTTACTGGGGATCGAGCCCACAACCAGGGCATGTGCCCTGGCCAGGAATCGAACTGGTGACCTCTTGGTTTCTGGGTCAACACTCAACCACTGAGCCACACCAGCCAGGCTTAGTCAATCATTCTTTATAGGGAGATGACATGGGATTCACCACACTCTGAAATCAGTTCTCGTCATTGTTACTTGGAAGGAACAAGAGAAAAATATTAAGAGGCTCTTAAAACAGGTCTGGTTATTAAAATATCATCCTTGGGGCCCGGCCAGTGTACGCAGTGGTTGAGCATGGACCTATGAACCAGGAGGTCATGGTTCAATTCCCAGTCAGGGAACATGTCCAGTAGGGGGCATGCAGGAGGCAGCTGTCAGTGATTCTCATCATTGGTGTTCCTATCTCTCCCTCTTGCTTCCTCTCTGAAATTAAAAAAAAAAAAAATTAAATATATATATATATATATATATATATATATATATATATATATATATAAATGATTTTAAATGTCCTCCTTGGAGCTTCTCATTGGCCTAAGAGCAACTGTTGCAGCTTACAGCCAAAGCAAGACCTTCTATCTAGAGCTTGTCAAGCTCCATGACTTGATGACAGCTCCAAAAAAAAAAAAAAAAAAAAGGCAACAGTATCCTAATGCTTTAAAATGGCTAACTTCTTGCTTCATGGGAGTCCTGCTCTCTTTTAGTGCATTACCTAAGAATTTGGACCTTATTTACTCACTAACATCAAAAGGGAGAATTGAGAGATGGAATATCTCTTTTGTTGCCCATGTTAATTTTTCCTGATTATTTTCCCTTAAAAATGTCATGATCATATCCACAAAGGATCATAAAATCAGTGTGACGTCAAGTAGAGAAATAAACAAACCTCTCAAAATTCCTTTGGCAACAATTGGCAGCGATGTCAGCCCCCTCAGCCATTTAATGTCCTCCCAGCTGATGGAAGGGTCTATAGCTTTTGCCACGTATGCAGCAAGTCCACTGTTGTCGCCAAAGTTTTCCTTTGGAGAAAATGCTAAATCATTGCTTTCAAAATTTTTCATCCTGAAATAAAGAGATATATAAAGTGAGAAACTCCTCAAAGATATCTTTACAATGACTCACTCAAAAGGAAAAGAAAAGTTACCCTTTTCATACCCATTGTTGTTCACTCCTCAACCATCCAGAGCAGTGATTTTCAACCTTTTTCATTTCGTGGCACACATAAGCTAATTACTGACATTCTGTGGCACACCAAACAATATCTTTTTATTGATCTGACAAAAGAAAATTGGTGTAATTTTGATTCATTCACACTGAACAGCTATTGTTGTGTTGGCTGTTGTCATTTTTTTTAATTTGACAATCTAAGGGAAAAATGGTCAGTGCCTCTGACTAAATAAATAGTCAGGTATTTCATGTTTTAAAAATTGCCCACTGGTTGAAAATCGCTCATCTATAGGTTGGTTGCAATCATATTTTCCTTTTTTTAAATATAGTTTTATTGATTTCAGAGAGGAAGGGAAAGGGAGAGAGAGAGAATCATTGATGGCTGCCTCCTGCAAGCCCCCCACTGGAGATCGAGCACACAACCCTGCTAGCCAAACTTTTCTTTGGGTAAAAATATAGCTGTACATTGACCTCCGACTTAGTCATAACTCTTTCTTCCCTTGCGCTAGCTCTGCCATTGAATATAGAAAGGATCTTGGGGCCATAACTATAACAATTTTCTATAAACCTAGAATTACACAGGCACACTATTTTAAAATTATTTTTAAGAGGATCATAAGATTTCCTTTATATAAAACTGAGCTTAGTGCTTTTTTCATTTTAGTGTACTTTCACTAAAATAACTGGTTGAGTAGCTTGGGTGGCATATAGTATCAAAGAATATGAACATTCACATCCCACATAACTCTACTCAAGCCATTGGCAAAGTTTTCATGATAAGTATTAAACAGTAAGCTCTATAGTTTCATGGACTTAGGAGGCCATTGAAAATTCTAGCTCCATGAGAGTCAGACTGGTATCCATCTATTTGTTGAGCCTTGGTATGGATTTTAATACTCAGATATCTCTTTTGTAATCAAACCACTAAAGGTCATACATTTTATCATAGACTTTGGTCTTCCATTGTCATTCTAACTTGAATTAAGCCAACCTTCTGGTCAAGAAATATATCCGTATTATGGAGAGCTATTCCATTACTTAGAAATGATATTAAGTGATAGTAAATCCCAAACTTTTAAGTAACATTGGTAATAAGTGAAAGGTCTGGTCTGTCACTCCCATAGCAAGACCAGAGGGGGAAAAAAAGAAAAACATCTGTATGTGTATATACTCTGCACAGCACCCACACCCCTCCCAAACAGGCTACAGTGTTTCAGCAGAGGCGGGGTGAAAGGGTGAAATGGATAGGAAAAAACAGAAACATGGATAAAATTATATAAATAACTGTTGTTATTCTTGGACGGTGCAATGCAGATCAACACTTGAATGAATGTTGCCTTACAGAAATTTCAGTGCACAATGAAGCCTTGTTGTTACTCTCAAACGTTGTTCAAAGCCAGAAGCCAAGAAAAAGTTTTCAGATATCTTGACAGGGACCCGCGATGGAGTGTTTTACCAATGGCTCTGAAGAAAACCTCCGTGAATGCTATTTTTATTTGAATTATGACATATACACAAGAAACACTTAAAGCGGCTTCTGATAACCAAAGTATTCCATTTCGTAAGGAAGGAAGGGGGCAACATCCAAATAATAACATGATTACTTATGACTTAATTCTCGAATCCCAATCTATTTAATGACCCAAAGGCAAGGGATAGAATTTCTTCTTTGTAAGGAACTCGTTGTGCCTTGAATGTTCCTCAAATATACTTTTTAATCTAATATTGAAATTATTTTAGCTTTTAGTAAGTTAGCATCATAAAAACAGTAACAACTACTAAAAGAAAGTTAAACATTATTAAATCACCAATGGTAACACCAGCAATAAATATTGTGGAGAAATATGTGATATTATTTTATTATAGTTATTGATAATATATGCCATTAAAGATAAAGCTACATGTCTCCACAGTGGGAAATAAAATAAAAAATAACAATCAGTAGAGCCTATGATATCAACTCAATATGAGAGAGACAGAGATTCATAATACATACAGGAATTGGTACATGGACCCCTAGCCTTTAATTCTGTTGTTAGGGAAACACTATATTGAGAATATAGCCCTGATAATCTCTTCCTCAATGTGGCTGGGCAGTTAAAAGAAAGTTTGAAGGAATGAGTTTTAAGTTTGAGTGCAAACCTTTGCTCAACTTCTTATTAGTCTTGTTTTATTGGGTAAATATCACATGATCGAATACAGTTCTATTTATTGATTTGGCATTACTTATTGAGCACCTACTGTGTGCTAGTGTTTTAGATGTTTAGGGTAGACCAATAAATAAAACAGTCAAAAATCCCTGGCCACATTGAGTTGATATTCTAGCAAGAAGAGACAGAAAATAAAAAAATAAATATAATCAATGAGTAATTTATGGAGCAAGTTAGATTATAAGTGTTATAAAAAAATAAATGAAAAGACCCTAGCAGGGTGGCTCCGTTGGAGAGTTGGAGCATTGTCTCGTACACTAAAAGGTTATGGGTTCGATCTCCTGTCAGGAGATCGACAGGATCTGATCAATGTCAGTCTCTCTCTCTCTGTCTCTTCCTCTCTCTCTCTCTCTCTCTCTCTCTCTCTCTCTCTCTCTCTCTCTCAATTTCTCCCCCTCCTAAAACTCAATTTAAAAATATCTCTCCTGAAGATTTAAATAAATGAATAAATGCATTTTAAAAAGTACTGCAAAATAAGAGGTAAGTGAGCTGGTAGAGAGTTGACTTGAAAATAAAATATGGTAATCAAATTTAGCTTCATTGAGAAGCTACCTTGTAGAGGAAATGAGCAGATCGGTGTTATTGGGTATGCTACTTGTTGCTGCTATACCAAAAGATCACAAACCTAGAGGCTTTAAAATGACACAAACTTATTATATTACAGGTGTGGAGGCCAGACGTCCAGAATGATTCCCACTAGACTCCACTCAAGGTGTGGATAGGGCCGTTCTCCTTCCAGCGGCTCTGAGGGAGAATCCCTTTCCTTGCCTGTTCCAGCTTCTAGAGACCACCTATGTTCCCTGACTCCAGATGACATCACTCTAACCTCTGCTTCCATCATCACCTCGCCTTCTCTGACTCGGACACTCCTGCCTCCCTCTCATGAAGACCCCTTAGCTGCATTAAGTCTGTGAGAGAACTCAGGATAATCTTCCCACCTCAGAGTCCATTTTGCCATGTAAATAACATCTTCACAGGTTCCAAGGATTAGGACATGGACATCTTTGGGAGGTCCTCATTCTGTGTAACACAGTTATATTGTGAATGTTTTTCTAACCAAAGAATTCAGAGGCTATTGAGCCATATACCTAGTCCACCTTCACAAATATTTCTCTTCCCCAAATCCTCTCCAAGATCCCCATCCATACTGTGTCTCTATTCTGATCTCTACTGTTTATTTTTATTTTGCTTTCCCAATATAAAGACACGTAGACCCATCCCTGATATAAAAACATAGGAAAAGTAAAGAAGTAAGTAGTGCATTGATTTGGGGGAAGGCTATCACAGGCAGAGGGAAGAATCAATTCTGAGGCCCTAAGGCACTAGCACGCCTGGTGTGTTGAAGGAAGAGTAGGGTTGCCAATGTGGCTCAGTGAGTAGGGATGAGGATGTTAGGAGATGAGGTCCAGGAAGCAATGGGGGGCCTGCTCATGTTGGCCTCGTAGGCTACTTTTATGGTGAGAGACCTGGGAAGACAATGGCAGTCTGATCCTTTTGTGTGTGTGAGCTATTCTGGTTGCTATAATCAATAAATCATGCTGGGGCTTAAGGAAGCATGTCCCCAGGCAAATCACCGGAAGGGTAGGTGTCATGATTTATCTTGAACATAGTCAATGATTGGAAGTTCCTTTTCTTCTCTTTCATCTGCCCTGGCGTTACACCAAAGAGCCAGATCTTTACCCAGAAAAAATGAACTGTCCCCTGGGGTGTGGAGACAGAAAAGGCCCTGCCTCAGAGCCTCTGGCACCAGCCTAGGGAACTGGCATCATTCCTGGGTTCTTCCAAGAGCAGATGAGTATTCTCCTAACCGCCCCTCACTTTCAGGAACCTCCGTGCCATGCAGAATGTACACACATGCATGTGTTTTGCATATAAACCAAGCAGAGATTACCAAACTCCTGAACTCTGGCTGGTCCCAGATGCCAAGAGTCAGAACCCTCCCCCACAGCGGCAGAGGAAGTAGCAAGGGCTGGAAGGAGCCACTGCTTTACAGACTCATTCTCCTCTGGATTTCCTGCCTCCCTCGCCTGCCAAACCTCACTCTGCAAAGCCCGGCTTCACCTTCTATGAGTCAGGTCAGCTGCGGAAAGAAACCTGATTTCATATCAGGCTGGAACAGAGGAGCTTTTCGGTTGTATGTGGCCTCAGGCGGAAGCCTGGGCCTCCCATTAGTGGGCTCTGCCTTCGACTGCTGAGTGTGGGCCGCGGGGAAGCCAACCAGAGGAGCTGGCCCGCCTGTAGTCCACCAGGACCAGCAAGGCCAGAGGGCGCTCTGGGGGTGCGGCACCAGCCCTGGGGTGTTTCCTGCGTTCTCAGTGATCTGGGTGTATTGCTCATTATTTGATCATCTGTAGATGGGAGGTGTGACAAGCCACTCCTGTGCACATGGACAGCTGAAAAGAGCCTCTGTCTCATGGTCTGATGGGTCATCTGGGTGGGAGCCCGGGAGCAAAGGAAAAGGGGGGAAAGCAAATCCCACTCCTGACTGAGTGGCGTGGCACCGAAGGAACAAGACATAGCAGCCAGAAGCAGCAACTGCGTCATCGCCCACGTCTAAGTACCTGCCACTGTGAACACCTTTTGTCACCCAGAGCGAGAAAGTGCTTTCGAAGCTGCAGAAATAACCCTACTGCTGTTGTTATTATTGTTGTCGTTGTTGTTAGTCATATTAACAGGAGGAGGGAAAAATAGCAAACTCCTTTAGAAATGGCAAAAGGAAAATAATGAGGAATGTTTCCTGTAAGAAGCCTTGAGTGGCATACTAATTTTAGAAAGTCTAAAAAAATAAGGTAATCAAAACAGAGAAATAATGTGAATACAGATCTCATCGTAGGGAAATTTGAAGCCACCTACTTTCTGATGAATTTGGCAAAACGTAGAAATATGTCAGGGGCCTTTTACTTTTATTTTCTTAGAAAGACAAGGGTGTCTGGGTAACCCTGGTCTGGGAAACAGGAGGCATGTCTGATGGGAGAGCACTTTCTCCTCTGTCATTGGCCACTGAAGGTACCACATGCAGAAATAATATCCTAAACCCGCTGGAGGTTGAGAACATCGCACAGCTACTTTACACAGGGCTCAGCAGCAAGATTTGATGCACACTAGTTTATACCCAGTTAGGTACGTACTCAGCAGAGCTATAGGACAGTTGTGTGACACCCAGGACTGTATAAGGACTCTCTCTCTCTCTCTCTCTCTCTCTCTCTCTCTCTCTCTCTCTCTGGTTGTGATATGTGGAATTCCTGGCTTCCAACAGTCTTTGCGACCTTCTATGTATGGAATGCTGATTTGATTTTGAATCTTCCAGATTTTAGAAGGGTTAACGTTACATGCAGCCAGAGTAAGCAACAGCCCATGTAAATGAGGTCTAGGATCCAAAGAAGGCATCCCTCGTTGTTTCCTCTTCTCCCATGGAGGCTGGGAAATCCCATCATCAAAATGTCTTCCATTACAACTAATATGTTGATTCCTGTTCAAATGTGTTTAGCCCTGAAGGTTGTCAGTCACACATTGCTATGAACAATCCTTAGAGCAGATTTTGGTGGGAACTGGGGAAGGATAGAATAAAAGGGAAAAGAGGTCTGTAGTTTAGGGAGGTTGGGGTCTTTCTTAGTAAACTCCACTGAAGTCCCAGCTTTACTAAAGATTATCCTAATTCTAAATTATTACAGGAAAAAGGACAATTCCCTGCTACTGCGCAAGCGGACTGACCTAATGAAAACATCATTGTTCAGCCATAGATTACTAGACACATTGTTTATGCTAATATGAGTGAGTGGATGAATGAATGAACCTGGGAATATATGAATTAATGTTCACCTATGATTATGTAGGGATATTGCAGCCCTGGCCAGGTAGGCTCAGTTGGTTAGAGCATCGTCCCGATACACCAAGGTTGCAGGTTCGATCCCCAGTCAAGGCATCTACAAGAGTCAGCCAATGAATGCATAAATGGGTGGAACAACAATTAATCTCTCTCTCTCATTCAAATCAATAAATAAATTTAAAAAGGGGGTCATTGCTCATAGAAGTAGTTGATGAGGGGTCAAGCATACTGCTCCTTTTGTCTCCACTCTTTAAGTTTTCTTCAATCTTCCTAGCCCAGATACAATGAAAAATAAAAGTCACTAGGTGGCTCTGTGATTTCAACAAGACCTAGGATATTGGGATCACAATAAAATTGTATCCTGGGCTATATTAAGTATCTTCTATCCATATGGCAATTCATACTTCTCCAAGCCCTTAATGTACTCTGATACATAACTGTAGTTGACTTTTATAAGTATATGGGCAATTTCTATCCCTCTTTTATAGTTCAAGCATGTGACACCCACTAGATGGGTGTGATTTGATGGAAATTATGGGGATATTTGGCAAGGACACTATCCCTAGAATCCAGACCCTGTCAGCCCTAGACAAGATCCCTTTCAACCATACTCATGGTGCAACATTCTATGAAGAACCAATTCCCTAAGCCACTCACTTAGAAACTAGAGAAAACTTTTTGAACTGGCTCATGACAAGAGCAAAGCGAATTAGAAGAATATCTCAGGGGCCCAGGAGACCAGAGATCAGTGGTTACCTGAGTTGTGGAGGCAGCTTGAACCTGTTTCGCACGTCGTCAAAGCGGTTGCCCAGATAAGGGGTGTCCACTGTCACAAATATGGCCTTGTAGCCCATCCGCTCGGCCCGCCGCACGAGCTGCTTGGTGACTTCACGGTCCTTGTAGATATACAGCTGCAGCCAGCGAAGTGCCTCGCCACCGGCCTCTGCCACCTCTTCAATGGAGGAGGTGGCCCAGGAACTCAGCATCATGCCGGTCCCCAGGGACCTGCAGGCTGAGAAAGAAAGAAAGGAGAAGATCAAGGCAAGCCTGGTATTTTCCCACTCCGAATACTTCAGTTGTAGTTTAAGGGGTAAAGAATCTACAAGGGCAATTTGGCAAAAAGAAGTAAAATCTTTTAAAATTTAGAAATATTCATTTTTTCCCACACACTGTGAATTTATCTTGAAGACAAAAATGAGTCATTTAGTCAAAGGTGTGCCAAATGTAAGATAAAAAGGTTGGGAAAAATCTGACATCTAACCTTAGGGGGTTGGCTATAATAGAGTTCATATTTAAAATGAAATGTATACTCCATTAAAGGTAATATTTTTGTGATCATTAATTTGGTGTCAACTTGGCTAGGCCATGGTATCCAGATATTGGCTTAAGCATGTCTGGATATTGCTGTGAAGTTATTTTTTTAGATGAGATTCACATTTAAACCAGCATACTTTGAGTAAGGCAAATTACTCTCCATGTGTGGATGGGCCTCATCTAATCAGTCGAAGGCCTTAAGGAAAGGACTGACCTTCCCTGACGAAGAGGGAATTCTGTCAGCAGTCTTTCTTCAAACTCAAATTGCAACATCAACTTGTCTCTGAATCTGCATCCTGCCAGCTTACTTTAAAGATTTTGGACTTGCCAGCCTTCACAAGTATATGAGGCAATTCCTTAAATAGTCAGATAGATAGATGATAGATAGATAGATAGATAGATAGATAGATAGATAGATAGATATTCCTCTCTCTCTCTCTCTCTCTCTCTCTCTCTATATATATATATATATATATATATATATATGTCATAATATTTTTAAATTTTAAACTTTTTAAAATTTATCGTTAAGTATTTTGTTAAAGGTATACTCTACCATTTATGTTGCCTTTTAAAACTTTATAAAATACATATACTAGACACCCCAAGTAGAAACAGTTTCCTCGCATCCCTTTGAGCAAGATATCAAAAAAAAATGAGCAAATAAATGAAACATTAGATAGATTACTCTACTTATCTCAGAGAACTTGAAAGAACATAGGTAATAATCCTTGCTCCAAAAATAGGTAGTAAAATTGGGGTCAACTTTAATGGAGTAGAAACTGACATAATGTTTATATGTCATATACCAAACATGCCAAGAGACAAATAATAAACATATAAAACTGACTATATAACCCTGAGTCATTCAACTCATCTGTGTGCCCACCACAGATAAAATGAGAATAAAAGTAGTTGTGCAAGTGACACAGAGGGTGATGATGAGAATCAAGTGATCTGCTGCTTATAAAGAAATTTTAAGAGGTGATAAAGTCTCCATGCTTCTCAAACTTTATAGGACAATCCACCCGGAGTGTTTGCAAAAACACAGATTGTAAATCCTGCCCCCAGCGATTCTGATTCAGTAGGTCTGAAATGGGGCTCAAGTACCTGCCTTTGGAACCAGCGCCAGTGATGCTGGTGTTGCTGGTCCCGGACCACATTTTGATATTTAAGTAGCTGCATTATCATTTGGTGGTAAAATGCTAAGTTCAAATAATAATAAAATGGATTTTGTTTTCAATACATGTTACTTTTTCTGTGCCTTTTATGGTGTTTCTTATCCCTGTTCTTCAGATCATAGGCCGGATAATGAAGACCTGAGCTGCAGATTATATTGTCTATGTATCACTAATCTGTTCGCTCCAAGTGTTGCTTTGATAATTTCTCTCAGAAGGACTCATGGCTGCAAAATGTTGTCCAACAGCCCACATCTTATTGAGTAATAAAATATATGCCAGCGGTTCTCAACCTGTGGGTCGCGACCCCTTTGGCGGTTGAATGACCCTTTCACTGGGGTCGCCTAAGACCATCCTGCATATCAGATATTTACATTACGATTCATAACAATAGCAACATTACAGTTATGAAGTAGCAACGAAAATAATTTTATGGTTGGGTCACAACATGAGGAACTGTATTTAAAGGGCCAGAAGGTTGAGAACCACTGATAGACCATTGTCTGATCTTTACTAAGATTTGTAAATATGGAGAAGCTCAGACCATCACTGCTATTTGGAAGGAACACCATGGGACACTGATTGCTTGGGTCAGAATCCCCTAACCATCAATTTCCCATAAAGAAATTATGTCCTGAAGAGGATGTGACCTAACAAAGGACACACAGACATGGGCAGCAGAGCTGGAGAAGAACACAGAATGTCTGGCCACTCCCCAAAGGGATCTTCCTAGAACTCCCAAGTGCCCAAAAGACTCCCCTGGAATCAAGCATAGATCAATGCACCTCCATCCTTCAGGGCCATGGACAACCAAGAAAGCAGGTTTGCCACATGCCTGAGAGACACTACCAAGCTGCCAACTCTGGGAAAGCATGGAGACTCGGAAACAGTAGGCAAAGCCTACTACACTGTAAGAGCAGAGTGTGGCCACACAAAGGGTCCAGCTAATGGACCATCACATGTTAGGGCACCACTTTGTAGTTTACACAAAGGCATCAGCAGCTCAGCCAATAAAGATCAAAAACACTCAAAAGGAGCCTGACCAGCGTGGCTCAGTGTTTGCACATTGACCTATGAACCAAGAGGTCCCGGTTTGATTCCTGGTCAGGACACATGCCTGGGTTGTGGACTCGACCCCCAGTGTGGGGCGTGCAGGAGGCAGCTGATTGATGATTCTCTCTCATCATTGTTGTTTCTATCTCTCTCTCCCTCTCTCTTCCTCTCTGAAATCAATAAAAAAAATTTTAAAAAACTCAAAAAATATATATATATATATATTCCATATAGACCATTAAAATCCTACAAACCAATGCATCAAAGATATTTACATCCCCTAAAGTTTAGGGAAACCATCACACTTGCATGTCAGCGCTCACAAACATTTTGCCCAACATCCTTTGGCATATATGTCCAGAGAAAAGCAAGGCTGGTCCATGCCATCTATTTCCTGAGTCTCTCAGCTCCAATACTAATGGCTCCTGATATTACTGGTGCTAAGTATTTATTTTCCAATGACTAAATCATAGGAGCTGAACCTTTGAGTCAGGGTTCCCTAAAATTCTAAGTTACCTTGTTTCCAGTTGTAGGCAGTCAGTAAATATTTGGTGACTTGATGAATTTAGTGAGACCTCTTCCTGGATGCCAGGGGAACATCAGAGTCTGTGCTGACATATTTGGAGCTGAGGTTAAGATATTTCTCCCAGGGGAGAATAGCAACAAAACTTAAAAGGATCCATGCTCCCTGAAGCATGTATTACTGAGCACTATGATCCCATTCACTTGTGATTATTTGCTGTGATAAAGTAAAATTACTGATGAATTACATCTATTGTTTTCAACACAGCTTTATGTTAGAATGAGATCAGGGATCCTGAAATTTGGTAAGAACCATTCAGAGAAAATATCAAAAATTTGCCTGGTTCCACTAAGGACAGATCTCAGATTAAGTTGGTATGTACCAGAATAACAATTCTGCTTATTAAAATACTGAAATACTTCCATTCCAATTGGTAAATAACCACGGCTCTAAAGTAAATAGTCCCTCCTCCAGCGTCTCTTCAATGTGCCTGCACTCCAGTCTCTTCCCAAGGAATCCCTGGCATCCTATCCCCAACCCAGCAATTTAAAGGTTAACACCTGGCAGAGCTGGGGGCATCCAGAGCCCTGTGAGAGCACTAGAGAAGCATCTGATGTTCTCTTCTTTTTTTTTTTTAATATATGTTTATTGATTTCAGAGAGGAAGGGAGAGGGAGAGAGATAGAAACAAAAATGATGAGAGAGAATCATTGATCGGCTGCCTCCAGCATGCTCCACACTGGGGATTGAGCCCAAAACCCAGGCATGTACACTGACCTGGAATCGAACCGTGACCTCCTGGTTCATAGGTTAATGCTCAACCACTGAGCTACACTGGATGAGCCTGAGGTTATTTTCTTATTGGTCAGAGTTCTTTGCTGTACTAGTTGCTAAATACTTCAAATGACCACCTCTGCCTGAGACATACAGATATACCCTTCTAGCTTACACTACTCTTTGGGGGCCAAAACTTACAAACTTTTCAATTTTATGAATGACCTAGCATAGTCAGACTTTGTTAAGAAATCCTTATTAGAGCTATGATAGCTTAGTGCTTGAAAGCACACATGTTTTTGAAGTCTGTTTTCTCTCCCTATTCATTTCCACAATGAAACTCTGACCTGCTGCTCTGAAAAGCAGCCACTGTCAGATTTTATTTGACAAAGGACAGGGGTCAGCTTGCATTGAGTCCTGTTCCCAATGTGAGGGGCACTCTGCTGCAAGTGGCACTTTGGCAAGTCCTGGCAAAACAGAGACCACATCTGAGGTGACGTTACTAGAAAGGCAAGGCCTGGCTCTTGGGCATGATGAGGTCTCTAATGTTGACCCAAGTCTAAAAATCTTGGCTAACATATCCCGGAGGCTACACCATCAAGTAAACATTGATCCCATATGGCACAACTCCATTTCCTTACTTCCACTCACCCCTCTTTTATCATCCCTAACATATATCTTTAAGGGTAGACACCGAAATTTTTAATGCTTTAGGTCAGCAACTTTCAAACTTTTTCATCTCATGGCATGCATACACTAATTGCTAAAATTCTGTGGCACACCAAAAAAACATGTTATATTTTTTGCCGATCTGACCAAAAAAAAAGGTATAATTTTGATTCATTTGTACAGGGTGGCTATTGATCTGATGGCTGTTGTCATTTTTTATTTGACAATCTAAGGGAAAAGAGGTCAGTGCCCCTGGCTAAATAATCAGGTATTACACATTTAAACATTTTTGTGGCACACCGGTTGAAAATCGCTGCTTTTGATGATATATTCAAATGGTTCATATTTGACATTTCTTTCTCTTCTTTATTTAGAGGTAACAGTAATACATTATGCCATTGCTAGAGGAAAATGCTTCAACCCACTCACTAAAAGAGACACTAGTAAGTTATCAGGCATTGAAGCATCAAAGACAAGAACAAAAGCATTGAAGATTTTTTATATATAAAACCTAGGAAATAACATCTATATTTTAACATCTATAGAGAGACAACAGGACATAATGGATTGAGAGTCAGAGGCCTGGGTTCCAGTCCCAGCCTTGCCATCCACAAGACACATGTCATCTGCAAAATAGCTATGGCCGTAGCTGCTGCCCTGTTCTCTCATAGGATTGCTGGAGAGTCCACTGAGACAATGTCTACGGACATTTTCTGTGTAAACTCTGAAGCCGTGCATTGTTAAGGGTTACCGAGAAAATGCCTAACACTGTTTGGGAAAAGAATTCCTACATAACTTTTAAAATGTTCCTCATTTTGCCAAGGACCTGGATTTCTCAGCATCATTATTCAACTTCTCCACACTCAGCTTTCCTCTGCGATGGTTTCCATGCTCAAGACACCCAATCCTCTTGTCTCTTGCACATATGGTGTCAAAGGCTCACCACCCTAAGGAAGAACACTCTTAAAAGACAGGAATCTTCTCCAGGCCAAGGGGCTACCTCCTAGGTCAGCCGTGGGCAAACTACAGCCCATGGGCCGGATCCGGCCCGTTTGAAATGAATAAAACTAAAAAAAAAAAAAAAAAGACCGTACCCTTTTATGTGATGATGTTTACTTTGAATTTATATTAGTTCACACAAACACTCCATCCATGCTTTTGTTCCGGCCCTCCGGTCCAGTTTAAGAACCCATTGTGGCCCTCGAGTCAAAAAGTTTGCCCACCCCTGTTAGGTCCTATGTAGGGAGAGAATGTCAAAGGAGATAATTCCTGCATTCCCAGGGTGCACATCACTTCGAAAAGCCAGGGACAAAACAACCGCAAACAATACTGAGGGGCAGCAGAATCAGGCTTCCCCCCACCCCACCCCTACCTCTTATCTGCCTATGGACTTCTATGGTGGGCACTGCAGAGTAGAGCTAAAGGGCTGTAGTGTTTGCATAGTCCAGTCATCATACAATAATACCTGAAAGAAATGTTTTTAAAATTTTCACTACATTCTTCTGTTTCTTTGCTCTTTCATTTCCCTGCTGGGGCACTTACATTCTGCAGGTGTTTGGTGATGGTGACACTGGGGAGCCTGCAACCAAAGTACGTGCCCTTGACCAGAATCGAAACCATGACCCTTCAGTCCGCAGGCCAAGGCTCTAACCACTGAGAAAACCCAGCTAGGCTGTACTCTCTTTTCTTATTCATTCATTTTCCTTTCATTTTACTTTGAAAACCAAACCCTATGAGGAGAGCCCAAAAATTAAGAGAGAGAGAGAGAGCATAAAAATGAGAACCCCAGGTCAGAAAGCACTCAGATGGTTACTGGGGAAGAGCAGAGAATAAGTTAGCCATAGGCACGAGTCTACAGGGCTGGGTGGGCTGCTGAGGACAGGAAATTATGGACATCACTCATTCATAGGGCTGCCAGGAGTCAGAGTCAACTCAATAGCACATAACACACACTCTTTCATTTGCAATGCAATTGTAAGTATAATTATATGGAAATAAATGTGGTTAATGTCATTATTATATATAATGTCATTGGAAAATATTGGTGCATTCTGTTTAACAGAATAAAAGTTACCCTCAGACCTGCTCACAATCAAGCTTCTTGTTAGAGTTACGTTACATGCCCTAGGGTGGGGAAATGCTGTCAGGGTCTACAATGAGTTGGCATAAGACTGAGTGCAGCTCAGCATCCCCAAACCACGGGTGAATAGAGTTAACGCAATTTCCTATGTTATGGAACCTGTAATTCACTACAGAGGTTTAGATCAACTCATATTAGATATAAATGCAGTCACCTCTGGGTTGGTACAAATCCTAAACTCCAATGTACAGTGATTTTAATGGGCTAGAGCTTTGCAAAACATCATGAACTGGCAGAATCCTCCCTATGGCTATGAAATGCAATGTGCTTCTAGATTTTGGCAGGGTTTTGCTTTACCTCAGGCCTTAATGAAAATGTTTCTTTCTGATCCCAGTCATCAGCATGTGGAGGTGAGAAGATAAGAACTTAAGTTGTGCGGGCTGGACACTAAGTCTACCTGCCCTGGTTCTTTATTGAAAACCACTTTATACGCATCTCCCTCATTTCTCTAGAGTCTGCTTCTGACTTCCTGCTGTATTTCGGGCAGTTCTCCTGAAATCAGCTGCCTCTCAGAAGAAGATCTTAGAAGGTCTTTAATGAGAATGCTATTCATGCCACATCTAATACTGTTTCATCTTGAGGATTTGAACTATGCCTTTGGTTGGGATGCAACAGGAACTTCCATTCTAGACTTTCCAGTGCTTCTCAAGCTTTGATGGGCATAGGAATCACGTGGGAATGTTGATAAAATTCAGATTCTGACCCAGTAGGTCTTAGATGGAACTTGAGATTCTGCATTTCTAACAAGCTCGCCAATGATACCAATGCTTTTGTTCATGAAGGATACTTTGAAAACAAGGTAGACATTTTCGTTCACAAGGACTCATCCAAGTTAACGGGAGATACCCGATGGCTCGAGTGAAGATAGACCTTATAGAAAATGGTAGTGCATGGTTTCCAATTGCCAGTCACATTCTGCTGATGAATCTGTCTTTCCCCTCCACAGGTGTCCCTCTGGAGAGAAGCACAGGTATATTTGCCACATTTTCTCATGCATTCATCTCTTACTAGTTTTAAAGTCAAGGTATTAAATTGCATTTTAGTAACACCTTTCAGCACACTTCACCCTCATCACATGTATTTTATAAGCTTGCTGATCTAGGATTTGCCCAGTGTCCTAGATTTTAGATTAGAAGCAAAAACAAATGCCAAACTAAAAGTAAAACGGCAGAAGATGAGGAAGAAGAGAGGTTACTCAAAGCTGAGAAGGCACAATTTACCAATTGTAGAATTGCTTCCAAATGTTTAATGTCAGGTCCAACAGTCTTACACATATACACTGAGTGGCCAGATTACTATGACCACCTGATGTTTGTAGGCTAATTAGCTATAATTTTGCGCTGAAGTTGCTAGAGGGCCAGGCCATTATAAATAGGGAAGCAGGTTGTTTACCACGACAGTAGAAGTACTTTTTTTTTCTGAGGATATGGGTAAACAACGCAATTTAACAGCCTTTGAATGTGGGAGACTGTATGTATGTGTGTGTGTGTGTGTGTATATATATATGGCGGCCAGATTATACAACCCCATCAGTACTTTGTTGTGCCACCTTTTGCCTTCAGTACTGCAGCGATTTTTCTTGGCATTGACTCCACGAGATGTTGAAAGGTGATGCGAGGAATCTGACACCATGCCTGATGAATAGCACTGTCCAGTTCTGTGAGATTTGATGGCTGTGGAACCAGCTGCCTGATGGCTCTTTTAACTTCATCCCACAAATGCTCAATTGGATTGAGATCTGGTGATTGTGGGGGCCACCTAAGCAAGGTAAAGTCTCCCTCATATTCTTGAAACCACTCCTGCACAATACGAGCACCGTGGCATGGCGCATTGTCTTGTTGGAAGAAGCCATCCATTGGGATACGCCATCAAAATGATAGGATGAACTTGATCGTCAACGATAAAAACTTAGGTATGTTGTGCTATTCAGATGTTGTTCCACACAAATTAAAGGGCCCAAATCATGCCAGGAAAACATGCCCCAAACCATAACACTGCCCCCACCAGCTTGAAGAGTTGTACTCATGCATGTGGGGTGCATGCTTTCATGCTGTTTCCACCAAATTCTCACTCTGCAATCTGCATGATGTAACTGGAAACGTGATTCATCGGACCACATGACTTTTTTCCAATGCTCGACTGTCCAATCCTTGTGTTCCTGTGCGAATTGGAGACGTTTCATATTGGTAACTGCAGACAGCAAAGGTGTTCGAACAGGTCTTCGGCTCCCATACAATGCAGTGTATGGCTAATTTGTCTACAAATGTCAGGTGGTCATAATAATCTGGCCACTCAGTGTAAGTAAGATGCTGAATCATCAGGTAAAACTAAAGTTCATTATGCTAGGATTGACAAGGAAGGGGGTTATAATACATTTGAGAATGATGTTCATTCACAACCACTATCACAATAAACAGAGGAAAATATAAGATACGAGAGTAAATGTCTGTAATGTGGAATATAGACTCATGTGGGACAATCACATGCCCAGGTTAGAGCAGAACAATGAAGCAATGTGCTACTTTGGGTCCAAATGATTCCTTTGAAAATAGCTCTGCTTTATGGGAAAGATGAGTTGGTTTCCAAAATTATGTGTTTGAAAGAAAAGGGGTAATATGTTCAAAGAGCTAAAGTGCTTTTTTTAGGTACCTTTGATTAAAAACCTCCTGCAAAACTTAGTCATCAAAACAGCTGTGCTGAAATTTTGTTAAGAAAACGTGTTTTGTCATCTGCACCGGAAGTCATTACCGAATGGGGAAAATATGCAATGACAAAGTACCAAGCAGTTGTGCGGTTCTGACACACAGAAATGTTTGCATAAATGTGCACCCTCACATCCAGTGAGTGTCTCAGCCTTCCTTTGCACAGGAACTACCAGTACACGGGTTTGTTAGAGACACAATTGACAATGTTCTATGACTGCCTAAAATTACCATTGCGATTACTCAGAAAAGGAATGTTCTAAAGGCAGTAATCCAAGAGAAGAACAAACCTTCCACTACAATTATACTGGAAATACTTAGAAGTGGTCAAACAAATCTTAATTTACTATTTAGGGAACATAATCAATGTAAACACTGCCAAGAAAGGCCAGGAAACCAGACTTCATCTTTCCTGTGATTTCATGATGGTCCATTGTCTGAATTTGTGCAGTAAAAGAATGAGCGATCGCCCTGCCACTATACCCTGAGAACTCTTGTTCACGGTGTGGAAATATTATTGAGAAACAGTCAGTCCCAATGACATCTTAGCCCTCCCTTGCTTGCTTCCGCTTTATCTCTGGGGCAGAACTCTGCAACAGACTAAAACATTAGCTGTACTGTAATGATTCCCAGGTTCTTATTCTGTCATTTTACTGAGTTGTGAGGTCTGGGCATAACTGGCAGATTGTATGCGGTCCATACCACAGTAAGATGCCTTTTAAAACAGTTTCAAAGAATATCAAGTTTGGACACGACGACTTCTATCAGCCTCCCTCAGTTTAACAACCTCAGGGTTGGTTATACACGTGTGGGCCTCTGACTTTGCACTGTTACACTTCATCATCAGGCACACTAATAACTCGAGAAGAAGAAATTTTATCCTCTCAAGAAAGCTACCCAATAGCTTAATTTATGGTGCAAAAGTCCTAGAAATTATACCATTTGACATTGGTCTTGGACATAGCTAAAGTTTAATTTTTACTAGCTATTTAAACATGGAATATCAGTTTTGAAAAATTTTAGATATGAATTATACACTTTACATGTATAATATGTATTTATGCCTATGTATATAAAAGAGGTCCATAATTTTTCATCTATATGCATGTATATGGACATATACAGTACATATATGTGTTTATGTATATGTAACGTATTTATGAAGAAAGACCATGTCCCACTGACTTTTGATTGTTGGCAACAAAGGTTCAAAACATAAATCAGTTGAAGTAGATTAAAAATAAAGATGGTAAAATAAAATTTGATTTTTTTTTTTACTACAATGATGCAAAGAAAGTATCCCTTTCCAAATGTTTAATTGATGTACTTTGGACAAAGTTAAAGTGAACTCTCCTCTCTCCATCAGTCTTTCCTACTTTTGTTTCTTCCTAGTAAAACTGATAAAAGTCATGAACAATGACAAATAACTGGGTCAGACTGGAGTGGAACAGATCAAACCCCATCCTAACCACTGACCAGCTCTAACCTTGGTCAAGGGCAAGATTTTCTTCCACGTCAGTGAGGAGAATGATAAATGATAATCACCTCACAGGTCTACTTTGAGAATTAATGATCGGAATGTAAGGTCCAAACTTCTGGTGCATAAATGACACTCGCTTCAGAAAGAGTCAAAGTTTCCTTTAAAGCCAATCTGGTGCTTTTCCTGGATTTGGGTAAATTGAGAATAACGGGGACATTTTCCTCGTAGTTATGCTGAAATGTGTATCTACTCGGTCACCTAGTACAACACATAAATATATAAATCAATAAAGCTTTCAAAAATACATCGTTTGGGTCTGGAGCAAAGGAAATGACAATTTTTCTTGCTGAATGGTCTTTCACTCACTGTTAGGGTTGATCACTTAATCTCGGAAAAATCCAGAAAATTCAACAGCGAAAGCTCTCACCTACACCCTAATTCAGCTCGCTGGGATCTGTATGGCTCTTTGTGTCCCTCTGCAATCTGTTCCACCTGCACCTTAATAGGTGGTCAAGTCATAGCTGGTCCCAAAACTTCACTCTGGAATGTTCTGGCCTTTTAGGCTCAAAAAGAAAGTGTTTCGATTTAATGGTTTTATGGCCCATCAAATCCTGTGTGGTAGCCTCTAATTGCATCCAGGGGCAGACATTTCTTTTAAAATCTTTTTTCTTCTTCTTCTTTTGACAGTTTAATAAGAATTTGCTAATATGCTGAGCATTCCTGGAACACATTAGGTGGGGCTGCATGGTTCTCCATTTGAGGTGCCAGCACTCCCTCATGTGGCACCTGTCCATATGACAAGTCAGAAGCCAAGGGATACATGGCTGCTGAATCCCCTTTTTTCTCTTTGTGACTTCCATGTTTAAACGGAGCAAAAAGAGCTAATGTAAAGGGTGATCTGAAATTTATTGCAGCCACTGCGCATAAAAGCAGAGAGATTTCCATGATAATGTCCCAAAAGCCTCAGTGACTAGTCAGCATTTTATTAATGGGCTCTTTGAAGATCAGAGATGCTCTGCTTATCTTGCAAGATGGAAAGGTAACCTAATGAGACCACCCCTTTTTTAGGCTACTAGCATTTATGTTTATTATTGCTATTTCCTTCAATATGTTAATTATTTGTAGAAATGATTTGATAATCATCCCTGAAGTTTATATGAATGATAAAACTTTAAACATCAAAATCCAGTCTTATAAGTTTCAGGTGAATGTGCCTTGATGAGTAGAAGCCTTTCTATGACTGCCTAAATGTAACAATTGTCAGTTATAAAAATGCTGACTAAGTCACCGACTGCAGCAAATCTCTGAATCGTAGCACAATTCATGGCAACTGCTCTCCTCTCAGGGTTTCCCAGCTGTTTTCCTTCTATCTTAAGAGTTTAAATTTTTGTTTGTTTAAGGTTCAAGGCCCTTTATTTTATGTTTCTGAATTTTGTACAAGTTCATACTTTCTAATGAGTTTCATAGTCTTTGGCTTGTTCCATGCTTTCAAAACTAAAGGGATAAATCTATGAAAACAGGATGTTTGCCGTTCATATTTCAAGACTATGGCAGAGAGCTTGCCTTCAGCTTCTTGCTGCAGTTAACGACACTTGGAAATATCAGTAACTGACCAGGATATTATCGACAGCATTGCCTATGTGATCAATAAGCTGGAGCAAAGTATTGAACCTTTGCAAGCCTCAGTTTCCACATCCACAGACTGTTGGAGAAACATCCTGGCAAGTCTGGGGCTCACACATTTTCAGATGGTGGTCAGGGAGAGACGAGTTCATAAATTCACCTTGCCTGGCACACAGTCATTGCTACCATCTTTGGCCACAGCCTTTAAAGTACAGCTTTTAAAATGTGCGTAGCATTTACTAAACACCTGTCTGAGTTTTCAGGAAGATCCAGAGATAAATGCCTATCCGCTTGCTCTCCTCTAGCCCAACAATGCAGCTGTGAGAACTGAAAACCAGAGGCACACAGCGCCCTCTCCACGATCTGTGCTCTCTGGGCTGGCATGGGAGATAGAAGGCAGAGGGCAGGGGTGGGCCGTCAGAAATGTAAGGAGGGCCAGTTCCCTCATTTGAATGGCCTCTCCTTTCGCATTTGATAACATTTTAAATGAGCACAAAACTATTACATACGGAAAAAAATTAGAAAGATCACCCACTGTTGGGAATTTTCTGATTTTGTTTTTGAGTTTTCTCTTTGTGGAGGTTTTTTTTTCCTTTGTGTTAGTCTTAGCAGCAGAACTTCTGTAAAGCACTGTTCTTTTGAACTGCAACGTGCAACCTAAGTGGCCTAGCTTCTCTGAGATCCTTGGGTACAAGCCCAGCCCCCTTCAGACGCCATGTGCGAACCCCTGATCTTGCTTAAGCGGCTCACTCTATCACTGAGGTAACATAATCCTAGAGAGTGAAAAGGACCTGCCACAAGAAGTGAAACTGGTTAGCGGTGAATTTCTACATAAATCAGATGTCCCAGCCGGGCAGCCCATGGGACAGTTATAGCCCACAAAAGTATTTGCTTTGGCCCACACATTGTTGCCCCAAACGGTGTTTTAGAGAGTTTTGATTTATCTGCCAACATAAAAAAAAAAACCAGGAGATTGCACATAAAAGTCAAGGCTTCTCTTAAAATTTTTGAAGATTGGTAACTCCACATCCTTACTCCCTGGGGGCAACAGTTGGCTAGCACCAGGCTAGGGCTGCCCGCTTCTGATAGAACCTGCAGTCTCAGGCTTGCTGGTCTCCACCCCGGAGCTTACATTGTTGTTTTCTTACCCTCGCCCCTCTTCGGATATTTACATGATCGGGTTGGCCCTTAAAGCCATTTTTTGAGGTTCCTGCATAAAACTTAACAAACAAAAATATCTTTAGCTAAGTAAAAAGAGCTCCTTTCATTCCCACAAAGGTGTCAACGGAGTGTACTTTTCTGAAAGTGTTTTTCGTGTGCGGAAGAGAAAGCTTTGGGAGACTCTGGACTCTGAGGGGCAAATAAAAAGTGCACCACTTTTTGGGAAACTTTCCCTAGCATTTATCTAATGTAATCCTCACAAGAACCCCTAAAGCAGTGGTTCTCAACCTTCTGGCCCTTTAAATACAGTTCCTCACGTTGTGACCCAACCATAAAATTATTTTTGTTGCTACTTCATAACTGTAATGTTGCTGCTGTTATGAATCGTAATGTAAATATATGATATGCAGGATGGTCTTAGGCGACCCCTGTGAAAGGGTCATTCGACCGCCAAAGGGGTCGCGACCCACAGGGTGAGAACCGCTGCAAAGGTAAGAACTGATATTCAAGGAGGGCTGCCAGATACAGCAAATAAACACACAGGACACCCGGTCGTAAATGATTTGTTGTTTATCTGAAATTTACATGGTCGTTGCCATTTTGAAAATGACAAAAAGAGTAGCTTCTTCATTGGTCACTCTATAGAGTAGAGCTCTATTCTCAGGCCCAGCTTCTACTGGCAAGGGCCCTACAGTGGTGAGAAGAACGGCCAAAAGCCCGTAAGCAGGGCTCTGTGAAGAAGTCTGAAGAGCCAGCTGGGGAGACGAGACTGTGGTACCACGGCTACTTCCAGAGCTTTCTGGAAGCCCATTTTAATTATTCAGGCCGGGCCATTTTCTGGGGATTTGAATGAACCTTGCCTACACTTAATGATCAGGCTGTAGGGGATCCTTTCTCCAGAGAGAGTTGCTCACTAGCCCATGCCCCTTGAACTTGGCCCGAACTTCTTCTAGAGAGAGGGGCCAAGGCCTTGGAAACAGGAAAACTTGATTTGGAGCCAGATCATTAAGAGGGCGGGGGAAAAAGAAGTCCTCTAAACAACGTCCACAGGTTCCACACTCTCCCCAAGGATCGGGCTTGCTCGAGAAGATTTCCATATTTTGAAACAATTGAGTAAATCAAATATCAGCTGAATCAATTTTCAGAGTTTTGAGAAAAGAAAGTAATTTCTACCAAATATGCATGCTCTTACACTCTTACTTAACTTTGCTTGAGGCTATATATAATATCCAGTTAGCCTCTGTCTTGGTTTGCATCCTTCCAGAAGCCAACAATGAGACAAATATGTGAGCACAGAGTCTTTTTCCTGGGAATAACCCCAAGTGAGTTGATGGAGTAGGAAAACAGAGAGGGACCGGAAGATAGTAAATGAATGGGATATTAGTGAGCAGGTAACTTCTGAGGGCAACTGGGGCTCAATTCCATAGGGGAGCCCTGGGCAACAATATTAGAAAATGTGTCAGGTGCTCTAATCAAAGAAAGATGGGGTATTTCTGTAACTCCTCTGCATCATGCGCTGAGGAGTCCCTCCCACTCACCCACCCATGCTGACATTTCTCATTTTGCTTCCAGAGAAAATGGCAGGCGAAATGTTGCAGGTTCTGATACAAACAGTAACTAAAAGGAAATAGATCCCAGGCACCAAGGGCATCTGCTCCAGGTGCACATCCCTTCCTCCCAAGGCACCTATCCATCCCACAACCCAAACATACCAACCAAGGAACACTCTTTGTTATGAGCTGATCTCTATTGGCTTCCAGGATTAAACTAAACATTAAAGAGACCATCAACCCATAGGTGGTAATTGGAATATAGAAGAAAACTGTGCAAATGTTTAAATACTCAAGGGAGGGCTCTACTACAAATCTGGAAGATAAACCGTGATATCACTGCGCAGACAAGAACCTGATCCAGGGTCTTAGATTCTCCAGGGCACCGTGTGTAACCTTCATTGCCAATTCTGAGTTCTCATGTCAGCACACCTTTGTTCTGCCTGCTCCACCTTATCCTGATATCTATCAAGTATCTCACTCTCTAGGCAGGGGTGTGGGGTATGCTTAGCATGTACTTAAAGTTTAGGAGACTATAATTGACAAATAAGTGGGCTTCCCCTCATGACATTTTATGGGTTTTTTTCTGGAAATTAAAGGTAGCACATGTAGTCAGGAGCCCAGACTCGAACCAAGCTGCCTGGGTCTGAGTCCATCTTTATCATTTATTAGTTGTGCGTGACCCTGGGCAAGTAATTCATCTGCTGTGTAAAATGGGCTTAATAATAGTACTACCACTTTGGGCTGCTCCAAGGATTTGATGCTTTAATACTTGTACTTAGAATAGTGCCTGGAATGTGCTCATTGCTTGATAGGTGTCTGACAAAGAAATATAAAGGAATCCTACAATAGATATTTAATAATGCCTCATGATTAGTGCCAGGAGGAAATAGTGTTGGATAAAATAGTCCTACCTACATTATCAAATTATAGTTCCAAAGTAGGCTTTTTTCTCATTTTTCTTTCCACACCACCAAAAATAAGAAGCACGAATCTTGAACCCATCAGAAATGAGGTGGAGGGTAAGTCTTATCATGGACTAGCTATGAAAACCTGCTTTCTCTGGGACTCTAGCTGTTCGCTCACACCTTGGGGACAGTGACCCTGTCAAGTATCAAGTAAAGTAACCCATCTGTAAAACTCTAATATGCAAATAGACCAAACGGCGGAACAACCGAACAACTGGTCGCTATGGCGTGCACTGACCACCAAGGGGCACATGCAGAACATGGCAGGCGTTAGCAGCAGGCAGCAAAGTGTGAAACATGGCGGGTGTCAGCCATCGGGAGATGGTGGAGCAGGTGAGCGGGGGCGCCAGACCAAGGCGGGGCACTGGTCGCTGTCATCGGGGCAAGCCTCTGGAGGTTACTAAAAATTCTTGCTCCCGCGCACTGTAGTCCTGCCCAGCGCTCACACCTACTGCCGGTGCCAGCCCCTCTCACACCCACTACCAGCACCAGAGCCGCTACTCACACCCGCTGTAGGCGACTGGCGCTGGCCTTGATCGCTCAGCGCCATCAGCAGGTGCAAGCAGCAGCTGCCAGCCCCTATTGCTCCTTAGGCTTCTCCACCTCCACCTCCTCCTGAGGGGCGATCGGGGCTAGAGGCTGTTGCTCACACCACTGCCGGTGCTAGCCCCAATTGCTCTGTGCCATCAGTGTGTGTGAGCAGGGCTGGCTCTATCAGCTCATGGGAGCGGTGGTGAGAGTGGGGCTGCCAGCAGACAAGGGACCAGGGGCCACAGAGGGAGGGGCCAGGAGGGGGCGCAGAGGATGGGCTGAGACCTGCCCCTGTGCCCACCGCAGCCTCACAGCCCACAGTTCCTTTCAAGATGCACATATTTATGCACTGGGACCCTAGTAGATAAATAACTTGCAGGCTCTTAGGTGTTTTACGAAGTGAGCTCTGTTTACTGCTTTCTTTTGCTTCTCTTGCTTCTTTTCTATTTTTTTCATGATTCCCTTCTCTATTTTCCTTTCATTTTTATCATTCCCCTCTTACAAAATAATCCAAAGGAATTTTTTTAGACCAAAACTAAGAGGACTATAAAGTCAGGAGTAATCTTATCAGCCATAGGTAAACTCTTGTAAAGAGTAGTCAACCTTCTTAGTCTTTAAATATAAATGTATTTTAGGCCCTTACTATTGTTTGTAGCTGCATTTTAAAATTTCTTATAGTGTCACATTTTTTATTCCACTACACTCTATAAAATGACTTAAAAAATTATCCTATTTTTAATGCACCCTCTTTTTTGCAACCTATTTCCAATTATGGGACATTTGGGTGTTTTTCTCCAAATTTCCTCCTATTAAAAATAATAGGGGCATGAACATCCTTGGAGAAATGTCTTTCCTCAAAATCATTACTATTTCCTTGGAATTCTTAGAAGAGAATTGACAACATCACATATAATTTATATTTCTTAAATTCTGATATACTGTGCCAAATTATTTTCTAGAATGATGATTTCACTTTAACCTCTTTTCAACAGTATTTGAAAATGCATATTTTCCTTCTAATCTCATCAAAAATTATAATCTTAAAGTAATAATTTGATATTCAGAAAATAAGATAGGTGGTTATAATTTACATTTATTTATTTGTGAAATTAAAAAATTTTCATGTTTATTGGCCATTTTTATGTCTCTGTTTGTGAATTTCCTATTTATTTTTTCTATTTATATCATTTCACCTATTTTGTGCTAGATATTATTTTACTTTTTCAAATATAAGGGCCCTTTACACAGAAAGGACATTAACTCTTTGCAGTGTCAGATATCTTTTTTTAAGTTTGCCATTTGTTTTCATTTCTATAGAAATTTTAGAGCATGGGAGTTTTTTTATGTGGCTTTGTTTGCTTTGATTTTAATGATTGGTGTCTATGGCATGCTTGGGAAGGCCTCTGCTATCCCAACTTTAAATAGACAGATATCCACTTAATATTTACCATTCCCACCCACCTCCCTTTTTTTCTTCTCCCTGCCCATATTTCAGAATTGCCATAGACAAATGGCTGGGCCCCAAAGCCATTTATCTGCGTGTGATCCTAGCTCCAGGCTCAGACCTAAGTGTGTCCAGTACAACCTCACTGTGTCATGCTGATATCCCTGGCAGAATTCTGTGGAAGACATTCCAAGGAGGGAAATGAATCCACAAGAACTTTGATTCTTAGAACTAAAATGCTTTAAAATAGCATTTTGTTCCTACTCTTCAGACCTGAATTACCTGCCCTGCTTAACATAAAAAAAAAGTCAGATAGAATTCATTACCAACTTTATATGAGTTTCTGAAGCACAATGTGGGGAGATTAATCGTTGTGCATACCTTCTCAAATGTTCATAGTTGTTGTAAAACTGGGAAGTTAATAAATTAGCCCTAATAAGAAATGTCTTTACATCATACTTGAATCTCTCATTACTCCCTCCTCCTAAGGCAGTTGGAAATACTCTATTGGGAATATAACCCATTGACAAAAAAACAACCATGGTCCAAAATCATAGCAGAAAACAACCAATCAGGTCACTGCATTTGCTCTTTCATTGTGAGAATCTCATGGGTTTGGGAAAAGCAGTAAGGGCTTTGAAAAAAAGGTAGCCAGGAAGTTGAATCTCATCTCTGCCACTACCTAACTGTATGACCCAGGGTGAGTCGATTTCTCAGACCTCCATTTTCTGGTATGTTGATACTAATACTCATAATACTAGTAACTAAGAGAAATTGAGCCACTACCCTATGCCAGGCATTTTAATCACTTTACATGTGTAACCCAGGGAGGCAGGTACTATTTTCATCCCCATGTTACACCTGATAAAACCAAAGCACAAAGAGCATGTTGCCCAGAGTCATACAGTTAGCCAGTAGAGGAGCACGATGTGCAAGGTCAGGCATTTGATGGCAGAGTGGATGAGCTCAATGTTAGTGACTGTAAAAGTATTCAAGGAAGTGTTTGCCCGGTGCATACAGAGACGAGAGTCACTAAAGGTTAGTCTTCTTCTGGCCCTTCAGTGGGACCTTGTTCCTACCTCGCACAGTTGCAAGCTCCCCATCCACGTGAGCCATGCACTGCATGGCCGTAGCCCCCACACATATTGGCATGCTGACCCGTTGTCCTAAAACAGAAGTCGACAGGTCTATCTCAGCAACATTCCGGAGCATCCGTGGATACAGCTTCCATCTAGAATTAAGAGAAAAAAGTTTTAGAATTTCAAAAGCATAACTAGAGCTTTGACATTACATGTTAGTTAAAAAGAACATTCTCTTCTATTGAAGCAAATTACAGAGCTAAAGGAAAAGGGACAATTGAAATGTCTATTAAGATGGAAAGTTAGCAATAAAATAATAACAAATACCTCAAGCCATTGTTCCCAGTGAGGTATATTTGACACACAGTAGAATTTGCCCATTTGAGTGTAAAGTTTTGTGAGCTTTGACAAATGCATAGTCATATAACTGCAAAAACAATTAAGATTTACAACAGTTTACCATTCTGAAAAATGTCCCCATTTCCTTTTGTAGCGAAATCCTCCCCTTACCCATCCCTTAACAACCACCAATCTTTTTTTTGTCCTTATAGTTTTACTTTGCAATAATCTACACTAATAAAAGAGAAACATGCAAATTGGTGTCACTCTGCTACGCCCACCAGCCAATCAGAGTGACTATGCAAATTAACCCAACAAAGATGGCGGTTAATTTGCATACACAGGCGCAGAGCGAAGACTGAAGGCTCCGGCCAGAGTGAAGACTGAAGACTGAAGAGGCTTGGCTTCTCTGCTGAGGCCGCAGTGGAGAAGCCAAGCCCCACTGTGGCTGAACCAAAGGCCTGGATCCTAAGTGCTGGAGGAAAACCAGTGCCAGCAGCCAGGGGAAGGAAGACCTATTGTGCGAATCTTCGTGCAACGGGCTTCTAGTCTAATCTAATAAAAGAGAAAAAGCAAATTGACTGTACCTCTGCTTTGCCCCAAGCCATGCCCACCAGCCGATCAGAGCGACTATATGCAAATTAACCCAACCAAGATGGCAGCCAGCAGCCACGGAGCTGGAGCAAGTAGGAGGCTTGGTTGCCCCAGCGATGGAGGAAGCCAAGCTTCCCGCCTGTCCTGGCTGGCTGTGGCCTCCACTCAAGGCAACAAAGTTTCAATTATAGAAGATAAATAAATCCCAGATACCTGCTTCCAGCCAGCCTCCACTAGGAGCTTGGGTGGCTGGGGGCCGTCGCCGGCCTGCAAACAGCCATCAGCCCCTCACCCAGGATGGCCACACCCTCATGGGGTAAGGGTCCCCGGTGGGGGGCTTGGATAGCCTGAAAACAGCCATCAGCCCCACACCCAGGCTGGCCAGGCACCCCAGCAGGACCCCCGCCTCCCTGAAGGGGGTGTGGCCAGACTGAAAATGGCCCTCAGCCCCTCACCCAGGCTGGCCAGGCACTCCAGCTGGGACCCCCACCCTGAAGGGGGTGTGGCTAGTCTGAAAACAGCCCTCAGCCCCTCACCCAGGCTGGCCAGGCACCCCAGCAGGACCCCCACCCTGATCCAGGACACCTTTCAGGGCAAACCAGCCAGCCCCCACCCATGCACCAGGCCTCTATCCTATATAATAAAAGGGTAATATGCAAATTGACCCTAACAGCAGAACAACTAAGAATGACTGGTCACTATGACACACACTGACCACCAGGGGGCAGATGCTCAATGCAGGAGCTTCCCCCTGGTGGTCAGTGCTCAGCCACAAGCCAGGCTAACAGCTGCCAGTACAGCGGTGGTGGTAGGAGCCTCTCCTGCCTCCTCAGCAGCACTAAGGATGTCAGACTGCAGCTTAGGCCTGCTCCCCACTGGCAACTGGACATCCCCCGAGGGCTCCCGGGCTGCCAGAGGGATGTCTGACTGCCAGCTTATGCCCAATCCCCTAGGGAGCGGGCCTAAGCCAGCAGGTGGTCATCCCCCGAGGTGTCCCATACTGTGAGAGGGCACAGGCTTGGCTGAGGGACACCCTCCCCCCCCCCCCCCGAGTGCACAAATTTTTGTGTACCGGGCCTCTAGTAGTATATAAATAGAATCATACAGCATGTAGGCTGTGAGCCTGGCTTCTGTGACTTAGCATAATGCATTTGAGATTCAGCCATGTTGCTATAGGCATCAGTAGATTGTTCCTTTTGGTTGGTGAATAATATACTGTGGTAAGAAGGTTGCACAGTTTATCCATTCTCTTGATAAAAGACATTTAGGATGTTTCAAATTTGGTGCAATTATAAATAAAGTCACAATGAACATTCACTTAAATTTTTGGGTGAACATAGCTTTCATTTCACTTCCTCCAAGTCATCTGAAGATGGTACATGAAGGCATGGAAGTCAGATTATAGTTTAAGAAGATGTGCTGTGTCTACTCTGTCATACACAATGTGTGGAGGTTTTTCCAAAATCTTTTTTTAAAAAACATATGTGTTTATTGATATCAGAGAGAGCTAGGGAGAGGGAGAGAGAGATAGAAACATCAATGATGACAGAGAATCATTGATTGGCTTCCTCCTGCATACCCCCTACTGGGGATCAAGCTGGCAACCCAGGCACATGCCCTGACCAGGAATTGAACCAAGACCTCCTGGTTCACAGGTCAAGGCTCAGCTACTGAGCCACACCAGCCAGGCTTTTTTCAAAATCTTTAAGCTGAATTCTGTATCCATTGAAGTATGCTGATGAGGAAAAATTGGAAAATTTTTTTCAGTTTAAAATTGAGTTTCTTCAAAAATGTCATGTGGCAGAGACTGGAGTTTTTGACTTTAAGAAATTTTGACTGCTGAACATTATGTTCAATGCCTTTTTCTGTGATTGTTTTGTGTTGCAATAAAAATACTAACAACCAAGAGCCAAAACTTCACTAGTGAAATTTACAGGCAGGTACTTGTCTTTCCTCTTGGCAAAATTTATATCTCGCATTTGTTCAAGATTATTTTATTCCTCATTAGTAACTGATTTCAAAGGAAGAAAACACAGCCCTATACTAATGAGCTCTAAGACAATAGTGTGAATGCACAGGCATCCATGCCTACCAGCGCTTACCTTTCATTACCTAGCTCTACTTCTGCTCCCAGGGAGATCAAGGTTTTTAGTCAATATAGTGAAGTGTGATTTAGTAATGGGGTAACCAAAATAAATCGAACCTCCATGGTCTTAAGTGAAGCCTACTTCCTATAGCGGAAGGAGAAATTCCGCCTTCATGTTGCTTTGAAAAATAGCTAACGGTCTGTAATCCAACCCTCCAACCCCCCCTCACCTAGTGAAGCAAAAACATCCAGCCCCTGCACAGCATAATAAAGAAGTTTTACTGTGCGATTTCTCTGCAATCCCTTTGAACATCGTTATTTTCCGTCACAACCACATGCGCGGCTGCTGGAAGCCTTTTCTTCTCCACTGACCCTCTCAGCACGATACTTTGATCTCGGTTTTGAAGGGGTGGGGGGAGACAGAAGCCTTGAAGAGAGTTTTTATTACCCATCATCTCTATGTGTATTATTAGAAGGGGAGAAAAGGATTTTAATAGCAGCCACTGCAGTGCAGGCCTTGGGAGGCATTAATATTTACTTAGAGCTAAGGGAACAATGGGAGCTTTTATGAAGTGCACACACAGAGCTACGGGGCATCAGGTGTGTGTGTGTGTGTCTGCCTGTCTATAGGCAGAGGGGCATTTTCAACTGTCCAATTCTCCCTTGTAAGGCAAAGTTCAATTCTATCTCAGGCGGCAGCTTTACCCTTGTCCACATGGTGGCGCAGGCACTTTAATAACTGTGCGTTCCCGCTTCCCTCCACATTATTTTTCTTTTCTGAGGATGACATTAGAGAGACTTGTCAACCAAGGCACCAAATGCAAACCTTAGACAAAATGAGATTAAAAGGCAATGGAGTGGGAAAACGTATGCTCTCAAAGAAGTCCTCCACATTTTGATATTTCCCAAAGAGCAATTTCAATTAACTTTGTCAGTTTCAGTAACTTTGCAATCCACCAACCCCCATCCCCTATTGAAGTGATTCCCCACCCCCACCCCCAACTCTTGCATAAAATAGGAGTTGACTTTAACCTTGGACTGTGCTCTTCTGAGACCTTCACTTTGGAAAAAGGATATGAATATTGACAAAACAATTGAACAAACTGAATAATAAACCTTTTTTATTAAGGATGAAAAAAAGATGCCTGAGTAAACAAAGAAAGCTAAAGGTGAGGGATCCTTTAACAGGGCTTTTCATCCACACTTCACATCCAACAAGGGCCTCAAATTTATCAAAAAATCAGCTGACATACACACAACCCAAAGGGGTGACTCTATTGAAGTAAGACAGCTGTGTGCTGTTACTGAATCCCACCAACTGAATGGAGTGAATTAAGCTTTTATAAATCCTGTAAGATGATCCTATTGCATTCCAATTTCTACTCTAAGCATTTAAAACATAATATCCTATACAGTAAAAGCCTAATATGCAAATTGACCCTAACTGTGGAATGACCAGGAATGACTGATCACTATAATGCTCACTGACCATCAGGGGGCAGATGCTCAATGCAAGAGCTGCCCCATGGTGGTCAGTGTGCTCCCACAGGGGAGCTCTGCTCAGCCACAGGCTGGGTTGACCGCTGTGAGCACAGCAGCAGTGGCAGGAGCCTCTCCTGCCTCCTCAGGAGAAGGATGTCTGACTGTGGGCTCCTGGCCTGCCAGAGGGATGTCTGCTCCTTGGGGAGCAGGCCTAAGACGCCAGTTGGACACCCCCCGAGGGGTCCCGGACTGCGAGAGGGCGCCGGCCAGGCTGAGGGACCCCCCAAGTCATGAATTTTCATGCAGCGGGCCTCTAGTCCTATCTAATAATAGACAAACATGGTAATTGACCATAGCTTCATTATGCCTCCCATTGGTTAATCAGCACAATATTCAAATTAACTGCCAACAAAGATGGTGGCTAATTTGCATACTGCAGGCAGGGCAGGACAGCGTGAACAGCCAGCGCACTGCCATCCAGGGCAGGCCAGCCACCCGGGACCCAATTGGCAGGTCCCAGGGCAGCAAGGCACACCCGCCCCAGATGCCCCAGAAGCCACCTGATATGGTAGTAACTCTATCAGTAAGCACTCTGAAAGTCAGTGGCATAAATGTACCAATTAAAAGACAGATTATGAGGGTGAATCAAAAACAAAACCCACTTTAAATATAAAGACACATATAGATTAAAAGTAAATGAATTAAGCTGCAGCCTGTTTTGCTCAGTGGATAGAGCATTATCCCATGGACTGAAGGGTACCAGGTTCAATTCTAGTCAAGGGCATGTACCTCAGTTGCTGGCTTGATCCCCAGTCCCTATCAGAGTATGTGCAGGAGGCAACCAATCAATGTGTCTCTCCCTTTCCCTTCACTCTCTCTAAAATTCAATGGAAAAATATCCTTGAGTAAAGATTAACCAAAACAAAGTAAATGGATTAAGTAACATTAAAGAGATTATAAGAAAAATATATTTCAAATTTTGTTAGTTGTATAATGGTTATGTTTAAATTATTAACACCTAAGAAATTGGGTGAAGGGTACATATAATATGCTGTAGTATTTTATAGTTTTTTTACATGTATGAGATTATTTCAAATTAAAATATTAAAAAATTAAAAATTAATAAAATATTAATTGAAATGTGTATGCATTACTGAAAAATCTCCTAATTGCTTCTAGCATAATTTATTAAATTGTGCTAAAATTTACAAGGGTTCAATTAAAAAATATCTTAATTCTAAATGATATAATAGAAAATATATAATAGCGCAGTTATAAGCACTTATCTGAAAATAAAAATTTAAAGAAGTGAATTTAAAGAAGGGATTAGCCAAAGAAAATATATGCACAACCCATGGACACAGACAACAGTATGGTGATGGCCAGAGAGAAGTGGGGAGCAAGAGCTGGGTAGAGGGGGCAAAAGGGGGGAAATAGGGACATCCTATATAATAATAATAAAAGGCTAATATGCACATTGACTGAATGGCAGAATGACCAGTTGCTATGATGTGCACTGGCCACCAGAGGGCAGACACTCAACGCAGGAGCACTGCTCAGCCAGAAGCCAGGCTCACGGCTTCGAGCACAGCGATGATGGCAGAAGCCTCTCCTGCCTTCATGGCAGCACTAAGGATGTCTGACTGATGGCTTAAGCCGGCAGTCAGACATCTCCTGAGGGCTCCTGGACTACGAGAGGATGCAGGCCAGGCTGAGCAACCCCCCTCAGGGGTCCCTCTAGTATATATTGAGGGGCCTCTAGTCCTATCTAATAAAGAGGGAATATGCTAATTGACCCTCATGCCATTGCAAAGATAGTGGCGCCCACAGACAATAAGGAAAGAATATGCTAATTGACTGCCCCACCCTCAAAGATGGCAGCGCCCACAGCCACAAGGTGGCGGCATCCAGTCCCCTTAACCCCGCCAGGGCAGCAGGCATGTGGCAAGGCTGGGCCCGCCCCCAGGTGGCCCAGCTGCTCTGCATGCCTGCCTCTGGAGTCCCCCAGTCCTCTCAGGCCCCAGCCGCCCAGGGCCAACCCGAGGTGCAGGAAAGCCTCAGATGTTGGCTGCCCAGCCACCCAGGGTCAGCCCGAAGCACAGGCAAGCCTTGGATGGCAGCGGTCTAGCTGCCCAGGGCTGTCTGAGGCTCAGGTAACCAGGGCTGGCTGAGGTTTGCACTGCTGGCAGTGGCAGCAACAGAGGTGTGATGGGGCGTCACCTTCCCTCGATCGCCAGGTCGCCTCCCACCCTGAGGGCTGTGAGGGGGCAGGCTGGGCTGAGGGACCCCCCCTTCCAGTGCATGAATTTTCAAATTATCACAATTTTTATAATCTTATTGTTTACCATTCATTCTTTTAAATAGTTTCTGAAGTTCCTGAACCTCCTGCAATTGGTGCATGGTGTGTGTGTATGTGTGTGTGTGTGTGCATGTGCTTGTCAACACTTATCTGGATAAAAGAACCACAGCTTTGGGGTAGAGGGGGGGAGTAAAAGGGAGCGGGGAGGAAGAAGGAGGGGAGGGGGAGAAAATAGAGTTGGGATATGAAATCTCTTGCCACGTGAATCCTCAAAAACAAGAGACAATTAGCTGCTTTTCATCATGCAAGAGCAAAAAGCAACATACCCAGTTTTACAAGCTAGCTAAATGATTCTGTGACATTTATGCCTTATGAAAAAATACTGAAAATGCCACTGGTAAGTTTATGTTGCTGCTCAAGTATTAAAGAGAGAATGATACCACTTTTACCATCTATTATTTTAAAGTGTCAATAAGTGATGCAAAAATAATGAGAATAGTTTACTTTTCTAATCATGAAACTTCTAAATGCCCAAATTGTAGAATTATTTTCCACCCGTGTTAATTTCATAAGAAGACAAAAAATATGTGCAGATCATGGTTAAGAATGATACACTGAGTTAATGTGTAAAAGAATCAAATTGCCGTCCTTTTTAACATTAACTCCAATAGGGTCAGACCATGTAGGATGTAGCAAGGTGACATCTACTCTGTTCTTGTCATGTTTGCAATAGAAAACACTGTTTTGAGTGGTTCTATCTATTTGACTTTACTTGTCCTTTTGTTGGGGGTAGAGAGGCACAATAATATTAGAGTCACAAGTCTTACCCAGAAATTTCTCCAAGCAACTGCTGGGTCACATAAGTGGCACATGTCCTCAGAACCCCAAAATGTGGTTGTCAGAGCTAAGTTCAGAGAGATAAAAGCTGTCGCTGAGAATGACCCCTTATTGTACTTGTGGGAGAGGGAGGTGTATAAATGCCTTTAAAATACCCTGATATTGTGTCACACAGGCTATGTGAGGTCTGCTTGTTTTGTAGTCTTCATTTAAATGAGAATGAGAGATTTCAAATTGATTCCCTTCATCCCATGAACCCAAAGCCACCACAACCCCGGCAGAAAATCTATTCTTAATTTCACGTGATCAGCTCGATACAGCGTGAGGGATGAAGGGTCAGCCATTCAGTTACACAGCAAAAGAGGAACTGAGATGCTAGATAGGCAATGGTCTCTAACGTTCGTGGCCGTAAAAACTCCTCACGTGGTTGATAATAAAACAGCATGTGCCACCCTCCACAGAAAGTGGAAAATATATATATATTCTCCGTGTTTTCCCTTTTAAAGCTGAACAGAAGAGAACGGCCCAGGTTTGTGGGAAAGGTAGCAGAGCAAACGCATTCCCAGTATCTGTGTCCCGTCCCTAAATCACTCAGCACACACACAGGCTGGGAAGACTCACGGGAACAGAGCATCACGTGGCTCACACAAGCTGTGAGGTCCAGTTCACAGCTTGGAAGCACCACACACAGCCTTCTATGGTTCGCACAGTTTCTGGAATTCCTAGGGTTGCAGAGGTGGTCCCGTCTGCTTTGCTGCACACATCTTGGCTCCCTCTCAGAGGCTTCATCAGGCTAACTGTTTTGGGTCCATTTTGCACCAGTGCAACCCACTAGCATTATGGAGGCCAGGCCCATGTGTGTCCATTGGAATGTAAGTTCCCCTGGACAGGAACTTTCTCTGTCTGGCTCATCGCTCTGTCCTCAGCATGTAATACAGTCTAGCCCATTGAGGTCCCTAATAAGTGTCGGTAGTTTAATTAACTAGCATGGGTTGAGGGGAAATAAAGGGAGAGGAAGGTTGTACATAAATGGAATAGGTGGTCCCCTGAGCATTGTGCCTTAAGAAATGCTAATAGGCACCACCTCCATAAGCCTAACAAGGGCCTGACATTTCCTTGGTTAAGGTGACCTATTTGGGTTAAGGTACTGTCTTCAGGAGACTACCAATAGGCAAACCACATTACCTGGTGAACAGAGTTGGCATGGGCCCAGGAAGGGCCATCTTCCAAGAGCAGAAAACTGAAAGGGCCAAAGTATTAATGGCTGAAAAAGATGCAGAATTGTAAGCCCCTCCTCTACTCTTAGCCAACTTTTCCCTTCCCTCAGCTCTTCCAGCATTTTCTTTTTCAGCTCATTTGGTTTCCAGAGAAGATCTGAGGCAAAGTCAAGGCTGCCAGAGGTTTGGGGGAGGCCCCAATGTTCACCCCATTCTCAGGCCCCTGCATTGATTTGCAGGTGAATCTGTGCTGCTTGCTAGGGAACACCTTGGTTAGAATGGTGTCATTTCTCCTAATGTATACACGGAAAAGTGATTCTGAGTGATTTTGCTCTAGACTAAAGAAAAAAAAATCAAGAAGAAAGGCAGGTTCTTTCCCCTGGGTATTTTCTGCCTTTTCCATTTAATTTCTCACCATCAATAAGCACCCACGACACTCACTGGCTTTACAAAAGGCTATCATATAAAATGGATGAGCCTGAAAGAGTGTAGTGTATTCAGGGCTCTTCTCCCCTACTCGAGCACATAAACCACATTTGTAACTGCTGAGAGATAAAATATTCCTTTAAAGTTATTTTCCCTTCTGTTTTTATTACAAGCAGAAAACATAAACCATGACACTCACCATTCTGTGCTTTGAAATATGAAAGTGAAGGGAAAACTGACTTGGGAAGAGAGAGATGAGGTTCTTTGGAGCAGAGATGAAACAGCAGAGTTGAAAGATTAATGCTCTATAGACAAATTGAAATCTAAAGTGAAAGTTTAGAATAGACAACAGTCATCAAAATGAATGATAAGGGCCAAGCCAGCAGGATGGGAACATTTGAGGCAACAATCTGTTCTGGCTCAACCAGAGAAGATGATTATCTCGCATTTAATGTCTTTCCGACACCATGAGCAGACTCTCACTGTCCTACTCGCAGAAAAAGGCAATGGGGCGATCACAATTTAGCACTATTTTTTACACATAAATTAGTTATCCACATAATTCCAAGTGGGGAAACTTAAAGTTGGCTTTTTCAGTCAATTGTTCAATATCCCCAGGCTTAGAGTAGTTTAAAATAATTTAAAAGCCCAAGGTTTCTCCCAATCCCAAGAGTTTCCCCTTCTCTATTAAGCATACAGTTAGACAAATAATTCCACATCATCGACACTGAAACTAGGAGAACTTATTTTAGTAGAATGTCTTTGTGTAGTTTTAAAACATGATTTAAAAATAAACATGTTTTCTTACCTGGAAAATGCCGCCATATTATCAGCCAGGGTTTCCTGGTCGTTTGCTCCAGACCTGTAATAGTCATATATAGACTTCTGAAGAATTGACTTAGCATGTTGTTCATAATCGCTGATACAAACTAGCCGGGTGAACATTTTCACGGATTATTGCAAGCCCAGATTGGTTTTATTTATTTTTTTTCCTGTGTTGCCTTCTACATCTTGACGATTCTGTTATTTGTCAATTATTAATAGACTTTTTCCAAAGTTCAGATTTAGTTCTCTGGTGTTACAATAAGTGAGCAAACATATGCTTAGACTTTGAAATTCCATTTGAAACTATCAGCCAAAGAAGAGCAACACCTGTCCTAAGCCACAAGCATTGAGGTTGGAGAGGCAGCCATTTCTGTCACATTAAAAAGGCAGAGGAGTGCGTTAAAAATCAACAAGGTAGAGGAGTACTTGCATGAAACTGCGCTTGGCATGGCTCAGTTCTGCCTACGGGAGCTTCTTCCGCACAGTGTGTGCCTTGCTCCTCACTTGGTACCCAGAATAGGCGGTCATTCATTTTCCTTCCACATGAGGACCATGCACTTACCATGTGGCAAAGAGCTTATGCATCCAGTAAACACAGATGTCTACACAATCCGAGATTTGGCTGATTATAAACATTTGGCTTTAAGAAGGAACATTAAGGTGAAACACGTAGCTAATTCTTATAAAGTCTTATCTCGCTCTGGAGTGGTTGTAAGGAGGTGCCATTCCTAAGGACCTGGTGGTTTCAGTCTAGAATTTCAGTCAGTCACGGAACACCTGGAGAACTCTCGCACTGGTCAGACATGATTCACACAGCAATGGCTTTGACATCAGTCAGTCCTGGGTCTCAATCTAGGAGCCTCCACTGAAAGCTGGCAGTTCAGCAGCTGCAGTCCATCTGCAGGCAAACTGACCCCTGGCAACGCAAGAAACGTTCAAACCTGTAGAGCAATGGTTCTCAACCTTAGCTGCACATCAGAATCACCTGGGAATCTTTTTAAAATCCTGATTTCTGGGCCTCATCCTCTGGAAATTCTGTTTTTTGTTACTAATGTTGTGGCCCCACCCCAGCAACACTTTGACAAGGTGGAGAGCAAAGATTTTTTTTTTGTTAAAAGGCCTGGATTTTAAAACTAAATGAATTCCATTCTCCTTCTGTTTACTGCAACCCAACAGCTGATTTGGATGGAGTACCTCATTAAGGATACACTAACACAGTGGTTCTCAGCCTTGGCTGCACATCCTCCGAAAATTCTGTTTCTTTGTTACGGGGTGGGGCCACAACATTAGTAACAAAGAAACAGAATTTCCGGAGGATGAGGCCCAGAAATCAGGATTTTAAAAAGATTCCCAGGTGATTCTGATGTGCAGCCAAGGTTGAGAACCACTGCTCTAACATATAGTCCCCACATTGCTTAATTAACCTCTTAGTGGAGAGAACTAAAAGCAGCGGTTGGAATTTAGAACAGTTTTTGTTCATTGCACATGTAAACACCTCACATTGTTTCAGAGACAATACCTTCTGCGAAACTCCTCTCTCGGCCTCAGTGAAGTTGAAACCGCAGAACCAGCTCAACATGGTCCTATGCTGTTTCGAACAAGATAGCGAGTTGCCTTTCAGAGACAACGGACCAAAACCGCCAGGCGTGCAAACAGAGCATGCGCAGAGGAGAGAACTTGGCCCGCCAGCTGCACTCGGAACCAAAATGGCACCTCCCACTCCCCAGAACCAAAGGACCAGGACAGGACCCGAACGTGAACACGGGAAATCTTTCAAAGGAAAGGGTCCCTTGTGCAGGAAGATCCGGGGACTGAAGCTCTTTAGCATATTTTACCTTAAAGGGCCAACTTCCAAGCTTCTCCAGTCAAAACCTGCACGGCCAGCGCATCCGCATACCAGCCATGTCCCCCAACCGCTAACCCTCAGTCCTGGCCTTTAAAAACCCTGGATTCGCCCTAGGGTTTGGCTCGGTGGATAGAGCATCGGCCTGCAGGCTGAAGGGTCCCGGGTTCCATTCCTGTCAGGGCACATGCTCAGGTTGTGAGCTCCGTCACCAGTAGGGGGTGCGCAGGAGGCAGGCAATCAATGATTCTCTGGCATCATTGATGTTTCTATCTCTTTCTCCCTCTCCCTTCCTCTCTGAAATATATTTAAAAACCAAACAAACAAAATCCCTTGATTCAATGACTTTGGGGAGTTTGGGTTTTAAGCGACAGCTTCCTGTTCTCCTTGGTTGGTGCCCTGCAAATGTGCATGGGCTGGGAAGACCTTCATTCTGTTTGGTTCCGCTCAATAACAAAATGAGATGCGGAGGACATAACAAGTCCAGGCCTTGTTCAAACCACTAAAGTCTGCATTTGCCAGCCACCACCCGCCTCTAACCCTCCCCCTCCCCCCCCCCCCCCGCCCCGCCCCACCACAGCCCCTCCATCCACCAATTTCGGAAGCAGGCTGTCTGAGAATGCCAATGCAGCCAATGCAATGGCATCTGCTGGATTCGAGCACTCCCCTTCCCCGCGGCCAAAAGAACGGATTGTTTTACACTAGACTTAATAAAACCCTAATTCATGCCCAATCCTACCTAATATCCCAAGAAGGTGCTTCACCATATGCACATCCTTTGGATGTTTTTTAAACCTCGTAACTCTTCCCCTGCCTTCATCCTAAGGGAAACTCAAGTGTGAGTCAGAATGAAGCAGTGAGCACTCCACATCCTTAACGGACCTTCACTCTCATTTGTCTTAAGATGTAATTCGGAATAGCACTCGGAGAAGGTCTTCTTTTCTGTTTTGATCCTTTTCAGAGGCTTTTCTTTTTCAATGAGATGTAGGGTTGGTAGAATCTTGGTCATCTCCACCATTCTAGGCACTAGAAGGGGCTGTTTAAAACATGGCAAGTGTTGTGCCCAGATTTCAAGGTTCCCAGGACCCCCAGGGAGCCCGTCAGTCCGATGCAAAAGCAAAGAGTCCTTCATTTCGAACTAGTTCGGCTCCCCGACCACACTCACCGATGCAACGGTAGCCCAGTGGCTGAGAGAGCGAGGCCTGATGGGATTGTGGGTTTTATAGTAAGGGCAGGGGAGGGGACTGTGGGCCCCACCGATTGGCCAGGCGCTAGTCGGGTCTTGTTACACAGGATGTGGTCATCTCTCTGGCGCACACATCCCTTGACTGTCATTGGTTAGTTTAGAGAAATCCTGGGTGTGGCCAGCAGAGGCCTGGGCTTCCGGGAAGAAGGCACTCTCCTGAGCACATGGCGGCCGCCCCAAAACTGGAGGACCCAGGGTAAGCTGAGCCCGGGCTCCAGGGGCCAGTCCGGTTGCTGGGGGTCCAGCAGATCGACCAGTTCCAGCCCAGACAGGAAGTCCACGTCCTCCATCTCGTTCCCGGGGGCGCCGGCGATCGCCTCCTCCTCCATCTCCTCGGGCGAGGGCACGCGCCCCGCCCTGCCGCCGCTGCTGCTGCGTGGGTCCAGTCCGGGGGCGGTGGGCGGGTGGCAGCCTGCGCCGGGCTCCCGCCGTGGGCTGGGGAGTCGGTGCCAGAGGCTGCCAGCAGCGTGGTCAGGCCCCGCAACAACTCACCCTTTCAGCAAGCACCAATGTCTAAACCACCAGGATATCCCAGACAGGCACAGAGAGTGCCTCTTACAGGGGAAAACTTATTTCACTGTGGCTTTACTTTTCACTTTCGTGATAACTAATGACTTTGATCACCTTTTAATATGTTTACTGGCCTTTTAATTTTCCACTTTTAGAAATGGTCGCTCATGTCCTTGGCCATTTTTTGTATTTGATTTTTTGTTGTTATTGACTGGCAGAGTTGTGATTTTTTTTTACAGATACTTTGTGGTTATACATGTATAAGGCACATTTTTACTAACTTCTTGACTTTTGCTCACATACAAATAATGACAATGTCAGCCTCAAAGCTGCAGGATTAAAAGCATGTGGTTAGATATTCTCCATTTTCTTTTCTTTTCTTTCTTTTCCTTCCTTTCTCAGTCTCTTTCTTTTTCTCTCCCTTCCTCTCCCCCTTCCTTTCTTTCTCTTTGTTTTTATCTTTAATTTAGTTTCCTTTTCCTTGGTCATCTTCCCCTTTCCTTTCCTTTCTTTTCCTTTCCTTTCCTTTCCTTTTCCTTCTCCTCCTCTTATTTTCCCTCTTTTCTCCCCCCTCCTGTTCTAAATAGAACCAAGGCCTGGCCAGCAAGTTGCCTCTCGCTAGGTGGTTCACGCACTGAATGTGTCCCCAGCCCCCCCACCCCCACCCCCTCCCTGAGCTCTTGGCTTTAGGCTGGAATGAAAGGGCCTGCAAGTGTTACAGACTTCTGAAAGGCCCCCTCTTTCATGCTGTGCCACAGGGCAGGATTTTGCAAGCAATCTCCTGGGAGTGTCCTGAAGATGTTGATGAGGGGTGCAAGGAGTTTACTTGTGTTTCCCCAGGATCTTGAGTTAACATCCTTTTGGGGATCCCCCTTGAAAATGATATGGTTTGCCTTCTGTTCCCCCCAAGGCCCCCGGGGCTATTAAAATAGAGCTCCAATACAGTGTGCAGAACATGCCCTTTAGCGGGGCAAGAACTTTAGGACTCTGCCTACTGCTCTGCTCTCCTGCTCTCCCCTGGTATTTGGCCTGTTTATTCCATACTGTTTTAGGAACATTTTGATGCCTTTTGAAATATACTGTATGTGTCATACTTAAAATAGCTATAAACTACTTCAGCAGGATGATTTGAATTGACGTATTTTAGATTACTCAGTATGAATATAGGTGACTAATCACTGGACCACTAACGACTGGTCATGAATTAGTGATTCAGTTTTGTTTTATCCTACTACCCCAGACTCAGTATGTGGCAATAGGGATTTTCCTTGCAGAAAGGTATACTTCCTCCCACTGTCCTTTCACTGGTCATGTGGTCCTTCAGTTTCCCATCCTTTATAATAAAGAGGTAATATGCAAATTAACCCTCACAACCTCACGAGATGGCTGACTATGACCAGGCCAGCAGGGGGGTTAGTGAGGGACAACCAGACAACTGAACAAGCAGGCTGCGTGGGGCGACCAGGCTGGCAGGGGGGATGTGAGGGATGACCAGGTTAGCAGGGGGGCAGTTAGGGGCAACCAGGCCAGCAGATGGGGCACTTAAGGGCAGCCAGGCCAGCAGAGGAGGGCCATTAGGGGTGACCAGGCCAGCAGGGGGGGGGGGCAGTTAGGGGCAATCAGGCAGGCAGGCAGGTGAGTGATTAGGAGCCAGCAGTCCAGGATTTTAAACGGGATGTCAGACTGCTGGTTTAGGCCCGATCTCCAGCAGTCGGACATCCCCCAAGGGGTCTCAGATTGGAGAGGGTGCAGGCTGGGCTGAGGGAACCTCCCCCCCCCCGCCCCCCACTGCCCCTGTGCACAAATTTCATGCACCGGGCCTCTAGTCTTTATATAGGAGTCCCTAAGGCTTTGTCGCCTCACCCCATGTAGCTATAAACTCCAAAACTCTCAGGGGACAGGGCTTAGTAGATGTCCTTTGGACAACCTTTGGCTTCAGGATCATTTACCAGCCTGCTGGGCTTTTGCTTGGTTTTTAAGTTTCTTGTGGGTTTTTTTTTTTTTGGGGGGGGGGGGGTTGGGGTTGGTGTGTTTATTTATTTACCTATTTAGCTTTCTTGAGAATAGCCATTAGTTTCTTACGCATTTCAGCAACACATTATAAAATATGCCTTTCAAATTTTATCTCTCATCTGTAGGTGTTTTGTGACATTTTTTAGTAAACCTAATCCACAGTATTTTCAAAAACTGAAGTCTATGCTTTTTCTTTCATCATGTGTCTTCTGTCCTACGGAAATTAAATTTTATAATGGAGTCAAATTTATCAGTAGTTTTAGCAATCGCTTGGGCTCTTTCGTCTTATTTAGGAAATCCTCCAAAGGTCACAAAGGCATTCTCCATCTGGAACTGATCTGCGTGCCCTGCGGTAGCCATTATTGCTCTTCAGCAAAGAGGTCTCTTTGTCTTCCGGACCGGCCTGAGGATTGTGTGCCCTGATTTGCTTGTGGGAAGATTGGGGCATGAGACCTGTTCTGGCCAGGGAATCATGGGTGGAAGTTTAATGTGTCACTTCTGGGACAGAGAACTTAATTGCAGACTGAGACTGTCTGGGGCTCTCTCTTCCTCTCCAACAATAACTAGCAACATTCCAAATGGTGGCTCCTCCATCAGCCTGAGTTCCAAACATGGGCATGAGCCTCGAGCCAGTTCAAAATGGCTCAGTAGTATAAGCAAGAAAAAACCTTCGTCGTTTTAAGACAGTTGAAATTTTGAAGATTGTATTACTGCAGAATAATCCAACCTATCCTAACTTTAAAAAATTATATTAGAGAAGAAAAAAATGTTGGGTGTTTTTGTTAGGGGGCGAGTGCTAAGAAAACTTTTGTCAAAGCAAGAAGGATGAAAATTCATGCCTTGCAGTGGCAAAACCATTGCTATTCATGTCACTTGCAATAACTTGGAAGGCAGATCGTGTACTTAATGAACATGTAGCCCTAAGGGAAGGAACTTGAAAGCAAAATATGTAGCATGAGTCGGCTACCATTTGCTACATTGGGTGAATTATTACAAGAAAAATATATAAGGTTATAAAGACTTGGTTTATAGAGAGGAAAAAAAATATTCTCTAAAGAGAAAGTCCAGAAATTTGAGGACTTGAAATGCTTATAGAGACTACTGGTTCTCAAATCCTATCAATAAAATATGAATTTTAAAAGGTGTTTGAATGATAAAGAACATTTCAAACTCAGTTCTTTGCAAGGATCAAATCTAGGGCACCGCCCTCACACTCCTTGTTAACACAAGTAAATAAAGTAAGCCATCTCAGAGCAAAGTCCAAATAAGAATGTGCTGCTAAATAAATCCTTTCAACTGGGCAAGATGGATTGGAGAAAAGAGTAAAATAATGTGGTTGATATACCCACGGTGTGATATTCTAGTTAGTCAATGCTGTATGGCAAATCATCCCAAATTTAGTGGCATAAAGTAATATCCATTTCATTATACTCATGGATTTTGTAGATAAGGAATTTGGACAAGGCAAGCAAGAATGACTTGACTGTATTCTGTGATGTGGGGCCTCAGATGATATGACATGAGTGGATCAGGGCTAGAATCATCTACAGGCTAATGGTTCACATATCTGGCACCTGGCTGGGATGTCTCAAGGGCTACGGTCAGCTGGGACCGTCACCCAGAGCACCTACAACGTGAAGTTTCTTCATATCACTGGGACTCCACAGAGTGGAGATCCTGGATGCTGAACAGAATGCAATTATTAAATGGAATTTTTTGTTCTTCTGCCTTAGGAATGGAATAGTTTTATTTTGCTTCAGGAGAAAAATTAGATCAATATTTAGTTCACCAAATATATCCAGCCGGTCCCTTCAAGGCACATGAAAACATGTGCATGCTCTGATTCCTTTGTGGAGGGGCCTGCTGATTCTGGGCTTTTAGGTTCTGATACCCAATTCCAGTGTGTGGAGGGGGGTTTCCCCAGACACTACCAAGCAATGCTCAGAACGCCAGCTGGGTATTGTACAATTCAACTCAACCCAATTCTGGCAATATTTACTCAGAGATAGCATCAGCTTCCACAGATGTAGGGCTCAGTCCCACAAGACTTCCCTCCAATTCAGAAGCCAAGTGCAAACCCAAGTTATTACCTATGCTTGTGACCAGCTGGCTATAAATAAGAGGCTCCACAAGCTTCACTTTGGGTCTGATTAATTTGCTAGAGCAGCTCAGAGAACTCAGAAGATCCATCTACACACTAGATTATCTGTGTATTACAAAGGATATTAAAGAGCCTGGCATGCATGGCTCAGTGGCTGAGCATCAATTTATGAACCAGGAGGTCACGATTCTATTGCCGGTCAGGGCACATGCCCAGGTTTCCCGCTCAATCCCAAATGTGGGCCGTGTAGGAGGTAGCCAATTAATAATTCTCTCTCATCATTGATGTTTCTATCTCTCACTACCTCTCCCTCTCTGAAGTTAATAAAAATATATTTTAAAAATGCAAAGAATATTAAAGGATACAAATCAACAGTCAGATGAAGAAATACAAAGGGAGAGGTCCCAAACAAAGGTGATTCTGCACTTGCAGAGTTTGGGGTTGGCACGGTGGCACGTGTAAGCATTCTACTTCCCCAACCTGGAAGCTCTTGAACCCCCTCCTTTAGGGTTTTTATGGAGACTTCATTACACAGGCATGACTAATGAAATCATTGACATTTGATGATTTAGTCAACTTCTAACCCTTTTTTCCTCCCTTGAAATAGGTGGGACTGAAATTTCTACCCCCCTGGTTTCCTTGGCAACCAGCTGCCCTCCTTAGGTGCTTTTCAAAAGTCACCTCATTTATATAAATCCAGGTGGTGGAAAGAACCTTGTTATGAATAACAAGACACCCATTTCACCTTTATAGCACTGAGACATTTTCAGGAATGGAGGAGACCAAATATTAAAGCAAAAGATGCTCCCATTGCTGTTATCACTCAGAAAATTCCAAGAGTTTTGGGAGCTGTGAGCCAGAAACTGTGGACCATGACCAGATACATATGAGGAATATATTTTCTCAGTGAAATGAACAAATATATGTTTCTTATAAAGAACAATATTGCAAGGGCCATGTGACTAGTTCCAGCCAATGAATAGTTAGTGGAAGTGATGACTGTCAATTTGGCATTAGAACATTTCATTGCCAATGCATGACTCTTGCTATTTCTCTTTTCCTTAGCACAACAACCAACTATGTTCTAACTGTAACTGCTTTGTCATCCTGGGCCAGGGGCTGAAGGTGAAGCGAAGAGTCCAGGCAACAAATGATGAGCACATAGTGTGATCAAAAATTATAACTTTGTTGTTCTAAGTTGCATATAGTATCCCAATCTTACTGATATATATAGATATATATCGATAGATATAGATATCTATAGATATATATCTATATATATATATCTATAGATATATATCGATAGATATAGATATCTATAGATATATATCTATATATATATATCTATAGATATATATCTATATACTAGAGGCCCAGTACACAAAATTTGTGCACTCAGAGGGGTCTCAGCCTGGCCTGCACCCTCTCGCAGTCCAGGAGCCCTCGGAGGATGTCCAACTGATGGCTTAGGCCTTCTCCCCACAAGCAGGCCTAAGCCATCAGTCAGACATCCTTAGCGCTGCCACAGAGGTAGGAGAAGCTCCTGCCATTGCCACTGTGCTCATCAGCCATGAGCTGGGCTTCTGGCTAAGCGGCGCTGTTCCTATGGGAGTACACTGACCACCAGGGGGCAGCTCCTGTATTGAGCATCTGCCCCATGATGGTCAGTGCACATCATAGCAACCGGTCATTCTGCCATTTGGTCAATTTGCATATTAGTCTTTTATTATATAGGATGTTATATATATATATATATATATATATATATATATATATATACACACACATATATATACATACATATATATGTATATATATCAGTAAGATTGATAGATATAAGGTAAAAATTTATTTATTTTTTAAATAACTAACTGATTATCTCACCGTCAGTTATTGAATAGCCTATCTTTTAATAGCCATTCATTTAATACTATTCTTCAAGACAAAATATTTCATACTGTTAATGGTGATGGCACCAGATGCTACTGACAAAGTTAGACCTTGGTCCTTGTGTTTGGCTAAGAAAGAATTCAGAACCAAGAACTCAAATACAAGTAAAAATGTATTTATAAAATCACAGAGGTAGAAGTGAGTTGTAGAAGAAGTGAGCCAACTGGGCTGATTTTAGGGGAGGTCTATGGGGAGGACCTCATTAAAATGTTCATCATCTTTCCAGGGGTGTCCTTTCAGGGTCAAGATCTCTACTGATTGGTTGGTGCTAGGGTAGGGGGTCATACAGCTGGTCCTGATGTCTGCCATGGAGTCACTTTTCTGTTTTTTACTACTTTTCTAGGCCTGGTGCTGAAACACAGCTGAGGCCCAGATATTATCTCTAGTTTGATTAAAACTCTCTCTGTGGTCAACAGACCAGGGGCTTTGTTCCTCAGATTATTTATGTGGGTCAGAACTTCATTGCCCTGAGGGCTTCATGCTTAAGGAAGTGGTATTGCAAGGGCTTATATGGGAGTCATATAAGCTACTCTCTGCACCCCCTTTGTTTCTCCTTTAAAGGGTTCTGCCATATGACTAGTGGCATGCCAGGAGAGGAATGCTCAGGGGTGGGTCCCAACCATATGGCCAGCAATATGAAAGGTCAGGGGTCTAAACTGCAAGACCAGCAATATGCTAGGGGAGAAAAGGTCTCCATGGGGGTGAGATCGCACCTTACAATACTTGTTTTTTTTTCCAATTTTGCCTGCTTCTAGGCACCTGGGGTTTTTGGCCCCTGATGACCTTCTGTACCTGGGCCTATCATTTCTGCTCTGCTTATGTCTGTCTCTAACTGCATACTATATCAATGCTATGCATATAATTAATAGAACCTAAAACTTGTCCTTTTGATGAACAAAAAACTAAGTTTATGCCATAGTATTTCCCATGTAGACATAAAGATATTCCCAAAATAATGATGAAAAAAGATGGGTAATAAATCCTAGAAATAACGCTCTAAGCAATAGACAGAAAGGTATACCAGTAACCTCCAGTAGGGATTAAAAAATAGCTGGCCTTGGAACACATGAGCAAGAGTAAACTGGCCAATAATGAGCTATCACACTCTCTGATTTTAGAGATTAAGAATCAGAATTGAAATGACCTCAAATAATGCAGTTTTGCTTAGAGTCTAGACTTCTATTAGGAGGAAAAGCTCTTGACATTTAAAATGAGATGCAATTCTTCATGTATATATTTGAAGCTGGACAGGAAAGATAGCATTATCTAAAAGGTGACATTGAAAGGAAATCACTGTACTTGGATGCACATCCTGGAATAGATTCTCATCCTACAAGCACCTTGTCTTAGCAGGTGAGACAGAGATGCATGTTGTCTCCCTCCATGTGTTCAACTATTTGACACTTATAAATGTAACTAGAGGCCCGGTGCACTAATTCATGCACGGATGGAGTCCCTAGGCCTGTCCGGCAATCAGGCCAGCTGGGGAGAGGGACTGCAGGAGGTTGGCCACTGGCCCCATTGGGGCAATTGGGGTGTTTGGGTCCAGCTGACCTGGGGGAGGGACCACGGGAGATTGGCTGGAACAGGAGGTTGGCTGTGGGAGCGCACTGACCACCAGGGGGCAGCTCCTGTGTTGAGCGTATGCCCCCTGGTGGTCAGTGCGCATCATAGTGACCGGTTGACTGGTCATTCCGGTCATTCCAATCATAATGATTGCTTAGGCTTTTATATATATAGATGGTATTTTAATACAGAACAGTGATGGCGAACCTTTTGAGCTCGGTGTGTCAGCAGTTTGAAAAACCCTAACTTAACTCTGGTGCCGTGTCATATATAGAAATTTTTTGATATTTGCAACCAGAGTAAAACAAAGATTTATATTTTTGATATTTATTTTATATATTTAAATGCCATTTAACAAAGAAAAATCAACCAAAAAAATGAGTTCGCATGTCACCTCTGACATGCGTGTCATAGGTTCGCCATCACTGATATAGAATATTATGACAAGCTCATTGATAAAAATTTATACAGATCTTAGGCTAATGCAAAATTGGAAAACATTGTTACTTATGAAAGGCAATTTCTTTGTGGTAGTCACTTCTTTAGAAATATTAGGTTCAAGTGGGATGAGGGTGGATGGAAATTAATAAGGAGTCCAGTTTTCAGTAGTGCAAAACCAGAACTACCACTATAGTCTGTGTAGAGAGTGCTTCGGCAATGTTCTCCACTGGCAATTCCAATATTACTATATTAGCAAGTATTATTTTTTAAAAGTTAATATTATATATAGGTATCAACTACTTATCTCTTTCTTATCAAATTTTACATTGTCAGGTTCTAGGAAACAGAAGCAATAGTTAAATTTCATAGTAGGACACTGTTCTGCCCAGGTGGCATATGATTTATGTGTTAGATAAAAAAGCAAAAACCGCCCAGCTGGCACAGCTCAGTGGTTGAATGTGGTTGATCTGTGAACCAGGAGGGCATGGTTCAATTCCTGATCAGGGCATATGCCCAGGTTGCCGGCTCCATCCCCAGTGTGGACATGCAGGAGGCAGCCAATCTCTCATCACTGATGTTTCTCTCCTTTCCCTTCCCCTCTGAAATCAATACAAATATATTTTAATATAAAAAATAAAAACAAAAACCTACCTTTCACCTCTCACCTTCCCCATGTCCCTCCTCCCTAAATACCCTTTCATGGGTGCTGACTCAGTGGGCAGGCCCACTCTTTGCCTTTCCCATCTTTATTCCTCTTCATGCTTAGAAGCACAAAGCTCCGATAGTCATCTTGGGACAAGGAGGTGACCCGAGGATGGAGACCAGAGGTAAAGGTAGCAGGGCAGAAAGAGATAAGATGCTGGAATCCTGAGGCCCATAAAGCTGTGATCCAAGATCAGAGCACCTGTTTTCCGTTATATAATGGAACATAACCCTTTATCTTATTTAAATTCTTCACATTTGGGATGTCTTTTGCTAGCATCCAAACATAGCTCCTCAATGAACCAGACCTCAGTCCATTGGAATGCTGGGAAAGGGTGTAATAGGATAATAATAACAATATGTACATGTACTATATATACATGTATGCACACATCTATGCTATACATGCACACTATATTTGTATAAATGCAAATATGAAATTGAACTTTATTGTACCTAATAAGATTACCTGTAAGTTATTTATAGCTAAGTGAGAATTAAATGTAAATTAATATGGTAACTATAAAGTAGAGACATTAGAAGTCATTGGAATGAGTCTCATTCAGCACAATCCCAGAAAAAGTCATTAAAGTGTTAGTTCTTATTGTTTTATTTTATTTTCTACAAATTTATGGAACTGAGCATGGGTTTGAGTATGTGTGTGTGTGTGTTCTGTGATTCTGACACTCAGCATTTAAAAAAAATTCAATTTAAAGAATCTGTTTTGGTTCTTATCAGCTGAAATTTTTCAATATAATCCAACACTATCCCTGGGGCAAGACAGAAACTGTGAGGATACTGACAGCATTCAACTGTATAGCTTCTAATGCTACAACCGTAGAATGATTGATTCCTCTCTGGTTTCTTTATAAACTACTATTTTAAAGTTATGTGCCCGCAAACTGGAGGACCTCAGGGTTTCTTACTGGAAATAAGAAAATATCTAATCAATCACCACAAACCAGGTCACTTGGCTTTTTAAAATTCCATCAGAAGAAATGTTCTGTTCTGTACAAGAAGACATATAAAAGACAAACATTCTGACCCTGAACCCAGCACCCCAGGTGGACATTAACCTCACAGCTGAGGCAGGGCAGCATTGATGCGATTTTGTCCTGAGTGCTTGCCCTTTTTTTCCTTAACGAACCCATCCAGCAGCTGCCAAGCTCAAAGAAAGACTCTTTCAATCTATTGAATGAGACCTTTACTAGTCCAGCTCTCTACTCAATAATAAACAAAACCAGAATGCCCCCAAGTTTCTGTAGGCTACTATAAATTTACCTCATGCCGATTGCCTCATTTATAAGCAGAAAAACAAAGGCTGCTTTTCGTCTTCCATGCAGACCTGAGTGAAGTCTACCAGTCAGCTCATTATAGCAAATAAAAGCAGACAGTTCTTTCCATCTTTGTAAACCTCTAGTGATGAGCAGCCCCGTAGGTGAAAGACAAATCATAAGCTTTTCATGTCTGCCTTTCTTTCCGCACTAGAATGAGATCATGTTATAATAAAAACCTTGTAGCTCTTTTCTTTTCTAAGCCAGGCTTTACCCACTGTGGAGTAACTCCTGGAAGTTAAATACATGTGTGTTTAAGAATCTTATTGTATTCCTTGTCTAAGAGAGAAAAATCACAAAAATGAGAAGAATCATTGAAAAGAATATGGCAAATTTGCAGCAGAATGACAAATTGGAAAAATATACCGTAGCATTCTCTATATCATGCGGCTTTCAAAAATTGTCTCCTCTGAGCTCTTCTGTCACTCCTGAAAACAATACCAATATATTAGCCACTGGTGCTCTCACAAGTCTTCAGCACACGGCCTCTACCTTTTTCTCCTCTTAGCATCCACATACATCTCTTCAGTCAGACAACATTAGGAACCAGGCCAGCTCCATAATTCTCAGCCCTTTTATCTTAATAGGATTTTCCAGAAATCATGTGGAAATGGTTCATACAAATTATGCTACTCATCAGCTCTCAGTAGCAGGAAAGTGTCTGGTAATGAGATTTCAGTATTGATAGACACCAGCATTTTCCAGAAAGGAGATGGTATCACTTTCAATGTGCAGGAAACAATTTCTCAAAGGATAACCTAGTTTAAAAAGCACAGGAAATATAAAATGACTGACTTACTATTATGGTTATATGGGCAGGTTATTTATTTTTGGCCAATATTTCTCAGCAGAAATAGACTGTGTTTTATTATTCTTCCAGTCTGGAGTTATATCTACTACTCCAAAAATCAACATTTGATGACATTAAATAATTCCTGCCCACAGAGGATACGTGAGTTCTCGCAATGTTTGGATACATATCAAATGAGCAGTACCTGGAATTCAAGTTCCACTAAAAGACACAATCTATTTTATATCTGCCTCTTTTTTCTCCCCACCATTTCCCTTGAATGACATACATTCCAGAAAGGCAGCAGCTTCTAAAGTCATTTCCCAAAGTGGTTTCCATGGATCACTGATAGATAATCCTTGACAGAAATATATACAGGAAAAAAAGTATGTGCTTCAGTGAAAAACTATGATTGTTTAGATGACGACCTTCCACGTTGTCTAATTTTTGTCTCTCATTGTCTTTGAACTATTTTAGAGCTCTCTAAGTTGTAGACATCTAATGGAAATGCAAAATAATTCTTGTCTGTAGGCAAGTGAAGTCAGTGCTGTCCTGTACAAGATCAATAGACTTCCCTTCCCCTCTTGTAGAAACTTCCCCTGAACATTCGTTTTATTTTATTTATTTATTTATTTTTTAAAAATATATTTTATTGATTTTTTACAGGGAAGAAGGGAGAGGGATAGAGAGTTAGAAACATCGATGAGAGAGATCGATCAGCTGCCTCCTGCACGCCCCCCACTGGGGATGTGCCCGCAACCAGGGTACATGCCCTTGACCAGAATCGAACCCGGGACCCTTGAGTCCGCAGGCCAACGCTCTATCCACTGAGCCAAACCGGTTCGGCTGAACATTCGTTTTAATACTCCTGATCCAGAAATGTGTCGTTCTTAAATCTGTTCTATCTAGTTCTCTCATTGATTACGTGGTAAATAAAATCTTGACTATATATTCACTTTTATATCTGCACTAGAGGCCCTATACACGAAGATTTGTGCAAGAATGGGCCTTCCTTCCCCTGGCTGCTGGCACCACCTTTGCTCTGGCACAGAGCTGCCTTTCTGCCTTCCTTCCAGCCCGGAGTCACCTTTCTGCCTTCCTACACTGCCCAGAGGCCCAGAGTGGCTGGGGCGTTTTGCCCCGCCATGACCACTCGGGGCCTGCATATGCAAATTAGCCCACCATCTTTGTTGCATTAATTTGCATACTCACTCTTGACTGGCTGGTGGGCATAATGAAGGTATGGTCAATTTGCATCTTTCTCTCTTATTAGTGTAGATGTGAGTCATCCTATCTAATAATAGACAAACATGGTAATTGACCTTACCTTCACTACACCTCCCATTGGCTAATCAGCACGATATACTAATTAACCACCAACAAAGATGGCGGCTAATTTGCATACTGCAGGCAAATCCCGCTGCGCTGCCCCACCTGGGGCTGGTGGCAGGGCGATCTCTAGCTGCTGGCCACCCCAGCGCGAGATCCTGGTCTGCCGTGTGTGGTCCAGGGCGGGCGGCAGCACGACCCTGAGCCTCTGCCCGCCCCAGAGCAGGATCTGGGCCTGTGGTGTGTGGGGCGGGGCGGGCGGGGCGGGAGGCAGCACAATCCTGACCCAGCTCGGGATCCGGGCCTGCCATCTGCAACCAGGGGAGATGGGGCAGACACCGCGGGATTGGGCATGCCCTCTGCCACCAGGGGAGTGGGCCTAAGCCAGCATATGGTTATCTCCCGAGGAGTCCCAGACTGTGAGAGGGCACAGGTTGGGCTGAGGGACCCGCCCCCTGCCAGTGCACAAATTTTTGTGCACCGGGCTTCTAGTTTTACATATAAATCTTAAAGATTATGCAAGTTTGGAAAAGGCTGGTAAAGAGAACAGGGCACTAAGCTGAGACCTGAGTTCTTTTTCAGACTAGTTTTTATTATGGAAAATGTCAAACAATCAAAAGTAAGAGAAAAGTACAGCGACCTTCCCTCCAGTTAACCATTATCTAGTTGCCAGCTCACAGCAAGCTCATTTCTTCCATCCTCTCTCCACAGCTTCCCATGGGATTTTTTTAAAGCAAATTCTAGACATCATATCAATTCATGTCTCTCAAAAAGATAAAGGCTTTTACAATAAAAGAAAATAGCCATGTATAATTATCATACCTAAAATTTAACAAAAAATTATTTAAATCGTTAACTATTCAGCTTTCATTCAAATTGCAACTTATTGACGAGTCATTTCCTGGCTCTGAACAGCACTCCTTTTTAATAGAGGCAAAATATCTAGAACCCCATTCATCTGAAGATGTATCTTCAGGGATATCTTGCTTTTATGCAGTGGTTGCCCTTCTAAAATAGTGAGCTTGGTCTGACATTTTAGAAATCAAACACTTGTTCAAATGCGCCACAATGAATTACTACTTTAAAAAAACCAGCAGCAAATAATTTTGATGAGCGTCTCACATTTATGTGTTTGTATATCTAGAGTTTAGGTGTCAGCTTTCCTAAAATGAGCCACTCCTTCACTATTAATCTGCTTCAAGAAGTCTTAGGAAATAGCTATACTTCAAAAGCACCAGCGATAACTAAAATTGGGGTTTCTAAATTTATCTTCAATGTCAGGAAGCTAAGAGGCATTCATTTAATATGCTTAGATTTGCTTCTGACATATACTAGTAAGCCAATAGAAAGTAATCTGGAATTAGGAGATGGAATTACCTTCACTATTAATGATTGAGAGCTGTCTTAAATCAGCCCACGCTAACAAGAATGTGGCCCTCTGGAGAAACTTTTATGTATAAAATTAAATTCATACAGAAAAACGAACAAACAAATATTAATCATTGCATACTCTTGTTCTGATGACATGGAGGAAAGAAGAAGGATGGAGAGAAAATTCTTCTCATGGTGGAGCAGTAAATGTAAGATTTTATTTTTTCTCTCTACACCCTTAAGGCTACTTTACTTCTGGGCAAACAGAAAGAATTGAATTAATATCACTAACTTGAGAACTAATTATAACACCTTTCAGTGAAATGTAAAACTTGCTGGAAGGAAGAAAACCATTTCATTTCTAGTTTTAGATTAAAGACTCAAAGGGTCAAACTCAGAGAGAAAAAAGGGGGAAGTGGAAAAGGAGGTGGTGAGCAAAAATATAGAGGCAACAAATTATATGGGCTGTGATTTATTATTTCATTTTAATGTGACAGAGACAATATATTAATTTATGAGTATTTGATGATCCCCCCTACCCCCTGTCCCCGGCAAGGAATGGCATAGCTGTATCCCATTTGTTTCTTTGCCCTCCTCCTTACCTTAGATCTTATTATGTGAATTCAGGTGGAGAGGAGGGAAAATAAAGTAAAAGATAAAAAGATTTGTAGCAGAAAAGGATGAGATTTATTTGTGACAGGAGAAAAAAACATGGCATGGAAGAAAAAGGAAGGAGAATGAAAAGTATTCGGAGAGGGGAAAGTTTGTGGGGGAAGAGAATGGAGAATGACAAAGAGGTGAAGGTTGAAGGCTAACCCCATGCACCCATGTAAGAGATAGTAGAAGGATAACAGAAATCAAGTGTGGCTTTTAAGAAGTATTAGTCTGGAAAAGGAACTGGGCTTTCCTTAGTATCTTTCTAGAACTAGAATTAATAATTTATGTTTCTGGTTTCTGGGCTGAGTTGTGTTGGTTAGAAAGACTGAACCACGTGGAGCCTCTGCATTTAGATGGGTCACTTTTGGGGGGCGCATCTCTAAGTCTTAGGATTTGTCATGTGACATCCAATTGCACCTTGAATTAAATTATCACCTGAGTTAGGAGTGCAATTTGGTATGAAGGCCAGACTCTTGGAACAATGAAAGAAAGAGTGGGTTCTTGAATTGACTCCAGAAAGTCGGAGCCATGTAGCTGAGGCTTTGCTGAAGTGAAAACTGTAATTGGAAGGAGAAGGAAAAATTGTTCCAATTTGGAAATCAGGCTGATGAAGTAACTATAATATATGCACTAGCAATTGCCTTTAAAAGAAAAAAATTGCCTTGTGAAATTGCAAAACGCACATTAATTTTAAGACAGATTCCATGGCCATCAAACTTCTTTGTAAATCCCATTGTCAACGGAATGAGCAGACCTGTCAACCCTGCTTGGAGCAAAGTTGCTGCCTTGCTCCTCTGGTGGGAACAGATTCATTCCAGGGGATCTGGCTGCTGCTGTGAAATCAACAAGAAGCAGACATTGGAAACACTGGAACAGGATAATTGCTCCCAGAAACTTGAGAAACTTGTGGTAAATACCACGCCAAAGAAAGGCCAAATAAAAAAATCCTGAGTTGTGATTTAAACATTGCCTATACAAACAAATAAAAAGATACCAGCATCTAACATACTGCACCAGGGGTCACTTATGAAGTCAAAGCTAGAAAAGGTGTCATTAATGTTATGGTCTTGAGAGCATGTGTCCATGAGAAGTAGGTGGCTGGAAGAATTTCTAAGGTGAACTGTCTACCAGCGGTGATGAGTCTTGGCAAATCTATTGGTTGGAGCAGGTAGGTGAGTGAATCAAGATTTGTTGGGTTTTAATCCTGAAGCAAGAGCTTCCTGAAATTCCACTATTGATTAAAAAGATCTAGGCTGAGATGGATGAAGAATGGATTGTAAGGGACTTAGGACCAGTTAATGGGGCTCACACCAGAGGTATTGAGCAGATTTAGGAAACTAGAGGTGATAGCAAAGATACTCTCCTGGGGTTCTTGTCCCAGCATCTATAACGGTTCAGGAAATCTGGAGAAGGCTGTGTGTAGATTAAATAGGAATCCAGAGACAAAGCATTTTTTTGAAAGGCATTTGGGGGTCAGAGGAGCTTAACTAAAGGAGCTAAATTCTAAGATCTTAAGTCTAAGGTCTTAAAGTCTCCTAGTTCCAGGACCCCATGCTTTTTATTAACACAACTTGTCCTGAGGTGAGGCAGAGAAATACAGTTCAGAGGCTTTACACAAGCATTGTCAGAATGGGGGAATTAGCCTATGGCTGTTCAGGTGTTTGGCCAGTAGGAGGCAATACCATGTAGATTAAGATGCCTTTTAGCTGTCTGGCAGCCAAGCAATAAACCCTTTTCAGGTTTGGGGAAATGCCATAAGCCATTCCCAGATGCAGCCCTGCTGTCATGCTGGAATTGGTTTCGGGCATACTCCATTTTAATGAAGTCTTTTCTCAGATAAGCAAAAATAGCACCCAAATCTTAGCAATTACAAGAGACAGCTCTTCTTGCAGATTGGGCACCAGTTTGCTTCTAATTCAGGGAGGTTTCCTGTGATGAGAGGAGATTTGAAAGAACCCAGCATGGCTGAGTCCATGGAGGGACAACCTTGGCTGCCCAGTCAGACTTGGAGGCTTGGACATGGCCAATGTTGGCTCCTGTTGTGGAGAAGAGGAGCATCTGGTGGTAGCCTCTACCTCAAGGGTGTCTGTCAGATGTCATCTTTCATTACAGGAAGAATGGGGACTAGAGAAGAGGAGTGGATATTCTTAGCAGGGGCACGGATTAAATACTAAATCTGACATGTTGGCCATCGGGGAGTTTTCCCGTTCTCTGTCTCCAATGTTTGCGGAAAGGACAATGATGAGTTGTGGCAGAGGCAGCTGCACCTGACGGGGATTTTGATCTGCCCAGAATAAACTAGGAAGCAGCAGATGGAAAGTGTAATAGGCACACAGGCACAATTTCTTTGACACCTGGGTATTCATGGCCTCTCTCTCACCTCACCTCTCAATCAAGGAGGATTATGGCAATATCACTGTGGTATGTACTACTTTCCTGGAGCTCTGTGGCATAACTGTACAGTGTGAAGAACCTTACAAGCCAAGATGGGGAATCTGTATCAGAAAGGATTTTTCTCCAGGAAGGATAAAAGCAGAGAGCTGGCAGGTAAGAGGAAACTAGAGGGGGAAACAGAGCAATTATGCCCACACTTTGGGACTACTAAAGAAAGTATTTCAGGGGTAGACTAAAGAATAAACGGGGGGATAATGCTGGCTTGATGAAGGGATGGCATTAAGCACTAAAAGAGGCTGAGAATGAAAGGAATACAAGGAAATTAATGTTTCCTTTTGATTGTTAGATTATGGTCCTTTGCATGCAACAATCCACTAAGTCAGAGCTATAGAAGCTCCAAGATTTATTTAGACCACAGAATCCTACCTCATAGCAAAGTAAAAAAAAATCAAGAGAACCCACCACTCAATTTAAGAACGCAATTTCCTCAACTCTCATTACCAAGTTACTTCCTTCCAGCATTTATGCTTGCTCCCAGGATCACATCATCCTGTTTCTAGAAGCTGGGTAGACTGAGGCTGAGCTATGGGGGCCTGGTTACTTATGGCTCATCCTGTGGATCCTATCAGAGATCCAACTCAACCAACGAGTTTTCACATGCCCTCCCATTCTTAGCCAATCCTTGTCCCTTCAGCCAAAGCTCTCAAAAGCATCACTCAGGCTCTGTAACACACTGTCCACCCCTCCTCCTAGAAACAGCAGATGCCTTCAGGAGAAAGGCAGCCCCAAACACCAGGACCACATTCCTGATCTTTCCAACTCTAGATCCTGGCCTGAGAACCTGGGCATCCATTATCTTTTCAACTCTGATGCCTTTAAGAACTTTATTAATGGATGTGGATTTCCCTTACTCCCACTGTAAAGATGAGTCACAGAGAAGTTAGGTACCTTGACTAACTTACCACTGACAAATGGTAGACCCGGGATTCAATCCCAGGGAGACCTGGGCTATATCTGTTTCTTAAGCATCTTCCCTTTGTAAGGGTGATCTACGTTTCTCTCTGGTAATGCAAGTACAAATCTTGGAAAATCCTAAGGAATATATTTCTAACATTTCAGGATTTCCTCCAAATATTATTATTAGTAAAGTAGTCCTTGGAAAGTCCCATAATCAGAGGATTTAAAGGGCTAGCCAAGAACTGGAAACACTCTACATGTCTGTCAATTAATTCTGTAGAGTGAATAAACAAAGTGATAAATATTCATTAAGTGAAATTCTACACACCATTAGAAAGGATTGAACTATGATTCACACAGCAAGGATGAACCTGAAACACATTATTGTGAGGAAAGAAGTACCTTATTTTATTGTGTTTTATGTTCCCTCTTTCATGGTTTTAATACATTTTAAGTTTAAAGTTTTTATCTGACGGTATTATTCCAAAGTGTGGGGCAAGTCTAATCTTGATCTCTGATGGATAGTTTGTGTGTGTAATTGGTGACTTTGGATTGCGAGTTCATCTTAGTGGGGCTTTATAGGAATTTTTATACCAGATTGACAGTGTTTTCAATAGCAGGTAGTTTTGTGCTTGCCTCCGCTAATATTCCCCCGTCCTCTGTTAGCATTTTGATGAGTATTTCTTGGTTTGGAGGCAATGAAGCTAGTGTACATTCAAACTTCCATTTGTGTAAGGCCAGGCCCATATGATTTCTCAGGGAAGACTCCTATTTTTCAACACAAACACCAGGCCAAGACAGAGGAGCTTTCTTGTCATTTCCACGTGCTAAGAAGGCATTTTTGTTTGTTTGTTTCACTAAGGATGTAGCTGGGAATTTTACACAATTTCAGCTCCATTCTCCCACCTTGTTACAGTCAAGACTTTGCATCCTACACCTATGTGGCAGATAAAACATACACTCCCTGGTTCCCTAGGGCAGCAGCTCTCCACCACTTCTACTAGGGCAGGCCCAGGACCAGGGCTCTTTACTGGCCTCGTGGTTGCAGGCTCCTGTGAATTTTTTTCTTTTAAGGTCAGCTCTGCCTTAAAAAAAAAAAGTGTCAGTTACACTTTAGCCAACATTTCTAGTGTTTGTAGTGGGAGGTTTTCAATTTTGCTGCTCCAGAATATTTGTTGTTAAATAAGTTTCAGAAATGCTAAAGCCCTCCTTGAAGGTTCCATATCATTAGCCTACGAAAAGGCCAACAGTTTAACCCTTGTTGGAACAATGTACATTGAGATCTCTCCTGACTTGGATTTACCCTAAATCACTACTTTGTTTGCATATTATGAATTAGGCAGGTCTCCTTGCTCTAGAATAGTCCGGAGCTTAGCTGTTTCCTGAAGCCACTGCTTTAACCTGTCGCTAGGACTGTGTTGTACTCACAGGACAGGGGGCTTATCTTTCTGCTACAGCATGAGAGTAGACCTTCACTTTTAAAACAAATGCCAATATTATTCACATACGTTAAAAAGCATTGAAGGAAAAGAAATCACCCTATTTTGTGCCACTTAAAAGGACATTTGTTCTTTTAAGAGGTAACACTTTTCTAGTCAGTAGAATACACACGCTGAAGGAGGGTCAGATGACTTGGTGCTATAGTTTAATCATGTGGCTTTGCCCATAGCTGTTTCCTATTCATGAAGTAGTCAACAACTTGAAGTCTTAGAACACTCTGTACAATATTATTAGACAAAATCGTTAACAGTCAATGGTCAACCCATAACATGCTGGTTTCTAATGCTATTTATTAGATTGAGACTCATGCTTAGAATTTACTGCACAGAGAGCTAGAGTTTGAAGAATAATCCCATAGCATGACAACTCCATAATTTAATGAGCCTAGCAGTTGGTCCCTTTGGGGCACAAATGTGCTCTGTGTTTATCCTATTGTCTCTACTCCAGTAACTAATTATAATAAATAATTTTAGGAATTATATGCCCTGCCAGTAACAGAACACAAAGAATTCTGATGGCATCTTTCCAAAGGGTAATTTTTAGATTAACATGATTAATCAGATGTCTATTAACTAGAATCACACTTAGGGAGATTTATGAAGCCTATCAATTACTGACTTCAATATATGCTGATTTCAAAGATATTAAAATGGGAGGTAGAGCTCATGCAAAGATTAATTGGAAACTATGCCTCCATCACTCCCCTCTACAAAAGGAAAATTAAGTTCAGAATCTACCCTAGTGGCTCCACAAAGAACCTTCCATTGAGATGAATGCTAGTCCTATTTCTCCACGTGTGCATCTCAAAGGTTGCTTGTGTGCATCTGAGGGATCCCAAGTCCATCTCTGCCTCAATTCCTAATCTTGCCCTCTGGTCATGTTACCACCAAACCCTCAGTCTAGCTCAGGTTTCTTTTTTATAAACTCACATAGCATCTCTTAAGTTTTCCAGTTGGAACTCTTATCCCACTTATTAATGTCCATCTTCCCAAGTAAAATATAAATTCTATGGGAGCATATCATTCACAATTGAAAACTCTAGGATCCTGCAGACCAGTAATGGTCTAGTCCACGTGGGCATTTGTACTGCTATTTCTCAGGAGCTTACCCTTGTGAGGCACTCGGGTTACAAAGGTAGGGAAGATGAAGTCACTGTGGCTGAGATGGCATATCCCAGCCTCTCTTTAAGTTAGGTGTGACCCTGTGACTAAGTCCTCTCATAGGAAATGTGATCAGAAATGGTGCGTGTGTGCCTCTTGGCAGCCTACCCTTTCACCTCTGAGTGCTCCTCCATGCACTCTTTCCTTCTGACTGGTTGGGATGAAGGTGACCACAGTCACCTTAGAAACCACAGAGAACAGAGCCTCCCTTGGCCTGGATCCTAGAAAAACCTTCCTGAAGCATGGCCACTACCCCCTGGAATGGCTGAGTTGGACTAGGTGAGACAGTAACACCATTCTTTTTCTTAAAGGCCCTGAAATTTGGGGGTCTGTTAACACAGCCTACACTAGTCTAATACAGTATCAACCTCAGGTTCACGTTCTAAGAAAGAACTCCAGTTACTGTGGAATATGATCCAAAGAGCCTTCAGCACCGGGATAAGGCAGGGAGTTGCATTGTAACTCCGTGTCATTGGCTTCAAAAGCTACAGGTTTTGCTCCCACCAAGGATGTGCGGACCAAGTTCAGGTAGGCTGCGACACTGCAAAATGGATATTTTTTCACTATCTAGGCTAGTATGTATTCTGAGCCAGCTTCTCTGGGGGAGGGAACTCAGTGGTATGGAAATCTAACCATCTTCTTTGTGTTATACACCCTTCCATTGTTTTTCAAGAGTGAGCATTTTCATCTCCACTGTTCTAGTGCCCGGGGGTTGTAAGTGTCACCTCTCCTTTGTGCTTTCCACTGCCTCAGTGCCCGGAAGGCTGGGGTGCAGACCAATCATCTCAGTGCCACCCGCTCCAGCCTGGCCACCCCCAGACCTCAGGACAGAAGGAGACCCGAGAGGCAAGGGCACTGAGATTCTATAGACAACGCAATGGCTGTGACCAGGAGCCCTGTGATGGCTCCTCCTTTGTTTTGTGCACTTTCCAGAGCAGCTAAAGGCACATGGTGTGGGTTTCACCAAGTCAAGGAGAAGAGGATAAAGAGGAAAAATGAACAGACTGGATGGGGGATGGACGCAGAGGAGAACTTTTTTAACACAGTAATCTTTTTTCACTCCCTAGGCCAATGATGGCGAACCTTTTGGGCTCGGCGTGTCAGCATTGAAAAACCCTAACTTAACTCTGGTGCCGTGTCACATATAGAAATTTTTTGATATTTGCAACCATAGTAAAACAAAGATTTATATTTTTGATATTTATTTCATATATTTAAATGCCATTTAACAAAGAAAAATCAACCAAAAAAATGAGTTCGCGTGTCACCTCTGACACGCGTGTCACAGGTTCACCATCACTGGCCTAGGCAAACAACTCTTGTGAAAACAGTTACATGAAAAACAATGGATGGTTTTGTTTTTACTTAGCACTATCATAGGTTTTGAGGCAAATGGAAATTTACATAAAATGAAAACACAGGATCAAGGATTATGTACAATTCTGTGATTAAGGTGCTTTGCAATTCAGGCAACGTTCTGCTAGAAACTCCTATCTTGGTTCCAGTTGCTGCAGATACTATTTGAGGAGGCAAAGAATAAATACATGGATGAAGAGGAAAATAATTAAGTACCGTGGGCTAAATAATCAAGACTATTACAAGGAATATAAATAATAAATTTATAATGTATTGCAATACAAATAAGAAGTATTTTCAGTATAAAAATTGCATTTGCACAAATAAGCTATTTAGTAACAAATACAATTACACTATATTGGAAACAAGTCAAAGGTGTACCTAGTATGTCACACATATACAAGTACAATGTCACAGTACACAGGAAACTTTACTGAGAATAAGCCACCTGAAGGCCAAGTCCTGGTCTGAAGCTGTCACGGGCCTTTCAACAGAACCTCCTGGTTCCGGAAAGCTGTTCACAAGCTGTTGGAGGTTCATCAGACTTGATGACTCCACGTTGGTTGCAAGACAAGCTGTAACCTCAGGAGAATCAAAGCGTAGGACTGAGGTAAAGAGACACTAAACAAGGAACTTTTCTGTTGGCACAAAGGATGTGAATACTTTCCAAAATGTTGTCATATTTAACAGGATGGGTCTACCACACATTTATAACACTGGCAGAAATAACACTTCGACACGGAGATAAGGGACAGACAGACATTGATACATTAGCAAAAGCACCAATCTCCTTTCTCTCACTTCAAGCCAATTTAAGGTGCTGAAATCTCAGGTGTACCCTGACTTGTCTACCTTTTATTGACTCTTTAATGTTTCCCATCCTTCACTCTTGACTCGGTAATACAGTAACAGTAAATACTTCCCCTGAAAGATATTTTTATTATCTACTCCGAAGGTATTACAGGATGCAGGCTTACATATGCCCAAATCATGTAGCAACACCAGAGCTATCAACAGATTTGGGCCATAAATAAATAAAAATGTGGCTTTCTCCAGTGTCAAAAGCCAACCTGGCCAACGCTTGTTTGCTACCTCAATATAAGATCGCTAAGCAAGTTGGGTAGTGGAACAGGCTAGGAAGAGATGTAATAAAGGAAACTAAGAAAAAGCTAGGTAGAAGGTGCCTCATTGATGAAAAGGCACCTGCTCCAACTACTCAGTTACTTTTAATTCACCTGGTTTTGATTTATACAAAATACTACTGTGTAAGTAAATACCTGATACTACAATATAGGAAAGCATGGCTAATGTTTACTTTTAAAATGAAAATCCTGTTTACATGCACTTGACTCCTGGAATAAATATAAGAAATATCCTTAAAATCCCATTGAAATGTTAATTTCAAATTATTTTAGGTTGACTTTTTGCCTTTAGTTTTACATTCAGTCAGTACTGAAAACAACGTAAAGGCCTCAGGTGGAAAGAAATGAAATTAGTTGAGTATTTATCAGACCACTTGGTAAAAACCCCATCTTTTGCCAGGATATTGAAAAACAGGAAAAACAGGGGGGGAAAAAATGGTTTGCATAGCCAGACTTTTAAACTTCTAATGAATTTTCTTCTCCAAGATGCTTTTCTTTGCTCACTCCATTTTTTTAAAGTATTGCTGAGAAATATATATATATATACACACACATAAAATTTGGGGTCCGACTGGAAATTGGCCTTACATTTCTAAAAAGTCAAAGCAGATTTCATTCCCACCTCTCTAGTCAAATATTCCACTTGAAAAAAAAAATGATGTTATTACAAAGGAGGGGAGCTTATACAGAAAAGCCAAACTGAATCCTTTCTTAGTCTGTAGCTCTGAACTTGAGCTTAATGATCTTTGAAAACTCAATTCAGCTGATTGTAAGAGGAGGAAATCCAGTGCCGGAGGGCATGCCCAGCTCAGCAATGATCCAGAAAAGCTTCCGGGGATCAGGGAGAGGGAGCCGCCACCATCAGAACGACTGCATTTTGGGTTAAGATGTATCAGAGACCTACCTTACGGAAGGAAAGAAAATGAGCAAATTCAAGATTTTCCTAGCCCCTCAGTTTTCTGATGGCCTCTAACTTGAGGTTGTGTTGCTGTCTGAAGAGAAAAACTATTATTGGTGACTCTTTTTGGGGGGGGTTCAGGGGGGGTTGTCAAACCATCTTATTGAGGGTCTTTGGGGAAGGGTTGAAGGGCTGGTAGGACAAAGAGATCCGATGTCCTTGGTCTGGTCAGGATCTCCCCAGCTTCATAGCTGCCAAAAGCTGGTGACTCTTTCTTATTTTGGGGGGCAATCCTCACCCGAGGATATTTTTCTATTGACTTTTAGAAAGGGGGGAGGGGGAGAGACAGAGAGAAACACATCCATGTGAGAGACACATCAATTGGTTGCCTCCCGCAAGAGCTCTGACTAGAACACATCCATGTGGGAACCTACAACTGAGGTACAGGCCCTAGACCAGAATTGAACCTGTGACCCTTCAGTCTGTGGGCTGACACCCTATCCACTGAGCCAAAACAGCTAGGGCAAAAAATCTGGTGACTCTCATGCTGCAGGATGAGGCTGTCAGGTAACTGAATTGGAAAGATGAAAAATAACCATCTCTAAAAATTAGATTCTGGCAGAATAAAAACCCCTTTTGTGTAAATTTGCAACAGGCTCATTCAAGCACAGAAAGAGAGCAAGTTTCAGAACCGCTCCCTCCCTCCAATGATTCCGTGTTCAAAGTTAATGGAAGAAAAGGGTTATCTAAACAGCCAGATAAGAGTACACTGCATATTTCTTTCTTAAAACGACAGAAACTTTTAAATTTCATAAGCCTTCACTACTTATGATTCTGTCTGGACCCAAGGGGTGTCGAATCAACTTTAGCCATCTTTCATAAGGTTTGGAATCTAATTTGATGGATTTATTCTAAAACATAAATCAGGTAAGGCAGAAGTAGATGGATGGATTTTTTAAAAGAAATTGGGCCTCCTGGGTACTTTTAGTAGATTGAGCACTGAGAGATTTACAGGGATAAAATTCTTTACAAGATTAAGAAAGAAGGAAATGAAACCAAATCTTTCATTTCCAGATACTCACTTTCATTAATTCTTTCACCAAAAGCACATCACTGAAGGAGAACCAGAAATGTTCAGTTATTATTAAAGTGGTTCAAGGCCAGGGAACCCCTTGAGATGAAAACAAAACAACACAGTATTCAAGTTTTCGTCACAAGACTACCTTGTATGGCAAGACTTAGGGGACTTCCGGATCGGGAAGGACTATTGCTGAAGGGACTTTTGGGAAAAAAAAATTACTCCATTTTGGCAAAACACAACAAAATTGTCTCCTGTAAAATCCCTACCACTTTTTGAATCCCCAAAGGTTACAATAATTCATTTGAGCTGCTTGGCAGTCCACCTTCATGGGCTGCGGTTTTTGATTAACTAAACCCTTAAATCCACTAAACGCAGCTGATGTCTCACTAGGAAGCATTGGGAAGTGTGGGGAGCTGCAGGCTGTTGGCAGGACAACTGGAAATGGGACAGGTAAGAAATAAGACATAACAATGGAAATTTAAAGTCAAGACAACTGCCAAGCTCTTTTCTACAATAATCCAGGGCCCGCTCCATTTCTCTCTCTAAAAAAGTGACCCGGTACTATGGTGCCTGATGTTTCTTATAGTTTGACAAAAGTAACTTCTTAACACAGCAGAAGCAAGACTTCTGCTACACATAAGGATGCACAGGCTGCTTTGCTTTCACTTTATGGGGCCTGCCGCCTTGTCAATGAACAGTCCTCACGAGGGCTGGGCATCGCTACCTCTGGTCAAAACTCTCTCGCCCCAAGTGGATGCATGTGTGCCCATCCCAAATCCCCAAGCATATCCGAACACCACGCATTCTGATTGTCATGCTTGAAGGAGTCTCATTAATATACATTAAGCTTAATGCCGAGACTACATGACTAAGGTGGATTTTTAAGAGAAGCTTGCTCGGGAAACAAGGAGGATTTTGGTTTAGACTGCAGACAGAGGGAAGCCGGCACACTCCTCTGCTCTTTGTTCTTGGAAATAGTCTGTGAACCTAAGGTCCCTTATCAGCATGCTGGCTTTTGCGCTGCCTCACTGTGTCTTCCTTGTCAGATGGACGGGGCTGCCCAGGGGCATCTTCCTTAGTCTCATTGGGTTCTCTTTCCTCCAGGGGCTCCCTCGGGGGCCCCTGGTCCTGGGTGTCACTCGTCTCCTCATCCGCACCAGCAGCCAGGTTGTCCTCCTCCTCTTCTTCCTCTGGTTCGTCCTCATCACCAAAGTCTTCTTTCTCTTCCTCGTCGTCTACAAGGCTGTCCTTGTTTTCTTCTTCGTTTGAGTCATCTTTTTCGTCCTCTGCATCCAGCAACTGTTCAGCCCTATGAGCCTCCTCTGACTTCCGACTCTGCTCTGTGGAGGAAAGAGAGGGGAACGGCCTCTGAATAAACAATGGTCACTCAGCAGTCAAACTGGCTGTGGAATAAAGAAAGGAGGGCACACGACAGTCTTCTCCACCTTGAAGCTGTTACTGCCCAGGACAGATCTCTAGTTGGTGTCCTAGCCCAGCCCAGGAGGGCAAAGGTTCCCTCAGGCTTTGTATTTTGTACCTTGTAGAACCTGGCTCAGTGACCTACTCACTAGCAGTGGTAACTTATTCACCATATGACAAGCTGAGCCAATCAGAGTGCTCCCAGCAGTTTCTGCCAGAGTGCGGAGGAAAAGCTCTCACTTTCTACAGTGATTGCTACCGCTCTTGACAGACACTGAAATCAGTCACATGGGAGCACAATCTAACATCCCTGAGCTGTGCTTGAAGCTAGAACAACCCTGGGCTTTCAGTTGTGTGTGTTAAATACATTTTCCTTTTTCCCCAAATTGCTTTAAATTGGCTTTCTGTTACTTCTAAGAATTCTAAGGAACATAATATACCTTCTAATTATAATCATGTGCGGCATTGCAACATTTCAATCAAGGACATACTGCATATACCACAGCAGTCCTATCTAAATATATAAAAGCCCAGTGACCGGAACAGCGGAATGACCAGAACAACCAATGGCTATGGCACGCTCTGTGGCAGCCAACCAGCCTGATCTGGGCCCCAATTGGTCCCCCTCCCCCTGGCCAGCCCCGCCCCCAGTTGGCCCCCAACACCCCAATTAGGGGCAGGGCCAGCCCAACAACCACCTGCAGCCCCTCCCTCTGCCAGCCCGGGCCGATGGGCCCCCATTAGGGCAGGCTGGCCAGACTCCACCCATGGACAAATTCATGTACCAGGCCTCTAGTAAGATTCTAATGGGGCTAAAAAATTCCTGTGGTAGTCATCTTGTAGCAAAGCAAGGTAATTCTCGTGTGTTTGTGGTGATGCTGGTTTAAATGCCTACTCTGCTGCCAGCTGTATAAAGCAAGACTGTATCATCTGTGTGTGTGCATGTGCATTCTGTGATGTTGCAAAAAAGACCAAATCACACCTAATGATGCATTTCTCATAACGTATTCCTATCTCATAGCACATGACTTTATCTATGGAAGTCCCAAAGTATTGAAAACTTCAAAAATTAAAAACAAATATAGCTTATTTAAACTCTAACATAAAATTCAACAAAGTCTCATAAAAGTCTTCATGCAAAGTTTAAAAAAAATAGAATTAAAAACATGCAAATCCAGGGCTATTTGCTCTCAGAAACAGGGTGAAACAGTACAAAGACTTGGGGAAACTTCTTTTTTTTTAATTAAACATTTTTTTAAATTGATTTCAGAGAGAGCAAGGGAGAGGGTGATACAGAAACATCAAGGATGAAAGAGAATCATCAATTGGCTGCCTCCTGCACACCCGCTACTGGGTACTAAGCCTGCAACCCAGGCATGTGCCCTGACCACTGGGAATGGAACCATGACTTCCTGGTTCATAGATGGACACTCACCAATGAACAATACTGGCCAGGCAGGGAGACTTCTTTCAAAGCACTTGGAATAGTTACAGGCACACAATAAAGTCCTAATAAATGTGAGTTCCCTCCCTCCCTTTTCATTCCAGATTAATGAAGGGCACATACTTAAAGGGAAAAAGGAATTGCCAAGATGAAATATTCCTTAGTTTAAGAGAGAAAAGAGAGAATTTTGTTAAGTCTATATAGAGAACATATTTTAAGGAATTTAGTGGTGGTGGTTTGGTAATCTAGCACATCAGGGGGAAATCTACCACCTATATGAGCACAAAAGGGCACAACACAGAATTCCAAAAATACTCTATTTACATGAGTTTATCACACTTACCGGGGTGTTCAGATACATGCCTTGGAAATGGCACATAGAAACATTCTGATATTAACACCAAGACCTGGAGGGGTAAAAGGTGATTTTATAGTGAGTAGGTAGGACATTTATTTTCAAATAACCTTAAAAATTAAGGCTTCTACAACCAGATAATCATAGATAAATAATTAGCAGTTGGTCAAAAGTCCTCAAAACAGAAAAGGGTATACTTAAGAATTTCCTATTTTTTTAAATGTGATACAATATAGGGAGATGCTAATATTTGAAAACAGGGGTCACAAAGTCAAATGCCTAAGAGAGCCCACTAAAAATAGATGAATCAGGCAGGTATAAGAAAACAGACACTATCACACAAGTCTACACTGGCCTTTAAAAAACACTCTTCTGGACAAACTGAACTGGTCGGTACATGGGCTGCCCCTCACCATAAATAGTAATAGTACTTCCTACACCAATGTCTTAAAGGTATTCTAAAATTTTAAAGAACTCAAAGTCATAGTCCTTTTGATTCAATTCTATAAATGTCAAATGAGTATCCTACATTTTGTTCAGAATTATTACCACCTGTATTTTCATTTATTAATTTATTTAATATTTGGTTCATTAACATCTGGGGGCAAGATTCAAAAAGGGAAAAAAAATGGCAGTTTCATTATAAATCAATACAGAACAATTGAGTTTCATAAGAAAAATGAACAAAGCACTTCGATAGATACTTAAGAGATAGAGATTACAACCATTGGGAAGGATTAAGAATGATGCATTTGAAGAAGGCACATTTAAGGCCCTGGACATAGTCAGGAAGAGCTGGGTGGCAGCAGAGGTCTAGCTCCTTTAAGCTACACCAAATTGGGTCATGGGGGCACTTAGGTCCAGAGAAAGCTCTGAATGCCAGTCTGAGGAGACCCAACTTCTTATAAAGGAATAACATTTTATGTCACTTAATCACTGGAACAGTCTTGAATCAAGTCTCTTCTTTCTTTGGGTCAAGCCCCTAATAACCTTCCTACACTGATTATTTAAATCTGTTTCCAAATGAACTTAGGACACAGGCACATCTGACATGATTTCTTGGGTTTAAAGTAAACCTCAAAGATAAAACTTTCTGCTGAGAAGACTTTCCAGCGGTCTTGCATTAGGCTCACAATCCACCTACATTCTCCACAACTCTACCTTGGTCTTCAGGGATCTCGAATTGTTCCCTCTACACGAACCTCATGCTCCTGTGGCTCTAGAGTATACCACCAGAAAAATCTAGGACCAGATGGTAGATGGGAGAAGTACATTTACATCCAAGGTCAAATTTATATCCAAAGTCAAATCCTTTTAGACCAGACCATTAGGGGCATGTTAATAGCAGTATGGTTAGTGCATCAGAATGGGAACACACCTAGGACCTAATGAATGACGTATCTAAGTTCTATCCCCACTTGTGAGGTTAACATTTAATCAAATCTCAAATATAAACCATAGTATGAAGGAAGCATGCTCATGGCAAAATACAATGGGCTCCCTGGAATAGGACTCTGTTGTACTAACTTATGACTTGCTATAAAACAACTGCTAATATTTTAAGCTTATTTTAAAAAGATTTTGCTAGCCCTGGTCAGGGCACATACCTAGGTTGTGGGTTCAATCCCCTGTCGGGCACATACAGGAGGCAACTATTCGATGTTTCTCTCTCCCTTACTCTGTTTAAAAATTAATAAAAGCAGCCCTAACCAGTTTGGCTCAGTGGATAGAGCATTGGCCTGCGGACTGAAGGGTCCCAGGTTCAATTTCGGTCAAGGGCATGTATCTTGGTTGCGGGCACATCCCCAATGGGGGGTGTGCAGGAGGCAGCTGATCGATGTTTCTCTCTCATCAATGTTTCTAACTCTCTATCCCTCTCCCTTCCTCCCTGTAAAAAATCAATAAAATATGTGAAAAACAAAAAAAATGGATATCCTGAGGTGAGGATTAAAAAAAAAAAAAGACTTTGCTAAAGAACCACAATTTATTATAATGTGAAAGGACAGACTTTTAAGATAATCTTAACTAAAAGTTTGTCTTTTTTATATAAATTTTTAGTAATCATCACTTATTCCTATCATATAGTAGTTAGAAGCTATGTGGTTCATATATAGTATAAGGGCGTTTAAGAATTGGTTTTAATTAGTTTAAAGCTCAATCAAATGGATCAGCGAAAGCTTAACAAATTATATCAAAGAATAAAGCATGACACAATACTTATAGTTGCCTACATAGTTAAATAAATTTATTATTCCAACTCTTACCTAAAATATCTAGGGAGAAAATGAACAAAGACCTACTAAGTATGTAAGCACTAGATGTGCTTTGCATCTGATTTTTTTTTTTTCCCCACAATATTGACTGTGTTTTCTAGTCCCTTCTTTCAACATTATCTTATAAAATCCACCTCAGACTATGGAGAGTGTATGTGTAAGCAGCTGGCCAGGGTTAGAGGTTTAATTGGAGGATATGAACAAGAAAAGAATCATCTCATTCACTGGAGGAACAGATCCACAGCATTGGCCTTATCATCACAGAGTTCTAATCAAGTAGGCAATGTGTGAAATCATTGCTGATGGGGTTGTCTTGCAAACTATCAATTCAAGTATGATCTCAACTTTTCTTTTCATCACTGCCTATATTTTGGGCAGCACAGATCTTCAGAAAATATAAAGGCTAGAATGAAAAGATAATGATTTAATGAATTTTCCATTATTTCTCAAATTAGCATTGTAAGCAGTATCAAATAAGCAAATGCTACTAAACTGCTTAGATTACACACAAAATAATGTTTGTTTATGTGTTTTCTTTCTTGGCTGCTTTGTAGTTTTGCATAAAACCCATCAGGCTTTAAGAAAAGGAAAGGAGATTGGCATTATCTCTTACCAGACCCATGAGAAGGCCAAAAATCAAGGTGGCAATGACGAAAAGGACATAAGAACACCAAGCAGGCATTCCAAGGGTCACTGTGAAATAGTTGTGAAGATGCTGTAATTAAAAGAAAAATTATTTATAATGAGGACCAAAAATGTTTAAATCTAGCTCTCCAGCTATCACTCAAGTCTGCAAATTGTTTCCACATAGAGGAGCTCCCACAAGGTCATCCAATGGTTTATGCATCTGCGATTCCTCAGAACAAGTCAAGCTTTACAATAGCAGGAACCTGAGAGTATACTCAAGGTTATAGCTGATAAGAGTTCTCATTCTTTGGAGTTCATAATCTGAAAGAACTCTGACAGAATTGTTTTTCTAGTCCCTTCTTCCACAATGACAGATTTTTTTTTGGTCACTCTCTGCTAATAATTATATATACCTCAATATTTACTTGTAATATGGAATCCATAAAAATTAAACTTCTTGAGCCTTGACCAATTGCTAAGTAGAACTAAATACTACTTAGAAAATATCAATCATTTTAAACATCTCCATGCTTCCTCCTTCTAGTCATTTCTCTACCTCTACTCATCCTTAACAGCTTTCCTAAATCACCATAAAACCGAAAATGTAATATTAGACAGAAGGTTTTTCCAGTTAATTCATTATGAGGAAATGAGATTTCATGAGGTTTTGAGTAGAGTGCACATTCTTTTTTTACTATCCCCTAGAACCTTATTTGATATCCAAGAGTTAAAAAAAAAAAAAAAAAAGAGAGAGAGAGACACAATCTGAACTGGAAATTATTTCCATGCTAAAATCACACAGAAATTACAGATATGAAGTGGTAGTTTGGAGTCAACACCCACTTAGATGGGGAATTACAGGAGCCATGCTTCCTCATGAAGGTTTAGTGGTTGTAGGTTTCAGGCCATTATAGCTTCAAGAACAGCCATTTGAAATTTACTGGGCACACGATAAAATGGCTCCAAGCTAAATGTCATCAGCAGGCAGAGATAACAAGTGAAAGACTTGCCTAGAACAGATGTAATAACTAAAAATGAGTCCAAGTTTCCATTTTAATATTTCTCAAAATCTAAATTACTCAAGTCATTGGTTTCTGTTTATAAAGGTCAATACAATTAAATAATATACTTCATTTTAGCTTAAATCTAAATGATAAACAAACAAAAAAGCTTGTTCAACTAATCTAGAAAAATCTGAGATCTCTTCTCTCCAATCTCTTACTCAGCTGAAGAGATAGATATAAAAACTCAGCAAATACTTTAAACACTGATCCATGTAAAAAATATTTGTTAGGCCCTAACCGTTTTTGGCTCAGTGGATAGAGCGTCGTCCTGCGGACTGAAAGGTTCCAGGTTTGATTCCGGCCAAAGGCATGTATGTTGGTAGCGGGCACATCCCCAGTAGGAGGTGTGCAGGAAGCAGCTGATCGATGTTTCTCTCTCATCGATATTTCTAACTCTCTATCCTTCTCCTTTCCTCTCTGTAAAAAATCAATAAAATATATTTAAAAAATATATATTTGTTAGGTAAGTTGCCGGGAGCCGGTCCATCTTGATGTTTCAAGGGACCTGGCATATATGGCATACTGTTCTTAATATGTTTGCTCCCCTTCTTGGCACTATGTGTTTTAACCAAGGTCTCTGAGAAAGGTTGTTTCCCCAGGTAGGGATTTTCCCCTGAAGTTAGGGAGGGAATAAAACCTCTTAACTAAGAGCCAGGTGGGTAATTAATCACTTTAACTACAAACAATCATGCTTAAGCTACATAATCTTTATTCCCTGAAATGGAGATAAGAAACGCCCTAACCTTTGAAATAGAGATTGATAGGATTGGAATCAACTGGTATAAATACAGATGTAACAAGTCAGAACTTAGAGACAGAACTTAGAACACAGAACTTAGAACACAGAACTTAGAAGACAGAACCTACACAGAACCTAGAGACAGAAGAACTTCGCTGGAGAGAACATGGCAAAAGATCCTGGACAGAAACTGGCAACAGAACCTAGAGACAGAACCTAGCGAGGGAACATGGCTACAGAACCTGGCTGGAGAACCTAGCGAGGGAACATGGACACAGAACCTGGCTGGAGAACCTGGAGAACCTAGCAAGAGAACATGGACACAGAACCTGGCTGGAGATCCTAACCAGAACCTCTCTGGAGATCCAGACCAGAACTTGGCTGGAGATCCTGGCTGGAGATCCTGGCTAGGCTGCTGATCAACTGAACACTGTCTCCGTGTCCTTCCTTCTTCGCCGACTCCATCTACACCTTTGGGAACCCCTGGACCTGCTGGGGTTGGACCCCGGCAGTAAGTTATAGGTACTGGAAAATCCTTAAAGTATTCATAGGAAATGCAAATAATCTGGATTTGTAACACTGTCATCTGTAACTGTTGTCTACACTGGTCATTTTTCTGTCTTCAGCCAAGGCAATTGTTTATTCAGAATAATCCAGCATTCTGGAACCCAGCAGGCAAAAGAAGTATTGGGATTTCAAATGTTGTTTTAGTCAAATCCTTTTCAATGGAAGTTCTAAATACTGCACAGGTTCCTACTTTAGAAAACTCTATGTACTGAACATAGTTAATGCTTTTCTTGGTGACTCAGTGAGGTGATCAGGATTAATCCCTGAAATGTGCCAAGGAATTAGAAGATAGAGAAAGCCAGTCTGCCTTTGAGCTGACCTATGGACGTAAGTATTATGGAACTTGCTCTATAAAAAATATCTGCCCATTTGCCTTACTCATATGGTTGGAATGAGTTATGTGCAGTTATAAATCCTTCTAGACAGCATCGTATGCCCTTTCTGCAAAATAAATGATTAAAGTGACCCTCAGAACCTTTCTATTTTCTAGAATGCAGTAAATCATTTGCCTTTGTGTCACTCCATTCTGAGTCACACATTTCTTAGCACATTCAAAACACATACTTATTTTAATAAGCTCCACTTCAATGTTCTTGTATCTGCTGATACTTTGGAGGATTTATTTGAGCTTCTTAGAGAAATCCTGACAGAGTGCTGGTAGAATATGGTCTTTTAGGTGATTACTACTAAAGTCTCATTAATCAAGTTTTGTTTTCACAGCTGCAGACATGAACCTTTATCTGTTTACATTATCTGCCACCACAATGGTTTTAGAGTACCTGAGTGTTAGGGTACTTGGTTCTAGTTCAGCCGTGGGCAAACTACGGCCCGCCGGATCCGGCCCTTTAGAAATTAATAAAACTATTGAAAAAAAAGACCGTACCCTTTTATGTAATGTTTACTTTGAATTTATATTAGTTCACACAAACACTCCATCCATGTTTTTGTTCCGGCCCTCCGGTCCAGTTTAAGAACCCACTGTGGCCCTCGAGTCAAAAAGTTTGCCCACCCCTGTTCTAGTTACTTGAAGTCTTTATATATATATATACACACACACACACATACATACATATACACACACACACACACTAGAGGCCCAGTGCACAAATTCATGCACCAGTGGGGTCCCTTGGCCTGGCCTGCAGGATTGGGCCAAAATCAGCTGAAGTCTCCCGAGGTGTCCCAGATTGTGAGAGGGCACAGGCCAGGCCAAGGGACCCCACTGATTCACAATCAGGGCCGCGGAGGGACCCAGGAGGGCTCCAGGGCATGTCCAGCCCATCTCGCTCAGTCCCAATTGGCTGGACCCCAGCAGCAAGCAAACTTACCAGTCAGAGCATCTGCCCCCTAGTGGTCAGTGCACATCATAGTGACCAGTTGAGCAGCCTTAGCATATCATTAGCATATTACACTTTGATTGGTTGAACGGCCAACTAGACGGCAGGACACTTAGCATATTAGGCTTCTATTATACAGAACTAGAGGCCCGGTGCACGAAATTCATGCATGGAGGGGAGGGTCCCTCAACCTGGCCTGCACCCTCTCCAATCTCGGATCCCTCTCGCAATCCAGAAACACTAGCTCTAAGTGCTCACCTGCCTGCCTGCCTGATGCCCCTCACTGCTCTCCCCTCCTGGCCTGATCCCCTTAACTGCCCATCTGCTCTCCCTTCCTCTCTGTGCCTTCAGACCTTGGCACAGGAGTGCTGAGAGCTCTCCGCCAAGGCCCCACCCCTGTCCTGATGCTCCCCTGCGCAGGCCTGAGCATACCTCCACTGGGGGGACCACCCCGTCCTGACGCCTCTGGCGGCAGCCTCATGTCCCAGTGGTGCAAGTCCCCGCCCCCCTCCCTGCCCACCAGCGCCTGTGCACGCACAACCTGTTGAACGTGACTGGGACACCGTTAGGACCAATTAGCATATTACCTCTTTATATATATAGATGTTTCCAGGCAATTACTGATTAAAATTTATCAAATTCAATTTTAAATTTCTGTGTTTCTGTTTCTTTAACTGCCAGGCAATGATAGTTTTCACTTAAGGAAAATACTGATTCTTGTTGTGTGAGTTCATTACAAGGAAGCATTCTACTGTTTCCTTAAAATACACAAACATGTTGTCTGATGGGCATGACACCTTATTATTGATGACTGATTTAGAGTCAATTTTGGGTTACATATAGTTTTGAGTAAGAAGACTGAATGAAGATACCATTAGAGTAGAATATATAAAAATATTCCAACCAGTGGCCAGATGAATTTAAGCAATGGAGCCAGGCCAACACATTCACAGAGCAGAGGCAGAGCCCTTCCTCCCCAAGGAGGCCAGCACTCCCTCTGGGACCTGAACTACTGCAGGTGAGATCAGATGCTTCCCAGGGGCACCCACCCACCCAGCCCAGTATTGCACAGTCTCATTTAGGGCTGGGCTGGCCCAGAAGGACAGAGAGCCTTTTGTATTTACATTCTACCTATGTCACAGGATACACTCTGAGGAGTTTGGAGACAGGCCCTACATCCCCTCTATCCTTCTTAGACACAGGTAAGACTCCTCAAATATATTCCCTGAATGGAGCAGCTCAGAAAGACTTCTCCAGTGACAGCCAAGGTTTTACTACTTCCCCTTCCATGCCATACCCTCTGCAACAAGACACAACCTTGCAGGCCCCTGCAGACATTAAGAAATATATCCTGTGGATGTGCACCATCTCATTGTAATATTGTTCTAGATATTAGGTGCAAGAAAAGAAAAGTGAAAGAAGATATGCCACTATAAAAAACACCGTGGATATTTCACAGTTTTAAAATACACTCTTACTATTCTCCAGTCTAAATACTCATGGTCTTTACTTCTCATCATGTGACATTTACAAAGCATTAGACCTTCTCCATCACATGGATTATCCTCCCAAAGATGCAGCACACTTATAGTGGCTAAATTTTGCCATATGCCTGCGTAACTACAGTAACGTTGAGAAGAGGGAAGTTACCGTCTTAGCTTAGTGAGCAGCACAAATTCACCATATCAAATCTATAATAATAAAAGTGTAATATGCTAATTAGATCAGATGACCTTCCGGACGAAGCCGGATCTGCAGCCCCAGGATCGAGGAAGCCACTGCGGCTGCAAAAGCCTACTCTTGCACGAATTTTGTGCATCAGGCCTCTAGTAAATAATACTTAAGTACACTCAAAGGCTAAACCTAGCTAGCAAGTACACATTATACAACTGCCATAAAACCTTATTTTAATCCTGCCATCAGAGTTTGTTAAGAAATAAATGAATACAAACAAAACATTTTTGTTTCCTAATCAGAGGGGAAAAGCAAAATAATGACAATAATTAATGAATATAACTAACAAAAACAGTTATCAAGTATGTACTTGGTGCGGGTTCTATGCTAAGCATTCAAAGAATTCTAGTAACAACAGTTACAAGAGGAAAAGCAATGGGTTCAGAGACATATGCACAAGGTGGAGAATAATGGCTTGTCCTCTAGAAAAGAATTAATGCCTCCCTGCATCATTGTAGCCAACTGTGACAAGAGATAAGAAGACAAAGACTGATGGTCTCTCCAAACACTTGCTCCAGACAGAATCTCAGCCCCAGGATTCCTAACCCTGCCTAAGGCACCGCTTCTGGTCCATCTCACAAGGCAGAAAATAAAACACAACTTAAAAACTTAGACACAAAAGGTTGCTCTTGAATTTCCCTCAACATATCTCGACGTGCATGAGAAACACAGAGTCTTCTTGAGCTCCTTGAATATTAAGTTCCAAAATAACATCACGACCTACACAAAGCTTAGAAAGACAAATACAGGAACTCATTTTGAAGTCGTAGAATACTTTAAGAATATATATTTAATTCCACAGCAATTGTGCTAAATCTGACAGGATTTAGCTCACTCTACACATAATGGGGAGCACAAGGTTTTGTGACACATTCAAAATTATATAATTGTCCAAACTTTTAACTAAATAATAGTTTGAATTCACTGAAATGACTCAGTGAAATGATAAAATCACATATAGCAAGAGTGTCCAAACTTTTTCCTGAAGGGGCAGAAAGCAAATATTTTAGGCTTGTGTACCACATGGTCTCTGTCACAGCTACTCAACTTTACCACTTAGAGTGAAAGCAACAGGTAATGAATGAACATGGCTATGTTTCAAAAACAGGTGGCCAGCCCACAAGCTATAGTTTGCTGATTGCTGACATACAAATTCACTTTCGGGCTTAATCTTTAATCTGTAGATCATGACAATGGGAATATAAAATGAAGTAAAACCACATGAGCCTGATTCAGCTTTGATAAAGAGATTCATCTCTGATCTAAGAAAGTATGACTTTGACACAACAGTTACTGGTCATTGTTCAATTTATGCCTTTCTACACAAAGACACATTTCCACTGGGGACCCTTGTGAGAGTAGTTGTGTGGCTTAATAAGAAAAGTGAAATTATAAAAGTATTCACAATGTTTATTTTCCTATGGTTTAAAAGTTACATTCTTACTCTTTAAAAACCCTCTGCAAAGCCCTAACCGGTTTGGCTCAGTGGATAGAGCATCGGCCTGTAGACTGAAGGGTCTCGGGTTCGATTCCGGTCAAGGGCATGTACCTTGGTTGCGGGTGCATCACCAGTAGGGGGTGTGCAGGAGGCAGCTGATCAATGTTTTTCTCTCATCGATGTTTCTAACTCTCTATCCCTCTCCCTTCCTCTCTGTAAAAAATCAATAAAATATATTTTTAAAAAAAACCCTCTGCAAAGATAATCACAAAGGGTATATTTAAAATTACTTACCCAAATCTTGCCAGAGATGCTAAAAAGGCCAGCCATTCCAGACATCCTAAAAAACAGAGAGAAGGAGAACCATTGGTGATGCATACTGTGGAAAAACAAACAAACTCAGGTCACAAGGATCTGCCCTTCCACTCTGCAATACATTGTCCTCTCTCCTGGATTTACTTGTGTTCATACAGAGCTTCAGCCCCACAGCCATCATTTCAGTCACTGCTGTAAATACATTCAAATCCCCTGGCCCCTTCTCCCTCCACTGTACATACCTGGCAAAACCCCAACTGTGGGCAGCTGCATGTCTCTGGGGACAAATCAGCTGACTGCTCTTCCTTCAGTCACAAACCTGTTTGTGCCTCAGTACTGCACTTTCAGGCTCTACCTGCCAGGGCAGCTCTTGTGCTTTTCCCTTTCTTCACACCCTTCCACCCTCCTCTCCCCATTCACTCTCAGCTCACACTCCTCACATGTCACTGTGAAATCAGAAGCCATTATGTGATCTCTCTTATCTTCTCACCACCCAATCTGAGCCTGGGGTTCACCTGCATGCACCTTGTCTTGTTTCCACAGAGAAAGTCTATCTGCCCTCCTCCTCTTGGCCTTGGATCCCATCCCTTTGGCTTATTAATGTCTTGGTTCTTTTTGCCAGCCCCTCTGCCTGCATCAGCAACTTCTTCCTTTCTGCTGGGTCATTCTCAGGGGCATGAAAACATGCTCTACCTTCTCCATCTTTTAAAAAGAGCGTCCTTGGACCCTCCAGCTTCTCTTCTCCAAGGAGTAGGCCACACTTGTTTCTTCTTCCTTACTGTACATTTAACCCATTCAAATCTGCTTCTGCCCTCACTACTGCAGTATCACTAGTTGTGAAAGCCACAATGACCTTGCAATTGCTTCATTCAACACCCATGTCTCAGACTTGATCTTCTTTCACCTCTTGGTAACACAGGACACAGGACTACTCTACACTCTTAAGCACCTAATTTACTTGGCTTCCGGGAAACCCCATAACCCTGCTTGTCCTCCTGACTCACTGGTACTCATTTTCAGTTTCTTGACTCCTTCTGCTGACTCCTTCTCTTCTTAACTGTGGGTGTCTTGTGGCTAGGCCCCAAGCACTTTTCTCTCAATCTTCAGGTGATCTCCTCCCTCCCAAGGCTTTGAATACCATCTATATGTTTTGTATTTGTGTTCCTGAATTCTCTAAGGACCCATCTCCACACATCCAACTTGACAGCTCTACAAAGAAATCTGCATCTCAAACTTAACACATTTAACACTGAACCCTTGCTTTTCTCTTGCTCAAACCAGTAAGATTCAAACCAGAAGATTTTTTGTAAATCTTCCCTCTCCTTCACTTTAGCCAAGTCTACCTGCAAAGTATTTTAAATCCACCCATTCTCTCCATCCCACTGCTGCCACCCTGTTATGCACTAGCACCATCCCTAGGCTAGACAGGGCAGCAGCCTCCTAGCTGTCTGACCTCATCCATTCTTGCCCTCCCCAGTCTCTTTTCCGAAGAGTCACCATGTCATTGCACGCACTGATAGCATCCAGGTTCCTCAATGTGGTCAAAGGCCTGTACGAGCTGGCTCCTGCCTGCCCCTCTTTCTCGGTTTATATACTAGTATATACTACTCTCCCCACCAATCACCGTCTTGACCCCGGCACCTTTCTGCTCTCAGCATACCAAGCTCTTCCAAATTAGGGCCTATCCCTATGTCACACTGATTCCTGGGAATATTCCTGCCCTGCTCTGCACGCAACTCGGTTGTTCTATCCTTCAGGTCTCACTATTGTCCTTCCCTCAGAACGACCTCTCCTAATCCCTCATCCAACAGAGGTCCCTGCCCCAGTTATTCCCTGCCTTAGTAAACATTGTTTTTGTTTGTTTTGTTTTAAACAGCCTACAATTCTTTATATCTCTATTTTTTTTTCAATCTGTTTTACTTTCAGCTGCCTGAGGGAAGCAGAGGTACATGCCCATCTTTTTCACTTTTGAATATCTAGCAGCTGGAACAGTATCTGGCATAAACTCATCTCCAATACTGGGAGAATGAAAGCTGCTTTTACGGTAGACTAAGTTACGTATTATCAGAGTATTACATAAGTACTATTTACGTGATGTATTCCTGAAATATTACATCATTTAATCCTTTTTCAGCAAGGATATTCCTTATACTTGTATATACTAACAAAATTAATTACAAATATGATAACTCATTCAAAACTAAAACCAACTATGGGAAAAGTTATTATGGATTGGCCCTATCTACCTCACCAATTATTATGTAGTTCACCCTCATGGCTGTAAGTTACCCGGCAATATTCCGCTAGGCAGTTAAAGACACCATTGGTTTTATTTTCCACATTGATACAAGAGTAATTCCTTCATAAACTATAATTCAAGAAAGAGCCACTTCCATATCTTATCAATAATTTAAAAGGAAGAAAGAATGATAACTGTGTTCAATACCATATTTTCTAAAGAGAAAAAAAGTTGGCCCTGACCGGTTTGGCTCAGTGGATAGAGCGTTGGCCTGCGGACTGAAAGGTCCCAGGTTCGATTCCGGTCAAGGGCATGTACCTCGGTTGCAGGCACATCCCCAGTGAGGAGTGTGCAGGAGGCAGCTGATTGATGTTTTTCTCTCATCGATGTTTCTAACTCTCTATCTCTCTCCCTTCCTCTCTGTAAAAAATCAATAAAATATATATTCAAAAAAAAAAAAGAGAGAAAACAGTTGGTTGGTGTGGCTTAGTGAAAAAGTTAGGGGTGATTTTCTGCAACCCACCTGAAGCTGGACACTTACTTCCCAGTATACTCACAACTAGCTGAAACACATGTGGGCCATAAAACCCAAAACACACATGGTCTAAGCATGGTCATATGTAGCCTGGGTAATCAGAAGTGAATATGAAGAAAAACGGAGACTTTCAAGGTCCATGAACTGTTCACTTGATACTGCTTGTTTCATTAATAGGCCCCATTAGAAAAAAATTACAAGTTACGTTAAGGAAGCCGGGTACTTCCAGCCAGTCAGAGGCTCAACTGATTGCCACTTCTTCTCTAAGATATAATTCTGCAGGTCTTCGTAGATTCCTGGGCCACGGTAACGACGGAATATCCCATCCTTTGCACTATAAATTATAAAAACAAATAGAAAACACACAGATTAAATAACAAGTGTTGCAGATAACAAAAATAACTATTGGTTTTACATGTGAACTACACTCTGAATTTTAACTTGGCTTAAATAGAGAAAAAAATTATAGCTAGGCATAAATAAGGAAGCATGCATAAGTATTAATCTATTACAAATGAGAAATTGAAAAAGCATTAAACATTCTAATTTATCACTGCAAAATTCACGAGCATAAGCGAAGTTCTTGCCAAGTTACTTTTTATTATTTTTGCTACCAAGTATTACAAGTTTCTCTTATAACAGCAAAACAGCAGTTGTTATTAAGTTTTAAAAACTGTCTCTACATTTCCAAATTTTGTCATTTAAGTCCCTCCTTGAAAATGAACAAAACACCATCTCACATGCCCCTTTCGTCTTCCCCCGCCCCTGCTTTCTCCCCAGTCAAGCTTCCTAAGAGCAGCGTCTACATTCACCATTTTCTCCTCAGATATTACTCATTCACAATCCGTGCGACTTAGGGTTATGCTTCCACGACTCCATGGAAACTGCTCATATGGGGGAGAGTCCCCAGTGACTCTGAAGCGCCACATCCAGGCAGCACTTTTCTCTTTTGTCTGTCACTGGCACTGCCCACAACTGAACATGCCTTCCTCCCTCTCTCCCTTGGCCTTTGAGCTCTCTGGACTTCTTCCTCCTATTCTGACCACTCCTCCTTGTTCCTTACTCCCTGTCCTAAGGCTGGTCAACCCCAGGTTTTATCCATGACCTACTTCTATTCCTGTTGCATACATTCTCTCTAAATATATTTTAACTCTTATCTTGATTCTGGGAAATCCCCAATATGTATTTCCAGTCTAAATCTTTTGAGCTTTAGATCCTCAAATCAGACAATCACCTAAACTTTTCTATTTGAAATTAGCATAGTCACGTCACACTATTTTCTCCATTTTGGCCTCTATCTTCCAAACCTCATCTTATTCTAATAGCTCCTCAATAGCTTTTACTAGTGACACATGGCCTATTGGTAGTCATTGCAGGCTTTTCCTTCCTTATGGCTAACTGGTCACCAAGTCCCAATGACCCCACCTCCCAAGCATCTCCAGAACCCACCCCTTCCTTTCTCTTCCCCCTCTCACTACTTGAGCCTCCCTAACATCACATCAGCCAGGATGATCCATACAGAACTCATTACAGTTCTCAGAAGGTAGCTCATTTTCTTCTGGGCTTTTCCATGGCATCTCCTGTATCTGGAAAGGCCTCTCTACCTTGTCTATTTAACCAATTCCGACATATCCTTTAAGAATCATCCCACCTTTTATGTCATCAGAAAAATCTTCTTTGACCCTCCCACGCCCCACCTTCTATTAGCTGCCTGCAGCACTCTGAGCATCCCTCTCTTCTAATAGCTGTCATTCCCACAGAGCTGTCTTTCTCCTCCAAATGTTAAGCTGAATGTGTGATGGTTATGGAAAACAACTTAGAATTCTTGATACACACCTACCGATTTATAATATTTACAAGCCCAGAATATTACTTTAACTTACTGAAAAAATGCTGGGAGAGTGGTGACAAAGAAGCGGCCACTCAAACCTACAAGAAGCATAAACAAAAAAAGTTACAAGTCAAACGCTAACTAACCCAAGCAGCTAACTTAATTTATAAGATCAAGCAGCCTAAGCTGACTTGCGTGCGTGTGTGCGTGTGTGCGTGTGTGTGTGTGTGTGTGTGTGTGTATTTCAGAGAGGAAGAGAGAGGGAGACAGAGATAGAAACATCAATGATGAGAAACAATGATCAGCTGCCTCCTGCATGCCCCACACTGGGGATTGAGCGTGCAACCTTGGCATGTGCCCTGACAGGAATTGAACCATGACCTCCTGGTTCATAGGTCAGTGCTCAACCACCACCCACTGAGCCATGCTGGCCAGGTGAGCTTGCTTTTATATCACAGAATTAAGTCACATACACTATTTATTTTTTTTTTACTTAAAGAAATTTCATTTTTACCCAATTTCATTTTCTAATACATTCCAGTTATTGACATACAACTTGCTTATTCTGATGTTACATAGGAGTTTTCTGGCTTGTGTATCACTTAGAATTTTATGATGGCTGACAGAACAGGTTATAGTCATGTAATGACTATATGACCTGAGATAAATTACTTAACCTTTCTGACCTTAGATAAATTGCTTAACTTTTCTAATCTCAGTGACCTCATCTAGAAAATAGGTATATTAAAGCCTAACTGAATTGTTCTGAAGTTAGACTAGCTCAGTATATTAAGTACTTACTAGTAGCACATAGTAAAGGACTCAATCAATAAATAACAGGTATTATTAGATCACATGTAGATTTTAAAATAATAAAGAATCTGAAATAATAAGATCATGTATAACCTTAGCACATTTATAAAATTTGTAAGTACTGTCCAGGGACAGTACATTAAACAGATTTTCTCAAATTTTCAGTAAAGCAAACCTTTACTGAACATTAACTAGACATCAAACGCTATGTGAAATACATGTGAAAACAAAGACAAATAAAACCCTTAATAAGTCAGCAAATCTTTACTAATTACCTTTGTTCCAGGGACTGTGATAACTGCTCAAGACACAAAGATAAGTAAAAACATGTCCAGTCTTTGTTCTCACAGAGCGTACAGTCTGGTTAGTGGCAGAGGGAAAGACCTTGATACTTACCATCATAACTCTAAACAGATAGATGATATCAAGAATGGGGCATGCAACAAAAGTCTGGATGAGACTAGGAGTAAAGAACAAATCCCTGCTCTTTATATGTTTACAAATAAAAACATTTCTGTGGGCACCAAGAATGAGCGAGCCTGGTACTGGCAAAGAGAAGGAGAGGGAAAGGATGTTCCTGGCCAGCATGGGGAAATGACAGAGACATGACTTTCACATTTCTCATCACTTCTGACTTTCCCACTGAAGAACAATTTGGACAAAATCAAAATCTATTCAAATAAAGGAGATCAAATGCCACATCTTGTGGTTATTTGAAACGCTCAAGGTTTACTTTCAATAACATACAAAAGTTGCTTATACCCATTGTATAAATTAAATTTTATTCAGCATGATAATTTATTGATTAGTGTGGGGTCTTCCCAAAGAAGAAATTGCTTTTTTTCTCCCTCATATCAAACCAAGCAGACTCTAAAATAGCCCTATGGCACTTAAAGAAAACACAGTACTATGAAGGCAGTAAAAGTCAATGTTACAAAAAGAAACATTTACTACATACATTTCTCATTGTACATCTTTTTAAAGGTTGTACTGGCAGTAACAACACCACAAGTGACCTGAGAAGTCAACTGAGACTGTTAACAAGCATGTCTGTCTGCAGGGCATTTTCACCTCTAACACTGCTTGGAATTCCACGCTAGCAGGGAACATGGGTATCTTTTCATTTATTTTCAACTCTAAACTGCCTGGGGGAAAAGTGTTGGTAAGCCTAAGGGCTTAAAAATTACTATATGCTTAAAATAATTATTATAAACAATTTCACAGCTCACTTCTTTATTAGCTAGAGATTCCTATGACCACCCAAGTTTCTATGTAAGAAAAGTGACAATGTTAGCGTATTATGCTTTATTTAGATGATCTTTTAAAATGGAATGAACAAATAGCATGTCACCATTTCTTAAAGTTTCTATTTAGGTCTTACATTTATTAAAATACATAGATAGGATTTCTAATAAATGTTATCAGTGAAGACAAAATTTTTAACCTTTCTTTAAAATCCTGCAAATGTTCTTGGTCATCACTGGCAATGGCAATAAGTTAAAAAGCAAACAATAAATACATAAAACATTTCATAAAACACAGTAAGCTATATAATATACAAAATAATATTTCCAGTGTCACAGGCCAGCTTACCTGGGGTCAAACCCTACTTCTGCCTCTTATTTGATTTTAACCAAAGACATTAAATCTGTCTGGGCTTAGGTTTTCTTATTATAAATAAGCATCATGATTTCTCATACTATTTTAGTATTAAATAATTTTACATTTATAAAGAACATAGAAAACAGTATCTGATATATAAGTACTAAATAAATACTAGTTATTATTTCATATTTTTAAATCTCTGATTCAAAGTTGAAGTAAAATGAAAGGCTATAACAAACACAAACTAATTTATTGTTAAGTGCTTTGGAAATTGTACATTATTTTGGATAATATAACATATTTTCACTAATAAATGTGCTAATGGAAATCATTGAGTACAGAGAAAATAAGAGAAACACAGTGACAGATGGTCTCAGATTTTTGTTTTAGGCTAGAAGGTATAGGATGCATGTTCCCAAAATTGCTAGGTGAAAGGGTATAAAAATGTTTTGGCTTTTAATATGAATTGCTATTTTGTTTTTTTTGTAATGATGATATCAATATACAAAACTGCTAATTAAGGTTCATTGAAAATAATGACCATTATTAACAAATGGTTGCACCTCAAGATTGCTTCATGTTTGTTAATATTTTTTCAAATGACAACCCATGTGGGACACATCTAAGGTTAGAACATCTAACTCAGATATGAGTTGTTTGCTGTCTGGAATAATATATTGTCACTGACGATGTATTCAGTAAAATCAATAACAAAATCTGGAACAACCGAAGTAGTCCTTGGATTATGACAACTACTAAGCCCTTAAATATCTGACACCATAGAAAACTGATCTCAAATAAATGTCACTTCTGAGAGGCTGAAAGATATCAGAAAGCTCTGAGTCTCATGCCAGCGCTCCAAAAATGTCTTCTAACCTTTAACACTGATGTTACGAAGTTTCAAGGGAGACATTCATTACCTTAAAAGTTAAAACATGATCAACAGAGAAGCACAATCTTAGGTTGTGGCCTCAGGGTTTAAAAACAAGTTAAATGTGGATCTTAAGGAATATAATAACACCATGGGGGCAGCTCCTTTTAAGGTTTGCGTGATGGTTCACTGCAACAAACATCAGTAAGCGAGGAAGAAACAAGTGCACTCAAACCTTCAAGTAAGAGAGAACGTTTGACCACAAGGCCTTCCAAAATTCCTACAGGCCTGCCCTTTTTACTTTAAGGGCCAACTACCATCTTAAAATGAAGACTATACTGCAACATAAAAGAGGCATTAATCCAAAATGCAGAAAAAAACTTTTATTAGCAACTTTATCTTAAACATTTAGCAAAATAAAAAGAAGTGTTAAAAGACTAGAGAGAAAATTATGACAGGGAAATATATTTTGATAGGCAAAAGCACAATAGAAATTACTTGAGTTCTAGATTAAGAAAATGGGGATAGCTACTGGCTTGTGCTTCACCATTTATTAGCTGTTTTACCTTGGACATGTGACTTAACCTCTCTGAGGCTTTGTTTTTTAAAGGGTATAGAGAGAAACAGTCTATTCTTCCTAGGGCTGTTATGAGCCTGAAATGTATATAAGTGCTTAACACACTTAGAGGCTGAAGTAAATGTTTAAGTATTAATTAGCACTAAAGAAAGAAGCAAAGGGAAAACAATAAATAAAAAGTAGATCAAACCTTATCTTTGAGGGCAATAAATAGAATAAAAAAGAGTCAGTTTTATAATTATAAAATTAAAATATTAACACTAACTGAAGTACAATAAACTAAATTGGCTTCTGAAATTAATGGTTTTAATCATAAAGTTTACTCTTTCTTGGCTGTTGCAGGGGTCTAGTTTACCTCTAATCTAGTGACATAGCCATCATCCATGGATGCTCTATGAACAGCTACTGTTTTCCTGTCTTTGACAACTAAGCTCATCTGCATGGAACAGAAGGTTCAAGTATATATTCATATGTAGTAAATTTAATTTCCCAAAGTCAACAACTGAAACATCATCTGGTCTATGCAATATTAAACAGGCAATGTAATGTTGTCTAATCTAAGGTCTGTCCTTCCCGTGACTTCTACAGCTCAACTGTAAAAATATAATGTATTTCTAATTCCCAGTCTTTATAATTCTGAAATCCTAAAAAAATTTCTTATTAAATATACCAATGGAATAGTTACAGGAATAACTAAAGAATTATGCATGAATACTTCAAAAATTCTTCCTTTCCCTTCTTTTTAAATTTTGCAGAGAAAAGAAATGAAATTATCCCTTATTAGCAGCCCTGATGAAAGAATATACTAATAGAGACCTATAACCAAATATAAATCTGTACACATCAATATCTAATAAAGTGCTCAAGTGTGAGAAAAATAGTAACATTTCAATGGCTTCCCACTGCTTGTTCAGGACATTAGATTCTGTAAAAATAAAATAAATAATCAAATAGCTTCCAAAAATAGGGATAGAGGCTTGCCAGTAAATTAATACTACATAAGACCAAAGACCTTTTGTTCCTTCTTCTTTGATAAATATTTCAAATATATATTGCTTGTTTTACATAAACAGCATGAGTCAATAATAAATTTCTTTTTAAAATATTCCATAATTTGTTACCTCTTTAAAAAAATGCACAAATCAATCTACAATAGAAAAAATAAGTCAAACATATTAGATGAAAATACTATATTCAATTAGACTTTAGATTTATGAATCCATCACAAAGCTGTTAAATTCTTTTATTTAAAATCATGTTGTGAATTCACAGCAGCTATACCAAATGACTAAAACGTGTATAGGCCAGCTGTATTTTCAAGAAACTCCTCAGAAAATGTGTCTGATGCCCACTAATGAATAAGACTTATACCTGACTTCTGGAATCAAACTACTAAAAGATGAAAACAAGTGTACAGCAAAAGTGTAATTGCAATGATTTGACCTCTAAGCAGAATAATTCATTATAATAGCCAAAACCATAAACTAATAACTATAATTTTCCATCTCTAAATAGCAGATGTGCAAAAGTGGCTTTGATTCCAATGCTTAAAAAGGTGGATAGAGGCCTGAGGACTAACGGCTTTTAATAGAAACCTCTCTACATGGGTTTGCCAACACAAGGATCTTAACAGACATGGTCAATTTTGTTGTCCAAGTAACTACTAATTCAATACTCTGTCTTTTTTTATTTTTAATTCTTTATTGTTTAAAGTATTACATGAGTCTCCTTTTCCCCCCATTGACATCTCCCAGTCCACCCTCACCCCCCAGCACAGGCCCTCACCCCCTACTGTCTGTGTCCATTGGTTATGCTTATATGCATGCATACAAGTCCTTTGGTTGACCTCTTACCCCCCCCTACTTCCCCACCCCTACCCTGACCCTCCCTCTAAGGTCTTTTTTGAACTCACAATTATTGCAGAAAGGTAACAGCTACATTTCCATACCTACTTTCTTTTTATTTGTGTAAAGGAACACAATAGAAAATAAATGTAAATAGGAAAAAATGCCTAATAAAGTTTGAAAATAGTCAAATTTGAAACTGGAATCATAAACACCCAACTTTTATTTACAGTTATTTTTAAACTACAAATACAAATTGTGTGTATCTTTTAAGAATTTAAAAGATTCCTCTAGCCTCCTCCTCTTTCTTTTGAAAATTACACCATTTAACAGATAATAAATATAGCTGACACAACAGAATTTGAAATTCATCATTCTGGAACTCACAATGAAATATTCTATTCAGGTAAGATCATTATGTATCTCAAAACCCCAAAGTATCACCCCACAGATTACCTGCCAATCACAAAGTGGGATCTTTTCTTTATAATTGAGATGTTTAGTGTCCTCACTTTAACCAAGTGCTCAAACTGAACATTACTAACAGTGATAGTACATGTCTTCTGATGGCATCTATACTAATAAAAGGGTAATATGCAAATTAGACCGGACATCTTCCAGACATCCTTCCGGACAAAGCCACAGTGGCGGGGGCCAAGACAGAGGCGGGTAGGGGTGATCAGGCTGGCAGGGGAGGGCAGTTAGGGATGACCAGGCAGGCAGGCAGAGTGGTTAGGGATGATCAGGCAGGCAGGTTAGCTGTTAGGAGCCAGAGGTCCCGGACTGTGAGGGGTCCTGGACTGGAGAGGGTGCAGGCTGGGCTGAGGGACTCCTACCCCTCCCTCTGTGCACGGATTTCATGCACTGGGCCTCTAGTCTATATATATAAAAGGCTAAGCAACCATCCAACCATCCAACCAACCGGTCGGTAGGTATGACATGCACTGACCACCAGGGGGCAGATGCTCAACGCAGGAGCTGCCGAGCTGCAGTGACTTGGCAGTGGTGGTTCCTGAGTGAGTGCCCTGGAACCAGAGAGGAGGGAGCCCAATCCCCATAGGCCAGGCCAAGGGACCACCACCTGCCCGAGGGACCCTTCGAGATGCCCTTCGAGCCCTGGCACTGCCCCAGGTGCGGCTGGCTGGGGAGGAACTGCGGGAGGTTGGCTCCAAGGTGTGTCCAGCCCGTCTCGTCCAGTCCCGCCTCACAGGCCACCTTCTAATTCATTCCCTTTCTATGTGCATGAATCTGTGCACCCGGCCTCTAATAAATTATGAAGCACAGTATCACCTATGAAATATTCTTGCCATACATGTCCAACCTGAATCATGCCTCTAGAGTCTAGGCTGAACTTCAAGTTTATAGAAAATATAAGAAAACACCTAGGCACACCTCTGGCCTATTCTCTTCAGAATATCAGAGGACTATTTTAACTAAGGGCCATTGAAAACACTTAACAACCAAATGCAAATAGTGACCCTTGATTAGATCCTGGTTCCAAAAACTATTAAAAGACATGTGGGAAATAATTAGGGAAATTTTAATATGCCAAAGTATTGAAGGTAAAATCATGATGTCTGCAACTTATTTTCAAATGACTCAGCAAAAGAAAATAATTTTAAAAATATTAATATATATGTGTAAACACACACATACATAGACAGACCCAGATATGCCAAAATGTTATCTGTTGATTCTAGATGGTCAGTTCATGAGTATCACAACTTTTCGATATATTTGAAAAAAATTCAAACTAAAAAGTAACAAACATTTGCCTTTAATGTTCAACATTTACAGTACCTGGTTCTTGAATGACATCTACCTTCCCCACACTGATATGAAGGAGTTCACCATTCTTTGCAAATGTCTCCCATTCTGAATCAGTCTGCTGGCAGGATGGACACCAAGGGGCATAACTATAAAAGAAGAATAGCTAATCAATATAAAACATGGAAAACAGCTGTAAAACAGACAAATTATCTAAGTTAAAAAAATAAATATCTGTCTAAAAGGAAGCACAAAATCAAGCTTTTCCAAAGTCATCTGATATAGAAAAACAAAAACATATTTCCCTAGAATTTAATGTATGAAGATTAATTCACTGGGAAGAAATTAGCCAAAGTTTGAGAAGATTTTCACAAACTCTTGTAATACATAAAATACTTTATTTCAATGTTTTTCTTACAATCAACCCAAATTTTGTCACATTCTACGTAGCTTCTGATTTTTGAGGGAGAATACTATTTTGATTGCACACTAAAGGAGGACAATTTTCACAAGGACATCCCTAGCCAAACCAGTTCCAGGTCCATCATAACTACAGAGCTGATGAGCAGAGACCAGAACATCTGTTACTAGTGGGTTCCCAAATATTTATGCGAGTCATTTCCAAAGATCTGCACCAGTTCTGAACCAGTCCAAGAAAGAAAGTAGAAGCTATGGGCTAAACCAGCTTTACCCAACACTTTCTTAAAGAGAAGAGGAGTTAGAAATAAGTGGGACTTCAATCAGAATCCTGGTTTTTACATTTACTTATTTTATTCCATAAATCTGAATTGCACACAATGTTGAAGCTGAGGTTACAACTGTGAACAAGACAGATGTGGTACCCCGCTCCCTCTCCTTGTAGATACAATCCAGAGGTGAACACTGGCCAGCACAAGGACAATTAACAAGCCTGGTGGCAAATGCCATGACTGAGAGTATGGGACAGATACTGTGTAGACACTCGGGAGCTGGGTGGTCTCAGAAGGCCTCACAGAGGAAAATGCATCTGTGCTAAGTTCTAAAGTAGGGGCGTGAGCAGAGAGGGGTCAAAGAATGTTCACTTCTAAGTAAAGAGAACAATGTGAATGAAGCTCAGAGTAATGAGAGAGGAGGGTGAAGACATCATCCACAACCTTTGAAAAAACTGTATAAAGAGTTAGGATTGTATTTGAAGCTCCATGGTAAACCCTAAAGAGTAAGAGAATTATGATTAGATTTCTATTTTTAAAAAATAACTGGGCAGCTTGTGAATAATGGATCAGGGAAGTTTAAGGTGGAAGTCAAGGGAAGAACTGGGAGCCTGGGCCATCCTCCTGGCAATATGCTATGGCCTTACAATGCTTTCCCACATCCTGGAAACTATCACAAAAACTCACACCACAAAGCTCCAAAGTGGTCCAGGATTTCATCTGCAGATATAAAATGGAAATCCAGCGAAATTTGCTGTTTAGAAAGTACGTACAGTGGATCGAATAGTAGCCTCTAAAACAGTGGTTCTCAACCTTCCTAATGCCGCGACCCTTTAATACAGTTCCTCATGTTGTGGTGACCCCCAACCATAAAATTATTTTCGTTGCTACTTCATAACTGTAATTTTGCTACTGTTATGAATCGTAATGTAAATATCTGATGTGCAGGATGTATTTTCATGGTTACAAATTGAACATAATTAAAGCATAGCAATTAATCACAAAAACAATATGTAATTACATATGCGTTTTCCGATGGTCTTAGGCGACCCCTGTGAAAGGGTCATTCGACCCCTAAAGGGGTCGCGACCCACAGGTTGAGAACCGCTGCTCTAAAAAGATACAAAAGATATATAAGTACAAGTACCAGTGAACATCATCTAATTTGGCTTAGGAGACCAAGTGTGGGTCATGGAGCAAGAGAGAAACAGGGGTCAAGAAGGAAGCAAGAGAGAAAGAACTCTTTGGGGACTTTAAACTTCCAAGATTCCAGGCACTTGCAGTGGCTCCATCCTCCTAGTCAAATCACTGTTCCCCAGGCTTGACTGACAGGCAAGGACCTTCCCTAAGGTCACGTGGGCTGCACTGCACACACGCCCATCTCCCCCTTTGTTTGATCCCTTCCCCCAGGGATGTGCAGGGAATGGATCCATGGTTCCCTGGGGAGCTTAAAGTTGGAGCTGCCCAGATGAACATGCTTATAAAGTCTGGTCTCCCCTTTGCTCTCTTCCTATTATTAATATAATAAACTAGCTAATTACAAGGTTACATTTGGGCAGGTTAATAATCACTCCACGCCTCAGTTTCTTCAACTGTAAAATGAAATAACAGCAGCTATCTTTTAAGGTCATTGGGAGATAAGATGACACATATAAAGCAGGCACATATCAAGAACAATCATTAATACAAAGTATGTTGGTAATATACTACTTGGTTTCTGTTTTTTACAAAATTCAACTGAGTAGAGATCTACTTTGCTTTATTAAGCTATTCATGAATTGGGCAGCATCCCATCTACCAATAAGAAGGGTGCTCTGTGGGGTTGTACAAAATGAAAGTTTCTATAAGAAGGAGGGTGGGACAAAGGAGCCTTTAACAAAAGAAAAGAAAGGATGATTTTTTAAACCAGGATATCTTGTTTTTGAGGAAAGAGAACCTGAGTGAGTTGGAAGAGTTTTTAATCCTGCAGGTTGCCTCTTCTTGGAGGGACAGGCAGGTATTGGACAGATTACCTTAAGCGTACTTGACTAGAAAGTTCCAGACTGGTTGATTGAGATTATGTTTCTGGGAGAGGCTGAAACTGCAATTAGGTCAGGTATTAAAGCTAAGTGGGTGTCATGGGCCTTTAGCGACAGTGATACCACTTTGTTCCTGTGGTTTTCTCTTTGACATCTTCAAGGCACTTTTCTGACACATCAGCTCATCTGAACCTTACAGTATTGCTGACAGACAAGACAAGTTTAGAGAGACTTAAGGTCACCTAAAACCACGCAGAACAAAAACCCAGATGGAGGTATTTATGTGATAAAAATCTCCAAGGAAAATAATACCTAATATCAACAGAGACAGAAAAGGAGGGGGAGAGGAAGAAGGAGAGACTAGGGGACAGGAAGAGGGACAGAGGGAGAGAAAGAAGGAGGAGGAGAGAAAGAATAAAAAAAAAAGAAAGAAATCTTGAAGTGCAGTTCAATGAACTCTAGATGTCTAGATGCTCTTTGCTTTGTTTCCCTGAACCCCTGCTTTTGCATGTAACTCGTGGACACATTTGCTACCTCAGTAATTATTAAATCATGCAAATTTCATCATTTAAAAAGAATCCCAGTCCCTAATCTCTAGACAGGCTACTATATAAATCGGAGGGGTTTTTTGGTAATATTGACCCTCAGATATACAAATGCCATTGAAGTAATTTTAGATATTCCATTTTCTATGTAGCTGCTACCCACTGGTCTGCAGCACTGTTAATGCCATTCTCTCTGAGATTTAATCTGAGCTTACTGTGTTGAAATCCACCAATATCATTCATTCACTTAGTGTGTTCTTTTGGTGGAGATAAACCAGCTTCAAGTCTCAGGTGTGGAAATCGGTCTTTTGTTATAGAAGCATTTTAAATTATTAGTATTCTTCCATATTTAAAGGACAGTTATTTAGGCAGTAATTAGAACTACTATAAATAAAATACCCCCAGGGGCCAGAGGAAAGTCATGTATGTCATGTATGTGACTTTCATGCTCTTCTTTCTCTGTCTCTCTCTATAACACATGTATACATGTAATTTATTTATGTACATATGCATGAATAAAACTCATCAGAAAGGACTGAATGCAATATTCATTTATATTACTTAAAATTAGTTCCAAGTGGCAGTCTTCTCCTAATTATGATAAAGAACAGACTTTTTCCAACTTTTTCTTTTACATATAAGGTAACCTTCCTTTAATCTAAGAACCTCCAAGAGAAATTAGTACCTTTATATTCATGAACACTTAAAAAGTATCTTTCTATTTAAAGTTTTTGCAGATGACAATGGTATGTAAAGTTAGTAAGCTTCATAAAGTCATTTGAAACATATTCCAGATAGCCAAAACACTGTTAAATTATAACTTGGGCCTTATCCGGTTTGAATCAATGGGTAGAGCGTGGAGAGTCGGCCTGCAGACTGAAGGGTCCGGGGTTTGATTCCAGTCAAGGGCACATGCCTGGGTTGTTGGCTCGATCCCCAGTAGGGGGCGTGCAGGAGGCAGCCAATCAATGATTCTCTCGCATCATTGATGTTTCTATCTCTCTCTCCCACTGCCTTCCTCTCTCTAAAATCAATAAAAATATATTTTAAAAAATTATAATTTGAATATCAGTCCACTATTAATAACCATTTCTGGAAAACAAAATTCAACAACACGCTTTTGTTATCCATTAGTATTCATGTACAAATTACATTTAAGCTCTGCTGTATGGAATAGTTGAAAGCCCTCAATTCTTTAATTGCATAACTCAATTTGGTATGAGATTTCATTAAGTGTATTAAATACTTCAGGGAAGGAGTGAATTATATTTCCTTGAAATAAAATTTTACTAAAAATATTATTTTTATTCTCCAATAATGGAAAATTTTTCTTCTGTCTTGGTGTGAATGTCACGTGTTTCCCAGGACATTCTCTTTTCTTATCCTTGTAGAAGTGAGATGGGCAATGACAGATACAATTAATACTCACTTAGAACTTATTGTGACCAAAATGCACAGAAAAATCTGTAACAATGAAGATGAAAGAGGTATACTAGATTCATTGTTCTATGCCAACAAGGGATGCCTTCACTACATCAAGTGCTATGCTTCATTTTGGAAAATCTGGAAAATGTCTTAATGATCCAAGAGTTGAAAATCTGAGATCAACCCAAGAACTTATGTGCATAACCCATGGACACAGACAATAGTGATGAAGACCTGAGGAGGGAATGGAAGTGGGGAAGTAGGGGAAAAAAAGGGGGACATCTATAATACTTTCAACAATAAAGATCCTTTTTTTTCAAAATTGTATGCTCAAATATATTTCTTTAGATCATTTCTAGGAAATGTTCTCAAAAATGCAGAGGAAAAATAATCAGTGACACCTCTACGAAAACCATTCTACTTGCAAGAGAAAATGGAATTCACTACTTTTACTGGAATTTACTACTTTTACTTCACTCCATTAAGGTAGTGACTGGTGCATTGTTTGTACTTAAACAGAACCTGGCAGACCCTACATCATAATAAATGTTTATTACATCAATGAACAAATGGTAGATGAGAGTGATTATCCTTAGCACCTAAGAAAATATATACAGGTGTTTCCTTCCGTGATATATTTGAGGAAGCTCTTCACTAGAGGAACAAATAAAGTCTACTACTTATACATTCACTTAGTCAAAAAGTATTTATTGAACACACCCAGTACTTGATAGTTATCAAGGCTCTTGAGATAAACAGGAAGAAGAAAAACTTAGTTCCTTTTCTTAAAAGCTTATCATCCAGAGGACTCAGACAAAAACTCAGTACCAAAGCATATAAATTAACTTATAATTACAAGTTGCGATATGGGCCCTGCTAGACAACACAAGACACAGTGAAAAAGAATTTTCCCAGGGAGCTGGGAAGTCAGAGAACCTGTATGAGTGCTGAGGTGTGTCAGGAATGAGCATCCTATATAATAAAAGGGTAATATGCAAATCGAATGAACAGTGGAACGACTGGTCACTATTACACACACTGACCACGGGGGGAAATGCTCAGCCACAAGCCGGGCTGATGGCTGGTAAGATGAAAATGAATGAGTCACATTCCTCCCCTACTACCCAGCTGGCTCACCTCTACAGCAGCGCTAAGGTGTCCAACTGACAGCTTAGGCCAAAGCTGTCAGTTGGACATCCCCCAAGGGCTCCCAGACTGTGAAAGGGCACAGGCCAGACTGAGGGACCCTCCCCCACCTGAGTGCACGAATGTCATGCACCAGGCCTCCAGTATAGCAATAAAAATCTTCATTTGCAGAAACTAGAAAGATGGTAAGACCATTGATAGGCCACTGAATCCCATAGGGAAAAGGCCTCCCCTTATGTGGGCCTAGGTGCTGGCAGCTGTGAGCCTAAGCACAAATCAGCCTGACTCTGTGCCTCCCTTCAGGCTCCCCCACTACCCAGCTACTCTCCCTGGCCTGATCAAAGACTGCCAAGCTCAGGTCTGCATTCTAGTTCTGGCCTTGTCCACAACTTACTAAAGATCCAGCCTTGGTCAAAGCTTTAATCTTCACAAGTTTCCGTCTCCTCCAGTGAATGAGACTGAGAATGATAATTCTGTATCTGATTGCTGGATGATCAAATAAGAGCATTAAGAAACTGTGATGTAAACAACATAACTGTTCACTATGATTGAAATGACAATGACAATAATGATGTGGAAGAATACCCTTTGTGGAAACATTCTGAAATCAAATACTTCTTTGTTAGTTTATGAATTCCTCTTTTGCATGTTTTTAAATAACCAAAACAGTAACTAGGGCAGTGGTTTTCTCTCAGAGGTATTTGGACATGTGCACAGGTGATGGAGGTTGTTAAATTATTTTGATGTCACTTCATTACTAGAATGTAATAACCAGGGATGCCAAAGGTTCTGCCATGTGGGAACCATCCCCACACAGCAAAGAACAGTCCAATCCAAAATGCTCTGGTAAGAACCATTGCTAGATGCTTGACAGATAAGAAATATTTAGTAAATATTTTCTAAATAAATGAATGCTACATATAATAATTACTTTCTTGAGGGCACAGTAGACTGCCAGTCCCTTGAAATCAAGGAATGTGACTCATTCATTTTCATCTTACCAGATCCCCAACTCGGAAGCTGACACATGATAAGCAATGACTCTCTCAAAAACACAATCATCAAATCAAAACAATCTATTACACTGCAGAAAATTATAACTATTTGATATGGGTAAGGTAAGGCAATAATGTTATAATAAGGGTATGGAGGAAACAATACTAAAACCTAGATGTCCCAGGGAAGTAAATGAGGCTTTCCTCCACCACCAGATGACTAATTGCAATTCTGAAACATGATCAACCCAAGAACGAAGTCAGGAAGAGTAGTGCGTTAGAAAGATCTGCATGCTTTCCTGAGGAATTTTAACCCAAAGTCAAACGTTTTCTCTGAACATCAGTTTAAAGGTCAATGCATCATTCTTAAGCTATTTGGATATCTTCAGGTTTCTTTTGGAGGAAACAGGTACCAGAACAGTATACAGAATGTATTAAATTGCATACTTTTGTTTCAAAAGAACAAAAGTCATTTTCTCAAAGACTGAATAATGGGAGCCAAGAAAGTGTTTAAAATAGGACAAGGTTATGAAGCAGCTGAGAAAAAGATAGTATGAAACAATGGAAATAACACATCAGAAGGCATTTTAAAGATTAGGCCATCTTTCCTAACCTTGAGAAAGAGCAAATTTTCCATCAGCAGTTGATGAAAAAAGCACAGAACGCCAATTATAGAGATATGGGAGAAATGGGGATAGAAATCATAGAACCATATATGAAGGCAAAAAGTAAGATAAAAATAGAATATTTAAGTTCACAGCATTAAAGAAAATGTAAATATGTAGTAATGGACGAATTTCTCAGATCTTGAAAAAGGTTCCAGAATTGTGAATATTTTTAACCAATATTTCTCCTCAGCAAAGAGTGCTTTTTAAAAACTGATATTCAATTGCAAGGATCCAAAAAAAATTGGCTGAAAGTAGTACGAATTAAACTTTATAGTAAAAGCTTTTCATGTCTTAGAGCAGACACTGTTAGATCCTTTAAAAAATAATTAAGTTATTGATACCAATATAACCAGGAATTACATTATGGTAGCTTTGTATAAAGTGAATGTAAAAGAAAAAAATTCCCAGAAGAGAGGAAGCATATAAGCAAATGAACAAATAAAGAACTGTCATTCAAAGTAATGTCAGATTTCTAATACTGTCAGAAAGCCTAACTTGATTCTTTAGAGAAGTTAAATACACCATCTAACCATGTGAATGTCTAACAAGTTCCATTTATTATGACCAGTTCAGCTGAACAAAGTGTTAACATGAAAACTAGTATTAACACATTTTTTTTCTCTCTGTTGTATATAGGGTGTCCAAAAACATGTATACATACACTTTGAAAATTATAAAGGCAGTGTTTGTTCAAATACATTTCATTTTCAAAATGGCGCTATCAGCTACTAAAGTGTATATACATTTTGGGGGGACACCCTGTATATCATGAAAAAAGTTTAACTTATTGGCTGTTAGAATGAATTCTTAGAAATTCTTAATAGGCCTCTAGAGGTAGTGAGAATATAATGAATTTTACATTTTTGAGGAGTGTCACAATATTTCTTCAGTCAAGCACCTCGGCTCAGTATGTAGAAAGTTGGAAGCAGTGGTTGAAATCCTCTTTGAGCCTTGTTCCTATTCTGAAGAGAACTACCAAAATGATCTTGTGTCTACAGCTTACTTCCGGGTTACAAGTCTCACCATGCATCACACAGCCCATGCGCATTCCATGCAAAGGACACATGACAAGTGTAGAGCAGCCAACTGCTACATCTAGGCTTGTCTATTTACAAACAAGTAAAATTTGAAGTGTCAACATGGCCAAACATAGGAGCGATTGGCTGTTGCCTCTTTATAAGCTTAACTTAGCTTACACTTACCTCAGCTTTAGTGTTCTTAGTAATTTTGCTTAAAAAATAAAAGCACTATTTCAAAAGTAACTATAAAATAGTTGAGGCCTTTCTGCTTTGACTGTCATGTCATATACAAACTCAGTTTTAATCGGAAAACAGACATCTAGAAAAACTCCGTTGTGCAAGGACTTCCTGAAAAAAGAACTGCCTGTACTACTTCTGACCAAATGCAGCCTCTGACACGCTCACAAACACGGCGGTCCTGAGTCCAGTTCCACTCTGCTTACAAGTTTCTCTCTTAAAAGGAAAATGATCTCCTCACCTCCATTCACAGTTAGGGGGTTTATTTTAATAAGAGCTTCATGTCAACAGATGTCTTTAATAATTTCATTGCTTTATCATGATACCAAAGGCACTCACTTTGAGGTCTAAAGGGTAAATTTATGTTTGAGGGGTAACGTGCATTCTGTTCTTTGAATCTGCTAAGTGACTTAACTTTTGGCCCTGATCTCACAAGGACTTTTTCATTTTATAGACTTCTGCTTGCATCTAAACAGATTTAAAATTTAGTCTGGGACAAATAAAGGAAAGATCCAATTATATGAGTGTGTATGTACTCAATGAAAAATTAGGTGTCAAATAGTAATGATCGAATATATATATTGCTGAAACCACAGATCAATGAGATGTGATCTTAGTGATCTTTCCTCCATCCTTCATTTTCTCTGCAGGCCCACCATGAATGGTCTCTCAAGGCTATCCAAACATCTACCCCTGTCCACTTGAAATCTTTCTTCCTAGTATAAATTAATTGAATCCATGATAAACAGTCCCTTGCCTGCTCCTAACCCAAAACTATATTTTGCCATCAAGTAAAGGCACTAACCATGATTTACTTTCTATCTTTCAAATGGGGGGCAATTTATTAATATCCTTTTCTTTATAACACTAGCACAATTAAGTTACAATTACCTAGAAAGTCTTACCCCTGAAAATTACAAATATCAACATTTGATTTTAAAATTTCAAAATCTGTTTTATTTTTTCACACCTCGGATTTTCAAAATGAATACTAAGATAGTGTAGAGACAAACTGGCCTGCCCTCTCGGTGCTGCAACTATTCATTCAACGAATGCATTGCCTAGCACACGCTACGTATTTGTTCTGCACGTTAAGTGTCATTGAATGACCGCCCTTTCTCCTCGACCTACACACCTACATCAAAAGCACGCTATTTTCTGGCAGATTTTCTCCGTTCCCCCTCCCCAGGACCTCTCCGTGGGAAGCTGCTCAGCCACCCCACCCCTAAAACACTTTTCCCTAAAGTAGGGGGCAAGCAAGGCGAGGGAGCAGAGGGGATTGCGCTTCCCCCTCGGCTGTCACCGCGGAGGGCCGGCGCATGCGCAGCGCGAGCAGCCGGGGGTAGCGCAGCTCGCGGGGGGCCCGAGGTCCAGCCCCCGGAGGGTGCGGCATCGGGGGCGACCCGCGGGGCGCCGGGAGGGCGGACGGTGTGGCGTGCGGGTCGGGCGGGCTCACTCACAATTTCAGCATCCACTCGCCCTCCATCACCAGCGTCCAGTTGGAGGCAGTCATGGGAAGCACCATGCTCTGCCCGGCCGGCAGCGCAGCGTGCTCGGGCCCGGCCTCCTCCGCCTCGTCCGCGGCCGCCGCCACCGCGACCCAGGCGGCCAGGAGCGCCGTGAGCAGCGGGCCGCAGCGCCCGCCCGCCATCGTGGGGCGCGGAGCGAAAGGAGAGGCGGATCCGCGGCCTTGCTCGCGCGCCCTGGACCTTCCCGGGCGTTCGGAGGGGACGCCGGCTGCCTGGCCTGCACCGGGCCGCGCGCACAGGCCCGGCTGGAGGCGGGACGGGCACCGCCTCTTAACCGCCGCGGCGCGCTGAGGCCACGCCCCCTCCCGCTGCGTGGCCCGGGGTGTCGGTTGCTAGGCGACGGCTTCCCTTTCTTCCTGACCACCAAGCTGAACAGAAACATGACTGGCTGTTGCATAAGGAAGAACAGGCACCAACAGGCACCGCGTGTGCCCCGGCTACCCAGGAAGGGCGGTTGGCGCGTGTGGGTTTTTTCTAAAGAGAAACATGGCCACTAATTTAAAAAATGCACCCCCTCCTCAAAGGGTAGCAAAGAGAACAATGGGCTGCAAAGTAAACCTGTGTAATGAAAAATGGAGGGACATGGTGAGCGTCTCCCGCTGAAAGGGCAAGGAAAATTCAAGTACTCTCTGCGTGTGTGTATTGCCTAATTGGAGGTAATTGTGAAACTATGCGGTTGTAGTTTTTTACAAAAACAATTTTAATTTTATAAAAACGTGGGTACTGATAGATCAAATGAGTCAGTTGATAAGACTACTGCCCGTTGCAATGAAATGCACCTCATTTTTTTTTTGGTCAGATATAAATGAAAGTAGCCTTAAATATTTCCAAATTTCTTTCCAGATACACGGCATCTGTACCTAGAGGCCACCACACTCTTGGGTGTGACTGAAATACAATTAGAGGGTGGTGAGCTTCTTGAAGTGTGCTTTATAAGAATCATTAGGTGTTCAAAGGGTGAAACTGAGTAACCTGATGTGAACCCATAGGAGAATGAAGACACTAAGAAGTTGGCTAATGGGCTAAAGTTAAAAAACAACAACAAATAATAACAATAATAATAAGCCTGGCAGCCATTTCTACACAAGGGCTTCTCCACTTCAGGGAGAAGCTTAAACTGAACTACCTGCCTCTCCACTGAACTACCTGCCTGCATTGTGCTGCTGCTGTCTGCATCAGCTTTTATAAAGCAGTTCCTGGAATCCTACTTGAACCAATAGGACCGAAGCTTTCTCCATCAGAGCTTTGCATCTGCAAACAACCAGAGTGGCTCTATTCTGACCAATCAGGACAGTACCTTTGGGGCCAATCAACTTTGAAGATTTGGAGTGCAATTTGCATGAAGCCAGACCAGTCAGGGGCCAGGGGCAGCTACTTCTGTCTATATAAGCCAGCTCCCTGCAGGCTCTGAGAGTGCACTGTCCCTTTCCAAGGAAGGCTGAGGGCTGTGTTCCCCAGTTTGGTGCTGAGCTAGAGAAGGGCCTGGCCCCAGGGCTGTTCCACAGCCATGCCATATCCCAATTGAGCTGTTTTGTACTGAATAAAGTTTCCTTCTTCACTGCACCCCAAATTGGGGATTCCTGTTGGCATTGAATTGGCACCAATGACCATCAGATGACAGCGATCAACATATCATGAGAACAATGTGATTTCTGAACACACAGATAAGTATACAACGATGATTATTACAGGAATATGACATGAATCTACAATCCCTACTTATAGGAAAGAAAGGTTAATTTGCCTCCAGAGGAGGTCTTACCTGCATTAGGTGTTGATTTGTAGTAGCTAAATTCTATGTGGACCCTGCCCTTATAAAAATATTTAAACTATGACAAATTTGGAAAATGTTTCTGCAATAAATGTTACTAAAAGTCACTGTTATTGTATGCTGATTATTATCAAACTCAAGGGTTTTAAAGCTTGGGTGCTCTATTCAAGGAAGTTTTTGCAAGGCAGTTTTATTTACTTTGCATATGAGCTTACATCCAAAGCCTAAGGGAAGCTTAGCCATTGCTTATTAACACCATGTGGTCAATTACATATTGATTCTTCTTTTAAAATGACTAGTGACACTCACTTATCAGGTTGGGTTCCTGTCAAGCTCATCTTGTTACAGCTGCATCTGCAGAATACTGTGCTGCATTTTAAAATTCAGCAACAATAGCATTTAGTCAGATCTGCCCAGACCTTGAGACATTTGTCCTTTCTAACAAGATCAATCCTATAAACTCAGTTGAAAACATTTTATTTTACTTATTAAAAAAAAGGACTTATTCATGTGAATCCTACCATTCTATTCAGTGCAGCTTTTGTGTATATGTTATTTGTTAAAAAAGAAAAATGTTCTTAAAAATAGGACCTCATATTGAGGCATTACTGTTCATTTATTGGGTGTGCTAATGGTGTTATGACTATATATTTTTAAATTTTGATTGGTTAGAGATAGTGAAATATTTATGGTTAAAATACTATGCTGTATTAGAATTCACTTTTTAAAACTCCAGAAGTAAAATTTGAAGGATGGAGGTAGGTGAATGAAGCCAAAGTGGCACAATATCAATTGATATTCAAGCTAAGCTCATTTTTGCCCTTCTATTTTTGTGTATGTTGGAAATTTCTTCAAAATGATAAAGAGAGAGCATATCTGAGACCACAAAAGAAATTATTGCTTATCACGGCATGGGTGGGCCTAGGGCAGTGGTTCTCAACCTTCTGGCCCTTTAAATACAGTTCCTCATGTTCTGACCCAACCATAAAATTATTTTCGTTGCTACTTCATAACTGTAATGTTGCTACAGTTATGAATCATAATATAAATATCTGATATGCAGGATGGTCTTAGACGACCTCAGTGAAAGGGTCTTTTGACCGCCAAAGGGGTTTTGACCCATGGGTTGAGAACCGCTGGCCTAGGGGGTATTATGCTCAGTGAAATAAGTCAATCAGAGAAAGACAAATATCATATGGTTTCCCTTACATGTGGAATCTAAAGGACAAAATAAATGAAAAAACAAAATTGGAACAGATTCATAGATACAGAGAGAGAACTGGGGGTTGCACCGGGTGAAAGAGGTGAAGGAATTAAGAAGTACAAATTTGTAGTTACAAAATAGTCATGGGGAAGTAGGTAAAGCATAGTAAATGTAGTCAATAACATAGTGATAACTATGTATAGAGCCATTTGGGTTACTGGAAATATCAAGGGAACGCTATGTAAATTATATGACTGTCTAACCACTAAGCTGTGCACCCGAAACCAATACATAATAAAAAAATTTTAAAAAAAGAGAAAACTTTGCTGAAGTTTTTCCTATATCTAACACAAAATGTAGGTTCAAAGATTGCATTTCTTGGGCTTCCAACTAAGGTGAGTAGGAAAGAATATAGCAAGAATGTGTGGGAACATGTGTGTGGTGGGATGGCACAGACCAGGGTCAGGGAAGCAACTGCTGTCAAACCATGATTGACATCTCGCTGATACTTCCTACCAATGTGACTTGGGGCTAAAACTACTTGGCTCCCATGTTTTATTTAAATGCTGCTAATAATAGAACATACTGCATATGATGGCTGTGAAGACTGAGCGAGATAAATATAATGCCTATAGTATGATTCAATAAAGGTTATGTATTATCATTTGGAGGCAGTGGGACAGCAAGCTATCATGCTTCTAGGGCTCTCTATTTTTCCTAAATTAAAGTTGAATTCACTTGTTGTTCACAAAGTCCTTCACAATCTAGCTTCAGTTTTGCCCACCTTACGGTCCACCATGCCTCCAATCCCCCATGCTCCAGTAACACAAAGTTACTCCTTACTCCCCAAACACATGAGAAATGGGGGCCGCAGTCCAACAGCTCTGGAAACCTGAATCTTGTGAACAACCACAAAAGTAACCTAGAAGCAGGTCATTCCTCCACTCCTGAGGTGACTGAGCCTTCCTTAAGAGTGATCTAGAGCCAGAGGGTAAACCTTAAGTAGGTCCTCTAACCAACAGAAACTGTGAAACAATAAATGTTGCTTTAAGCCGCTAAGATTTGGGGTAATTTGTTATGCAGCAATAGGTAAATAGGTCAGGGCTCAATCCTTTATGTGTTTAAAGGATGGAAAGCATTTAAAGAATGGAATGCATTTAAATAAGGGAATTACAGTTCTAAGAAGATTGATACCTGGTACTGGGAGAAAGAGCTTTTGTCCCTAGAGTATGTAGTTTCCACTGGTAGCACTGTGGGGCAGCTATGGTTACACAAAGATACATGGCTCCAAGTCAGAAAAAGAATACCTTGTTCTCTGATGAGCTGACGCACTGACAGGAAAGAGGATGAATGTGGTGGATGTATATTTAATTCTTTTCTCTTTCCCCCCGCTGCAGAGCAGTATGCTTCCACAACCTCTTTGAAGTTAGGCCTACCATTGTAACAGTTATAGCCAATCGTCAGCAAGTAAGAGGGATGTGAATATATCATTTGCACTAACATTCCCTTCTCCTGCTGTGGAACTTTTAGAGGAAGGATCATGATCTAGGAGTCTACAAGACCAGAGAAGCCTGCATTTTTGAGATGGGTCATGAAGAACCCTTACATATAAGTTCTTTTCTTTTTCTTTTTCTTTTTTTGCATATAAATTCTTCGGTTAATCTCCACTTCCCAGCCCTCACCCCCAGCCCCTGCCTTCTTTCTGAGATTTGTCAGTCTATTGCATGCTTCTGTATCTCTGGACCTATTTTGTTCACCAGTTTATTTTGTTCATTAGATTCCACATATGAATGAGATCATGTGACTTTGTCTTTCTCTGACTGGCTTATTTCCTTAGCATAATATTCTCCAGGTCCCTCCATGCTGTCTCAAATGGTGAGAGATCCTTCTTTTTTTGCAGTTGCATTCTTAATGAGCTGTATTCTTTTTATTAAAAAAATCATTATTCTTAATGAACTCTGAATTGGCAAGAAATAAATTTTCATTATGATAAGCTTATTTAGGTTAGCTATTGCTTCATAGATAACCACCCCAATATCATAGCTCATGGTTCTGGCAGTTGATAGTCTCAGCTGGGCTGTTTTCCCCTGGATTCCTTCCTAGGGTATCAGACACTTGAAACTAAGACTAGAGTTATCCCAAGTTTTTTGTGCTCACATGTGTGGGGAACTGATATAGGGTTAAGCCTTGGACTGACCTGTTGGCAAAGTCACAAACAAGTCCCAGCTTAGAGGGCACAGTCCTCTTAGCATAATTAGGCTTGACCTTATAACACTTCCCAGATCTTATCTGGGAAGCTAATGGGCTGAGGGAAGTGCGGGAAGTGTAACTATGGTCAAAACAAGTGAAACTCACAAGAACTGTGTAACTATGGTAACCACTACCTTGTTTACCTCAGACTATAAAATAGTTGGTGCGGCCTGAGCGCCAGTGGAAGTCCTTCCCCTTGAGTTGGACTTGCCTGCCTGGCCCCCAATATTCCCAAATTATCTCGTGTCTTTTCTCTTTCATTTGTGTGCGGCTCTTCTTCCAGATCCCAAACCCTGAACCACGCGGGATGTGGAAGGAAACATTTACAACACACATGTCTAGCACCTGATACAGGATGGCTGGAACAGCTGGGCACTGATGAAACACCTCTCTTATCCAAGCAGCCTCCCCATGTGGCTACTTGGGCTTCCTTCAGTATGGCAGTTGGAGGGCTGTCGGACTTCCTTTCTCTTGAGCAAGAATTCCCAAGAGGCCCTGGGGGAAGCTGCAATGTTTCTTAAGATCTTGCTTCAGAAATCTAAGAATGTCACTTCTACCACATTCTATTGGTCAAATCACTAATGGCCAGTCCAGATTAAAGGGACAGGGAATTAGACTTTAATCCTTAACAAGCAGCAGCAAAATAAATCATATCCATCTTTCATCTATAAACAGCCACTCTGAAAAGTTGGAATTCTTTGCCACTGAAGCATCACCTACACTATTCTGATTACCTCACTACCTTCCTTGGATGACTTAGTCAAGAGTAACTTGGGGGCGGGGGGGGGGGGGGGTTGAGTGATATTTCCAGAAAGCAGAGTAGGAACTACCTCTCCCTTTTTACCTTTTGTGGGTAGTCCCCCATGAGGTGCCTGTTTGGCCAAGATGTATTGGAAAGAATGGTTTTAAAGCCTTTGGGCAGCACCATGGTATTTTGGTACTCTTAGGACTTCACAGGATTTTCGTTAAACTTCTTCCAAAAAGACCCAAAAGAATATGATAAGATGTATAAAAATAGACTCAAATGGACAAAATATCTGTCTTTTGCATCCTGAACCCTTTTTAAACATTGAATAATGGATGTAAGAAAATGATTTGCCAAGCAAGATAAGAACATATATTTCCATGGTAGAAACTTTGAATATAGTAACAAAAATAGACCTTGATAAAATTGGGACTTGATAGTAAGAGGATAATCAATGAGAGAGAAGACGATTGTATTAAGATTACAAACTCCATAATAATAGAGTATAGAAATAATAAACAGCTGTTTTCCTATTGAGGATGGTGAAAGTGATATGGAAATGTTAAATAAGCTACACAATGCTTTAAATTAGTTCACAAAGTAATAATAGTACAGGAATTTAATTACACAAACAGATTTGCTAAATGCCTTACAGGAACAAGAGATGGAGAGGGAATTTAAATAGGACATTTCCTAGAACAGATGGTAAAAGAAACCATAAGGATGAAAATGCACTGAATTGTCTCAGGCTAGTGACTAGAAACAAATCCAGAAGGAGCTTGATCAGCTTCTAAGAAACAGCAGCCTTATGACCACCTCTTGGTTAAAGCGAATCACTAATTTTTTCTCAAAACTAATAAGTGAGCTCAGGGAAAGCTGAATATAAGAAAAATATATACAATTCTCTTCCTGTATATCAGAAAGAATTAATTTAAAAAATGATGTGGGCAAATATCTCATCAAGAGCAGCAAAACCTATTTAAAAAAAAACCCTAAAGAAACAAGCAAAACATATGAAAAAAAACAACAGCTAAAAGACTTTATGTGGTAGATATATCAATTTTCCTAAATTAATGTATACATCTAATGCAATATGATTTAAAATTCAAGCAAAGTTGAATTTTATAGAATTCCAAAAATCTCTTAAAAAGTTATGCTTACAACTAGCCACCAGCTACAGAGAACAGCTGACAGCTGTCAGAGAGGAGGGCTTTGGGTGAGACGGTTGAAGCAATTGAGCAAAGAAAAAAAAGAAAGACCCTTGGACACAGAGAACAATACGGTGATTGCCAAAGGGAAGGGAGGTGAAGGGTAGAAGAAGGTAAAGAGGGGATAAATGATGATGGAAGGAGGCTTGACTTGGGGTGGTAAACACACAATACAGTATACAGATAATGTATTGTAGAACTGTATATCTGAAACATGTATCATTTTATTAACAAACTAGAGGCGTGGTGCATGAATTTGTGCACGGGCGGAGTCCAGCCAGCCCTCCCTGATGGGGGGAGAGGGGCTTCGGGCAGTTGGCTGGCCGGCCCCACCCCCTGGTCAAATTCCCGGTCAAATTCCCAGTCGAGGAGACAATTTGCATATTAGTCTTTTATTATATAGGATATCACTCCAATAAATTCAATAAATTCAATTAAGAAAAAAAGACCAGCCAACCGGATTTTGAAAAAGAACAGTGATATAGGTCTTGCCCTCTCAAATATTAAACTCTGCTATCAAGTTACAATAAAATGAATATTCATGTAAGAAGCAAATAGGTAAATGGATTAGCGTAACGACTCAAGAAACAAAACTATAGGGATATTTACCTATGTCAAAGGTGGTAGATGTGTTAGGGTAAAGTAGACTTAGGCTGCAGTTAAACAGCCCACAAAATCTCAGAGGTCTGACTCATAGAGCTCAGTTCTCTGCGTGCAACAGCCACCTTGGATCTCAGAGACTCTCCAGGGAGATGAGAGTGGGCCAAGATCTTCACAATACAGCTGCTTCAATCCTGTAGCTCTGCCAGCTTAACGTGAAGCCTCCTCCACGATCATCGCAGGGAAGGAGAAAGTAAAATGCTACGAGGAGCTTTGGCTTTCTTTGTCCAGAAGCAGCACACACACTGTTCAGCTCATAGTCTGCTAGCTAGAACTAATCATAAGTCTGCCTAACTTATAGGAAGGGTGTTTGTCCACAGGAACTTAATTCTGATGTACAGTAAGAGCATCCATGATGGTATGTCAAGTCAGTAAGAAAAATTGCACTAATTCATGGTAGTGTTAGGGCAATTTCCTTTATATCAAAAAAATATATATGTATCTCTACATACTTCAATTTCTAAGTAAAGCCAAGCCTGGCAAAATAATCTGAAATATAGACAAGACAAAGGTTTACTATGTCTGAAATTCAAAAAGTCATACAAATAATTAATAAATAGACATACGACCCAACAGGAAAATAGAAAAGATTATAAATAACCAGAGAAGAAGAAATACAAATGGCAGTAGAATATGAAAAGCTGCTTGTTCACACTGCTGATCAACAAAATACTTTCTAGTGGTTGGACAATAATATACTTTACAAAGTGTTCCCCTGATATTTCCAGTATCTGACTAGCACTATACTTAGTTATTACAATACTAGAGGCCCAGTGCATGAAATTCATGCACGGGTATGGTCCCTAGGCCTGGCCATTGATCAGGGCTGATTGGGCCCTTCTGGCTGCCGGCCAGGGCCTCCCTTCATTTTGTGCTGCTCCCTGGTGGTCAGCGTACGTCATAGCGAGCGATCGAACTCTGGGTCTCCCGGTCGAACTCCCAAGGGGACAATTTGCATATTAGGCTTTTATACAGATAGATAGATTATTGACTATATTTCTTATGTTGTATTTTACACCCCCAAGGCTATTTTATAACTACCAATCCATACTTCTCAATTCCTTCACCTTTTCTAATCAGTCTCCCAACCCCCTGCTCCTCTAGCCACCACTATGTTATACACCTGAAACTAACAAAAAAAATAATATTCAATGTAAACTTTAATTGAAAAAATTAAAAAATAATAACAATGAAATAATTTTAAAGAAAGGAAAAAATACATTTTATAGTTGCTAATATGGTAGTCCCTCCAATGCTGCAGTTTGCTCTCTTGAGTTACGTGACGTCAGGCACAATCTGAAAATATTAAATGGAAAAATCCAGAAATAAACAAGTCATAACTCTTAAATTGCAAGTCCTTCTGAGTAGCATGATGAAATCTCGCAGGGCCCTTTGTCCAGCGTTTCCACATTGTATATACTCCTCCACCTGTTAGTCACTTAGCAGCCATCTTGGTTATTAAATAGAGTATTGCAGTATCATATCTTGGAACATATCTCCCATAGATAAGGGGGCATACTGGATACTGTACAGTTAATTTGATGATTTCCTGTGTTTAACCAACCATTATTAGACAAGTTACCCCAAAATTACAAAATCCTCAAGTTCCCCTTTTTGGCCCTACTGCTTTTTTATTATACTCTCTGATTACAGGATATTTGGGAACCTTGCCTTTGTGCATCACGTTTAAAGTAGAATTAAATGGAAATTGGAAATGAGGGAGTAGCAAATTTTATTCTGTAACAATTGTGTGTCTCAAATCTGGCAAATTGTGCATAAAGAAGAGAAAAAATATTTCAATGAATCCACGTATAAAAATTGCCTTTAATGTTTGGTGATCTCTAGTAAATACCATGCCCTGGATAGTCGAGCATACCAGCTGGTGTCTTCACTTCCTTCAGCACATTTTATAGAGCCTACTCTGTATAGTGTGTGCAGACCTTGTCTTGGATTCTGTAGAGCCACAGAGGCGTGGGTATCTGTTCTTCATGAGCAAGGCATTCATTGACAATTGCGTTAAATAATAAAAGTTAAGTAATGGTCAAGAGCATTTCAGAATATGGAGGCTGAGAGTATGCCATGGAAAATATTGAACTTTAGGTCAACTCTGACATGAAGGTAGGAAAGAACAAATGAAGAAGAGGGACAGAGAAAATTCCAGACAAAGTGACAAGATAACATGAAACTATAAGAATCTCTAAGTATAGCTCTCAACCTTAAAACAACAATGAAACTACATTTATTATTAACAAGTATTTGTTGTCTTTTGGCATTTGAAGGACGGAAATTCAGGAACTGTTGTTGTGCACTTAATACATTTAATCAAGATTTTTTTTTTTTTGTAGAGAAGAAACCGGAAAGGTACAAAGATGTCCACTGAGTTTACCGCTCTGCTCCAAGGAAATAAAACAAGTAACTAAATTATCAGTTCTACAGAGGAACTTACAGAGTTCATTTTAGTAAATATTCTTGGTATTTGAGTCAGATATTTCTCAAGATACTTGCACCATGCATTAAAATTGTTTTGTTTACATTTCAGTGAAAGTAGAAAACAATTTTTCACCAATAAAAATTTAATACACTTATAAAAGTTATAAATATAAAATTTAAGACACTTAATTATAATCTTTGTCCTTATTTCAAGCTTCTCTCCCTTTGTCATCAAAGAAAATGTTGAAATCCTGCTCTGGCCGGTGTGGCTCAGTTGGTTGTGGGTCATCCCATGCACCGAAAGGTCACCAATTCGATTCCAGGTCAGGATGCATATCCAGGTTGCCAGGTTGCAGGTTCAATAGGATGTATCTCTATCTCATCAATATTTCTATTTCTCTCTCCCCTCTCTAAAATCAATTAAAAAACATACTTTTTCTAAAAATGAAAATTTTAAAATCCGAAATTAGATATAGAGAAGCATTAAAATATTAGATAACACAGGCCAAGAATTCAACATCTTGCATTTTACCTAAGAAAATACTTTAGGATAATTGCCTGGCGGGAAGTTTTATGTTCCCTGGTAGAAGCTGAGAGAACAGTTGAGGTATGTTCTGTAAGAGAAAACATAACTAAAATGTAATCAAAACAAAATCCATAGTCCACATAAATCAGTCGTGCAATTGGCTACTAAAGCCTAAAATAATAATTGAAAAATATAAATGTCGTAGGATAGATTGTATGTAATACCAGGTCGCCCAAGAATCAGCAGCATACTGGTAAATGTTTAACAACCCACATCTCTGAGGCCGAGAATTCTGACTTGTTGAGTTTGTTTGATTTCTGTGCTTTAAGTAATCCCACCACATCTGATTGCAAACTACCAACTTGATGTCCACCAACTAGCCAGATCCCTGAAAATTTATAAACTGGCTTTTACAATCTGGTGCAAGATGACTCCCGCATCACACTGCAAGCACTGATAATACTATGCCACCACTTACAATATGCTCACTCTTACTTATTATTCTAAATACTAAACAAGTGGATTTAAAACCTCTAAGCCCTGGCCAGTGTGGCTCAGTTGGTTGGAGCATCATCCTTTGCACCAAAAGATTTCAGGTTCAATTCCTGGTCAGGGCACATACCCAGATTGCCCCAGTCAGGGCACGTTTGGGAGACAACCAATTGATGTATCTTTCTCTCTCTCTCTCTCTCTCTCTCTCTCTCTCTCTCTCTCTCTCTCTCTCTCTCTCTCCCTCTCTATTTAAAATCGATAAAAACATGTAAAAAACCCTCCAAAATACTTTTAAAAATATATGAATATATATGTATGTGTGTATATCTGCTTTGCATCTTAATAAAGTTAAAATGCTTACTTAATACAATCCTATGCTTTTAGGCATTAATTTAATTTCTTTCAAAGTTTTTTTTAACCATAACCAAATAAAACATATGTTTTTTAAGTGCATTTTTACATGTAAATGTAACTGGTGTTGAGTTATTGCTTGTGTCTGTGGGTGAGAGCACGTGCGTAGGCACACACATGCACACACCCTTGAGTTTTTAAGTGACTCCATTTAGTACAGGGGGCTGGGCTGTGGCAATACTCCTCTTTCCAACATAACTAAGTGACACTTTTCCTATATCCCATGACAGATTTATGACACTGCCTAAAACCTAATGAATTACGACATTAGTTTCTTTCTCAAAATGCACTTAAAATAACAGTTTAAAACACCTGTGTTACACAAAGCATGCACTGTGTTGTCAAGTTTTTACCTTCTATCATTTTTTTAACCAGTAAAAATGAAAATAAGTCTAAGTAATACTTTAAACACAGTTGTTTTTCCCATATATGGGGTCAGAAATATTAGCCTCATTTTATTTTCCAATTTTAATTTGAAAGAATAAGCACTTTCTCCATTAACCTTATTCTGTGCCACACAAAAGAGTTTTCATCACATCCTTGAAGATAATTTAAAAGTCCTCTCTAAAAAATGCTGTCCCCTGAAACTCACACAGGATAAAGAAACTAGAATATAGAAGCAATCTCAAACTCAGGATTAGGATGAGCAACAGAAAACATTCCTCATTACAAAGATACTCACCATTTTTTACTTATGTTAAAAAGGTGGTAGGTTCAAGTGAAAATCTGGTGGCCATCGTGAAAATGTAACCACCATTCTTGTAATTGTGGATATTTTCATTAGAAAATTACTGTATCAGTGGTTCTTTTCTTTTTCTTTTTCTTTATTGATTAAGGTATTACATATGTGTCCTTATCCCCCATTGCCCTCCCACCTCCACTCCCACTCATGCCCCCCCCCCCCCAGTGTCTTGCGTCCATTGGTTATCAGTGGTTCTTGATGGAGGATGGGGGGTGACTTTGTTCTCCAGGTGACATTTGGCAATGTCTGGAGACATTTTGGTCCTCACTGCTTGGGAGGATATTATTCGCATCTAGTGGGTAGAGATCAGAGATGCTGCTAAATCTACAATGCACAGACCAGCCTCCCATGATAAACACCCCAAACGCCCATAGAAACCTTTCACTATACCCAAACACTTATATACACGTAAATGCACACAGGTGAAGAAATGGAACATCACCAGCGCCACTGAAGCTCCCAACACGCCCATCCCCAATCATGACACCCCAAACCCCTCCAGTGGTAACTTCTATCTCAACTTATGTGGCATTTATTTTCTTGTCTAGCATTATTGTTTTCCTATCTACATATGTATCACTAAACATTAGAGATGAGTTTGGCCTGTTTTAAATTTTACAGAATAGGAATACAATTTTTATATGAATTTTGTACCTTCACTAGGTATTCTTGTACATTTTACTTCTCTTACCTAACATTATGTCTGTGAAGTTTATGCATTTTGTGTAATGTAGCTGTGGTCTCTTTCTTTAACTTGCTGCCTACTATTACATTGTATGAGCAAAACATGACTTAATTAGCCAACTTAATGTAGGTCAGTATTTCCAATGTTCTAGCTTGAGACTACCCCAGGCAATGCTGCTATGAGCAATCTTGTACATTACCTTCTGGTCACACGTCTACCAGATTATCTAAGCATAGGCTTTAATACCAAATCTAAGGGTATGTATATTTTTGAATTTACTAGATAATACTAAATTCTTTTCCAAAATGGTTGTAAAAATTTTTATTTCCATTAGCAGTTTAGGAAAGTCCCTGTTGGATGACATTTTCTCCAATATTTGCTATTGCTTTTAAAAACATTTGTTTTTATTGTTGACTCTATTACAGATGTCCGCCATTCACCCCCTTGCCCACCTACTCCCAGCCCCTGTGCACCCCCTCCCCTGGCCTTCACCACACTGTTATCTGTGACCATGGGCTATGCATACATGTTATTTGGCTAATCTCTTCAGCTTCTTTTACTCAGTCCCTCCCTCCCTCCCTCTCTCCTCCCCTCTGACATCCTTCAGTCTGTTCTAATGCTTCATGTTTCAGACTCTATTTTCCTTGTCAGTTTATTTTGCTCATTAAATCCTACATCTGCTGTAAGTGAGATTACATAGTATTTGTCTTTCTCTGACTGGCCTATTTATCTTAGCATAATAATCTCCAGGTCCATCCATGCTGTTGCAATGGGTAAGTGTTCCTTCTTTTTCACAGCTGCATAGTATTCCATTGCGTAAATGTACCACAGCTTTTTATCCACTCTACTACTGATGGGCACTTGGCTGCTTCCAGATCTTAGCTATTGTAAATAATATTGCTACGAACATAGGGGTGCATATATTCTTTCTGATTGGTATTTCCAGAGTCTTAGGATCTATTCCCAGAAGTGGATCAAAGGGCAGTTCCATTTTCAAATTTTTGAGGAAACACCATACTGTTTTTCCACAGTTGCTGCACTGGTCTGCATTCCCACCAGCAGTGCACTCCACATCCTCGCCACCACTTGTTGTTTGTTGTGTTATTGCATTTAGTTCTACCAATCTGATGAGTATAGAATAATATCTCATTGAGATTTTAATTTGTATTTATCTGATCATTTACAAAATTGAGAACCTTTGCAAATATTTGTTGGTCAACTTTTCCTTTTTAATTAAGATCCAATGCAGGATTTTTGCTCATTTTCACCCTACTGGGTGGTCTAATATATTCTTATTGATTTGTAGAAGTTCTTTATATATTCTGGAGATTAGTCACTTGCCAGCTACATGTAGCTTGTTTTTCACTAGTTTTACTGTATCATTTTGACAATAAAATTTTTTAAAGCTTAAAGAAGTTGCATTTACCTACATTTTCTCCTAATGTAAGGCCACAAAGCTATTTTCTCTATATTATCCTCTAAACATTTTTCAGTTATGTCTTTAATTAAATACTCTAATGTTAAAGCAATCTTTCATTCTGGGGGAGGAGACGGGAGGGAAACAATTTAATTATGGTGCTGTACTTTTTTATAAATTTCTGGATTCAATTTGCTGACATTTGATCTAGAATTTTTGCATCTATTTAATGTGTGAGAATGATCCTGGATTTTCACTTGTCAGTCTTCTCTGTGCTTTGACATCAAGAATATGCAAGAATATGCTTTGCACTGAGTTCTCTGAAAGCATTGTGTGAGATTGCAAGATTCCCCCCCTTGGTTGTGTTTTAGAACCGAGTGGTAAAGTATCTACAGCTGAAGGACCGCTGAAGCATCAGCTACACAGTCTTCAGCTGTCAGGATAAATATATTAAGTATGCTAACACTTAGAAACACTCAAATATAGCAACCTACACTGGTTTTCTTGGTTGATTACTGTTGCAGAAACATATCTGCAGAAATCGAATGAGATCCTAAAGCAGTGCTCTGTGAACTTACTTGACCACTGAACATTTCTTTCATTTTAATTTGTGAAATAGTATGTATTTTGTTCATTTAAAAGTTCTTTCACTCAGGATCCGAGAGAAAGAATTCACTTAATATACTGTTTTATCGACACCAAATCCTGAATGATATGACAAATACATGCTGAATTTAAATGTTGAATTTGCATAGTTCAGTTGTTAATGCTACTTAGGTACTAAAACTCAGATGTTGAATTCATGATGCATTAAAAGGCATATACCCTGTGGTTCTGGTATGGAGCAAGAGCACATTGTCACACCCAAAAGTAATGTCAAAATATCCCTGCTTGTATTTCTCAAGTCTTATGAAAGGGACACTTAAGCCACAAAGAGCTTCTTAAAAATAAAATAAATTTCTATTTCTTCTTCTACCCAATTCCTTGGACATCAAAGCTCCTCTGAAGTTTGTCTCTGACATGCAGACACCCCCCCCCACACACACACACAAAAATCACCTTTTTTAATATCTTGGCCTCCTGTTCTCCTCCTTCAACAAGAGCCCCTTAAGTTATAGACTCACTCAATGATGGGGGAGAAAGAAGAGACTGGAGGAAGGCAAGGCTCACTTTACTTCAAAGACAAGGAGAAAACTGAAAAGTCATTGATGAAACCAGGAGCTTCCTGGGCTTCCTGGTAAACATTGATAGACCATGCCACTCATAAAGGCCAATTATGACATGCTAGCAAGAGCGACTGCGTACATATTTGCTAATTTTTACTTATATTTGTGGAGATTTTCTAAGAAAAATTTTTTATGTTTGATTTCTTTTCTTCTGATAGATACCTATCAATTTCCATGGAATACTAAATTTGTAAGAAACACAATTTTCACAGATTTTACTGATTTTTAAAGCATCATTTAGTACTTAAATGTATTTCTTAGTCATTTCTTTCAAATTGCCATCTTCTTTTTTTAATCCTCACCCTAGGATATACTTATTGATTTTGGGGGGCGGGGGGCTGGTGGAAAGAGAGAGAGAGAGAAACAATGATGTGAAAGAGAACATCTGTTGGTTGCCTTTCCCACACTCCTCTACTAGAGGTCAAAACCCACAACCTAGGTATGTGCCCTGACCAGGAATTGAATCCACAACCGTTCAGTGTACTGGATGACACTTCAAATAACCAAGCCACATAGGCCAAGGCTCAACTGACCATCTTTAAGGTGCCTTACAAATGCCCTTGTTGAAAGTGGACTAAACAATAAAATTGTTAGTTGTAGTATATAGCATATACTGTATGTCAACCATATAAAAGATACTTAATTCATTAGATTTATCACTTTTAGCCGAGTAAGTTTATATGAATAGTTTCAGCTTCACATGTAACACATCAGACACACTTCACAAGATCACATTTGTAAATGACCAGCTGATGTTTTAGTATGAAGGGCACTGTAACATAAGTTTCAGTTGATTCATTGTCAGAAATTAAAGTAATAACTGGCCCTATGTTGCTAATGGAAAATACTTTGCTATTGTTAAAGTACAAAATTTGTAATACACATAGAATGCTTCCATTTCTTAAAATGAGATTTTATTCAAAGAGGACTGGTTATGAACTCACCAAGTCAGGAGAGAGTAGGTGGAGATTGCCAAAGGCATTTTGTCACTTTACTGGTGTTCTGAAGTGGGTTTGTTCACTTTGTGATAGCTCATGGAGCTAGACCCTTGTAGTTTGTATGTTTTTTTACATGTGTGTAACTCTACCTAAACCATTTGAAAATTTCATCTCCTTGAAGTTATTTAACATAAGAAAATGTTGATCATGTTGGAAACTATAATAAATTAGATAGTTTTGAAATAGCACATGCAGTATACCATGTTGGAAAATACATGTGTTCACGCAGGCACAAAAAACATGGAATATGTACACCACCAATTTCCTAGAAGTTAATATTGTACTGTGCAGCTATAACTAATACTAGTGGCCCAGTGCACGAAATTCATGCACATTAAAAGGGAGTTAATTAGAGGAAATATTTTAATATTGCTACTTGCCCTTTATAAAAGAAGTGTCGGAGGCAAAAGAAAATTAGTAAAATGTATATGAAAATCTTCCTCCCGTCAGAGTCTGGGGCACGCCATGGGACCCAGAGTCAAGTCCCCGCCCACCCATGTGCACTTTGAAATCGCGTGAGACCCAGACACGGCTGGCCCCACCCCTGTCAAGCCCTGTAGGGCGGGGCCACAGCCTCAGGTCCCCTGGTTCAACACCAGGCTGGGGGCACAGCTTCAGGTCCCCTGGCCCGGTACCGGGAGGGGGAGCGTGGCCTCAGGTCCCCCGGTGCAGCCTTAGGTCCCCTGGCCTGGCACTGGGGCAGGAGGCGTGACCTCAGGTCCCCCAGCCCCAGCACAAGGGTGTAAGGACATGAGGGTGTGATGACAATTTGTATATTAGCTCTTTATTATATAGGATAGTTATAGATAATGCCATATCTTTACATATAAAACTTCTTATTTTTTTACAGCTTCCACATTTATGCATATTTCATCAGTTTTCTCTTGATGGTATTTAGGTTATTTCTAAACTTACTCTCCTAAATAGTGTTGCACTGAATAATCTTGTACACACAACATACTACATATTTGCAAATACATCTGCAAAATAGTTTCCTGGGAGTAGAACTGTTGACTTAAAGGAAATATACATTTGTTATATTGGCACCCATGGCCAAATGGTCCTTCATAGATACTGTCTCAATTTATGCTCCCATAAGCAATATACAAAAGTATCTATTTCCACATTAAACCTCAGTGCAGCTTGTATTTATTCCTTTATACCCCAAAACTTGCTTACTTCAGAAAATGTAAAAACCACACAACAAACCAATATTTTTGGTGGCATTATAAATGATCCCCTCCTCTTTTGTTGTTGTTGTTTTCTGTGTTTTTAAAAAGATTTTTAAATTAACAGGAAAAAGCCATGTTGCAGAACAGTGTGTATAATAAACTAACTACCATAGTGTAAAAAATGTTGGGAAAGAATACAGGTATGTAGTTACTTATAAGCATAGAAGTTCTCTAGAAGTTGAGATAACACACACACACACAATCCATGAATCAGAGAGATATTTCCCAGTTTCAAGCTTTATTAAAAATGGCAAGGGACTACCAGGGGTGGGCAAACTTTTTGACTCGAGGGCCACAATGGGTTCTTAAACTGGACCAGAGGGCCGGAACAAAAGCATGGATGGAGTGTTTGTGTGAACTAATATAAATTCAAAGTAAACATCATTACATAAAAGCTTACAGTCTTTTTTTTTTAGTTTTACTCATTTCAAACAGGCCAGATCCAACCTGTGGGCCGTACTTTGCCCATGGCTGGACCATCAAAATACTCAGATGATGCAGGGAGGTCTGTGATGTCATGGGGCTCCCTCCCTCACCCATCATCTAGAGATGTTTTCCATAAGTGCAATGCACAGGATCACCACTCACATTTTATGATGAAGATTCTCCATTTTATAGAGTATAACCTACTTGACATCTCCCCTGAGGCCCACCAAAGCTTCTGGTTCTATTTACTATAGGCTATCTTCAGTCAGGGACTACGTAAGGGCCTCTCAGAAACAAAGACTCTTCCTTTTAAACAATTGTCAGTCCATTCTGAGGCCCAAATGAAGAAGTTAGATCAGGTTCCCTTGGGGGCATGTTCCCTCTAAAGGAAGTGAGTAGATCTCGGACAGCTAATTAGCTCCTTCCTCCCAGCAAGAACACAACAGTCTCTCAGGGAAGTTAGAGGCTGGGAATGGGGTAAAATAGAGCTTTTAAATGGATTATCCCTTTGGTCCATGTCAATGTCTTACCTATTAAAAATGATTATATAAATACAAATAGCAAAAGTAATAAATGAGAAACATGCAGTTTATAACCAATGGAACCTGATATTTCTGAATTCCTATGTTGTTCACGTTCAGAGAAAATGCTTCTATGCTATAGTTAAACATTGCCAATTTAATTTTGGTAATGGAATATTTGGCACAGGGAAGGCTGGGAGCAAGGAAGAGAAAATAACAAGATTAAAATCCTTTGGCTAAGAACAGTACTGATCCTTGTGTTTGGTTTTGGAGCTCTGCCTAATAACAGCCTATTTTTCTCCTAAAATATATTAGTGGATTTTATGTGCTTTCTGAATATATTAATGACATTTCCATTTTTAAGTTTGAGCGTTGAAGTTTGAGTTTTCTGAAGTAATATCTAGGCTTCAGGATATTATCATACTAGGCTGTCTTTGTCACTTTATTGGCTTAACAAGACATAACTATTTTGCCTCAGGTACCGAGATGGGATATTACAGATCTAGGACTTGGGTTGGATTCGGCCTGCCACTTGCTATTTATGTGACTCCAGCGTCACTCAACTTCTCAGCTTCACTAATATCACTCCCATCAGTAAAATGGGATATTAATGTCAACAGTTTTAGCCTAGGTTCCTGGGAAAACAGAGCCTGAGGCCACATTAAAAGCACTGATACTTAATTTAAGTGAGTAAATGCGCGCGCGCGCGCGCGCGCGCGTGTGTGTGTGTGTGTGTGTGTGTGTGTGTGTGTGGTATACATGCATGTGCACAAAGGAGTAAGGGAAAGGAGGGAAGTGAGGCACAAGGAGGTACAGAGCCAGAGTAATCAGCAGATATGTGTCTTCCTGGCACATGGATCAGACCAGTCCATTGGAGGGAGGAAAACAAGGAAAGATATGGGCTGGCCTTCCCCACAGGTCAAAGTTCGCATCAATGGAATGTAACCCTTCTATGGTGCCAAGTGGCTTCATTTGGCCCCTTCAGCTGCCTCTTGGGATGCCATATCCCAGGCCCTGTGGCATGATAGTTCAGCAAAATCCTCAAGTGTTTTGGAGGAGTCAGAGCTAATGGGCCTGCCTGATTGCTTTAGGTGTGGCCTTGAGAAAGGTTCCAGCCTTCGTGGGACAAGTGACTGCCAGCCCCAGGCTGTGTGCGTGAGCTGCAGTGGAGCTGGCATGCGTGGAAGGTGGCTGGTGTCCAGAGAAGTGAGGATGTGCATAATAACATCTGCATCCAGGATACCCACTTTTCCTCTGTGTGTGTGAGAGATGGTGAAATAAAATAAACTGTGTTTCAGGCCTGACGCATTGAAGCGTTCAACAGTGCCAATTCCCTCAAATGGTTGTAACAACTATTATTTATCTCCTTGAGATATCATTACAGTTAAGGATATGTTAGATATGTTTACTGGTATCCTTGGAACACTCAAAAGAATCTTTTAAAAGTTGCTAAAAGTGTAGATTCTAAAAGTTCTCATCACAAAGAAAAAACGTTTTTTCCTTTTTTTGAATTTATATGAAATAATGGATGTTGACTAAACTTATTGTGGTAATCTTTTCACAATATATAAAAGTCAAGTCAGCATGCTGTTCACCTTAAACGTATACCATGCTATATGTTTATTCTGTCTCAATAAAATTGAAAAATTCCTTTTAACTTCAACAATTAACAATATTTTGCCAATATTGCCTTGTTAATATCTCCCTACACAAATTTTAAAGCAAATCCTTGGTGTGATAATACTTTACCCACAAAAGCATCAAATTTTTATCACTAACAAATAAGAACTTACAAAATACATTGTTATCATATCTGACAAAATGAACAAAATTGCTTCATACCATCTAATACACAGTCTGTTCAAATTTCCCCAATTCCTTGACTGCCTTTTAACTGTTAATGTGATTAGGTTACAGAACTAAGTCAACACATTGCATTTGGTTGATAAGTCCTCACGTTTCTTTTATACAATCTATGTTTTGAAGAAACCTATTCATTTGCCCTGTAGTCGTTCCCCATTTGTAATTAGGATAAGTTAATCAAATCTACCCCCATCCTTAATCTCTAGTAATTACTGATCTGTTATTGGTCCATAGAATGTTGCATTTGCCAGTATGTTGTCAAATGGAATCAGAGCATGAAGCCTTTTTATTGTGACTTGTTTCACATAACATACTGTGTTTGAAATTCTGTCATGTTGCTGTATCAAAACTCTGTTATTTTCTATTGCTGAGTGTATTCTATTGTTACTATATCCTTTTCTAATTAAGGGCCATTTGAGTTATTCCCAGTTTGGGGCAATGGTGAATAAAAGTAATATATACATTAGCATATACGTTTTGGTGAGAACTTAGGTTTTCATTTGATTTGAATAGGATTTCTGGGTCAAATAGTGAGGGTATGTTTAACTTTATAGGGAACTGCCAAACTGTTTTCCCTAGTGGCAACACCATGTTGCATTCTCATGATCAGTGTACAAAAATTTGACTTGCTGCATATCCTCACCAGCACTTGGAATTGGCAGAGTTCTTGTTTGTTTAGTATTTTAGTCATTCTAATAGTTATGTAGTGGTATCTCATTGTTCTAATTTGCATTTCCCTAAAATGTTGAGCACATTTTTATTTGTTTATTTGCCATCTATATGTCTTCTTTGGTGAAGTATTTATTCAAATCTTTGCCAAATTGTATTGGGTTATTTTGTTTTCTTATTGTTGAGTTCTTTATATATTTTGGATATGTCATTTTTTAGACAAGGAATTAGCAAATGCGTTTTTATCAGTTTGTGGCTCATCTTTTCATTCTCATGACAGTTTCTTTCACAATGGAAAACTTTTAATTTTGATGAAATCAAATTTATAATTTTTCTTTTACAGATTATGTTTTTGGTGTTGGATCTAAGAACTATTTACCTCACTCAAGGACACCAACATTTTCTCCTATGTTTTCCTCTAAAAGTTTTATTAAGTTAATTTTTTTTTGTATAGGGTGTGAAGGATAAATCAAGGTTCATTTTATTCCTTATGGACATCAAACTACTTCAGCATTATTTGTTGAAAAGACTAACAAATTATTTGTATTAAATTGCCATTGCATCCTTTTAAAAATCAATTAACCATATCTGTGTAGGTCTATTTCTGGGTTCTCTATTTAGTTCCATTGGTCCAGGTGCCTATCCTTTCCCCAATACCTCGTGAACATAGAAGGGATGATGCTGTTTCTCCATGAAGTTGGCCAGCTAGCAGGCTCCTGCTGTCTTTTCCTCCAGCCATCCTCAGGATGTGACTTCAATCCTTCCAGGTATAGATAGGCTGCCTGGTCAGCAGGTTCACTGCAGGCAAGGGGAAGGGTCATGGGCCAAGGTCCTTTTTTCAGGAGAAAAATAGCACTTTATTTTGTTAAGTCACTGAGGTGGTGCTTCCTGTTAAACATTAACCCAATTCTTCGGATGCTTTATTACTTTCATCATGTATATCAAGGTGCATTGTTATGATTCATTTCCTTCTTAAACCCTCAAAGTACACACAGAGCCTAACAGCCCAGCCTAACCTCTCAGCATGCACTGTGGCTGGGCACATAGTGTGCTTGAGGAAAAGCAAAAACCGCAGGTTCCTGGAGGTGAATAAGCAAGAGGGAGGGTGGTAGGAGGTAATGTCAGAAACTTGTGCTGAGGACATCCTGCGAGTGAAGCTTTGTAGGCCAGCGGAATGAGTTAGCTTTTACTCTGGGACAAATGGCGAGCTATTGCAGGGTTTTGAGCAAATGAATGTCATCACCTTGTCATGATGTAACAGGGTCGCTCTGACAGTAATTCCATAATTGACTCTAGCAGTGGCTCCCAAAGGTTAGACTTATCTGAAAGGCTCATAAAATTCACAGATTGCTGGCTTTCATCCCCAGAGTTTCTGATCTAAGAGGGATGGGATGGAGCCTGAGAAGCCGCATTTCTAACATGTGACCAGGGATACTGATGCTACTGGTCTGGGTACCACATTTGGAGAACGGCTGCACTGTAGGGAGTAAGTGTGGTAGCAGGAAAGCCTTTACACTCCTTCTTTCACTCTAATAAATATGGTTACATGGCACTTTAAAAAGTCAAACAGAAAACAGCTTTCTTCTTATCTGCAGTCATTCTTTTCTTGACTTTTCTAACAGTGGAAAAACTCCAAAAGAGTGAATTGAACATTGTTGTGCCACTTCATAGCAACAATCTAATTTTATTCTCTTTGGGTTACTGCCAAAAATTTAATTAGCTACATTATCCAGGGTCATTAATAGTTTGCCTACTTACTCTGCGGGACAATGGGTTTTTGAAAGCTGCTTCTGAGAATCAACTGAAGCGTCCTTGTGCCCTCTGTGGGAGCAGGCATTGTTGCTAAGACTCTAGATACATGAATTTGGATATTACCAGAAAAGACTGATGGACTCTACCCTGGAATGACCTCACTGTGATAGCATCCAGAGCCAAGGTTCAATTGGGGAAATATATGAGGAAATCTTGAGATAGTCTAAACTGTATATAAATGTTATTTATTGTTATTGTTATGATAAAATAAGTCTGAGTCCGTGGAACAGTTTGCGTCATTAGTAGCGTGATGATTTTGTGTGTGTGCGCATGTGTGTGCATGTGCATGTACGTGTGTGTATATGTGATGCTAGTTGGCTTTAGGACAAGAGAAGTCTGATACAACTTCTTCACTAGTTTTTAAAAACACTGTGTCATTAGTGTATTCAACAGTATTAACATTTTGAACGAGATTTTTAAAAAATATATCTTTATTGATTTCAGAGAGGGAGGGAGAGGGAAAGAGAGATAGAAACATCAATGATGAGAGAGAATCATTGATTGACTGCCTCCTGCATGTCCCCTAATGAAGATCAAGTCCACAACCCAGGCATGTGCCCTTGACCGGAATCAAACTTGGGACCCTTCAGTCCGCGGGCTGATGCTCTATCCACTGAGCCAAACCAGCTAGGTGAACCAGATGATTTTTTGTGGGGGGTTGTCCTATGCATTGTAGGAAGTTTAGCAGCATCCCTGGCCCCTACCCACTCAGTGATGGCAAACCTCTGACACGCGTGACACACGAACTCATTTTTTTGGTTGATTTTTCTTTGTTAAATGGCATTTAAATATATAAAATAAATATCAAAAATATGTCTTTGTTTTACTATGGTTGCAAATATCAAACATTTCTATATGTGACACGGCACCAGAGTTAAGTTAGGGTTCTTCAAAATGCTGACACGCCGAGCTCAAAAGGTTCGCCATCACTGCACTAGATGCTGGTACCGGGTACCACCTCCTCAGTTCTAACAATCAAAATTACTTTTAAACATTGTCCAACATCCCCTGGGGGCAAAATTGCTGCCCCACCCCCCCACCCCGCACCCGTGGAGACCCCTGTTTATATATAGTTATTTATGTCTTGCTTAAGTCATAACAAAGAAAAATAGTACTCAAGAACAGTGGTCTTGTTCAAATAGTATTCAATGTTCTCATTGTCACCTAATTGGACAATTGCCCTTGAGAGATGCTAAGTGAGAGATGCTTAACTACAGGAGAGCAAGGGAGTTATTTATAGTGCAGTCGCAGATAGCAGAACACCTAACAGCAAACAAGTTGAGTTATCCACTAAGGTGACTGGGTGAAGATTTTCCCACTCCCTGAAGGCCTCTGTGCTCTGCACCTCTATTTCCACTTTTTGGCCCTGTTCCTCTCCCAACATAGCCACTGACACAAAAGCACAGCCACCATAGAAAAAACCACTCTGGGAAAAGACGGGAGTTTGCCCCTAGAGTAAATAAGCAAACTATTAATGGCCCTGGATAATGTATGTAATTAAACTTTTCAGTAACCAAGAGAATCAAATTAGGTTGTTGCTTTTAGGGAGAGATGGGCGTCTTTATTTTTTCCCAATCAGTCTGAAAAACTGATTGAACATCAAGGAGTCATAAAAACGCTAAACTGTAACCTCCCGCTTAGTTCTCTGGTGTGGCCAAGGAAACATGGCGCACAGTTATAGATAATATAGATTTAGAAAGTCTCAGTGTCTTGCTGCTGTTGTTATTTTTAAAGTACAAATGTGGTGTTCAGCTTAAGGTGCATGACAAACTGGGGAACCCTTTCTTACTTATTGGTAAGAAAAGAGCTAACATCAGCATAGGTTGTAACTCCAAGAAAGATAAAAAACTATTGTTGAATACATATGTATGTATAAAATAAATGTATAGGTATACAATAAAAACTTGCATTTTTATATGTACATAAACAACTTGAAATAGTTTAGACTTACAGAAGAATAGTAAAAATAACACAGATAGTTCCTATTTGCCCCAAACCCAGGTTCTCCTACTATAAACATCTTACAATTAGCAAAACCAGGAGAGCAACATTGGTACAGCATTATTAACCAAGCTGCCTTATTTGAAATTCACTAGCTTTTCCATTAATGTCCATTGTCCTGTTTCAAGATCAAACTCGAAATTCTACATTGCATTTAGTTGAGATGTCTGCGTGGTTTCTTCCCATCCATAATAGTTTCTCAGTCTTTCCTTGTATTTCTTTTGACCTTGGCAGGTAGAATATTCCTCACTTGCATTGATGTGATGTTTTCTCAAGTTTAGATTGAGGTTCTGCATTTTGGGCAAGAAAACACCACATGCTGTGACCTTCTCAGAGCATTCTATCAGGGCATTTGAGATGAAAATGTGTCTTATGATCAATTACTTTTATCCTTATTCATTTTGTTAAGGTGGTATCGGCCAGGTTTCTTCTCTATCAAGTTACTGAGGTTTTTTGTTTTTTTTTTCTATAATTAGCTAGAGGCCCGGTAGGGTCCCTAGGCCTGGCCGGTGATCAGGGCCTATCAGGGCCTTCTGGCTGCCAGCCGCTGTCTTCCTTTGTTCTGCGCCGCCCCCTCGTGGTCAGTGCACATCATAGCGTGCAATCGGTCTCCCGGTCGAATTCCCGTGGGGACAATTTGCATATAGGCTTTTATATGTATATATTAATCCTACCAGACCTGAGGCCCTGAACCTAACTGTCCCCTATACCTTGGCTCCTGAGCATTAAAGAGAAAAAACCAACATGACATAGAAAAATGTTAGTTATATGCAAACAAGCGGTTAGAATAAGATAGAACTTGGAGACATTGTAGAACATAGGTCTACCTTTCATCTACCTTTCATCTAGCGCCAATATTCCACGTTTGTGTGGAAATTACCGAAAAATCGGTACAGCAGTCTGATAGGGTTAATATCTTGAGGAAGACACTTTGAGACGATGCAAAGATTGTGCCTGTAACAACTATTTCTCTGGTGTTTGCCTTGTCTTCTAGCTGCTCATTCCTTCTACATTTATTAATTAGAAGTCTTCTCTAGACAGAGCTTTCCATTCTCTCCCACTTATTTATTCATTCATCTATTTATTCTATAAGCATGAATGCATACAGATTCTTCGGTTCCATAATCCAATACAACCATTATTTGTCTAGTTGCTGAAACTGACCTAGCTTCCGCTGTTGGGGTTTTTTTTTTCAAGTCAGTGCCTGTGTCTTTACGGCATGCCCACATCTTTTTCTGAGCATTTCCTTATTTTTTTGGCACACAAGAGATTGTAGGCTCATTTTGTATTTTAAAAGTGTATCTCCTTTTATTCTCATTTTAAAATGTAAGGTGAAAAGGATATTTCATACAGTTAAAAAATAACTAAAATCTACAAAAGCCAAATAAGTATCCCAAAATTTATATATATATATATATATATATATATATATATATATATATATATATATATATAGTGGAGTGAGAGGAGTGAGATGGTAGAATTGAAAAGAAAATATGGAAGGAACATATAGAAGAGCAATGCAAATGACACATGAAGAAGCAAGTGAGCTTGAGAAGACAAATAAAGTTAGTGGGACCAGAGAGAAAAGTATATTTTAAAAAATTAAATAACTAAAACATAATAAATGGAAAAAGAAAAATAATTGGAAAGGAGAAATGCAATAAAAATTTTAAACAAAAGTAATTTACATTTGAATTTATATAACATTGGGCACTATGTAAAATTAAATTAAATACATTATTTGCATTATGATAACATTTATAAAACTTGGGAAAATTCCAATCTTTTATTGCTCAGGTTCTTTTAGTTATAGAATTTGTGAAATTTATGAATGACTACCTTCTCTGAGATAAAAGATAATTTGATTATCTTTTTTTAAATGTGGAAAAAATGGCCACAGGATTTCCTAAGGCATTCTTTCAACTATTATTATCTGTTGCAAGACTAAGCATTGCTGAGCCACCATCCATGCTTCTTTTGGTTCTCTCCCTGAAGGTAATAATCTGAAATTCTAGTTTTGGGCTCTAGAGCTGGTGTCAATTCCTCAATCCTTGGGAATTGATGGTTTTGCCTTCCCAGTTTTGTGTCTGCTACTTCTTTCTTCTAATCTAGACTTCTCCCCTGGGCAGGAACTCTGGGCTCTAGGTGAAATTCACTTTCATCTTTCTTCTGCATCACTTGGAATATAAAAGGATGGTTCATCTCTACTGAGAAAGAGGGGGGTGGGGGGGAATGTATGTAAAGGAACCAAACTAGCAAACCTGCTGGCCCCTTCCCCAACCCAACCCTGGGCATACAAGACCAATAGACCTGAAACACTAACCTCAAATCTCAGAAATTCCTAAAATAGACAAAGTTTATCCGTTGTTTTTTGGCATGTGCCAACACGTTTGTCATTGCTCACAAGTGTGTGGATCAACCGAGAAGTTCTGCACTCCTTTGCTGGTCAGCTGGGCCAGCTACCATCGCCTCATCACATATCTGGCCAGTGGTGCTGGCTGTTAGTGGGACAATGGGGTGCCTGGGCCAAATGCTTCTCATCATCCAGCAGGCTTCTAAATTAATTGTCTGGGGGAAAATAATAAAAATGCCCAAATTAGCACAAATAATTTAAAAAATTGTCACTAAGAAGCACTAAGAATGCTCCATGACTCTGAGGTGAGTTATACACATTTTGAGTAAAGAATTAATCTCTGTTTTAAAATGAAACCCTATTAATATTTTAAAATGTTTGTTCTTTTTGACTTAACTCTCAAATCCCAAAGCAGTTCCAATCAAAAACCCCACAGGATATTTTAAGATACTGAAAACTTATTCTTAAATTTATGATCAAAGAAATGGTTGTATTGATTTTGAAAAAAAGAAGAGATAAGAGGGAGGACATGCCAAACTAGCCATGTGAATGCTGCTTCAAAAGGGTCTCTGTTCTAGATAGGAATTCTCCATAGGGAAAGAACTCTAGTCTCTAGGTGAAATCCCTTTTCACCAGAAAGAAAGACGTGCAACAAAGCCGTAGTAATAAGAACAAACTTCTGGGACCATATAGAGAGCTAATTTAAAAAAAAAAAAAAAGATTCAAGTGTATATGGAAACTTAGTCTTAGGAGTGACACCTCTAATCAGTAGGGAATGATGACTTGTTTACTAGAACATGTGGTGTTAAGGAAACTAGATAAACATGTGGAAATAAGGTTGGATCCCTTCCTCACACTATATCTTCATTGAGTTAGGAGTGGGGAAGGGCTTAAGAAATACTCAAAAAAGCACACACCATTAGGTAAAAATATAGATGTATTTGCCTAAAAAAAGTAATTAAGAGTTCCTGTTCAATGTAGTACATCATTGACAAAGTTTAGAAGAAGTTAAATGCTCTGTCAAAAATCTCACTCATAAACAGAATAAATCTAATGAACAAAATAAGCTGATTAACAAAATAGATCCAGAGACATAGATGCATGGGACAGACTACGGAATCTCAGAGGGAAGATGGGTCTTTGCATAGCCCATGGACACAGACAATAAGGTGAAGGCCTGGGATTGGGGGCGGGGGTGGGCTAGAAGAGGTCAATGGGGAAAAATGGGAACATATGTAATACTTTCAACAATAAAGATTTTTTAAAGTCCTATAAGATATTAATACCAATAATATGCAAGCACATAAAATAAAAAGTGGACACCCAATAGGAAAATAGCCAAAATATCTGAATAAGCCATTTATGGTAGAGACAAAAACAGTTAGCAAGGATATGAGGAGATACCTTGCCAAATTGGAAATCAGATTAATAGAATGCAACAATAATGATCATATCTTTTTGGCAAAAAAGAAATAACATTAAATTTAAAACCCAGTGATATTATTTCAAGTGTTAACAAGGATATGGGGAGTGGGAGCCCTCGTGCACTCCTAGTGCAAGTTTGGAAAGTGCAGTATTCAGAAAAGAAATAATTCATTATTTTATGAAATTATATTTGTAAAGTCACCCCTGACAATAGAAATAATAGAAATTCCTGCATAAAGGGTCATATGATGCAAAAATGCTGATCTAAGTGTTACTGTGTTACCAAGAGTAAGGAACAATCTGGTCGTCTATCACTAGAAAACAAAGGAAACAAAAAGTAATGGACACTGTGTGGTTATTAGACACCAAGAACTAGAAGTAGAAACAGTAAAGGGAGGATTCTAAAAAGAGTTTGGGGTGACACTAAGAAACGGAGTGAGATCTGGGGCAAAACACTGGTGGTGGAAATGAGGGTGAAAAACTAAGATAAAATAAGTGAGGGGCTTTGCAGGAAGTACTGATAGTATCCCAAGAATAATGTGCCTGTTTGCTTTAACTCTGCACCCAGCTGAACAAAAGTAAACACTGGCATTTTTCTCCACTGCAGATGTGTAGCCTGTCTTACTTAGAATGTCCTTTCTCCGACATCCACATGATAGATGAAAATTAAAGCCAGGGCCAAAACAAGTTTCCATCCTATATATGTCCTGTTTTTATAGTCAACAGCATTTTTAAAAAATCATTTTTATTAGTATAATTATAACACACATGCTTATAATTTTAACATAAATCAGGAAACCCAAGGAGAAACATACTTGGCCTTTCTCACAAGGTTGAGTTATGGGTCTTCCAAAGCTTAACTGGTATGTCTTAATATAATGCCAAAATAATTTATTTTTATCTTATCTTTTAGGTTGGTGATTTTCACTGAATCTGCTGATCATTCTAATTGCTATCAAAATCAGGAAAACAAAGCTCAGAAAAAAATGTCCTATAACTTCAAATAGTTTAAATAAAAATGAAGAAGTTAAATAGTTTAAATAAAATTTATTGGTAATTTTTATATTTTTATTTAAAAGAAAATATTATATCTAAAGCAACAAATACCCTTTATTTGTTAAGAGGAAGATGAAGTGCTCGCTTCAGCAGCACATATACTAAAATTGGAACGATACAGAGAAGATTAGCATGGGCCCTGCGCAAGGATGACACGCAAATTCGTGAAGCATTCCATATTAAAAAAAAAAAGAAAAGAAAACAAAGAGGAAGATGAAAATTTTTCCTGAAATGATAACAGGGTTGTTTTTTTTTTAACGAAGTGAAATGACACACAAGCAAGTTTTGTATTCTATTAACATGGTTTCCTTCCACTCTTTTTAAAAATCTAAATAAGGAAGCCTATAATTAATATGTGAACACCCCAAATCACTCACTCTACTGTATACTGACCAAAAACAAAGAGAGAAAATTGCATCCTATGGCATTTGGTTCCTGAGGATGAATGAACCTGAAGGCTCCCTTATAGGCCAGGTTCTAAAATTGTTCTGATTGGTTCAAGCTGATTTTTAGGATTTGTGCCACTAGATGGCAGTAGAGTTTATAACTACACAGTCAATTCAAGCAGGCTGTGGGATCTTTTCATTGCTATACTATTTGTTAATTTGATTTCTTTATTTTAAATTATTCTTTACTAGAGGCCCGATGCACAAAATTTGTGTAAGAGTAGGACTTCCTTTCCCCGGTTTCCGGCACCGGCTTCCCTCCGGCACCTGGGGCCTGGGCTTGTCTAGCAGCCCTGGCTTCGTCCGGAAGGTTGTCCAGAAGGACATCTGGTTTAATTAGCAGATTATGCTTTTATTATTATAGATTATACAAACGTAATTATTACTCAGATAACTGCTAGGTACTATTAACTTTTAGAGTCTTGTCTCTATTTCTTTGTGTAATCTTTAATACCTCACATAAGCATTATATATTTTTAAAATGATATGTAATGCTACATATATTACATATACATATAAAATATAAGGTAAAGGTAAGCGTTAAACAGCAATACATGCACCTTTTCTCACTGTCTTATAAATCAAGTTGAATTCCAGGACTTGCTGACCTTCACACATGGATAGCAATTTTTTGTTTACCCATTTAGTAGTTTGACAAATAGCAACAACTTAATATATGTGAAATAATCTATTGTAGTCACTTGGCTCTCACCTTCTCCTTAATTCTACTTATGCAAATGATAATCATTTCAAAAATATGCTATTTCTTCAAAATGACTATTGAACTTGACAATGGTAATGGTATCAAACTCAGTTATTACACTGAATTGAATCTTTGTTGCATTTACTAAAATAATCATATTCCTACACTTGTTTTAGAAGTTTCCCTGTCATCGTCATCAAACACACAGGGAGAGGGAAAAAAAAAAATTTACCTTACTCAAGTGTCTAAAATCAGATGAAGCTGCAATGGATTATGTGATTATAAATGAGAGATAGAGTGAATATCACATCCCCCTTGTTCTTGTGACTTCCTGTTTTCTAACTTGGAAAAGTCACTCCACATCACTTAATAGCCATTTAACAAAAGAGGCCCACTTACTTATGCGAGGGATGCATACAATGTTTAGTCAATGGCTCTATTTTTTCTATATTGTCCTCTCCTTCCCAGAAAGCTGGCCATCTCTGACCCAGGCCTGAGTTTTGGAGCGAACTTTAATATGTACCCAAGTTCTTCTCACTCTGTGGTCCCTGCTCTGAGCCTGGAGACACCAGCACCAGCTGCCATGCTCCCACTCAGAGGTCTGGGTGCCCGACTCCGGGCCCCTCATCCAAGCCCACTGGCCAGTAACACCCCCCCCCCCCGGCTCCCCCCACAGAGGTCTGAGGTTCAGCTCCACCATGTCTCTTTTTAATTTCTTATTTTTTTTAGTCCGGCACTTTCCTTTTTACTCCCTTAGCTTTGGGGCTGCTAAATTACTTCCTGCAGTTGCTAATTCGGTGATACCTCTTTCTTTTCTTTTTCATTTTACTTATTCAGTGCTGGTTTAACAGTTCTTTATATTGAATTTCTCACTGCCAACTAAACGGGCATGGTTTCTGTCCGCTGAGTAGACACTGACTGATAAATCCTTCCTTTGCCTGAAATGCTCTTCCAATCTTCTATTGAAATCTTGGTAAATGTTTCATCCCAGATAGTAAGAAGTGAACTGATACATAGTCAACATTTATCTTTCTTCTGAAATTAAAATAGACTCCAAATGACAGGATAGAAAAACACAAGGGAACATTGAGCAAACATGCTAAGTTATTTTGACAAAGTATATATATCTTGATTTGATAGTGAAAGCTGTATCGTCACGACTATTATTACTTAAGCTGGGTGGAAAAACACAGCTCCACCACTTGGAAAATGGGAAGGCACTTTGACCCTGAAACTGGAAGCATCAAGTGTCCCATAAAACAGTGAAAGCAAGCTGGCGATGTCCGAGTTGTTCTGTTACATTGTCCATAAAGTTAGCCACGGCCCCTTGTGTTTCATGTAATTTCTTGCCTCTCAGAGACCAAGGCAACCATTTGGACCATTTCATTCTTATTCAACAGCATGTCTTTCTCAAAGAGTAGCCACTGTTTAGTTGGGAACAAGTTGTCAGAGGAAAATTAAATTAACTGGGATAAAGATTCAAGTATTAAGATTTCTTATCTGTTTTGATAGCTTCTGTTTATCTGTAATATTTCCCAGACAATGAACTAGAATAAATGGCTCAGTTTTATTGTGTTTGGTTTAATGAAATGCCCTAGCTTGTTTTTCTTATTATAGCATATGTTACCATGGCTACTATATTTTTGAAAATTCCGTTTTTGTCTCATGATGAACATACCTGCTTTTTTCAAATGAGCTTTCCCCCCAAAATTACATAAATAATACTTGCTTTTCTAAAAAAAATCAGAAGATACATCAGATTATATGGAAGAGAGTAAAGACCACCTAAAATGGCATCACCCTACCTCATTATGCATTCACATTAATTTACATACTTTTATGTAAAATCTCTGATAGAAACTTCTTTTTTTTTTTTAGAACCAGGCTAATGTAATTTATTCTCCAACAGATGGTTAAATAACCCATCCAACTTCCCCCACCCCTCGAGACAATAGATATGGCCTCCAGGTGGGGACCTTGGAGTTTGGACTACAAGTTCATGGGTCTTCTTATCTTTCTCAGTTGAAATTCATAATGAAACATTTTCACCTTAGAATGGGTTGTGATTACAGTGCCTGACCTTATGCCTTAGTACTGAGATTAGCAAAGAGAGACTAAATGTTTTAGACTTTGTGGGCCATACTGCCTCTGTTGCATCTATTGCTGGCATCATAGAGTTGAAACTAGCCATAGACAATATATAAATGAGTTCTAATAAAACTTTATTTGTATAAACACATGGAAGACAAGATTGGGACCATAGGGCCATAGTTTGACATCTGCTCTGTGAGGTCGATCACACCCACCTTTGGATGGAAAAGGGAGATGGCTTAGTTCTTTTGTGTTTCATGGTCAGGTGCTTATGCTCTATCTTTCCAACTTTTCAAATGGAGATTATTCTCTGATAAGGAAGCTATAACCTTACTAGGATTTTAGAAATGCATTACATCTCTCTGATGTAGGCTATCAAGAGACTCCACACAGAAAATGTATCTATCCCATATACATCTGGCACTATGGGGTCTGCTGTGTTATGTGGCCCAAGTGGCAGGACAGCTGCAACCGTACCCTGTACCTAGGAGAGTCCTTTCTTTCCCTGAATCCTATTAAAAATAGTCTTCCAGGTATCCCCCAACATAGAGCAGCGTTCCCAAATGTGATATATGCTGCCTTCAAAACCCAAATTGTCCCAGCAAGCACTGAGTCTCCTGGTCAGTGGTGGAAGGTGGGAAATTCAACCTGTTCTTTACCTCAGAGGAGACAATCTGGTATCCCATAGACTGCTGAATCCTCCACACCTACCAAAGTGACTGGATCCTGATTTTTCATTGGAGGTACCTCTTACTGTATGAAATACATGTAACTAATTAAGGAATATAAGATAATTGTAGTTCATGGTTATCGGATTTGATTAATATGATATCATCAACATAGCAAACTTGCTTATTGTTTTATGGAAAATCTTTTCTCTTTCGAAACTCATCATGAAGTCATAGCTCTGTTTAAAGATTCAACCAGTTTCGATGGGCTCTATCTGGTCTAATTTATGCATTTTTTTAGATGCTCAGCTTTTCATTATTTATCCTGTGGGAATATTTTCAGCTGGCTTCTTTGAGTTTTTAGCATGCAAACATAATGAAAAGAAGTTTGTTAGTTCTTTTTCATGTATAAGATGCTCAGCTTGTAGCAGATTTTAAAAAGGACAACAGCAATGGAAAAGATTCCTTATTTCTTCAAGGTAATTCCCCCAAATCTCAACTGCCTATACCATAAACTTCCAAGACAGTTCTTCAACATGCTATTTGAACCTTCTGAAATAAAGTTTGATATAAAGATCCAATGCACTGCATGCACTATTCTTGTAATGATGCCAAGGGTCCAGATATCCCTAACCATCCCAATAACATGTAACCAAACCTCAATTCAGATTGTTTCCCAATCCAGTTTCAGAATCTTATCCAACTTGACCATGGAAGGATATCTCCTTTGGTCCAACACAATGAAGCCCTTGATTGAAGATTAATTTCCAATATGACCTGCTCAATGTCTCTGAGTTGGCTAATTCTGCCTTATTTGTCCCTAAAACTCTCCATGCTCTCTGAAAATAGCTAGATGTTCTGACCCTAGAAACTTTTTTTTTAAAAAAAACATATTTTATTGATTTTTTACAGAGAGGAAGGGAGAGGGATAGAGTGTTAGAAACATCGATGAGAGAGAAACATTGATCAGCTGCCTCCTGCACACTCCCCACTGGGGATGTGCCCGCAACCAAGGTACATGCCCTTGACCGGAATCGAACCTGGGACCCTTGAGTCCGCAGGCCGATGCTCTATCCACTGAGCCAAACCGGTTAGGGCCCTAGAAACTTTTTTTATGCCACTTTGCCCATCAGCATGGTTAAGCCTGAGAACATAATTTTGAAGGAAAAAAAAAATGCAGGTTGCAAAAAAACACATATAAACTCCATTTTTTATGAAGATGGTAAATAAGTAAAACTCAGGTTTGTTTAGGGATATGTAGTTAATCTATGAAAAAAAGCAAGGGAATGACAAAACACCATAATCTTTTCCTTTCTGTCACCTCTACCTCCCCAACCCCAGTCTCATATTTCCACTCCCTAGCAGAATCTTGGCACATGTGCAGACGTGGGGGATTCAGTAGTCTATCTTGAATCTCCCTTCAATAAAGAACTTGGCAGTCAACTGAAAGCCTCCATTGACTAGAGCGGGGTTCCTCAAACTACGGCCCGCGGGCCACATGCAAATACAAATATTGTATTTGTTCCCGTTTGGTTTTTTTACTTCAAAATAAGATATGTGCAGTGTGCATAGGAATCTGTTCATAGTTTTTTTTTTTAAACTATAGTCCGGCCCTCCAACGGTCTGAGGGACAGTGAACTGGCCCCCTGTTTAAAAAGTTTGAGGACCCCTGGACTAGAGCCTAAAGGCTTCACCCTACTGTTAAGTTGCTGCTGTATTTTTGGGGGGAGACCCCAGCCAAAGACCGACCATTGCACACGACGTGGGACTCCTCCACTGGGCAATCTTGGCTCCAATGCTTCCCAGTGGGTTGGCCAAAACTTTGACAGAGCTGAATTATGGTCTATGGCTCCCTCTAGCCTGTCCTCTCTCCTCCCCCTCACAGGTGCGAGCCCCCCACAAACATCTTGCACCCTGAAGCCCATCTCAACATCTGCTTCCCAGAGGACCCAACTGAAACACCTCCTTTCTCCAACTGTTCTAATTGTAATCCAAAGACAGGCGTTAGAAGGTTTAGCATCATTTACATTACAAAAGAATGTAAATTGCTTCATAATCTCGCATGTATTTCTATTTACTATTCACTTGTCACTGAAGATAGTGGGGCTATGGCTCCAAGTCCACCTTAGAGATCTCACTCGTTATCTTCATGGCTGCGTAACTTCCATAACGTCCACAGCATTGGTGTCCCTATGTGTGTCAGTTCCCCCACTGATGGGAATTTTTGCTTTCAATCTTTTCGCATTTCAAGCAATGCTGCAGTAAACACACTTGTATATATATATTCTCATGTACCTGAAATTTTATTTCAATGAGATAGATTTTCAAAAGTAGGATTTCAAGAGCTATGCATATGTGTATTTTAAATCTGAATAAATATTGGCAGATTTCATTCCCAAAAGCCCCAAACAGTACACATCCACATCAGCTAAGTGAGAGGGTACTGTTTCTCCCACATCCCTGCCAGTAGCAGATGTAATCACACATATTTTTTCCAATCTGAGAGTTATAAAGTGAAGCCACTGTTATTTACATTTCTTCTAGAATTTCATGCATGGGTAAGGTCCCTAGTGGCTGCCGGCTGCTGGCCAGACCTTTTTTCATTCTGCGCCACCCCCTGATGGTCAGCCCGTGTCATAGCGAGTGATCGAACTCCCAGTTGCTTGAACTCTGGAAGGGACATTTTGCATATTAGGCTTTTATACATATAGACTAGAAGCCCAATGCATGAAATTCGTGCGAGGGAGGTGTTCCCTCAGCCTGGTTTGTGCCCTCTTGCAATCCAGGACCCCTTGCTCCTACCCGCCCACCTGCTTGCTCCTTACCGCTTGGCTTGCTGCTCCCTAGCACTGCCATGGAGGCGGGAGAGCACTGCTGCTGCACTCGCCAGCCGTGAGGCGGCTTCTGGCTGAATGGCGCTCCTGCATTGAGCATCTGCCCCCTGGTTGTCAGTGCACTCATAGCAACCAGTGTTTCTGGTCATTCTGCTGTAATGGTCGCTTGGCTTTTATTATACAGACAGTCCTCCGGTTACGTTGAACTCGACGTACACCGTTTCGTGGTTACATTGCCATCTCCCATTCATTTATTTAAAAAAAAGTTCCATTATTTCAACGTATGTACACATGTGCTTTATGTTTTTTATTATTTATTTACCACAAGTAAAGGTCAGGAATTGTTATCTTTCTTTTATTTTTTTTTACTGTATCACTTCATTACGGTTGTGTATGTGCTCCATGTGAGTGACGTAGGTGCTTATGTAGGTGGGTTCCGACTTACGGCGAAAATCACGTTATGTCGCGCCATAAGACTGTATGTCCAACGTAACCCAAGGACTGACTGTAAAATATAAGAGCTCTTTGAATATTATATAGTGTAACTGCATACATTTTAAATTTGTGTATAGTTAAATATGTTTATCTGTTCTTCTTTGGCTTCTTGAGTTTCTTATCTTGGTTAAAAATGTTTCTATAACTCCAGTTTTAATTTTTTGCAAATTGTTGTCTAAACTTCTTTCCATGATGCATATTGTTTTGTGTTTTCTTTTAAAATTTCTGCATTTAATCCAACTGGAATTGAATTGGTTCCATGATGTGCAGCTGGAGTCTAGACAGTTATTTTTCAGATACCCCATGATCATCTCTAAAATGCACCTTGTTCCCCCCCCTTTTTTCAATACCTCTTTGTCATCTATCAAATTCTTACATACATAGTGATGTACTGGGGGAAATTTCCAGGTTAACCTATTCTGCATTTTGTTTTTATTATAGCGGCTTTAGAGTAAGTTTATTATTTGAGAAATCAAGTTCTGAATCATTGTTTTTCTTTTTCATTGCTGCCCATCTGGTTATAATGTTTGTTCTATTAACTTATTTTATATTTCTCAATGTAACTTTATACATTTTTTACATAAGTCATTTACTGTTCTTTGCAAAATTATTCAAAAGTATTTTGTAGGCTTTGCCTCTACTATGAAGTTAGTAATTTTCTACTTTCTATTTCTACTTGGCTATTTCTATTATTATAAAATTATCTTCTAATTACCTACCTAAATTTCTTAGAAATTATGTTAATTTTAATAGGATCTCTTTTGGTTTTTTGGTGAGAAGAAATAATTGCACATATTTTTAAAATAGTATTTTATTTCCTTGATTTTTTTAATTAACTAGAATTTCTAAAGTAATAGTGAATAATTATATCAGGAAACTATCTTATTTTTTATTTTAATGGGGATGATTTAGTGCTTCATTAGTCAGAATGGTGGCCATTAGGTTTCCTTAGTTTTGTTGTTGTTGTTGTTGTTTAAGGTGTAATGTTTTATTTTATAAATAGAGCTAAGAATTTATTATTTTTAAAAATTTCCTAGATTGAAACAAATTTTTAATACTTTTTATTTTTAATTACATTTGACATACAGTATTATATTAGTTTTAGGTGAACAACTCAGCGATTAGACATTTATATAACTGACAATGTGTGCACTCCAAAAAATCTAGTACCCACGTGACACCATACATATTTATTATAATATTATTGATTATATTCCCTATGCTGTCTTTTACAGCACCCCTGTGACTATTCTGTAACTACTAATTTGTACTTCTTAATACTTTCCACCCAGTCCCCCAAAGTCCCTCCCATCTGAAAACCATCAAAATATTCTTTATATCTATGAGTCTGTTTCTGTTCTTCTTGCTTGTTTATTTTGTATTTTAGATTCCACATATAAGTGAAATCATTTGGCATTTATCTTTGTGTGACTCATTTCACTCAGCACAACACCTTCTAGGTCCATCTATGTTGTTACTGATGGCAGGATTTCATTCTTTTCTTATGGCTGAGTCATATTTCATTCATCTATTGATGTACTCTGAGGTTGCTTCCATATCTTGACTATTGTAAACAATGTTGCAATGAACATATGGATGCTTATGTCTTTTTGATTTAGTATAGTCTTGGGTTTCTTCAGATAAATACCCAGAAGTGGAATTGCTGGGTTCTGCTTTGTCTCTTATTATAGCCTTTGTTTTAAAGTTTATCTTGACTAGTATAGTATTATCACCCCAGCTTTTCTTGTTTGTTTCTATTTCCATGAAATATATTTTCCGCACCTTTATTTTCAGTCTGTGTGTGCCTGTTGATCTGAAGTGAATCTTTTAGGCAGCATATGTAAGGGTCTTGCTTTCCTATCCATTCAGTGTGGCTATCAGTTTTCAATGTTTGAGAATATTAGCTTCCTATTCTCCCTATTTTACTTAAATTTTTATTGTCAGTGGTCACTGAATTTTTTCAAGCGGTTACTGATTTTTTAAAAAAATACCTATGTGATACATTTTTGCTTTCTCTCTAATTTGTTGACTTAAAATAATAAATGGAGAGATTTTCCTGATATTGTGCTGAGTATTCCTGAATTCCAATCTACTTTTTCACAATGTATTTGTTTTGAAATGTTAACTACATCTAAAGAAGAGTGAGAATTTTCCAAGCATATTCCTCTATTAATGAGTGACAATGAAATTATCTATTCTGAAAAATAGCATTGATATGGTGTTAGGTCTGATCAAATAATTGAATCAATGCCCCCTCCCCTGAGAACTGACCTTTAGGCCACTTCACAATGGACATTCCACTTGCTTAGATCACATTCCACTTGCTAAGACCGTTATCTCTCCCCTTCAGAGTTTCCCAGAATCCGCACCTGCACAGAGAATTCTCCGCCCAGAAAAAGCCCGCCTAGAGTCCTTTAAAAACCTCTGACTCCCTGTCTTTGGCTGCTGGCGCCATTTGGGGGCTCAGTCCATCTGGGTGTCCAGATGACCTAATACGTTTATAATCCCTTACCACTTTGGCCTCATGTGTTCCTCCTTTGGTGACCCTAGCATATGGTTTTAGTGCCATTTTCATGTTTTTTAAAGAATATGTATGTCTTCAATTTCTTTTTGGGCAATTGGTCCCTCCATGTATTTTACAAATTTGGAGGTCAATTGTGATCATTTTTATTTTCTTAAGAAAGCATCCTTTTTTTTTCCTAAATTTTCAAATTTTATATCACAGAATGATATATAATAATTTATTTTCATTTGATTTATCTCTTCACCTATATAACTTTTCTTTCATTCTTAGTAAATATTTTCTTTACTTTTCCTTTTATCCATTAATCATATTATCTATTTTATGTCTAGGATTTGTTTATCCATTCGGCTACATTTTAAAATGTTTCTATTTTTAAAATTTCATTTTATATCTTTATTCATTCCCTTTTCCTTTCCAATTACTCTGTGTTCTTTCAACTTCTAAATGAATTTTAACATAGTGGTTAAGAGTATCCATGGGAGCCGTACTTCTCTGCCTTTGAATACTGGTGCCAAGACTTGTTAGCTGTGCTACACTCATCCTTTCTACACATTGGTTTCCTCATCTAAATCACAGGGAAATAATATCCGCCTCATAACATTGTGTGAGAATTAAATAATATATAGAGAGAGTACAGCACATTATTTAGTGCCTACTAAGCATTGTGAAGTACTGGATTTCTCTTCTTTATTCTCTGTTTCTTTCAATGATAAAGGCATTTCAGACTAAATGCTTTCCTCTAATTATGCTTTAGGTATATCTCAACTGATGTGAAGTGTTCTTTATAAATTTTTTAAAATATGTAGATTTGCATTTTATTTTGTTTTCCTAGTTAACTCTAAGGTCAATTAGCATTATGTTTGATAATTTAAATTATTCATTTTGGGGGCATAATTTTATTATGTTTAGAAATTATGATCAGAAGATGTGGCATATAAAGTTAATTTTCTCAGTTATATGATTAATTTTATACATGTCTCATACATATGAGAAAATTAAATATTCTCTACATATAAATATTTGCTGTATCATTCAAACAATTGTGTTACTCATTTCTTGTTCAAGAGCTTACTGATTCTGAAAGTGGCATTTATAATATCTCACCATAATTCTATATTTTATTAGGGTCTCCCAGAATTTCTAATTGGTTTTGTTTTGTCATATTTGTTGGTTTATAATCTTTATATCTTCTTTCATCATTGTGCCTTTTGTATAATGTCCTATTATCCTGTTTGTGCATTCTATTTAAATTCTCCTACTTTACATTGATATTGTAAAACTCGTGTTTCTTTTCATTTCTGTTTGCCTTGGAGCTATAGTGCCAATATGAATATTTCTTCTTTTCTTTTTTCTGTTTTTTAATCTTTATTGTTGAAAGTATTACAGAGGTCCCCCTCCACCCTGCTTCCACCCTCCCTAGGCTTTCCCTACATTATTGTTTGTCCATGGGCCATGCATATAAGTTCTTTAGTTAATCTCTTCCCACCCTGCCCCTCCCTTCCCTTTGAAATAGGTCAATCAGTTGCATGTTTCAATGTTTCTGGATCTGTTTTGTTCATCAGTTTATTTTGTTCCATAGATTCCACATATAAGTGAGGTCATGTGATGCTTGTCTTTCTCTGCCTGGCTTATTTCACTTAGCATAATACTCTCCAGTTCCCTCCATGTTGTCACAAAGGGTAAGAGATCCTTCTTTTTACAGCTGCATAGTATCCCATTGTATAAATTTACCACAGTTTTTTAATCCATTCATTTACTAAAGGGCAGTTGGGCTGTTTCTAGTTATTAGCTTTTGGAAATAATGCTATATGAACATGGGGCGGGGGGGGGGGGGGAGGGTGGCATATATTCTTTCTGATTGGTGTTTCAGATTTCTTAGGATATATTCCTAGAAGTGAGATCACTGGGTCAAATGGCAATTCCATTTTTAATTTTTGAAGAAATTCCACACTGTTTTCCATAGTGGCTGCACCAGTCTGCATTCCCACCAGCAGTGTACTAGGGTTCCTTTTTCTCCACATCCTTGCCACCACTTGCTGTTTGTTGATTTATTGATGGTAGACATTCTAGCAGGCGTGAGGTGGTGCCTCGTTGTCATTTTAATTTGCTTCTCTCTGATAATTAATATTTTCTTCCTTTCTTAAGTCTGGAATAAAATCCTATTTATTCTTGAAGTTCAGGAGTTTTACCAGGATATGCCATGTCTCATTTATCAGCCCTGTGAGAAACTCAGTCAGTCCTTCAACTATGAAGAATTTATCTTTCCTCCACTCAGCGTAAATTTCTTCCATTATTTAATTATTAGCTCTCCTCCATCTTTTCCTTTATCTCTACTTGGAGGTTTTTTTACAAATCTTTATTTATTTATTTATTTATTTATTTATTTATTTATTTATTTATTTAAGAGAGAGAGAGATTTGTTTTCCATTTATTTCTGCATTCATTGATTGAATCTTGTATGTGACCTGACCAAGGACAGAACTTGCAACCTTGGCATATCCAGATGATGCTCTAACCAACTCAGCTGCCAGGTAAGGGCTTGAAGTTTTTACTAACCGCATATTAGAATAACAGAAGTTAAACTCCAAATGGCTTTTGATTTACCTCATGATTTCCAAATATTTGTAATTTTGTGTTGTATTTAGAGATATTAATTACCCAGGGTCTTTCTGCCTGATTTATCTAGTCTCAGCTGTGTCTGCTCTCCCTCTGAATATCTCATCTGAATCATAAAATTTGAAAAGTATTTGTTTTTGTTTCCAAATGACCTTCATGATTTATAGTAAAATCTCTTTACATCCTTTTATTTATTTACTTAATCAGTCACAATTGCCATCTGTTCCCTACAGTAGTTGTTTTTGTAAGGTTTTTAAAAATCCTCACTGGAGGATAGGTTCATTGATTTTTAGAGAGAGGAGGGAGAAAGAGACAGAGAGAAAAAGAGAGACAAAGAAACATCGACTGGCCACCCCCAGTACAGGTCCCTATCCTGGGATTGAACCCGCAGCTTTTTATTATATGGGATGTTCCCACCAACTGAGAAACCTGGCCAGGGCTACCGTAGTAGGGTTACAATAATTCTTTTTTTTTTTTTTTTGTCAATCTTCACCAGAGGATATTTTCCTCATCATTTTTTAGAGAGAATGGAAGGGAGGGAGGGAGGAGAGAGAGAGAGAGAGAGAGAGAGAGAGAGAGAGAGAGAGAGAGAGGTGAGAGACACATGGATTGGTTGCCTCCTCCATGCACTGTAACTGGGCCAGGATTTGCCCTTGGCTGGGAATTGAACCTGAGACCCTTCAGTGTGCAGGCTGACACTCTACCATTGAGCCACACTGGCCAAGGCCAGTTCTTTTTTTGACAGAAATCACCTATTTGGGGTAAGTAGACTTGGTATCTACCAGAAACTACTAGCAAATGTCATAAATTATTGGTGAAATGTAAAAGGAATTTCTATTAAAGTGTTTCTTTTATAATTATATATTTTTATTGAATTTATTGGGGTGACATTGGTTAATAAAATTATACAGGTTTCAAGTATACAACTCCACAATATATCATTTATATATTGTAATATGTGTTCACCCCACTAAGTCAAGTCTTTTGTCATCATTCATCCCTCCATACTCTCTTTTACTTCCCCCACCCCTCTTTCTCTCTGGTAATCAATATACAGCTGTCTGTCTATGAGGGTTTTTTTTTTTCTTACTTAATCCCTTCACTCCTTTCACCTAGCCCTGAAACCCCCTGCCCCTCTGATAGCTGTCAGTCTGTTCTCTGTATCTATGAAAGTCTTAAACAAGAGTAGCTGTTGTCATGGTCACTGTGTTGTAGATCATAGCCAATGTAATAAAACAAGAAAAAAATTAAATACATTAATTAGAAAAGAAGTAATAAAACTGGCATTATTTACAGGTGTTATCATCTGCACAGAAAATCTAAGAGTATTGACCAAAATAGTATTAGAACAAACAAGATAATTTATCATGGGGATAAGATATAAGATTAATGTGGAAATCTCAGATACCATTCATAAGCAGTAACACATTTTCTAAAATATCTAGAAATAAACCTATTAGAAGGTAAGTATAAGATATATAAAGAGGAAAGCTCTAGAAGAGGAAAAAAAAAAACACACAAGAGTATATAGAACAACATAAAATCTTTAGATGAGAAAATTCAATGTTGTAAATGTTTCATTTTTCCAAACATTACTCCTTAAATTCAATGCAATAACAAATAAATTTCATAATGAAATTTTTTACAAACATTAGAAAATATATTTAAATTTCATCTGAAATTGGGAAAAAGAACAAATATACAAACAAAAGAATAACCAATACACTTTTCTTAAAAAAAAAAAAAAAAAAGAAAGATGTAACTTACCTGGCCTGAAACAGAGCTTATTCTAAATTTATAGAATGAAAACATTGTGGCAAAATTTTTAGAAAATGATATTAGAGGAGTCAAATAGATAGAATAGACCAATAGCCGACCTATTTCCAATGGGAAATTCAGCTTACAATAAAGGAAACATTTGAATTCAAAAAGATTAATTGTTTAGTAAAAGGTACTGAGATAGTGAATTCTGCATTTGGAAGAAAAATAAATTCAGTTAAAGACTTCAAATTTATTGCATATCGGGTTCCCCAGGAAGTAGTTTTTGAGACAGATTTGTTGGAGGGGAGTTAATTGGGGATTTGCTTTCTGGATCGTTTTCTGAGGGGGATGCGAAGGAAGCAAGCAATGGGCAGAGGGAGAAATTGAGTTGCAGTTGTGTCTCAGTGCCTTACCCAACTCTAAGTGGAGGTCTGAAGCTGGGGTGTATTACATTTAGTTTTCAGCCCTGGGATCAGGGAGCCTACACGTTATAGTCCCACGTGGATCACTAGTTGGATGTGGGCTGCCCCTAGGGAGGGGGTGTGACCTAGAATGAGGCAGCTCTCCCCAGCTGAGGGCAATTTTCCAGGGAGGGTTGACACTGTAACAATATTCACAAAATGAATTCCAGATGTCTCTAAAAACTAACCATAGGAAACTAAAATATTAGATGTGAATTTTTTAAAAAGTAGAATCTATATATATAAAAGCCTAAGTAACAATTCGACCATTTGACTGGTATCTATGATGTGCACTGACCACGAGGGGGCAGACACTCAATGCACAGGCATGGAAACATGGAACAGACTGATGAATCTCAGCAGGAAGGGGGGAGGGTGGGAAGAGATTAACCAAAGAGCTTATATGCATACTAGTGGCCCAGTGCATGGATTCATGAACCAGTGGGGTCCCTTGGCCTGGCCTGTGGGGATCTGGCTGAATCCATGCACTAGGCCTCCACCATCCCCTGAGGGGTCCCAGATTGTGAGAGGGTGCAGGCCAGGCCGAGGGACTCCACCAGTGCACAAATTCATGCACTGGGCTTCTAGTATATTTATAATTTTAGGGTAAGAAGTTCCTTCTAATGATAGATAAATTTGATAAGTTGGAGTTAACAATGCTTATAAACATATTATTTTATAAAGAAAGCCAAAGAACAGACTGGGGGAAAAATATCTGCAATGTGTTTGAACCAATGCATGATGTATGGGATGTAACGAAATATAATTTTACTTTTGTCTCCCAAAGGACATCCTAAAAATTATTTAGTTAGAATCTTCTGTAGGCCCCATGATTTTTCTGTACTATGTTCATGTTAAGTAAAAAATACATTCTCATTTCAGTCCAAGATATTAATCAACACTTCCTACTTCGTTCTAAGATAAGATTTCTCCTCCTCCTCTCCAGCTCTGTGGTGCCCCAGGCTTTGAGGAAGGGGATTTGGTTGGCTTCCTTTTTTTTTCTTTATCTCTTCTCACCTCATACCCTCCAGCTGGCTGTGGTTTACATCCTGCCTGGTGGTAAAGGTAAAGGATAAGGAAGGAGAGGGAAAAGAAAAAGAGCAGAAAACTTTTGCTTAGCTGGGGGTGGCCTTAAAACAGTCACATAAATCAATGGAACAGAACAGAGAGCCCAGAAAGTCACACAGTGTCACTTCTGCTCTACTGTAGCCATCAAAGCAGCCACCGGAGGAGGGGACACAGACCTCCCACCTTTTAATGGGAATAGTGTCAAAGAATTTATACTATTTTTTATAACCACCAGCATATCATTGATCTCTTTGAAGAGCCTCACCAGTTAAATAGGTTTCTAACATCACATCATAATGTTGCTTTTACACAGTATCTTACTAGCTTTCCAATTTATCTTCTCTAACTCTAGTCTGAAGCAGATTTCTATTAGTTAAAACTAAAAGGGCTCTAAGCATTAAGGGCTGTATTTCAAAAACTTTCCACTGCGTTGAACCCCTCAGTATGTTGTGTTGTTAATAAGCAGGAAGGTCTTCAACAAAACTGCCCTTTCTTAGGGAAAAGGCTGTGACCTTCACTTCCTCTTACTCATGTCACCAAATCAAAGCAACATGTAACACCTGCAGCTCAGAAGGAACCTTGAGCCACAGCACCTTGTTGCATACATCACCACATATTGCAGGAAGGAAAACAAGAGTGAGGTTCTTTTAACAAAAATGAGAATGTAGTTTTCAACCAAGAACACATTTTAAAATAAGGTCTATTGATATATGACTCACAAAGAGTAAAATTCACCCTTTTTTTGGTATGCCATTCTGAGCTTTGACAAAATATAGTATGTGGTCATAGTCATTTAGCCACCACCACAATTAAGGTATAGAACAATTTCATTACTTCAAATGATTCCCTACTGTGCTTTTATAGTGAACTAGAGGCCCTGCGCACAAAATTCGTGCACTGGAGGGGGGGGGGTGGTCTCTTAGCCTAGCCTGTGCCCTCTCACAGTCCAGGACCCTCCGGGGATCGGGGCTAAGCTGGCACTCAGACATCCCTCTCACAGTCCAAGGCTTTCACAGTCCAGGACCCCTTGCTCCTTACCACCTGCGTGTTGCAGTGGTGGGAGAGGCTCCTGCCACCTCCACAGCACTCATCAGCTGTGAGACCTGCTTCTGAGCAGGGTGGGGGGGAGGGGAGGGAAGAAGGGGAGAGAGGGAGGGAGATAAGGGGGCAGGGGAGTGCCACTCAACCACAAGCCAGACTCGCTGCTCCTTAGCACTGGCCCCACCCCCTGCCCACTGGTTGGGCGGCAGGGGGGTGGGGGTGGGGGGCGATCTGGGGCCTGGCTTGCCAGGGCAGGGGCCCTGGGAGGTTGAAGTGCCTTGGTCGCTCCCCATCCCGCCTCTGTAGAGGCTCTGGGACCATGCCGCCCCCTGTCACCCCCACCTCTGTGGAAGAGGGGGTGTCGGGACCACCATGGCTGGCCTGCAGCGCAGGCTTGCTGGCCCTGCCTCATGCCCATTGGTCGTTCCAGAATGTCATCCGGAAGGTCATCCAGAATGTTGTATGGAAGGTCGTTCAGCTGTCTGGTCTAATTAGCATATTACGCTTTATTATTATAGATTCTCTTTACCCATTCCCAGCCTTTGGCAACTATTGATCTCATTTTTTTCTTCTTGTTTAGCATTTTCAGGTCATATATATGGAATCATAACATGTGCAGCTTTTTTAATTGCCTTAATGTTTTTGGAGATCATTGAGGTTGTTGAAGTTATCAGTAGCTCATTTTCTGTTGTAGCTGAGTAATATTCCACTGTAAGGATATGCCACTTTTTTGTGTGTCCATTCACCCAATGAGGGAAATTAGAGTTGATTTCAACACATAACATTTTAAAAATAGCAAAAGAATAAAATGGCTAAAATGAATTTTGTCATGGAGTTTTTTATTTCTTAACTACCTTCATATTTTCTGGTCATTTTGAGTTATTACTAGCAAAAGTTAGAAATCATCAATCTGATGGGAATCATGCAAGGTTTGGGGGAGCGATGGTCTCTTTCTAATTAATTATTTTCCCACTGAGTTCCTTCTGGTTTGATGCAATTGCTCCTGTTTAGCAACTAGTATGTTTATGGAAAGTGTTGAAAGAGGATTATGTTCCAATGGGTAACAGCTGGCCTCATAGCAATTGGATGACAAAAGGATCATCCAAGTGCATAACTTGCAAAAATTGGGCCAGGAGCTGAGTTAGAAGATGGAACAACCTCTTTGGCTGACTTTTAAGGCTCAGCTTCTCAATGATGCTTCCCATTAGGCAATCATGGGCTTTCTGCAGGATAGAGAGTGAACAGACAGGGACAGTGGGGGGGCCCCGTAGAGAAAGAACATGGATATTACTGCTTTCTCCATTTTCCAGCTCCCTCTCTGCAAGAACCCAGAGTCAGTCATCTCACATGCTATGAAAGATTTCAGTAGGTTAGAAACTAATTTTAAATTCATTTAAAAAACGAGCTCATATCAGCATTGTCTCCGTGAACCCTTGCCTTTAAATGACTGAGAACAATGCTGCCTTGCTGATTTTCCCATGCTGTTATATCATTTGCATAAAACAGGTGTGCCACAGACGGTTCACTGCCAACTCAACATAATGCACCCGCACAGCTATCTAATTTCCCTGTCAGTGCAGTAATCTTTCTCCTTTGTTAAAAGGCTCTCAAAATCACTGTAAGTAATGTCGATGCATACTGGGTTTAAGTCAAATAATACATTTGCCTTTGCTGCTAACTTTGAATCTTGAAAAAGCCAGCTCTGAAAAATTAGAGATGGGTCCCTGAGTGAGTCACTCAATGCTACATTTCTCTGGTTTCCTGACAACCAATATTTCAAAAAACAAGAACAATAATAGGAAAAGTTCTCCATCATGTGTGAAGCCTCGAGTTACATGTTTTATTTTATTTTTTATTTTCACTCCTGTTTACTTCATAATAGTCCTTTCCTTGAAGGAGTTTCCATCGAAAAATGAAATGAGTATCAACTTGAGTTACTTGTCGATTGTCTGCTTCCCTTTACCTCCCCCTACTGCTGCTTCCTTAGTGACTCTCATGAGTAGTGTCCTGGTGATATAGGACTAGACACTTAGAGATTCATTCACAGGTATTTCACCTAGGTTCCCAAATACACACTTATTTGTCCACACTGTTCACGTGCTACAATGATTGGGAATGGAAACAGATTCTATTATTTTCATCAGCCATTAGTGTATAAATAAATAAATAATTACATAAAGATCTGCCTGTATTTATGAAATGTGTATCTAATAAGACACAGATACATATAGACATATAGACGTGTGTAATTATAATGTGTGTATAACCTTTTAAAAAATATATTTTTATTGATTTCAGAGAGGAAGGGAGAGGGAGAGAGAGATAGAAACATCCATGATGAGAGAGAATCATTGATCAGTTGCCTCCTGCACACCCCACACTGGGGATTGAGCCTGTAACCTGGGCATGTGCCCTCACCTGAAATCAAACTGTGACCTCCTGGTTCAGAGGTCGATGCTCAACCACTGAGCAATGATGGTGTGATGGTGGGCTAATGTGTGTATAACTTTTACAATGAAAGTGGAATTTTCATTATTAAACATGGAATTTTCATTATTAAACCCCAGTGACTTCCTGCCCATGGTCCTACCTGCCCCAGCTCCTGCACTCCTTCCACCACATCCCTTCCCTTGCTTACTTCACTCTGACCCCACAGGTCTCTTAGTTTCTTAAAGATACCAAACTAATTCCTACATCCTGGTCTTTGTCCTAAATGTACCATTGGCCCCAGAAAGCGTTTCTCCTGATGTGAGCAGAACCAAGTCCCTCTCATCTTGCATATCTCAGCTTAACATCACACACTCAGAATGCCATTTGTTGGCCAATTTAACATAGCTGGCATACTGTCTATCCCTCTGTGGGTACCTCTCTAATTGCCCCTCTTTCCCTCCGTTGGCTCTCAATCCTCTGGCTCCTACTCTAAGCACTTTATTCTCTCTGCCTGGGGGCTTCTTCTGGTCATGGAGCATGCTCAGCCTGCACCAGGAGGCAGGCCGAAGCACCAGCCAGTTTATGTCCCAGAAGCAGCCCCAAACCAAATGGATGAAAGTTGATGAACCCTTGGGTAGGACAACCCTGAAATCCACTGTAGCATTGAGTTATATTTACCCATAGCAATTGCAATGAGCACACTTTCATAATCGTCCTGCTCTCCCCTGCTTTCCTTTCCCACTCCCTTATCTCTATCATCTCCAAGCAAACCATTCGTACACATATACTTGTTTCAGGGTCTGCTTCTGAGAGAGTCCAACCTAAGGCACTCCTTCAACTAGAATGTAAGTTCCACTGAAAGCAGGAAACATTTGGTCTCTTCATCATTACATACCTGTCATTCCAGTGCTGGGCAAACATTAGGCACATGATAGATATTTGTTGAATGACTAAGTGGTCACACATGAATGCATATATACATGGGAGGATATAATTTGGGTATCTTTAAGAGGTCCTTCTCTGGCTCCTAAGACCTACCCATCTCCCAATATAGAAAGCTCTTTTTTTTTTTTTTTTTTTTTTGCCTTGGGGCCCAAGTATCGCAGAGAAAACACAAAAGCATATGGAAGAAGTGAAAAGACAATTTGGGATTTGGGGGGTTCTCAATTGATGTTTAAAACTGTGTCTAAGTGTTGAACATTTGATTTCTGAGAGAGAGAGAGGGAGGCTGTTTGAACATACCCATCATGAGAGAGTCATAGGTTAATATCATTTAATAAAAAATAATTATCATAGACCTGTTAATTATTGACCATTTGCAAGGCTAGAGGGGTCCTGCATTTAATTGCAGGGAGCGAGGGTGATGGTTCAAGGGGACTTCCCACCCTGCAACTCTCAGGCAGTATTTCTCCCCTGACCTTTCCCTGCTTAAACCAAGCAGAACCAAGGGACAGGTGGATTTGCTGAGATTGTTGGTGCTTTAATAAAGTTATATGTTAATATCACTGAATGAAAAATAATCATGATAGACCTGTCATATATTTTCAGGAACAGTTTCAATTAATACCATGAATCAAACAGCACGAAGCTTCTGCCCTGACAAAGCTTCTGTTGGAGTGCACAGACGCAGTTCAAGGAGTAAACTGTAAAATGGTACACACGATAATGTCAGCGGCGGACATTAAGTAAGGTAGGAGGTGGAGAGAAATGCTGATGTTTTACATGTGGTGATGGCATTTGAGCAGAGGCATAAAGGAAATGAGGAAGCAAGCTCTGCAGATATCTCTGGAGGGAGAGCATTTGAAGCAGATAAAATAGCTGAGGGCAGGACCGTGCTGGGCATGTTTGAGCAGCTGCAAGGAGACTCTGAGGCTGGCTGGGTCGGGGAGAGAGAGCAAGATGGGGGGTGGTACCAGGGACAGAAAGATAACCCTCTGGTGTGGAGTTTAAACTGCTTTATTTCCACATCGTCTCTATTTGATCTCAAGTCAATTCATCTGACACTTGGATATTAATGGAAGAGTTAATCTATGATAGAGTTGCTTCATGGTCACAAGATGGCTGCTGTCTTCCACAGCCTCAGGCCACCATGAAAGGAAAAATAGCAAATGTTTACTTCTCCATGTAAAATTCTGACTGAGGAATAACATGCATATTGAAAAATGCAAAAGCACAAATGTGCAGCACGATGAATTTTTCACAAGCTGAACATATTCATATAACCGACATCCAGATCCAAAGTTAGTCTACCTCCCAAGAGTAATCACTATTCTAACTTCTACCACCACATAGTATTTGCCTCTTTTTGAACTCTACATAAATGGAACCAAATAGTACGTATCCCTTTGCATCTGACAATCTTTGGGGAACATTATGTTTATGAGCTACATCTATGCTGTTATATGTAATTGTATTTTGTTAATTCCCTTTGCTGTGTGTTAATTATTTTGGGTGAATATACTATAATTTCTTTATCCATTCTGATATTGGTGGGCATTAGTATTTTTCAGTTTGGGCTACTATAAATAGTGCTGCTAGGAATATCCTGGTCCATATCATTTGGTGCACATTTTTTGGTGGGTATTTAACTAGGAGATAAATAACTGGGTTAAAGAATATGCCTCTTTTTAGATTTAGTAGTTTCTGCCAAACAGTATTCCAGAATGACAGACCAATTTTTTTTTCCCTTCAGGAGTGTATTAGAGTTTCAATTGGTCCATATCAGACAACTGGTATTGGTTGTCTTTTTCATTTTAGGTATTCTATGTGGAAGTATTGAATTGTAGTTTTAATTTTTCTTCCCTTCATGATTAACAAAGTTCAGAGCTTTATTTTTTACTGAAAATCAAGTGTTTATATTTTAAAAGCAGTTTACAAGTCAGTCCAAAGTAGTTATGGGAATTATAAATGAGGCTATTTGCCGGGGTTCTTCTCCCAGCATCAAGAAGGGTTCAGGAATCTGGAAAAGGCTGTGCGTAGATGACATACGAATCCAGAGACTAACAAAGAGTCCGTAGATGAGATAGAATTTTGAAAGGCACTGTGGGTCAGAGGAGCTTAGCTAGAGGAGCTAAGTTCTAAGATCGTAAGTCTAAGCGGTTCTCAACCTATGGGTCACGAACAATGAAAATACATCCTGCATCTCAGATATTTACATTATGATTCATAACAGTAGCAAAATTACAGTTATGAAGTAGCAACGAAAATAATTTTATGGTTGGGGGTCACCACAACATGAGGAACTGTATTAAAGGGTCACGGCATTAGGAAGGGTGAGAATCTTAGTAAGGCCTTAGGTTCTCCCTTGTCCCTAGGACCCCATGCTTTTTATTAACACAACTTGTCCTGAGGCAAGGTGGAGATATACACTTCAAAGGGTCAGAGTTTGGTACAGAGGCCATTGTCAGAATGCGGGAATTAGCCTATGGCTGTTCAGGTGTTTGGCCAGTAGGAGGTAATAACATGTAAATTAAGATGCCTTTTAGCTGTCTGGCAGCCACAATCTATTTAATGTATCCTATTCAGGTTTGGGGAAATTCGTTTAGCCATTCCCAACAGGTGACTACATGTGTGACTCAACCCTGTTGAGTCCCCAAGTCTCATCAACCTTTTGATGAAACTCTTGAAATTATGACATGCTGGAATTGGTCACCGGCAGATATTAATAGCCCCCACATCACAAAGTGGGAGATAATTCCATGAAAGGATCTATGTACAAATACTCAATATGACACCTGGGAGATAGTAAGCACACAATTAATAGTATGTATTATTATCATTATTTTATGTGTTAAACAAAGAATAGCCTAAAATCTTTGCTACTTAATGTTCCTTTTGAAGATAAAATTCAGAAACACTGCCGAGAGAAAAGGAAGAAAAGATGAATTACTTTCACAGAGCCAGTAGAAACAAAAGGGCACTGGAACAGCAATAAGCTAATCAGAATAACATCAGAGGCTGCACTAGATACATTTCAATGATAAATACAGTCTTAAATGTCAAAGTGAGGGCCAAAATAGTAACATTAAAAAGCCTCATATTTAACAGTTTGTATATACTTTATGTTTGATTATTGGCATATCAATTGAGCTAAATATTTTCATCTTTGGCCTGTGAATTAATGTTCTTTGAAGATCTATAAAATGCACTTAGTCATCTTCAGTACCATTCATCTGAGGCTTATATTTACAACTGTTACCATTAGGTATCAGCTGAGTCATGAAGTGAAGTCTGGACTGAATTAGAGTCAACCTAATGCTTGGAAGAAACAGAAATCAACATGGAGGAATGTTAATACTGAACTAGCATTTGATCTTAACCTTAAAGAATGAGTAAGATTTATTGAAGACAAAGGCAAGAAGGACACATCAGCCATTAAAATAATAGCAACTAGGCCTGGCCAGTGTGGCTGCATGTTTAGAGCATCAACCCGCAGACCAAAGGGTAGGGGGTTCAATTCCCAGCCAAGGGCACATAAGTGGATTGCCATTTGCTCCCCACCCCAGGTCCGGGCATGTGTGGGAGGCAAGCTGTGTATCTCTCACATCAATGTCTCTCTCTCTCTCTTTCTCCCTCTGTTTCTCTTGCTCTCTCCCCCTCTTTATTTCCTTTCCATCTCTCTGAAAAGCAATGGAAAAATGTCTTCAAATGAGGACTAACAAAATAATAATAATAAATAAATAAATAAACAAACAAACAAATAAATAAAATAATAGCAACTAAAGAACTGACAAAATATTTACATGTAATGCTCCAAGGATAATGAGATCTGGAAATACAGAATATACAATAGATAAGTAGAGGTTGCAACCATTTTGATGGATCTTTATCATGCTGAATTTGGTTCTTTAGCCTTTAGGAAATTGTGAAATGATTCTGAATTGAGATGTAGTGTGCCTATATTCTGGAAAGGTAACCTTGAAAAAAATGAATGAAGTGACATTAGGTTTGGGAGCAACAAACCTAATGTTATATGATGTTATATAATGAAAGCCTGACCATAGGTGGTAACAGAGACAAGGCAAAAGTAGTGATTAATTAGAAACGTATTTTTGTAACAAACTTGATTCAACCTGTTGGGTGAAGAGAATTGATGAATGGTCTAAGATGACATTGAGAATTCTAGGTTAGTGTTAGTACTTTTTAATTCTAGAAAGTATTAATAGGACTGGATTGAAACCAAATTTGGGAAAAGGATAATGAGTTTAGCTTGGGACTTTCGATGTTGATAATTTATTTTCTTTTTATTTGTCAACATAATGGAAATAATAATTAAAACTAATGGAAAAATCAAAGGCAAAACTTTTGAGGGGGAAAAAGATAAATTAGAGGAAGGAATAAAAAGATAAACATTAACAACTATGTGGTAAATTTATGAGACAAATAAGTTTGGACAATCAAACAAATTGGGATTCTATATGGATGACATAATCCTATATAATAAAGAGGTGATATGCAAATTAACCCTCATGCTCTCACAAGATGGCTGCCTATGACCAGGGTTAGTGAGGGATGACCAAACGACTGAAAAAGTAGGCTGCGTGGGGCGACCAGGCTGGCAGGGGGGCCATGAGGGGTGACCAGGCCAGCAGGGGTCAGTTGGGGGTGACCAGGCCGACAGGGGGGGCAGTTAGGGGTGATCAGGCTGGCACACAGAGGCAGTGAGGGGTGATCAGGCTGGCAGGGGGGGTCAGTTAGGGGCGACCAGTCAGGCAGGCAGGTGAGTGATTAGGAGACAGCAATCCAGGATTGTGAGAGAGATGCCCAACTGCTGGTTTAGGCCCAATCCCCCAGACATCCCCCAAGGGGTCCCAGATTGGAGACGGTGCAGGCTGGGCTGATGGGACACCCCCTGCCCTCCTGCATGAATTTCATGCACCAGGCCTCTAGTTTATGATAAAAATCTAAAACATAAAAGATTTCTCTGTAAATACATACATTCTCCTTCTTGGGATCTTCATTCCAACCTAATCCAAATCATGCTTCATCAGCATCATAATAAGAAAGTAATTAAGAGAAGTCATAGTAATTAACTTCCATATTTTTTAATACTCTTAAAATTGCAAAAGAGATCTTCAAATCGATTATTTTTAAAGTTGTATTACTATAATTCATTTATTCAAACATGTTTTTTAAGTGTCTTATTTTGTTTTATGCACTATCTTAAGTACTAGGATATAGCAGCGCATGCAATCAATTCTAAATCTGTCTTCCTTGATAAATTTTTAATGGTTATTCAGACAGTAATTTTCCTCTATAAAAATTCACAACCATTTTTTCTCTATTTATTTACCTTTTCCCCCTCATCAGAGGCCACTATAGCCAAACATATGCATGATTGTAATATATAACATGCACTAGACTTGACAATTGCAATCGGCCAGTAATAGCTGCCTAATAGAGATGAGTAGGTATTGTGATTTCAGCAGGACTATGCTAACTATAAAATGCTAAATAAATATTTAATACACATCCTGTAATTCAGTAAGGATAGCCAGTATTCCATGAATAGATGTTAATCTACATTCATGACTGTTCTAATTTTTCACATTGTGAGAGCTTTTGACATTGCACAGTTCATTTTCTCAGAAAGGACACCAAGTCCTTAAAATAATTATTTAACCTCTGAGTGAACTAGTTCTGCTGTCATTGCGAAAATTTGGGTGTACTCATTGTATTAATAGTCTTTGGCTCATTTCTGCTTCTACTTCCATCTTTTAAGAACCAATCTTATTCTCAGTGGTCTGTATTGTGAACAGATAAAAGGCATATTTTAAACAAATCCTACCATTGCTTTTTACTATTATTTCCCCTTAGAATTTGATTCTGGAATCCCACATAGTTAAATCATCCTTGTGAGAAATTCCCCTATATAATGTTGGCTCACACTCTTAAAATGGCTGATATTTTATCTTTGTCCCAGAATAGTTCCTAGGATTTGAAAGTAAATATATACTTTCCTCAATTGTCATTAAAAATAAAAGTGTTCACTACTGACATGTTAGCAAATACTTATTTTAAATCCTATTTTGACGTGTTTTTATCCTATTTAAACTATGACCTATGTGTATTATCAGTCTTGCTTTGAAAAGCCATTAATATTGTTACTTAATTTTTGCTGCATTGATTAACATAATTCAAAACTCACAAATGTACAAGATGCCTGAAATACTAAAATTTCACTAAAATAAAGTAAAACATTCTGCACAGTAATGTCCTGTTGATTGTATGTGTAGCTTTTACAGGGGCCTTGAAATATGCTTTTCCTCTGAAAGAATATGAAGAAAGCTAAATATCTACAGGAACTCCTAAGAAAGTATGTTTTAAATAAAACTATTTATGCAAAGGGGAAAAAAATAACTTGAATAGATTGTTATTTTTCTCAGCACTGACTAGGTTCTCTTGAAAATATTCCAGTAAGGGAAGTCATAAAATAAAATTATAAATAAGGCAGCTTGCTAAAATTATTATGCATGAAAAACTTCCTCTATAGTGTATTCCAAGATAAAAGGAATTTCTATTCATGTTTCAATGTTAGTCATACATTCATTATGTAATATGTTCCATTTCATTATGTATTCCACAATCTTCAGATTAAATCTTGAATCTTTTTGTACATTATACCTCCAAGATTTTATTTGGAATATTGGCTTGCATTTTCAAAACATACAATTAAGATGGTTTGTATACACTTTTGTTTTTAAAACAATACTGTGTATATCTTTATAGGCTTTCCAGGTCTATATGTGCTAGTTGCATGAAAAATACTGATTAAAGGAATGACACACAAAGTTTCTCACTTTACTGTAGGTCAAAGTTTATTTCTCTCTCTCCTGAATTTCAAAGTTATTTTTTTACTTTGCTAAAGTTCTGAATTTACTTCTCACTTTCCTGAAAACTGAATGATATAAACAAATCTTTTAAAAAATAAACCACGAAGAGTTCTGTGGAGTTGAGCAGCCCTGTGGTGTTTATTTGAGCCAAAGTCAATCATGTGACTAGAGCTTCCACAGTCTTTAAAAACAAATTGATTGTACTTTTGTTTAAAATATCTAAAATAATACTGAGGCACATGCCTTTTGACCATGCCTTTGTTTGTTTGTTTGTTTAAATATATTTTATTGATTTTTTACAGAGAGGAAGGGAGAGGGATAGAGAGCTAGAAACATCGATGAGAGAGTAACATCGATCAGCTGCCTCCTGCACACCTCCTACTGGGGATGTGCCCGCAACAAAGGTACATGCCCTTGACCGGAATCAAAACTGGAACCTTTCAGTTTGCAGGCTGACACTCTCCACTGAGCCAAACCAATTAGGGTGTCTTTGGTTTTCAAAGTGAGCTAAAACCATCCTTGTCATCTATAAACCATCACATTGGTTGACTAAGCTACTGGGAAGGGGTTCATAGTTTATGGGTCCCGAGAAGCCACCCTATTATGAGGCAGCAGAACTTAGGTCAGTGGCAACCCAGTTTCTTGTTTCCACAGCTCACATGGTTGGAGAAGGTCACAAGCTTTCCGCTGGGTGTGGAAGGATGTAGGTGTGTGTGGGAGGAGTTTTATATCACTCTTCTTCTGAGACCTATAACTTCACACTTTCAACTGCAAAAGACAGGAGCCTTCAGACTTGCTTATTTATTTATTTTTTAATCCTCACACGAGGATTTTTTTCCATTGATTTTGAGAGAGAGTGGAAGGGAGGAGGAGGAGGAGAAACAGAGAGGGAGAGACATTGGTGTTCGAGAGACACATCAATTGGTTGCCTCCAGCATGAGCCCCACCCCAGGCAGGGGATCGAGCCTGCAACCCAGACACATGCCCTGACCGGAATCAAACCTGGGGTCCTTCAGTCTTTGGGCCAACACTCTACCTACTGAGCCCAAATGGTTAGGGCCAGACTTACTTTTTACTAGAGTTAGAAACCCAAGTAAGAAAGCCATTAAACGATATTGTAACTAAATAGAGATGACTTTGGAGTGAAATATTTTATTCCATTGAGATGTAAAATTTTAAAAGAAATAATCAAATTTAAGTATAAAGACATTTTCCATTTTTAACTGACTACATAAACTACAACAATTAGTTACACAGGTATTATTCTAAAATAATGTTTTAAATAAATAATGCCTAGCTTGACAATATATTTGTGCATTCTTAATTTGTAAAAACTCTTATTTTTTCATAGAAAAGTTTGTAATGCATTGTTCATTTTATATTGACTTCCTTCTTATTTTCTAAGGCCCTAACTCTTTTTATAAAAATTAAGGGCAAGTAAATTTGTAATCTTTCTATATTAAACTCTAGGAATGAGCTCTTTTCTTTATTTATAGTTGGGGAAGCAAAATGTTTTTGGATGCCCGCTAAATGCTAGGAACTGGGATGTAGAAGTATATACCAAAATGTAAGAAAATGGGTGCATAAATATGTAAATATTCTTACAAAGTAGGACATGGTTATTGCAAATAGCTGGAACACAATTTGTACTATGCATATTTAATGGAGACAGATTTCTTGAGGTCAGGCAGAAAAAGTTTTATGGGAGGAAGGAACTGAATAAAAAATAATTAAAATAGGTTGTGATAATTTTATGTGATAGAGGTACATGTAAGAGTTTCGATAGCACTGTTAAGGGAGGTCTTGCAGGATGAAATTTTGAGTGAACCACATTACTTCTCATTTGTACTTACTCTAGGGCACCGTAAACCGGACTGAACTGTAGAGCAGATGCCATCAGTGCCCTGCCTATAATCCTCAGGTTTAATCACTTTTGTACCTACTGGCCTACTTTCAACCGCAAGTTCTGCATCACTGTGCTAGAGGGCTTTCTCCAATGCTACTGATGTCTTTACTATTCACTGCCTATACCCATGAAGGCTGGAAATGACAAGGTATTAGCACCCAATGGGAGTAGCCCTTAACTAATAACTGGAGGAATTATATATTGCAGCAATTTTCGACCTTTTTCATCTTGTGGCCCACATAAACTAATTCCTAAAATTCTGTGACACACCAAAAAATACATGTTTTTGCAGATCTGACAAAAAATAGGTATGATTTTGATTCATCACATTGGACGATTATTGTTGTGTTGGCTATTGTCATTTTTTATTTGACAATATAAGAGAAAAGAAGTCAGTGCCCCTGACTAAATAGTCAGGTATTGCATGTTTTGAAAATTTTTGTGCACACCACACCAGTGTGCCTCTTGTGGCACACCATTATGCCATGGCACACTGGTTGAAAATTGCTGATACAGTGGGATAACCCTTAGGTATATGTTCTACACTATCTTTTGGAGTTCTCTAGCAAGACTGAGCTCCAATAAACTCCCAGTGATGACTTATTATCTGGCTAACACACTCTTTTTTCTTCTTTATGGATTAAGGTATTACATATGTGTCCTTATCCCCCCATTGCCCCCCCACCCTCCACCCCTGCACTCATGCCCTCACTGCCCTGGTGTCTGTGTCCATTGGTTAGGCTTATATGCATGCATACAAGCCCTTTGGTTGATCTCTCCCTCTTACCCCCACCTTCCCCTACCTTCCCTCTGAGGTTTGACCGTCTGATTGATGCTTCTCTGTTTCTGAATCTGTTTTTGTTCATCAATTTATGTTGTTCATTATATTCCACAAATGAGTGAGATCATGTGATATTTATCTTTCTCTGACTGGCTTATTTCGCTTAGCATAATGCTCTCCAGTTCCATCCATGCTGTTGCAAATGGCAAGAATTCCTTCTTTTTTACCACAGTGTAGCATTCCATTGTGTAGATGTACCACAGTTTTTTAATCTAGTCATCTGCTGATGGGCACTTAGGCTGTTTCCAAATCTTAGCTATGGTAAATTGTGCTGCTATGAGCTAAGGGTGCATATATCCTTTCTGATTGGTGTTTCTAGTTTCTTGGGATATATTCCTAGAAGTGGGATCACTGGGTCAAGTGGGAGTTCCATTTTTAGTTTTTTGAGGAAACTCCATACTGTTCTCCACAGTGGCTGCACTAGTCTGCATTTCCACCAGCAATACATGAGGGTTCCTTTTTCTCCGCATCCTCTCCAGCACTTATTATTTGTTGATTTGTTGATAATGGCCATTCTGACAGGTGGGAGATGACAAGCACACTCTTTATTGGCTTCTTTCTCTTGCCTCACTTCCCTGCTCCACTACTGATACTTCCTGGATCACCTACCAAATAAATTTCTTGCAGTCAAATTTTTATCTTAGTCTGCTATAGGAAACCAATTGAGACAGATGAGACGTGTTTAATTGACTTAGTGTTAGCCAATGGAGTCATGTTTGAGTAGCACTGAAAACAATGTGTGTGTATGTATAAATGATAGGAATGACTAGAGAACTGTATACTGAAGTGCAAAGGCCTACTGACTCACACCTTTATCATTTTTCTCTCTTAAGATACTTAGGGTTCTGCTTGAGTGTAATCAATAGAATTAGAATAATATTATGCTTTATGGTCAATGATATTACATTTTAGCTCATTTTCATAAAATCGAAGTAATACTAAAAGAGTTTTACAATGTATAAAGATGTTTTCTGAAAACAAAACACAGCACAGTTCATTTTATATTGCTTTTGTTGTCCAGGCATTACCAAGCTTAAGATGGGATATGAGACTAAAGGATATATATTCAATAATTGGTGATGAGAGAGCCATTAGCGTGACTGAAAGGTCATTTTCGATACATTTGACTGTTTTTTTAGTCTTTCTCTTTCAGCCAGTGTATTTACAAAGAATCACAAATTTTGTTTTATAAGAATGATCTCAGACCTCACTTACTAAAACTATAGTTATTTTTTTTGGTGAAATGATAGTAATCCCTTCATCTCATGTTAAAAATAAGAGAAAGGAAATAAAATTCAAGACAGAAGCTATTACAAGGGCAGATATGAGAAGGCATATTCATCGATTATAGTTAATTATAACCTGTGGATTCTAGACTAACTGGTAGAAAATGGACTTTTTGTCCAAGAATTAACCCCATCAATTATATTCCCTAATTATATTTATTTACCAAATAAAGCTCCCATTCCTTTCAAATCACTTTATTACCAGCAATTTGCAGCTTCCTGAACACAAGCACACATAAAAATTGTGTATAATGAGCAGACCTACTAAGTGCTGGAAACCGGACCACTCATTACAATGACTAAAATGAATACAAAAGTATGACTCCTGTCCTCAAAAGGAAGAAGTAGAGGATGATCCATAAAAATTGCAATTCAGCCCTAATTGGTTTGGCTCAGTGGATTGAGCGTCGGCCTGCAGACTCAAGGGTCCCAGGTTTGATTCCGGTCAAGGGCATATACCTTGGTTGCGGGCACATCCCCAGTAGGGGGCATGCATGAGGCAGCTGATCGATGTTTCTCTCTCATCGATGTTTCTAACTCTTTATCCCTCTCCCTTCCTCTCTGTAAAAAATCAATAAAATATATTTGAAAAAAAATGCAGTTCATTCACACTGGACAATAATTGTGTTGGCTGTTGTCATTTTTTATTTGACAATATAAGGGAAAAGAGGTCGGTGCCCCTGACTTCCTTCTTATCACTGGAACATCAAGAGTACTCCAGTCAAAAATTGGATTGGTGTCCTCCCTAGCTGTAAATGTAATGCTTATATCAAATCAAATTGTGAAGAAACAATTAGCAAATATTAGTAATTCTTATATAGCAAAGGTTAATTAACTAAATGACCTTTTGAAGTGAACAGTGCCTGTCACAGGTCCAATTTTTATGGTTGCTATAACTGGGTTCATTTTACAAAAACTAAAATGGAGAAGTTAAGAAACTCTCTCAAAGTCTCAAAGCTGGTAAGTCTGGGTCTAGACACTGTCCTTTTACCATTATGCTATAACTAAAAAGACACAGACCCAGGAAAAATGTGGCATAAGATCTGTTAATTTGAAAAAGTGGAGATTGGGAACATAAGGTACTACCCTCATAGGCCGTTGCAACTCTTTCAAATAGAGAGAACAGAGAGGAAACCAGTCTTAATTTTATTACATTATTCACAATTTATGTACTTTTTTCAAATTTATAAAAAGGATAAAAATTTCAAAACAGACATTGTTATTAACCTTTGAAAATGTAATAAATATTTTTACATCATTTGTTGTGCCTTTGTTCTGTGGCCAATTTCATATATTTTCTTGGGAAACACAAACAAATGAGGGAAATCTCATTCCAGAAACTCTCTGTTCAGTTATTTTTCAACCTTTCATTATTTAAGGTCAATCTTTAAAGCAAAATATCATCAAATCATATGGAAGTTTCCACAATAATGAATTGACTGTGATAATATCTAACTAGTCATCAAAAGGGACAGTAGTTCATACTTTTCTTTAGTTCCATTATTTTTTTGCTTCCATTGTTTACTTGATTATATCTTTGAAAGACAAATAACAGAGAAGAAACATAAGTCACAAATGCATTGTAAATCTTTTAGTGATATTATTTAGTTTCTATAAAGAGCAACAGACTGTAGTCAAGTTGTGCCAAATCTCCTGATTAAGCCTTGTCAAAATTTTAATAAATTCAGGTAATTTTGTTTATCTATACACTCATCAAAGAATGAAAAATATTAAAGTAATTAAAGTAGGGCCCTAGCCAGTTTTGCTCAGTGGATAGAGCATCGGCCTGCAGACTGAAGGGTCCTGGGTTTGATTCCGGTCAAGGGCATATGCCCAGGTTGCAGGCTTCACCACTAGTAGGGGACATGCAGGGGGCAGCCGATCAATGATTCTCTCTCATCATTGATGTTTCTTTTCTTTTTTTTTTTTTTGGTTTTATTTTTTATTTATTTATTTATTTTTAATTTATTGCTTAAAGTATTACAAAGGGTATTACATATGTGTCCCATTGATGTTTCTATCTCTCTCTCCCTCTCCTCTTTCTGAAATCAATAAAAATATATTAAAAACAATAAAGTAGGAACAATTTTGTAGGCTTTTCCTCCTGGGACCCTTTCACTCCTAGTGACAAGAAGCCTAGTCATAAAGTCCTTGTATCGCTGCCCTGATCAAGAAGACATCTCAGATTAAGCCATGGTATCAACAAATGAGAGTACCATGAGCACTGAGACGACTGGACACTGAAACTGACTCTTACTAGTTAACTAGTGGCCCAGTGCACGGATTTGTGCACATTGAAAGGAAATTAATTAGAAGAAATATTTTAATATTGCTATTCGCCCTTTCTCTATAATAGAAGTGTTGGAGGTGAAAGAATTAGTAAAATGTACATGAAAATAATATATACATTAATTAATAAATAAACAATAACAACATGATATAACAACAACAGAGACATGATATGAAAACAAAAACATGACATAAAACAACAAAAAGATGATATAAAAGCAACAAAACATGATATAAAAACATTGATACAATGACTGATAAATTGATTAAACTAATATCTCTCTGTATACCACCTTAAGAGTAAAAACACTTTCAGAGTGCTCGACTAATTTCCCTTGTGATGAAGTATTTACAACTTTAACTTTAATGCCACACGCTCTTCAAATTCGAGAGAAAACAATATATAACTGACCATGTCTGAAAACGGGTGCAGGTAGGAATATTCCTACTCTGTCTAGAGTTTGTCCTTGTGATTTATTAATAGTCATTGAAAATGCTGGCATTGAAAATGCGGGAAATTGTCTTTGAATTAATTTAAATGGGAGACCAGTGCCAGACAGGGACAAATCAATTCGTTAATCATTAATTTTTTTTTTAATATGCTCGGCATTCTGGAAAATTTATATCATTTGGAGGAACTTTGCCTTTGCTACAACATCAAGTAAATATTCCATCAGATGGTTTTTCATCGGAGAAATTTAGGGATAGGCAACATTGACATGTAACAGTCATTCCACCTCAACTGTGTTCAATACTTGCATCCTCAGTTACCTCATTTTTGCTATAAAGGCAGTTCCTACCAGTATTTGTAGTACTTGTTGATGACTGTTCTTCAGACATATTCTGTTGACAACATTGCTTTCTTTCAGCCTCAGAGGTACGCTATGCCAATACTTGGTCTTCAGATACATTCTGTCGATGCCAACAGCTTCTTTCGGCTTCAGAGGTACATTGTGGTAATAGTTGGTCTTCAGATATATTCTGTCGACAATTTCAGCTTCAGAATGTCAAACAAAAATGTGACGTCATTACTGGGCACCTACAACCAATGTTTCCGGGCTGGGCCTGGCTGTGGGCCACATTTTGTGCCATGGGGTCTTGGCAGCATCTGTTGTGATTTGGCGGGGTGTTGCTCTGGGGTGTTGGCAGGGCCCGTGTCACACTTGGGGGAAGCCGAGTGTTGCTTTATGGGTGCCAGTTCCGCAGTACCGTTTCTCTGTGCACATCACGGAGGCTCCTGCGTTGAGCATCTGTCCTCTGTTGGGCAGTGCATGACATAGTGACCGTTCAGACAGTCGGACACTTAGCATATTAGTCATATATATATATATAGACATATATATATGTGTGTGTGTGTGTGTGTGTGTGTGTGTGTGTATATATGACATAACATATTATATGTTTTCTTAGATTGTTTTCCCCAGAAGCAAACCTAAGACCAGGGTCTCTATGCAAATGTTTTATTAAGTAGGTGTCCCCAGGAAAGCCAGTAAGAAAGGAATGGAATAGGGAAGGAGGGAGCTAAACAAAAATATGACTTCAAGTAAAGTTCCATACTTGGCCTGATCCCCGGGGAGCTCTGGAGCATAAATCACATACTGGAGTTGGTCTCTGCTCACGACAAAGGGTGTGGCTTCTATACTCCTGTGCCAGTCAGTCATTGGTTACAGATTGTCTCTGCGGAAACATGAAAACCCAATAACTTCTGACTCTCCAAATATCTGATGAAATAGCCTAACAGTGGTCCTTTGAGGAAAATTGTAAGTGAGTTGTTAAGAATAAAATGCATACAGTGAGAGGCATAGACACACAGAAGTAGTACAGGGAATCTGAGGGTTTAGAGGTGAGGAGAGTGACAACTCCTACTATACATACTAGTGTGTAGTTCCAGGGCATTAGACATGATACTACTTGTCACTGTGTCCATTCATATTTGGGATGAGTTGTGCTACATTAGCCAGCTGTCTTGGTTAAATAAGAAACCCAGTTTGGTTATCTCATTTTAGCAAGGGCTGGATTTTGCTCATGTTCCAGGTGACAGTTTGCTAATCACTGATCAAGGATAATGGTATAAAATGGGATAAAGTAAACTTTCTGCACTGGTACCATCATTAATTCTGAACATTAGGATTTTCTGTCTAAGCTGAAAAAGGCAAATCTCCTACTTTACCCCCATGGCTGGGGTGTTGTTCATAGTATCCATCCATAAGGTTAAAGAAATCCTTTTATTTATTTTTAAAATTTCCTGTTCCCATTAACTCTGCATTTACTTGCACTCTCAACAGGACACATTGCAAGAGAATGAAACAATTTTGGGATCAAACTAGATAGGGAAATGGAATTAAACACACATACTTCTACTGTAGGACTTTCAAGCACTATTAAATGTTGTAAATCCCCAAGAAAGGTAATACTAATACAAAATTGTCATACTGAAATAGCTGTGTAATCCTTATTTGTGTGGGGCATCTTATGAATGATTAATATAGAAAATTTACAGATCTATTTGGCTCATGATTATAGATTCAAATATTCTAAACAAAATGTGTGCAAATTGAATCAGTGTATTAAAATAATAATATGCCATGACTAAGATGAATTTAACTTATGACAATATGTAAATATATTTCATCACATTAAGGGAAAAAATCTAATCATTTTAATAGTTGTAGAATAAGCATTTGCAAAACATATACCCATTCATGATTTTTGAAAAAACACACACACACACAACCCAATAAAGTAAGAGTAGGAGGAAATTTTAAGTTCTACCAAAAATTTAAAAAATCCTAAATTAGATCAAACATCATTCTAAATGGAGGAGCATTTAATGTGTCCTCTTTAAAATTAATTACAAAGATCTTTATCAATTGTATTAGAGGTCATGGTTAGTGTAGTAAGAGGGGAAAAAATGAGACACATAACGATTTGAAAGTAAGAATTACACCTGTGATTATTTGCATGGGATGTTTGTTGACATTGAACAAAAGAATTCAAAAACATTATTAGTTGTAACAGAGTTTATTAAGATGGTTAGTTATAAGATGAATAATCATGTCATTTGCATATTTATACAACAGTGAAAACACCTAGAAAACATAATTAAAGAAAAATATACCATATATAATAATATCAGACACCTGTCCCACAGTTAGCTCCATTGTAGATGTGTTTCCATTATTTCCACACATAAACCTCAGTTCATACTACATTCACTAAAGCTTCATGAGACATAATCCTATATAATAAAGAGTTAATGTGCTAATTAGACCAAACAGCCAAACGACCTTCTGGACGACCTTCTGGATGAGCCAGGTCTGCAAGGGCTGAGCTCCTTGCAAAAATTTCGTGCATCGGGCCTCTAGTAATACATATACATGGATATATATATATATATGAATACTACATATTCAGCATTAATGCATTCATGGACAACCCTTTGCTCAGTATCTGCCTTGCGCAAAGCACAGTGCCAAGTACCAGGACAGGAAAACAAGTATGACGTGATTATTGTTCTTGAGTCCTGAACAATTTTTAGGCAGGAAGGATGAAAAAAAAAGATAATTTTTCCATGAATGTATTGTTTCTAATTTTATACAAATATAAACACACATTGTTCATTATCAGAGCTCAGAGTAAGAAAGATAATTTGCCTGCCATTCACAAAACTAACACACTTTGTAGGCCTGTAGGGAGTCTTTAAATAAAAGTTTCAGGACAGAATTTATCAGAAGCAGGCCTCTTGCATACTTGGAAGAGATTACCAAGGTTAGTCAACTCCTGGCGTTTCCTTTTGATATAACTCAGATGACACTGATTTTGCCAAAGTTCTAAATAGCCAACAGGCTTTTAATTCACATTTTCTTTGTCATGAATTGTAAGTTTATATCTCCTACTTTGGTAAATTTTATAAATTCCAACTGGAAGCAGCCATTTTGGAGAAAAGGCATGGAGCCAAGTTTAGCGGTAATACCTGCCTCTTTGGATCCTCACTGATTGTGCTTTTCCTATTTTTGTAAATTCTCCAGATACATAATTATTAATGAGTAAAGTGTCCTTTCAGCTCATGTCTGCATTCAGAATCAAAATAATAATAATTAAATCTCTCCCCCCTTCTTCGCCACTAATGATTTTACGTTGAGCCAGGCTTGACAACTGTAGAAACATTGGACATTAGCACATCATTTCACTTTCAATAATATGAAACATAGGGTGATACCAATTTCTGTGACTCATGCTTAGAACTAAAACAAAAGAGAAAGAGAGAGAGAGAGAGAGTGAGAGAGAATGAAGGAATGAATTTTCTATCTAGATTCAAAGGTAGACAGGGGTTTAATAACTTGATGATATTAAAAAGAAATATTTTTTCCCCACTCACTAGAGTGATCCTTGATATGGAAAGAACCCATTGCCATCATTTTATTTTTTAAAAAATATATTTTATTTATTTTTTACAGAGAGGAAGAGAGAGGGATAGAGAATTAGAAACATCGATGAAAGAGAAATATCGATCAGCTGCCTCCCTGCACAACTCCTAGTGGGAATGTGCCTGCAACCAAGGTACATGCCCTTGACCGGAATCAAACCTGGGACCCTTCAGTCCACAGGCCAACCCTCTCCACTGAGCCAAACTGGTTAGGGCCACTGCCATTATTTTAAATATACAACATGTACTTAAATGCATATACCTAACACTGTTAGAAAGCATGAGTTATTACAAAATAATGCAAATTGTAAATGATAATCATTTTTTAACATATAAGAAATTGATTTCAAACCTTTAAGAAATTGGGAACTGGCATAAATCAATTCTTAATAACTGATAATGCACTTGGCAAAACATCGTTTAAAAAACAACAACAAGGTCACCGGCAACTTTTTATGGTCAGGAAGAGCAATAACTTTTAAGATGCTTAATAATAGATCTGGCCTACATTTTTAGAGGAATTTTGAACACATGGTTTGATATTTCATGTGGAAGTCTTTAAAAATGAACGTGGTAATTTTCCAAGATGAAGAAATTAAGATCATCACTGACTATTTTTATACGTTTATTCTAGCAAGCAATAGGAATACTGGAATTGAGTTGTTATGCAGCTTATTTTTTGTTAATGAATTTTTGTTATCAAAAAGTCATTTCTTTATTATAAAAAGATTTTCAAAATAAATCTTCAATGGAAAGGATGGCATTCTAAGTCCATTTCTGAAAATCGTCCATTTTCTCATTAGTTACAGGGCAGGGTGTGTTCTGCTGGAGGCCACTGGTCATGAGCCCCCTTTGGCTCTCAGAGAGGCCAAGCAGCTGCATTCCTGTGTCTGTCTCACCCCAGGAAATGGCTGACAGCAGTCAAAATCATGAAGGTTATCAACAACCTTAAACATTGAGGGAAGAAAAAAACCTGATGCTATGAGAACCCACATCTTTCCTGCTTTCTGGCAATGCCTTTCTGAGCTCCCATGGGAATGCCTGGGAGGAAAATGAGCAAATATTTAAAAATTTGTTTAGTAGGAGTAGTGGTAAATTTAATTACTATTTATATATCCCCTATAGCTTTTAAATTAATTTAACTTATTTTTGTACTATGGATTAATACATGGATTCTATTGCCAAATTTTGTGTATAAAATAGCAACTAAAATGAAAACACTTTATTTTGTTTTAAATATGTTTTTATTTGTTTCAGAGAGGAAGGGAGAGGGGAAGAGAGAGATAGAAACATCAATGATGAGAGAGAATTACTGGCTGGTTGTCTCTTGCACACCCCCTACTTGGTTCCAGCCAGCAACCCAAGCATATGCCCTGACTGGGAATTGAACTGTGACCTGGTTCACAGGTCAATGCTCAACCACCGAGCCACACTGGTCGGCCTGAAAGCACTTGAAAGAGCCATCAATCCTAGCCTCTCCACAGTGTAACCTTTCTTCCCTTCCCCTATGCATGTATATAGGTGTGTGAGGGTATGTGAATGCATTCATCTATATATATAAAAGCCTAAGTGACCATTAGGACCAAATGACCAGAACAACCAGAATGACCGGTCGACCAGTCGTTATGACGTGCACTGACCACCAGGGGGCAGATGCTCAAAGCAGGAGCTGCCCTCTGGCAGTCAGTGTGCTCCCACAGCAGGAGTGCCGCTCAACTGACAGACTGGTGTGAGCAGCCCACCAACCCAGTGGCAGCCATTCACTCCCTCAGTAGTCCTGCAAGTTCAATCTCTGGAGAACAGGCCAGGCAGAGACAGACCAGCGCCTCCAGCACAATCTCAGCATGCCTCCTGGAAGTTAGCCTTGGGCACTGAGGCCACTTCCCCTCCCTAGATGCTCTGCAAGGAAGAAAGGATATAAAAGTGCCTACCAGATGGCTCCTGACAACTGGTGCGAACGTCAGCAAGATGGAACCAGATCCCGGGCTGGCAAGGGCACCCCACTGCCCAACTGGAGGGCCAATTGCATCCTGGCCACCCACATGCACAAATTTGTGCACCGGGCCTCTAGTATACTTATAAAACTACTGGGGGTTCCTCAGCCTGGCCTGTGTCCTCTCACAGTCTGGGATCCCTCAGGGATGTCCACCTGCTGGTTTAGGCCCGCTCCCCAGGGGATTGGGCCTAAACTGTCAGTCAGACATCCCTCTGGCAGCCCGGGAGCCCTCGGGGGATGTCCACTTGCCAGCGCGGAGCAGACCTAAGCTGCAGTCAGACATCCTTAGCACTGCTGAGGAGGCGGGAGAGGCTCTCACCACCACTGCTGCGCTGGCAGCCATCAGCCTGACTTGTGGCTGAGCAGAGCTCCCCCTGTGGGAGCACACTGATTACCAGGGGGGGCAGCTCCTGCATTGAGCGTCTGCACCCTGGTGGTCAGTGTGTGTCAATAGTGACCAGTCATTCCCAGTCGTTCTGCTTTTAGGGTCAATTTGCATATTACCCTTTTATTATATAGATAAGTAATAAGTGTACTTGAATGCATTTTCCATATAGTTATGGGCCATTTGCATTTCTCCCTCTGCATTTCCTATTTAGTAAATTAAAATGACTTACTTATCAATATATATAAAAGCCTAAGCGACCAGATGATGAGATAACCAGACTACCGGAAAACTGGCCAGTAGCTATGATGTGCACTGACCACCAGGGGGCAGAAGCTCAATGCAGGAACTGCCCCCTGGTGGCCTGGTGGTCAGTGAGCTCCCACAGTGCGAGTACCACTCAGCTGACAGGCGCCAGACCCTGGGCTGACAGCTAGTGAGTGCAGCTGCGGCAGTGCAAGCCTTTCCCGCAGACACTCCCTCTGTGGGCCCGAACTGTGGCTGTGGGGCCAGGATGAGCAGGAGCAGCGAAGTGCCCAACCAGGGCTCAGGCTCCTCCCTGGCCACCTGCTGCTTCACGCACTATTTTGTGCTGTGCAGGATCAATGCGGTCAGCAGGCTGGAACTCAAAGAGCTGAGGGGTAAGGCTGGGCTGCATGGCACGAGGGTTCACTGATCCCCACAGGCCAGGCCGAGGGACCCCACCAGTGCATCCGTGCACCAGGCCTCTAGTAGAAACATAAAACTACAGGGATTTTTGATATATGAATTGTTTCACTGTGCAAGTCACTTAGAAATGTTTCAGAGATCTTTCCTTGTCAGACCATAGAGAACTACTAATTTCTTTCTAACTGCTGTGTATAGCTATTCCATAGCAGGGATTGAAAAGTTTTATTTAACCATCCCCTGGTATGTGCCTCTATGCACACATGTCAAATTTCCCCAGCAGAATCATTTAGTCAAAAGGGACACATATTTTAATTTTTAAGAAATTCTACCAAATCTCCTCCAACATGGCTGTGCCAAATTATTCTCACCAGTCATGCATGAAAGTTGATGTATCTCCCACTTTACCAACACAAGGTTAACATTTTAATTTTTTCCAAGCCGATACAAATCATTGCATCCACTTTGTTTGAATTTTCAGTTCCCTGGGTAACAAGTGCAGATATATATATATATTATTGCTTTTAGAGAGGCAGGGAGAGGGAGAGAGAGATAGAAACATCAATGAGAGAGAATCATCAATTGGGTGCTTCCTGCACGCCCCCTACTGGGGATCAAGCCCACAACCCAGGCTTGACCGGAATTGAACCTGGGACTCTTCAGTTTGAAGGCTGATGTTCTATCCACTGAAGCAAACCGGCTAGGGCTGCACATATTTTTAATATAGTTATTAGTCATTTCCATTTTCTCCCTTTGAATTTTTATTATGACATTTAAAGAAGAAATGCAACCATTCTGTTCAAGTATATTATAACTTTATCGTTTAGCTATATTTTGTGAAAGTATTTTCTTGTTGAATTAAACAGTTATTTATATATCTTGGATATATATTTGATTGTGTTATAAGTGCTTTTCCCTATTTTATGACTCGTCTTTTAACTGTAATAATGATATATTTTATAATTTTTTAGTAATTAACTTTGAAATTACATGATTAAATTTTATTAAACATTTTCAAGACTTGCCTAAAGCCATAAACATATTCTTTCATTTATGTTAATGTTTTATTTACATGTTTAGATTTTAATCCATCTGGAATTAATTTTTGTGCATGGTAGGTGAGAGATAGGGTTTGAAATTCATTTTTCCAGATGAAACATCTGTTGTCCCAATATGATTTAGTGACCACTTCATTTCCTCTCTGGTAGAAAGTGGCCACCTAATTTATATGACTTTCTCATAAACACCCATGTGTTTTTGACTCTGTAATTTGTCACATATAAATCTTTAAAATGATGACACTTCCAAATATCAGGAATTTAACTATTATTACCAACAATTATGATCTTTATTCATTTAACAATGTTTATTGAGTGCCTATTATGTGCAAGTCATACTATTCTAAGCCCTGGGGGAAAGCAGTGAACCAAGCAGGCCAAGTACCTGCACTCATGGCTGTGACATTCCCTACTGGGGATGAGGGGTGTTGAGAACATCACACAATCAATGGGTATGATACAGCTGACCGGCAAGACATCAAGCTTAAACATTTTTTACCTTCTTCTTTGTAATGTTAAAGAATATAGATCCATTTTAGCTACACCCAAGTCTATATGACACATTTTTTCTTTTGCTTGTTTTACTCGACCCATTTCTAAACTTCACATCAGAGGTAATCACATGCAAAGCTCTAAAACAATAGAAAACTCTGCAATTATAGAAAAATTTAAAATCTATCTGGAGAAGGGAGACATACATAATCAAAGATATAATATAGCCAAAACCAGTTTGGCTCAGTGGATAGAGCGTCGGCCTGCGGACTGAAGGGTCCCAGGTTCGATTCTGGTCAAGGGCATGTACCTGGGTTGCGGGCACATCTCCAGTAGGAGATGTGCAGGAGGCAGCTGATCGATGATTCTCTCTCATCGATGTTTCTAACTCTCTATCTCTCTCCCTTCCTCTCTGTAAAAAATCAATAAAATATATTTTTTAAAAAAGATATAATATAAACAAACAGATGCAATAATACATGGGAGGCTTTAAGATAGCACAGCTTTAATTTTCAAATTAATAGGAAACAACAGGCCCATTGGAGGGACCACATCACTGTGTTGTGGAAAGATTGATCCAGACTGTCAGTTTTATTGAAATGGAAAAAAGGAGCACGTATCCATTAGAAAATAGGCTGAAAAGGCATTATGGAGAGAGCTTTTGAAAAGGATTTAAATAACTAAGAAGTTTTGGTTGTATGTTATATCTATCAAGGAAAATAAAATAAAATAAATTTAAGTAGAAGGACATGGTCAGTATGTCATTTCAAAGAAATGACACTCCCAGAAACATGGAAGGCAGGACTGGCTGCCTAGACAAAAGTCTGTCTGCTGTACTTCAACTTTTATGTAGAGTCCCCTCGACTCCCCAAGGTGCTCGGGGTCATTGGGCGGACCTTTTCTTCAGTGATCGTGCCCTTTTGTATTTCAGACCTTCCTGAAATACTAACTCTTCTTCTCTAAATTTCAGCCCCAAAGAAAAATTAAATAGTGTCTGTCACATGTATAATGAGTCTAAAGATGATACTCGTGGATTATCACAGCTGCCCCTGAACATAGCTCTCCTGCATAGCTGCATTTAACAATTTGCTGAAGGGGATCAGGAGATGGAAAACTCCTAGAAAGTTCAGTATGTGGAAATGTCAGATTCTCGGGCAGCCTGGAAGGAGAGCTGCTTTTGTTCCAGGGAAGTTTCAGATCCTGTGGTAGCTTCTAAAATGGACCCCAACTGCCCTGCCAGCTTGGCTCAGTGTTTCAGCGTCAACCTATGGACCATGAGGTCATGGCTCTATTCCAGTTGGGGCACATGCCTGGGTTGGGGGCTTGATCCGAAGTGTGGGGCATGCAGGAGACAGCGGATCAGTTATTCTCTCTCATCATTGATGTTTCTCTCTCTCTCCTTCTCCCTTTTTCTCTGAAATCAATAAAAATATATTTTAAAATTTTAAATTAAAAATAAGTAAATAAATAAAATGGGCCCCAATGATCTCCCCCTGTGGGTTTTTATATCCTTACTAGAGGCCCGGTGCACAAAAATTTGTGCACTCGGGGGGGGGGGGAAAGGGGTCCCTCAGCCTGGCCTGTGCCCTCTCGCAGTCTGGGACCCCTCGGGAGATAACGACCTGCTGGCTTAGGCCTGCTCCTGGGTGGCAGAGGGCAGGCCCAATCCCTAGGTGCAGCCCCTGGTCGGGCTCAGAGCAGGGCCGATTGGGGAGTTGGGGTGCTGCCCCCTGTCATGCACAGAGCAGGGCGGATCAGGAGGTTGCGATGCCACCCTCAGTCACACTCAGGGTAGGGCCGATTGGGGGGTTGGGGCACCGCCCCCTGTCACACTCAAGGCAGGGTTGATGGGGAGGTTGTGGCGCCACCCCCTGTCATGCACAGAGCAGGGCCAAACAGGGGGTTGGGGCGCTGCCCCCTGTCACACACAGAGCAGGGCCCATCAGGGGGGTTAGGGCTCCTTACCCTGTCACGCACAGAGCAGGGTTGATCAGGGGGTTTGGGAGCTCCCCCCTGTCACTCCCAGAGTAGGGGCAATAGGGGAGTTGGGGCACCGCCTCTTGTCACACACAGAGCAGGGCGGATCAGGGGATTGGGGCGCCACCCTCTATCACCCACAGAGCAGGGCCCATCAGGGGGTTGGGGCGCCGCCACTCTCACACTCAGGGCAGGGCCGATGGGGAGGTTATGGCTCTATCCTGTCACACACAGAGCAGGGCCTGTGGGGGAGGGGGGGTTGGGGCGTCGCCCCCTGTCACACACAGAGCCGCAGGATGATCAGGGGGTTTGGGCGCTGCCCCCTGTCACGCTGATCCCGGTGCTGGGGGGCATATTACCCTTTTACTATATAGGATAGCGGCCTGGTGCATGGGTGGGGCTGGCTGGTTTGCCCTGAAGGGTGTCCTGGACCAGGGTGAGGGTCCCCATTGGGGTGCCTGGCCATCCTGGATGAGGGGATGATGGTTGTTTGCAGCTGGCCACACACCCTTCAGGGTGGGGGTCCCCACTGAGGTGCCTGGCCAGTCTGGGTGAGGGGCTGAGGGCTGTTTTCAGGCTCGCGGTGACTGAAGCTCCCAACTGCTCCGTTTTTTCTTTTTTTTTATTCTGGGCCAGCTTTAGCTCTGGCTCCAGCTCTGAGGCCTCTGCTGGGTTCTATAATCGAAACTCTGTATCAACTCCAGCTCTGAGATCCCGGCTCGCTGAACAGGTTTCTGGGGTTTTGTTTAGCTTCTATATTTGTTACAATGTTTCAGACTGCAGGCTCAGAGGCCGGCAAGGCAGGCAGGGAACTTTGGAGTCCTCCGTCACTGAAGCAAGCACGCCTCATGTTAGTTTCAAGCTGCCTGGCTGCCAGCCGCCATCTTGGCTGGCAGTTAATTTGCATATCGCCCTGATTAGCCAATGGGAAGGGTAGCGGTCGTACGCCAATTACCATGTTTCTCTTTTATTAGATAGGATGTAATCCTTTTCCTGAGTGTGTGCAGACTTAATGAATTGCTTCGTGCAAATCTGATATGGCAAAAATGATGGGATATCACTTCTGAGATTGTTATGAAAGATTGGCTGTCATCTTGCTAACTTTCTCTGGATCTCTGTTTCTTTCTTGTTCACTTTAATGCAAGCCAATGTCACCTTGTAAACTGCCCAAGGGAAAGGCCCACATGACAGAAAACTCAAGGACTCAGTCCAACAGGCTGTGAGGAACTGAATCTTTCAGTCAACCTCCAGATTCCTGACCCTCAGAATGTGTGAGATAACAAATGTTTGTTGCCTTAAGCCACTACATTGTGGGTAATTTGTTATGCAACACAGATAACTAATTCAGGCCACCTCAAAAACAGAACATTTTGTGGGTGTTGTAAGGAATCACAGAATCTTAGAATTGGAGGGGACTTTAAAAATCAGGTTTGAGACTCTCATAACATTTCTGCTAATGATGGTCAAGTCACACTCGGACACCTACCATGTTCTGAACATTTTAATATAATTTTCAATTGGGCTTGGAAATTTCCCATGTGATAGTCACCAGGTAATGATGAACTCTCACTGTTTCAGTGATCAACCATCACTGATGTTGGTTTTTCATTTGGGATCAGGGACATTATATTATTGGTTAAGACTGATAGAAAAGAAAAAGCATGCTATCTCGGAGAAGGTCGTGCATGTTTGGTCTAATAAGTCTTTCTGTAATCAAGTTTCCTGTGTAAAACATGTCAGCTCAGTAAATTGAAATGGAAAATGCCAATTTAACAGTGCTCTGAAACCATAATAAAGAGTGAAAAATGAATTATCACCGGAGTTGTAATAAAACCCACAACAATTTTCTTAAAAGAAAAAATGCATGTGACAAATTTGCCTAGACATGGCAATGATTTGGCTTCTTTGGGAAGAAAACCTGGACAATGGTAATCCAGCTCATAACATTTCTTTATTAACTTCTCTTCATTAAGAACAAGCATGGGACAGCTGCTGTGCATCTTGGCATCCCACAGCATTTCCCAATGACACTGCTAACAAATTGAAGTCATATACCCAAATGTGGTGAAGCAATTCATTCAATAGCAGCTGTGAAAAACTGGTCAGCTTAAACAGACTCTAAAGATAATGTAACTGGCAAGGACATTTGAAAAAAAGCCTGCATTCCTGCATGATTTATGTAGCCAAGATGATTGAAAGTCTGCTTTTATTCCCTTGGGACTCACCCCTGCACTATCAAGGTTGCTTATTGCAAACACCTGCTGCTCCCTGCCTCTGAGCTTTAATTTTGGCCTGGGCTCATGGCAAACCGGAAATGCCAGAGGATAGGAAAGGTTGTGGATGCAAACTCCAACCGATATTGGAGCAGAGGTTCGAAGACAGTACCCAATCTCCCTTGCCACTCTGTTGGCATAATTCTAATGCATGTTCTACATTGTCTCCCAGTATCCCCCAGCTTCATTTAAGCAGCAGTTGCGCACAGTGGTAACTTACTTGATAATGTAACCTTTGTTGCATGATCCTGCGTTGAGCATCTGCCCCCTGGTGGTTACTGCATCATAGTGACAAGTCATTCTGCCCTTCAGTCAATTTGCATATTAGCCTTTTATTATATGGGATTAACCAGTTAACTGCCACTCGTACAAAACGGAAACCATCCCCACATGCCACAATATTTTGAATTTAATTTAAAAAATCAATTTGCAATGAATATTATAAAAATAAATATATTACTCACAATTCGGGTGTTCTTGAATATTTTCAGCTGAAAATTCTCACAAAAAATGATTTTAAAGTTGGTCAGGGCTGCCACTTAGGGAAAACATTTTTTTTTTATAGACACACCTGGCACGTGGGGAAGGTCCGCTGCTTGCGTCTATAGACTCTTATTTCGCATGATGGGTTAAATGCTTAACAATTGAGCACTCAAAATGCAGTAGGTTTTCTTGATTTATGAGTCAAAATGAGACTTGAGACCTCACCCTCATGTATCTTATGAATAACTGTTACATTTTCTCTTTCCTATCTTTCATTTTAAAATGCTACCAGGAATCCATCTGCTTTATTACAACAGGGATTTCCAACATAATCTCAAAACCTTCATGAAACAGAGGGTAAAATGTAGTTTTCCTCAACCCAAGAAGACTATCATTCACAAAGAAAGGCTCACAACACAATAACCAGAGCTAGTGAATACTTATTATGGGTCAGGAAGTGTGCTAAGTGTTTTATATGTATTTCCCATTCTATGTTCAAAATAACCTTAAATTTTAGGTATTGTTCTTATTATATTTTTTGTCTTTTTGTAGCAAACTTATTGTTGACATAAAACCTGCACATATTTACAGTATACAATTTATGTCTAAATATATATGTATATACCCATGAAACCATTACCACCACCAAGATAGTGAACATATCCATAACCCCCAGAAATTTCTTTAATTATATTTTATAATTCATTTCCATTCCTCACCTCTTGTCCCTGCCTCCTCAGGCAACTGTCACTATAGATTAGTTGTTTCCTAGCATCTTACATAAATTAAATAATACAGAATTGTTTTTCATGGTCTGCCTTCTTTCATTAATAATTACTTCGAAATGCAGCCATATCATTGTATATATCCATGATTCCTTCCTTTTTATTGTTGAGTTTATTCATAGCATGTACATTATACAATTTGTTTGTATACTCATATGTTGGAGATATTTGGGTTCTTCCCAGCTTTTAATTATTAAAAGTGAACATTCATGTACAAGATCTTATATGGGTATATGAATTCATTTCTCGTGGATAGAAACTCAGGAGTGGATTGTACAGTAAGTGTACATGTTACATTATAAGAAATGGCCGTTGTATCATTTTATATTTCACCTGCTATGTAGGAGGATTTCAGTTTTTTCACATGCTTACCAGCACTTGTTATCATCAGGCTTTTTATTTTTAGCAATTCTTACATATGTGTGGTGTTATCTCATTGTAGTTTTAATTTGCCTTTCTCTAGTGACTACTTATGTTGAGCATCTTTTCATGTACTTATTGAGCTTCTGTACAGTGGGGCCTTGACTTACGAGTGTCCCGACTAACGAGTTTTTTGAGATATGAGCCGTCTCTTGGCTGATTTTTTGCTTTGAGTTGCAAGCTAAAATTCGGGTTATGAGCCAGCTTCAGATACCCCACCGCTAGTTTGGTGCAGCGATCGTCACAGTGAACGCCACAACATCAGCCCAGCATCACGTGTCTCACTCGTTCACTTTAAGATTTGACATACGAGTAATTTGAGTTATGAGCTCCATCACGGAATGAATTAAACTCGTAAGTCAAGGCCCCACTGTATATCTTCTTTGATGAAGTGTCTGTTCAAAAAATTTGCCCATTATTATTTGGTTGGGTGTTTTCTTATTATTTGGGCTTGAGAGATATTTACTTATTCTAGATTTAAATCCTTTATCAGGTATGTGATCAGCAAATATTTTCTTAGAGTATGTTGTTTGTCTTTTTGTCCTCTTGATACTATTTTTGAAGAGGAAAATTTTCAGTTTGATAAAATATAATTTTTCAATGTTCTTTTATGGATTTTGCTTTAGGTTAGGTATTTTATCTCAGAATTCTTTACCTAAACCTAAGATCACAAAGATTTTCTTTTGTTTTCTTCTAGAAGTTTTAAAGTTCTTTTAAAATATATTTTTATTTATTTCAGAGAGGAAGGGATATATATATATATATATATATATATATATATATATATATATATATAATTGATATAGAATCAATGATGAGAGAGAATAATTGATTGGCTGCCTTCTGCATGTCCCACACTGGGGATAGTGCCTATAAACCGGGCATGTGCCCTGATCAGGAATCAAACCGTGACCTTCTGGTTTATAGATCGATGCTCAACCACTGAGCCACGCCAGCCAGGTGAAGTTTTGAAGTTTTAAATTTACCATTTGAGATCTGTGGTTCATTTTGTTTTAATTTTTATGTATGTTAAGAAATATGGATGAAAGTTGTTTGTTTTTTTTTTAACTTGGATATCCAAATGAACCAGCACAATTTAGTGAAAAGACTCTCCTTTCTCCACTGATTTGTTTTTGCACTTATTCGTAAAATCAGTTGTCAATACATATGTGGGTCTAGTTCAGGATTTTTTATTCTGATCTATTGACTTATTTGTCTATCTTAACACAAATACAAGATAGTGTCTTTATTTTATAATTCTTTAAGTGTTAAAATAGTGTTAGTCCTCCAAGTTTGCTCTTGTTTTGCAAAGTTATTTTGGCTATTTTATGTCTTTGCATTTCCATATGAATTTTAAAATCGCCTTGTCAATTTTTATAAAAGAAATCTTACTGAGATTTTGATTGGGACTGCATTGAGTCTACTCATTAAATTGGGAAGAATTACCATCATAGCAATACTGAGTCTTCTGATGCATAAACCTGGGATATCTTTCCATTTATTTAGGCTTCTTTAATTTTTAGTTGATTTGGGATATATTGTAGTTAAAACCATAGTTTCCAATGATTAAGTCCTCCACGTATTTTCTCAGTCTTACCCCTAAGTAGTTCATATTTTTGGTGCTATTGGAAATGGTGTTATTTCATTTCAATTTCTGATTACTCATTATTGGCATATAAAGATAAAAATTAATTTTTGTATATTGATCCTATCCTGCAACCTTGTTCAACTTAGTTCTAAAAGCTTTTTTAGTAGATTCCTTCAGATTTTCAATATAAGTTATATGGTATTCTTTGAATGAAGATAGTTTTATTTTTTCCTGTCAAATTTGGATGATATAAATTTCTCTAGGAGATAAAAGGCTATTCAGCTTATCTATACCTTCATGCAGGAGCTTTCAAATTACTTGTACATTTAATCTAAGTTGTTGAATTTGTTGGCATAGAGTTATTTATAATACTTCCTTATTTCCCCTTTACTGTATATGTTTGGAATTTATAATGATGTCACCTCTCTCATTCCTAATACTAGTAATTGATGTCTTGTCTTTTTTTTTTTTTTTTTTTTTTTTGGTCTGTCTGCCAAGCAATTAATCAACTTTAATAATCTTCTAAAAAAAAACCCAACTTTTGGTGTCATTGTTTTTTCTCTACCCTTTTTCTGTCTCCTATTTATTTCCACAATGATTTGTATTATTTGCTTTTTTTTGTGTACTTTCAGTTCAATCTGTTCTATGTTTTCTAGTTTCTTAAGGTGGAAGTTAATGTCATGATTTGAGACCTTTCTTTTGTGAAAACTCTCTAAGTGCTATTAAAATTACCACTTTTAAAATTACCAGCATTAAAGTAATGCTTGAGGTGCATCTCACAGATGCTGAGATGTTTTGTTTTCAGTTTAATTCAGTCTAAAATTTCTAATTTCTATTTTAGTTCCTTTTTAGGCCTATAGATTATTAGAGGTACACTATTATCAAATATTTGTAGATTTTTCAGAAATATTTTATACTATTGATTTCTATTTTTACTCTATTGTTGAAAGATAATATATTTTTTACTGTATTATTTCATTTTAGTTTTGAGACTGGTTTTATGACCCCAAATATTGTCTATCTTGGTAAGTGTTCTATGTGCACTTGACAAGAGTGTGTATTCTCCTTTTGTTGGATGAGGCCACCTAGATCAATTAAATTGGGTGGTTGTGTTTTTCAAATCTGTCTACTGCATATTCTTACTATCTTTCTGTTTACTTGTTATTTTCTGAGAGAAACCTTTGACTATAATTATAAATTTGTCATTTCTCCCATAGTTCTAATAGTTTTCATTCATGTATTTTCAAATTGCTATCAGATGAATAATTACATTATTGTGTTCTCTTGATGAAATTACCCCTTTATTACTATGAAATGATTATCTTTATACTTGTAATACTATTTATTCTGAGATCTCCTTTAATATTAAAATAGCCTCTCCAGTTTTTTTGTTTTGTTTTTGTTTGTGGTTTTTTTTTTTTTTTTGTGCTTAGGATTACCATGGCATGTTTTTTTCATTCTTTTACTTTGAACTTGTTATTTCACATTAAATTATATTTTGTTTCTTGTAACAACATATAGTTGTTTTTTTTTTTTTGTTTTTTTTTACCTCCAGCTCAGTGTCATTCCTAAGACTTAGTTAGGTAAAGAAGAGTAGAAGCTTCATTCTTTGATCCAGGAATGGAGCGGGGTTAGTTCATGCTCCAGTGGCACCTTCTCCCCAAGTGGGAAGGAGCCTTCAATATTTATAGGCTGTGGAGGGAGTGATTAAATTCTTTTAGGCATGCCTAGTTATTCTTCTACTGCACTTGGCTCTGTGGCACATGTCCCTTTTTGCTCACAATGCCCCACCCCTATCTTGGCTTTTGCCCTGGGCACCTTGATTTTTGTGGTGGGGTGAGGAATTCTTTTCAGTTCCTGTATGCAAACATAGCTCCTAATATAATTTAGGTATTGAAAAAGATTGGTGTATTTTCGGTGATAATCTGGTGACATTTTTCTTTTAATTAGCGTGCTTCAATTATTTACATCTAATGTGATTACTATTATGTGTTTTTCATTTGTCTCATCTATTCATTGTTCTCTTTTTCCTTTATCCTTTGTTTGGATCAATTGGATATTTAAACATTTTTATTTTATCTCCTTTATTTGCTTATTAGTTATAACTTTTTGTTTTATTTGTTTAATAGACCCTTTTGGGTTTATAGCATGAATCTGTAACTTATCACATTCAACTGTCAATGATTATTATACCACTTAATATATAGTTTAAGAATCTTACTATGGCATGCTTCCATTTCTCTTTCAGATTTTGTTTGGTGTCTTACATGTTTACTTATACATATGTTATAATGCCTACTTACATTGTAATTATATTTTCTTGAGCAGTAAACTATCTTCCAAATAAATTTATTCATTTATTTTTATATATATATATATATATATATATATATATATATATATATATATATTATTGATTTTTTACAGAGAGGAAGGGAGAGAGATAGAGAGTTAGAAACATCGATGAGAGAGAAACATCGATCAGCTGCCTCCTGCACATCTCCCACTGGGGATATGCCCGCAACCCAGGTACATGCCCTTGACTGGAATCAAACCTGGGACCTTTCAGTCCGCAGGCCGACGCTCTATCCACTGAGCCAAACCGGTTTCGGCTTCCAAATAAATTTAAATAAGAAAAATGATTCCCCTATATTTACACATGCACTTTGTATTTCCAATGACTTCATTCCTTTGTGTGTAGATTTATATTTCTGTCTGTGCCATTTTTCATTTGCCCCAAAGAATTTCATTCAGATTTCTATGGTATGGGTCTGTTGGAGGTGAATTATTTCAGGTTTTACATATCTGAAAAAAGATGTCACAATTTTACCTTCTCTGTATACAGAATTTTTGGTTGATTGGGTTTTTCTTTTGCGGGGCTGGGGAGAGAAAGATTTCAGTATTTTTGAGATGTTGCTTAATTATCTTCCCTTTTGCAGTGTTTCTGACAAAAATTCCATGGTGGTGTTTTTGTTGTTTCTCTACACAGAACATATCTTTTCCTCCCTCTTGCTGCTTGTTAGATTTTCTCCTAATTATGATATTGAGCAATTTGATTATGCTGTACCAAGCTATACTTTTTCATGTTTCTTGAACTTGGTGTTCACTGAGCTTCTTGGATCTTTTGTTTTTTAGTATTTATCAAGTTGGGGGAAATGTCAACCTTTGTTGTTAAGTAACCTTTCATTTGGAATCTCTATCTACATGTGTAAGTGCGGCACTTGATGTTGTTGCATAGGTCGCTGATGCTATTTCCAGTGTTTATTTTTGTCTTGATAGTTTATTGTGTATATTACCCTATCATTGCTGAAAGAGGAATTAATGAATAAGTAATTATTTACTGTAATTTAACAAATGAGTAACTGAAACAAAGGGAATAACTTGCTCAAGTGGTTAAGTCAGAATTCAAACATAGGTTTTCAGATTCCAGAGCATTAATCCTTGACTACTACTCTCTACAATGTATGTAGACAATAGTCCAGTCCTTGATATGTAGGTAACGCTAAAAATATTCCTTATTTTTAAAAAGTAACAAATAAACTATTAGACTGAAATTAAAAATTTAAATGGAACTGGAAATATTTTTTTAAGAATTAGATTACTTATATACAGGTAAGGCACTCTAGATCTTATTGACTACTTACATGAAATGCATTGACAAAAGTAATTCAAGTATAGACATTAAAGAGTTGTTTTCAAATAGCTAAAATTTACCATAAAAAATAGATCTGAATCCTAACATGGTGGATTCAGGTTAAACGTTAAGAAGTTCTTATTTATAAACACTTACAACCTATTACAAAGGCTGTGAATCAGATACACACACATGCATGTGTATCTGATTCACATATTAAGGGTTTTCTCCAATGAGTACTCCCAGAAAGCCACCGACTTAAACCTTATTAGGACTGATTCATAGAAATTGGCCTGAAATTTCTAATTAGCCCAGTTTCTGGAGATATGCCAATAAAAAGACCACAGGATCATGTATCAGAATTAAGGGGAAAAATAGACCTTACCAAAAGAGAAGTTCCATGGGGGGGAGACATTCCAAGATACCCAGTGGATGTCTGAAATGACTGATAGTACCAAACCCAATATATGACATGCTTTTCCTATACATACATATCTATGCTACCACTTAATTTATGGATTAGGCACAGTAAGAGATTGTCAATGATAATTAATGACAAAATTGAACAGTTATAACAGTATGCTGTTATAAAAGTTATGTGACTGTGATATCCCTCTCTCTCCTTTTTCTCTATCTCATAACCAATCTGACATCCAGATGGCTGCTTAGTGACTAATGGTAGGTAGCATATACAGCATGAATATACTCAACAAAAGGATGATTCATGTTCCTGGCAGGATAGAGAAGGTCAGAGAGGAACAGTGCGAGCCTTCATCACACTACTTAGAATGGCGCAAGATTTAAAATTTATGAATTATTTACTTCTGGAATTTTCCATTTAATATTTTCAGACTGTGGCTGATCATGGGAAGCTGAAACCTTGGAAAGTAAAACTGTGGATAAGGGGACTACTGAAGTTTATTGTAACATTTTTTTCTTTATTTTTGAATAGGGAGCCTCTCTCTCATTTCGTTTCTGATGCACCTATACAAGTATGTGCTGAATTAGCATATATATATATATATATATATATATATATATATATATATATATAATCAATCCACAAAAGGCTGATAAACCTAGAAGTGACATCTTACCATCTCTTTCAGCCCTGTGACTCTATGTAATTAATTCTAACCATTTCTCATGGATTGCAGTGGCTGGCAGGTAATACTCTGCATTTGGCAGCTGAAAAAATAATGTTTATTGCAAACCTTGAGGTGGGAAAATAATGCTGAAATAGTTTCACCTTTTCCTCCCTATCTGCCTCCTTACAGCTAGAGACGCTGGCATAATGCCTAGTAGAGAGTAGATGCTTAATAACTGGCATCCATATTTTTATAAAAGAAAACTTTTTGGGGAAAATATTACTGGGAAAGAATAATGTGGAATTCCAGAGAAAGGAGAGGATATAATGAGGAAGGAGAGTGTGGCATGGCACTAAATATAATTTTACATCCACTCAGAAATAGGATTGTTGATAAATCAGGCTTGGATGACCAATGCCTCTCCCACCATAATCTTCCCCATGTTTGGTAATTCCATGCTGACTCTAGTAGCTTTATTCTAATATACTTAGTAATGCTTACAAGTTTTAAAAGTGTTTTTTCTATTTAACACCATTGAAACAGAAATTGAGTATATAAAATACTACAAATGTTTACTGGAACATTTATATAGTTTATCCATTTTATATAGAGAATATAAACATACTACTACTTTTTACTTTAAAAACCTACCTCAAATGTCTCATAATCATCATCTCCCATGAAAATTTTCAGCTGAGATTAGTTCTTTTCTTTTGAAATTTATTACTAGTTTTGTTTCCAAGCTCACTGTACTGAGTCGATTTTCACTCACATCCGTAGTCCTCTCAGGTTTTCTTTCTCACCTTTTCAGACAATAGAAATATGAATATTAGAGGCAATGGGCTGTTATCTGCAACTCCCAGAAGACACAATCCCTTTATTCCAAGTATTTCATCATAAGCTCCAGCAATTTACATTTAGGAATGAACTAGAAGGAATTGAATGTCCACTTGTGAAAGATATTTCTGTGGCTGCAAAAATTTTTCTGGAGAAATTACATTTTTCATCCTCCTTCTTATCATTTAATAGCATGCTCTGAAGTGTGTGTACTTTTGGGGGCGATGTGCTTTCTGTCCAATGAGGTTATTAGTAAGAGAGAGTCCCCAATGACCCTTGCTATCAAACCCACATTGACCCTTTTCCTAGACCAAGTTTTTTTTTGTCATGTACATATTTAGCTCTGATTTGGGAAATAACTGGTATCCAGGTCTGAGTGCCGTAACAAATGATGCGTGGAAATTGTATAACCATCTTCTCTCTTGAATTGTCTCACAACATTGGTTTAATGAGATAGAGATAATAATGAGCCTTTTCCAATTATCATCTTTCTAATTTAACGTTCAGTTACTAAGTGTTAGAGGGCCACAAATCATTTAAGGGCCAACAATTTAATGCTGTGACCACAGTTTTAATGATCTCACTTTCTCTTTTTAAGATACATTTTGATAATCCTCTACTGTGCCTTCTTCCATTTCTAAATGTTAGGCCTGCGGGCAGTGCCTCTCCTTTGTTCCAAAACACAGAGGAAAAATATCTTTGTGAAATCTGAGGGTTTCAAAGCACTTCTTTATCTAGGTGGGAAGAACCATGGTTTAAGAACATGGCCTTTGGAAATCAAGAGAAACTGAATTCGAGTCTCAGCTCTTTTCTTCCTACTTGTAGGATATTAAGCAAATTGCACAGTCCATGAAAGTATTATTAGCTACTTTTACAGAGCAAAATGAAGGTCACATAAATTAACCTATGTAAAGTAACTGACAAAGCATTTCCTTCTGTTTTCATGGTACAACAGAACACTGTGAGTTCAAATCTTGTTAACTGCCAGTGATAGAAGAATCAGGGAAGTATTAATATGTACTGGCCAGGACTCATGGTTTGCGTTGACATATGAGCCAATTTAACATTTAAGATAAGGAATCTTGTCCTCTCAAAGCATATATTTTCCCCAAGGAACTTGCATAATTCATCTTAGCATTTCTTTAGCTATTACAGTCCCAAAGGCAACTAACTTCTGGGGGACATATAGAAAAACTAGAGAAGACCTGCCTATTTACCCACAGCCCAGCAGACTCTGACTCTGCTAGTCCACCCTAGAGGCATGCTCTGAATCAACTCTAAGTTTCTGGATGCCCTAAAATGACACCTTATGCTCTAAATCTGGAATACCCAACATATGAATCTCTAAGAGCTCATCAGTAAAAATAAGTTGTATATACCATCTTTAAAATACATTTTTTGCCCTATACTAATGCAGTTCACACATTGTTAAACAGATAAAGACAAATACAACTAGAAGTTCCAATATTTTCTTGCCATGTTCTAATAGGTCACTTTGAAATTCTTTGCTGTGTATTCCCTTTGAGACTGGATGTTTTTCCTGTTGAAACTTGTGTGATGATGGGGAATCAATGGGGTAGATTAGTTGATGCTAGAGACTAGCATTGCTTTGTGTTGGCCATATTTGCAGATTCTCCTGATCTTCTTTTATAGGGAGCTAAGCCAGGTTCCTTTACTTTGCCAACAAGGACTGGAAGATATTGAACTCTTGTCTGAGTGCCAGCCAACTCCTTTGCTATCTTTATGCTTTAATAACCAAGCATTACAGCATGTCCTTTGATATTTACAAAATTGGCCTAAATCCCCAACCTCAGTCCTACACAAATTTTCTTTCTCTCTCTAAGATTTCCACAAGTTCAAGGAGTTTTATATCCTCATGGTTATATTTCTCTCCACTTTCTTATTCTTGTGAAATTCTCTATCTTGTTTATCCTTGCCACCCTACAGGGTGTATCCTATATGTGAACATCAGCCATCATTAAGGCTATAGCAGGGAAATGTTGTGTCCCTTATTTAGGCCAATGGGTTTCCAATATGGGGCCCATACCCAAAGCAAGGAGCAAGATAATTCCGTGGGGCAAAAGACAATCTTGCAATTTATATTTATGTTTATTTTTATGTCATGCTTTTAAATTTACGTTTTGAACGTATGTAATGTGCACAAGCAGAAGTCTTAAAACATGGCCATAAGTTCTTTGACACTTCTCCCATGAAGAGATAGGTCCTCCCTTGTCCCCCACTCTTAGGAGAGTATGACAGACAGAAGACTTTGTGCCTTCCCTGGCTAAGCCATAAAAGGCCATGCAGCCTTCGTTTTGTTTGCTGAAGCACATGCCCTCGCAACCCTGAGCCATCATGTAAAAAATCCAGATAGCCTGAGACCACCATGCTGTGAGGGAACCCAAGCTACAACACACCTTGATCTTTCAAAAGTACTGGTTGAGACCAGGCTAGGCACCAGGTATGTGAGTAAAGAAGCTTTCAGATGACTTCAGACCTCAGCCGTTTGAGTCACTCCCAGCTATTTGAGACTTCCCAATTGAAGCTCTAGGAATCATGGAGCAAAGACAAACCTTCTTCTGTCCAGATTCCTGACCCACATGAACCTAAATAAATCTCTGTTGTTTTATATTATTACTAGAGGCCCAGTGCACTAAATTCGTGCAAGAGTAAGCCTTCCTTCCCCAGCTGCTGGCACCGGCTTCCCTCTGGCACCTAGGATCTGGGCTTCCCTCACAGCCCTGGCTTCATCCAGAAGGTCGTCTTGGAAGGACGTCCGGCCTAATTAGTATATTACACTTTTATTATTATAAATTATGTTTTGTGATGTTTTTAATGCGACAATAGATAAGCTGACAGCATAATACATAATTAGTAGATAGAAGTAATTTATAGACAGATCTACATTGTGATGATGTGTGAAAGAAATCATTTTTGCTGGTGGAGTGTAAGGTCAAGAAATTTGGAGACTACTGAGTTGCACATTAGATAGTGATCACAGGGCAAACAGAAACTAATGATAAGGATAAGAGGTTTGCATAACAGGACAGGCTGGTGTGAAATCAGCGCAGAGCTGAACAGCAGAGATAAAACGCAGCACGCTGGCCAAGCCAGTGGCCAGAAATCCAACTGGAGAAATGCAAGAATCAAAGACTTTGTAGAAATTAGGTAAAACAAATTCAACTGTGTAGGTGACGTAGAAAAAGACCTTAGATACTTTGAGGTGACCTAAAGACCTAGAGCAGAATTTCAAGCCCATCAAGAGCTCTCATGCACTTTTTGTTGGGGTAGAAAGAAACTTCAGGCCAATGAGGCAGGGAAAACAGGCACAAGCATGCACCAAACCAGGAAGGACTGAGGGGGCAGTGCACTGAGGAGAATCCTGCACGTTAGGGTTTTCTTGAAGGACTTTGCCCATTTCCTTCAAAGTATTGAGATTTAATTCACATACTATAAAACTTACCCATTAAAAGTGTACAATTCTGTGGTTTTCCCGTACATTCATAAAGTTACACAACTGTCATCACTATCAAATTTCAGTATATGTTCATAATAACAAAAAATAAAACCTTTGAAAAAGAATAAAGTGGGAGGAATTGGCCTGTTTGATTTCAAGAATTTTTATAGAACTACTAGAGGCCCAGTGCACGAAATTCTTGCATGGGTAGGGTCTCTAGCATCTGCCAGCTGCTGGCCGGGACCTCCCTTCCCCAGCTGCTGGCTGCTGGCTGGGGCCTTCTTACTTCATTCCACACCACCCCCTGGTGGTCAGCACACATCATAGCAAGCGATTGAATTCCCAGTTGGTCGAACTCCCAAGGAGACACTTTGCACATTAGGCTTTTATATATATAGACATTAGTCAAGACTCTTTTATTGACAGAGGAATAGACACATAGCTCAACTGAACAGAATAGAGAACAAAAAGATTGATCTACACAAATATCCCCAACTGAATTTTGACAATTTTGCAAAAGTGATGCAATAAAGGAAAAATAGCCTTTTCAACAAATGGTGCTGAAGCAATAGGTAAAACATCCATAAAGTAAAAGTAAAATAAAATAAATATTGTATCATAAACTTGGCTTCACCAAATTTAAAGATTTAGTGAAGAATCTTGTGAAGAGGATGAAAACATGAGCTACAGAATGGAAGAAATATTTGCAGAACAGATTAGTGGTTGCCAGGGTTAAGTGGACAGGGCTCAGAAGGACAGGCTGAAAGATTATTTGGTGATCGAACTGTTCTTATCCTCACTGTATCATTGTCAATGTCTTGGTTGTGATATTGCATTTTTATTTCCAAGATGTTACCTTTAGGGTAAATTGGATAAAGCATATACAGGCTCTTTCTATATTATTTATTTTTTAAAAATATATTTTTTATTGATTTCAGAGAGAAAAGAAGAGGGAGAGAGAGATAGAAACATCAATGATGAGAGCAAATCATTGATTAGCTGCCTCCTGGATCAAGCCCGAAGCCCAGGCATGTGCCCTTATCAGGAATCAAACCATGACCTCCTGGTTCATAGGTCAATGCTCAACCACTGCGCCACACTGGCCAGGTTATATTATCTATATATAAAAAAAGCCAGTGACTGTAACGCTGAAATGATCGGAATGACCAGTCGCTATGACACCCACTACAACCAGCAAACTTGCCCGATCGGGGGGTGGGGTTGGCCAAACTCCCCCCCACATAACCCCTCCTCCAGCCAGCCCTGCCACTGATCATCCCCCCCTACCCTGATCTGCCCCGATTGGGGCCGGGCTGACTGGACCCCACCCATACATGAATTAGTGCACTGGGACTCTAGTTTCTTATAAGTAGATGTGAACCTACAATTATCACACATTAGCCTGGATTCAATGGTGATGGCTTCAAGATGACATGATGCTGTTAATTGGTTACTACAGAACAATCCATAGCAACAGAGGAAGGAGAACTAAGCTTCCAACAAGGCAGGTGTGTAGTTGGTAAACAGTAGCCTCACAGGTGCAAGGCTTTTCGGCAAACAAAATGAACTTTTTCTTCTGAAGAAACAACCTGCTGGACACACAGCTCGGAAAGGATTTCAGCCCCCAGCGACTAAACACAAGAGCAAAACACAAGTCTATCTGATCTTAAATGACAGGGATCGTATGCAGACAAAAAAGAGGGGTCATTTTCAGTCCAAGAGGTTGGGCAGTCAGAAAAGCATTGCAAAGGAAACAGGAAATGTCAGGGAGATTCATCAGGTTGCTGCTGGTTGGAGACACTTTACAAAGGCAGCTGATCTGGCCCACGTGCTAAAAGCTGTGTCACTAGCTGTGCACACAAGCTGCGGGGAATTTGTTTTCCTTTCATGAATCTTTCATTTTTAGGTTGGAATTCAGTGGAGAAAATTATACAGTGTTTTTGCTACATTCACACAGCAAATACTCCTGTGGTATTCATATCTTGTTTTTACTATTTTAGTGGACTTATTTCTAAGTCTGGTTGCTGCTATCTGTAAAGCAGCTACCACAGAAAGTTTTTGGAAAAGTGGAATACACACAAATTCCCCTTTACAAGTGACTGAGACCTGGCCAGTTAGAACTTTCAAGAGATCTTCTCTATTCCTGTTCTTATCATACATATTCAGCAATGTTTTGAGTTATTCTCTGTGAAATAATTTCCTACAATTAGTTAGGTCAAGTATAATATGTGACTGGGGTATTATGTGTATCTTTTAAACCTGTGTTGCATTAGTTGCAATCTCACAAACTGATTATAGAATTTAAAATTTGTTACGAGCTCAAAAAACTAGTTATGTCTGACTTACTTGCCTATTGTATTCTAGAAAGCAACATAACTTTGGGGAAAAGACTTTTTGGTAGATAGCCTTTTCAATTAAATGTTCCCATTACATTACAACACATGGCATTTCTGGTGTTCTCAGTAACTACCATAGTCATGCATTAGATATGATACATCACCTCTGAATGGGTTTTTTTTTGTATCTCTTCATTAGGCATTATTTTTTAAATTAAATTTATTGGGGGTAACATTGGATCACAGAACTGTACAGGTTTCAAGGGTACAACTCAACAAACATCATCTGCACACTGCATCGTGAACCCATCACCCCAAGCAAACTCTCTTTCCATCTCCATTTCCCCCCTCTTTGCCTACCTCCAGCTGCCCCGAACCTGCTTTCTTCCTGGCTATTACCATACTGCTATCTGTGTCTATGTGATGTGATGTGTGTGTGTGTGTGTGTGTGTGTGTGTGTGTTTTGCTTAATCCCTTTACCTTCTTTCATCCAGCCCCCCAACCGCCCTCTCACCTGACAGCTGTCAGTCTGTTCCATGAATCCATGCCTGTTTCTATTTTGTTTGTCAGTTTATTTTGTTCATTAGATTCCAAATATGAAAGTTTCAATTAAAATGAGAAACAGATAACCAATATTTAAAATTATTTTTGTTTCTTATGAAAGCAATATATACATATTGAAACATAAGTTCAAATAAAATGGAACAGTACAAATGAAAAGTAATTGTCTCCTTCCTGCTTATAACCCAGCCACAATTTTCAGAGAGAACCGTTTAACTATTTTATTAGTTTTCCCTAATTTTAAGTAATTATGTTAATTTTTAAATTTCCTTTGCTAAACTTTACTTTTCCTTATTCTACCTACTTACTTCATTTCTTTTCAACTTTTGTTAATTTTTTAAAATTATTAATTATTTCACTGGTTAGCTCATGATTTTAAATAATATACTTATTTCTGGTTCTTATTATTTCCTTGCTTCCAATGTCCTCAACATATTTGAATTTTCTCTGTATTTGGCTGAGGTACATTTTCAAGTAGAATTTTCAGAAAATCTATTTGAATCTTTTCATGTCGGAAACCATCTTTTATTTTCCCCTTACACTTACTTGATTGGTAGTCGGACTGAGTTGGAATTATCCATTCAAAATAACTTTTCGTGCAAACTTGGAAGGTATTATTATATATCAACTGGCACCTATTGTTATCTGATGTCATTCTTTCTAAAATTTCTTCGGAAATACCTTATTGGTGTTTTTCCTCTTTGAAAGCTTATGGGCTCTTATAGTTGTTATTCTGTAATTGATTTCAGAAATGGATTTTTCCAAATCTCAGTGAGCCTTTCAGGCAGAAGAATTATTTTTAATTTGCCAATGGGAAATTTATTGCTATGATTTCTGTGATTATTTCCATCAGTCTCCAAACCCATATCTGGAACTTCTATTATGTGGATACCATATCCCCTAAACTGGCCCTTGATGATTTTAACTATTCTTTAAAATAATTTTCCTTTAAAAGTATATATCTTTTTACTGATTTCAGAAAGGAAGGGAGATGGAGAGAGAGAGAGAAACATCAATAATGACAGAGAATCATTGATCAGCTGCCTCCTGCATGCCCCCCTAAGGGAACTGAACTATGACCTCCTGGTTCATAGGTCAATGCTCAACCACTGATCTGTACCAGCCGGGCAATAATTTTCCTCTTTTTATTTATATTTGTGTTTTTAGTCTTGGACATTCACAATCTCTTCCCAAATAGTAGCTAGAGTGAGCAGATTATGACATTCTGACTCAAAGAAATGCAGTGGCTTCCCATTTCTCTGAGAGTGAAACCAAGTCCACTAAACCCTACATGATCTACCGCTGGTACTGTGTGGCTTCATCTTCCACTATTCCCACCCTCACTCATTCCAAACCAGCCACACAGCCTCTTGGCTCTGCCCCTTTCTTCCCAGGCACACCCTGCTTTAGAGACTTCCTTAAGCTCTTCCCTCTCTTTGGAATTCCTTATTCCCTCAAATACTCACTTGACCCACTGCTCATCTCTCCCAAGCCTTTGCTAATATATTAATGTCACAGTCAGGCTGGCCCTAATGGTCCCATTTAAATTCCAAGACCTGTCCTCTTGTCCAATAATCCAGTCTGTTTCATGCTCCCTTGTTTGTTGCCTAATACTCTGATGTTCAACTGTTTATTATGTTTCTATTGATTGTCTGTCTCCAGCAGCTGAAGGTCAGCTCTGAAGGACAGAAGCCTGAGTCTGGATCCACTAGTTTAACCCTAGCACCTAGTACATAGTATCAGGCCCAGGCACATGGCAGGTATTTAACTAATAGTCATTGACTGAATGAATAATTTTATGTCCTAGAAAATTAATGATTTTTTTTTTCATTCTAGCTCCTAAATCAGACATTTTATTCAGTAATTATACTTCAAACTACAAGGATCTTTTTTTTTCTCATTCCCTGATCATAGCCTCCTGTTTTTGTCTTAGAGTTGCAAAATCATCTTATATTGCTCTGAAAAGAGTAATTATGATATATTTCCAAGTTCTTTTTTTCCTCGAATTTTTATTTTATTTTCTTGTTTAAAGTATTACAAATAGTAGTACATATGTCTTTTCCTCGAATTTTTTTTTTTTAAGAGAAAAGGTGGATCCTAATTTCCAATTCATTCAGTCATTTTTATTTTAAGTTACATGACAATCTGCAACAATCAAGACTTGATTGTCAGTGCCAGATACTTCACTCAAATTAGTTTAAGCAAAGAAAGGATTTATTTCTTTTTCTGCTGATGTAACTGAAAACCCCATGGGTATGTCTGTCTTAATTTATAGGTGGGTCACCTATCTCACTCCTCATTTTTGGATGGGCTCTTTCCTCCTGGTGGACAAGACGTCCATTCTGTCAGGTTACCAACCTCAGTGATACATTAGGAGTCTTTCCAATCAGTTGCAGCAAAATAGTTTCAGTAAAAAAAAGAAAGAATAAAACAAAGAGAAAAAAAATAGTTTCAGTAAAGGTTCTGATTGGCGTGCGTTGAGTCACATGACTAATCCTAAGTCAAACCTTGTGGCCAGGTGTGTGGGATTCTCTGATTTTTCATACCTGGGTCACATGTTCCCAAGATGGAAAGATGTAAAAATGAGCCGTCTCACCTAAACTACATAACATTCCCCAGAATAAAGATGCTTATTGCTGTAAGAAGGGGGAGACAAAAATTGTGTGTCAAGCATAATATCTGCATGTTTTGAGAAAAACATTGATGCTTATTTTTTTTAATTACATAGTTTCAGTGAGAAGGCTAGAGAAAGATATAGAAGATCATTTATATTCAGGGAAGGCACCTGAGTGCAAGCAGTAAACTATTTTATTAATTACTTTTTAAACTAGTTGGAGCAGTATTTTTCAAACTCCTATCTGGGCAGAATTGTTTATGGCTCAATGGAATGAACAGGATTCCACTGCCACTGTGACTTAGTTTTTATAGTCTATCATAAATACTGCTTGCTGAATATGAGATTAAATTCATAGATTAGATGTTCAAGGTATTTATTCCTGTTTCTTTAAACTCACGCTAAGCAAACATTTTCCTGGAGAGGAGTAATACCTAAGTTGCTGATAATGCCATAGAAGAACGGACACTATAATTAATTTATTTTAACAGGGTAAGCAATAAAGCAAGTAACATAATATAATAATAACATTATAGTGATACTTCCACTAATAACTTTATTGTTGCATGTTCATAAGTAAGTCAAAATATTTTCACCTGTATCATCTAAGGACTTGTTTTCTCATCTTGTAAATCGACAGAATAAGTACCATTGTGCTCATTTACCAAACAAGAAAATAAAGCTCTCATATAACTTTTATCATATTGTATTAGAGGTCTTTATTTATGTCTCCACCTCTCCTGTTAAGATTATGAGCTATGTGAGAGTGGTATCTTGTGTTATTTATTTTTGCATTCCTAGGTCCTAACCAGTGGCTGGCATATATCAGATGATAAAAAAAACACATTAAAATAAAATTTAATTGCCTGTGGTCACAAAATTAAGTCATGTATGGCAGGGATGAAAACCAAGTTCTTATGGTTTTCAATGCAGTGAGTAGTCTGCTCATTAAAATGCTATCAATGAGTCACATGTGCTTATAAATAAATGAACACAATAACCTTGAGTGGGTCTAGTGAGATGCCATCCAACAAAATATGTGTCAGGAGTCCAAGTAGGAAGCAGATGACACACTCAGGCTGGGTAATTGAAGAAAGTTAATAAAGGGACTATTATAAAGGGTAAGGAGGAAAACAAGGGATAGTGCAGGACCCTGGGACTAGCAATAACACAGGGAGTTGCAACTATTCTTAAACTTGAAGAAATAAAAAGCAGTAGTTCTTGCCCTAACCGGTTTGGCTCAGTGGATAGAGCGTTGGCCTGCAGACTCAAGGGTCCCAGGTTCGATTCCAGTCAAGGGCATGTACCTTGGTTGCGGGCATATCCCCAGTAGGAGATGTGCAGGAGTCAGCTGATCGGTGTTTCTCTCTCATCGATATTTCTAACTCTCTATCTCTCTCCCTTCCTCTCTGTAAAAAAATCAATAAAAGATATATATATTTTTAAAAAGCAGTAGTTCCAAGAACCCATGGAGAGAGCTGTAAGTCCATCTTGATTGGAGCTGGGGTCCTAACTTAAAGAGATACAGCAGACAGGGAGCCAGGACAATTGCTACCCTGATTTTACCCTCCTTCCTTTCTCTCATCCATCCTGGTGGACCCCATGGCTGAAGCCAACTCAAAAACAGAGAGCATGATATTCCTGATGATAAGTCCATCCAGGTTAGTTAGAATCCTAGGGGCCAGAGCAGGAAGTAGGATGGAGAAGGCTAGAGAGTGGATCTGGGAGGGTCAACAGAAGACATTTAACATGGAGAACTTGCTACTCCATGTAGCAAGCTTAAGTGATAGCAATGAAAACTCACTTGAGTACTTAGCCTATGCTTGGTGGGAGACTGCGGAAGCACCTCGTGTACTGACAGAGCTATTGCCAATCTTTGGAAGAGGACCTTGTTCTTGTCAAGAGCATTCACAGAAGGGGTTCATGGTTTAACTCACCACTTACCCTGTGTACAGCTGTCAGTGGTGGCTCCATTCCTGGGTTCCAGAGAGTCACAGGCTGTCATTTGCATCCAAGATATTCTAGAGGACGAATAGAATACCCTTTGCACAGTAAATACAGGCTCAATCTAGCCACACTGTTAGTATCAAAGGATATTCTTCATTAATTGAATGTGACAGTGCAGTTACCCTTCCTTTTTTAGAGAACAAAATACCGATTCAAAGATTGTTCTGAGTATGAACTCCAGGCAACACACCCAATAGAAGCCAGTGAATCAATTTGGTCTGTTTCTTCATGAATAGAGTCTTCTGTGCGGTGTGTCTGAGGGAGTCCTAACTTGCAAAGTCTCAACACTGCTGGGCCTGGCTAAGCCAGCAGGAGTCTCCCTTTTAACTGACTTGGCATGGCCTTTCCTCTTGGGCCATGATGATCTCAGCTGTGTTGGTGCACAACTTGTACTCACAGAATATTAAAGAAATGACCTGAATAAATCTCTTTCAACCAAAGAGCTTCTGTTAGTGGTGTCTAAAATCTGGGATGAACCACATCTGGTTCCATCATTTTATGACTCTGGTGAACTCATTAACCTCTCTAAACTTTGGCATTTCCATTTATGCAAAGAGACATTTGAATTCCCTTCCTATATCCTCAGGGTTTTGAAATCTCTGAAGAGCTATCTAATTATAAGGTATTATAAACACATAGTATAGGGTGTCCCGAGGATGTACATACATACTTTGAATAATTATAAAGGGAGTGTTCATTAAAATACATTACATTTTCAAATTTGAGCTATCAGCTGTTAAAGTGTTTATACATTTTTTGGGGACACCCTGTATATAGCTATTGAACAAAATCATTAATCTTAAATACTTGAAAGTGTTTACATTGTATTTTGTTTTCTCCAGAATAGTTCATCATGAAGTAGCATATCTTAATTGAATTAGAGGGAAAGTGCTTTTATTTCAATGTTTCATGAAAAGTTGCAAAAGAATAGAAAAATCACATGGGTTTTAAGATTCAGATTTGCTGCATGAGAAATGAGGATGAAAAGAGTACTTCCTTCTTGAATAGTCTCTGGAACTGAAAGAATAGCACTTACAGAAAACTCAAGTGTCATAAAAATGAAAGTTACTCCTTAGGCTAGTGTAGATGATGAGTCATAACATTCGATGCGTCAATTTATCTTCATGTTACGTAAATAGTGTTTTGTTACTGTTGACTAACAGTGGAGTCAGAATTCTAATCTGTGACAATGGAATATTTTAGGATTTCTAGAAAGAAAATATGAAAGTCATGACCTGAATGACTTTGGTCAAGTGGAAGAAACCCTGGATTTTCAGAGAAAGGACACAAAATAACCAATTTTTAAAAAAGTCTTCTATTAACTTAGTAGGATTTTGATATAACTGCTAGGGCTATCCATACTCGTATCATTTATCTATTGCTGCTACAATGATGTGCTACCAATCACCCAACAACCTAGTGGATTAAAACAGCAGACATTTATGATTGCTTATGAGTCTGTGGGTCAGCTGGACACGACTTTTCATATTGGCTGGGCACACTTATGTCTGCAGTCTGCTATGGATTGGGAGGCAACCTCGTTGACCTTTGCTGGGTCCTATCACATGTTTGAGAGCGGGCTGGCCCTAGGATGGGTTCAGCTGGGATGCCTAAGCCTTTCTTCATTGGTTTCTCGCATCCCTCCAGCAGGCAAGCCAGGGCTTATTCTCACAGCATCTGGGCATGGTTGAGGCTTAGAGCCTCAGAACTGGCATATTGCCACTCTTGTACCATTTTTCTGGGCAAACTGAGTCACAACACCAACTCAGATTTGAGTAGTAGGCAACGTCTCTACTGCTGGATGAGAGAAGCTGCAAAATCACATTGCAAAGTATATGGAGACAGGGAGAGGTAGGGAATGGGGTCACTTTTGCATTTAGTCTCCCACATTACACTACTCGGATTTTCTTATGAGAAATAGTAAAGGGCTTATAAACATCTGCAAAGCTTTAAAAACTTGGATATCGCTACACCAGCATGCCAGTATGACAAGCAGCCTGCACAGAGCAAGCCAACTTTGTACTTAGAGGGATCTGTAAGACATGCCAACTATTTTTATGAATGCACAAGTTTGGCTGACATACCTTTGCTAATATCTGAAACATCCCATTTGTGCTACTTGAACAATTAAATCAGATGCAGTAACTGGCGGTGTGACACCCTTCTCAGCCACTCTTACTTATAACAGGATAATTTGTAAGCTGCTATTTATTTTACATGTTGGATTTAACTTAGAGAATAAACATATGTCATGGTCTGAAAACGTCCATCACACTTGCTTGTATTTTTAGAGGGGGAAGTTGTCTTTAATTATATTTGGAAAGCTGGGTCTCGATACAAAGGGCGGTTTTATAGGATATTTACTTGTTTCTCCAACCACTGAAAAGTGTAGGTGTGGTGGTGGTGGTGGTGAGGGGGGGGGGGGGGTTAAGTATTTACACTTCTTTGCTTCTGTAACTGTGGACTATTTTTTCATTAAAGCATAAAACTTCAAGGAGGAATTTAGATCAATGACCATAATATTTTTCCTTGGCCTTTGTTAATAACATTTTTTTGCTGTATAAATATTGAATATGGAGAAAAGAGAATTAAAAGGTATTACTGGACATTTGTAATATCTTAACTAATAATAATTAAAAAAAGACTGAGCATATAAAGATGTTCAATGTCAGATGTTTTCTCTGTCCTGAAAGAGGTTTAAATCTAATTAAAAAATTAATTGCATAATCCTATAATATATGTACAATTTCTACAATAAACTTGCTCAGTGGATGAGAAAAACAAACAAACCTAAAAAAAAAAAATAAAAAAAAATAAAAGGTATTACTGGAAAAGTAAAACTAGATAGTTACAATGAAATTAAGTATGTCACTACAGAAAATGTAAGATTAGATAATTAAGACATTATCTAAATTAGGTAATGTCTTATCTAATTGGTAGTTTTAGATATTTCAGAAACAGCAGAGGCAGGTGCTGGGCCATGGTAAAGCTTAAGAGAAAGTTAGAAATTACAACATGTAGTACTAATGCATTTAGAGGAACTGACAGCTTTCATAGTGTATTCAGGTTTATATAGTAATAAAATTAAATATGAAATACAGAGATAACTAAAATTAAGATAAATCTGTATCCATATTGAGATAATGAGGATAAGGGAAAGAATGTAAATTACTCATCTTCTCTATTGACAAGTCAACAGATAGTGAACAGAGTGAATCAGTAAGTAGTAATATAAATATATTGTTTAATGACATGGAGCTAAATGCCAAAAGAATCAGGTAAAATCATTGAAAGTATTTATGTCTTAAGAGAGACAAATTTGGTGGCGTTGGGACAGAAGGCTGCTTCTACTTAGAAGTTTTACAGATTTAGTTGTCACTTAAAAACTGTTTTATAATTTTATAAAAATAAAACTTAAATGTTAAAAACAATGCATCTACAACACTGCTATTATTGGTTCAATGTTTTGAAAAATGAAAATAAATATTTCCCAAATTAAGCAGGTTTGTGAGAGCTTTTCAACATGAACACACACTCAAACACTGATGGCATCACCATCACCAAGCGACTATTTCCAAGATGTGAAGCAAATTTTCCCCTTCTGAGTCCTGCAGTTCTTTGTCTAACTTTTACCTGTAGATTGAATCTCACTCACATTCTTGAGAACCTGTCAAGCAACTTTACCTCTAAGGCTAGTCAACAAGAAAGCAGTGACCAACCTTCTATTTATGCCTCTTCTGGAATAAAAAAGAAAGAAAGAAAGAAAGAAAGAAAGAAAGAAAGAAAGAAAGAAAGAAAGAAAGAAAGAAAGAAAGAGAGAGAGAGAGAGAGAGAGGGAGGGAGGGAGGGAGGGAGGGAGGGAGGGAGGGAGGGAAGGAGGGAGGAAGGAAGGAAGGAGGAAGGAAGGAAGGAAAGAAAGAAAGAAAGAGAGAGAGAAAGAAAGAAAGAGAAAGGAAGAAAGAAATAAAGAAAGAAAGAGAAAGGAAGGAGAAAGAGCAAGTACAGTCATGCACTGAACAACAACATTTTGGTCAGTGAGGGACTGCATATGTGACAGTGGTCCCAAAAGATTACAATGGAGCCAAATTTTCCTACGGCCAGGGACTGGTAGCTGTCCTAGTGACATCGAGCAATGCATTCCTCATGTGTTTGTGGTGATGCTGGTGTAAACACACTTGTTGCGCTGCCAGTCGTACAAAAATGTAGCACATACAGTTATATACAGTACAGAGCACTTGATAATAGATGACTCTGCTACTGGTTTATGTACTTACTATGCTATACTTTTATGGTTATTTTAAAGTGTACTCTTCTGGTTTATATAAGAATTGTTATGCTACAGCAGCCTCACACATCTCATGTTCACCATCTCTTTCTTGCATTTTCTTGTGCTTGATTTAATCTTATGTTGTTTTGTACAGTAACATGTTGTATAGGATTGTAGCCTATAAGTAATTGGTCTACGGTATAAATATGTAAATATAGAATATATTTATTACTAAAAGATATGTGCTTCCAAAAATGGAAAAGACAATCATTGGTCTCATCAAAATGTATAAACATATTTGACTAAATGAGGGATTAAAAACATACAATGGGGATAAATAATCATGTCAATAGATAATCTCAATATTAAAAAATTCAAGTAGCTGATAATAGCAACTTAGAATCAAGTAGCATTGGTCATTGTGCTAAGAGAACAAAAATCAATTTTCTTAACATTCAGGAATACAAAAGAGGGAAGGCATTTAAATGAATTCTCTGAGTATAGAAATTTATTTTTATTTTAAAAAATTTGATTTCAGAGAGGAAGGAAGACAGAGATAGAAACATCAGTAGGGGCCTCCTGCATGCCCTGCCCCCACCCCCCCAAATGGGGATCAAGCCCTCAACCCAGGGCCTGAAATTGAACCATGATCTCCTGGTTCATAGATAGATGCCCAACCACTGTGCAACACTGGCCAGGCACTTAGCCATCTTTATTGAAAGTTAGGCTATTATCTATCTACTAGAGGCCTGGTGCACAGATTCATGCACCAGTAGGGTCCTTCAGCCTGGCCTGCGCCCTCTAGCAATCCAGGACCCCTTGGGGGATGTCAGACTGCCAGTTTCTGCCTGATCCCCACAGGCCAGGCTGATGGACCTCACCGGTGCACAAATTAGTGCATCGGGCCTCTAGTATGCATATAAGATCTTTGGTTAATCTCTTCCTGCCCTCCTCGTTTCCACTTCCCTCTGAGATTCATCAGTCTGTTCCATGTTTCCATGCCTGTGCATTGAGCGTCTGCCTCATCCTGGTGGTCAGTGAGCATCATAGCTACTGGTAGAATGGTCCAATGGTCGAACAGTCAAATGGTCACTTAGGCTTTCATATATATAGATGCTTGGTACAGTTTTATATTTCATTTATACGAACAATACTAATGAGAAGTGCTATTTTAATAACTGCATTTCTCACATATTTTCAGGAAAGATTAATTTGAATAGTTATAAATTGGATACAACGAAAATTATTTACGGGGAGCAAGTATTTTGCTAGGTGATTTCCTTAGACTTTTCTTTATTGTGGGTTTTGCTCTTTCCAGGTTGTTTTTGTTGCTATGGAGTTGTTTCAGACCAACATTTTATATTCACTTATATTCATCTAGTTCAGACAGTTGCCTTTCTTCATATATAAAAATATCTGCTTCAGATATGCTGTATTATGTGGGTTTGCTTTTTTATAGTGTACTAGTAGAATTAATTAAAGTTACACTTTCCAAGCCACAGAAACATAAAGAAATGATATACTTATGAGGCAATATATGCCCTATTAATATAAGTTAAAGGTTCCAGAAATATTGAACTTATTTCTTCCTAAAGAAAACAGGAGTTTGCAAACTGTAGCCTATAGGCCAAAACAGGGGTTTCCAAACTGTAGCCTATAGCCTGTCACTTGTTTTTGTAAATAAAGTTTTATTGGATCACAGACACACCCTTTCATTTATATAAGATCTGTGGCTGTTTTCCATTGACAATCGTGGATTTGAGTAGTTGTGATAGAGTCCATTAGGCCTACAACCTAAAATATTTACTCTCTAACCTTTACTTAAAATGTCTGTCCATCCCTGCTACACAGTTAAAGATTATATTTTATCTAATAAATTAATCTGAATAGTTAGCATATGGTATGATTAGAATTAGAATGTAGGATCATTGCAAATCTTACATTGCTTCATTGGTTGGAAGGTGCAGTGGCAACATAGCTCAAATAACAGAATATAATACATTGGAGCTTAGAAGTTCTCTTCATTGTCTTTATTGCAACTTCATTTTTCCTTTTGTAACTACCCCGTAAAACAAAAGTTACTACTGGTTTTTAGGGCATTTTTATTTTTTTCTCTGTAGTCAAGCAAAGGGGGTGTCTTTTCCATCTTCATATGAATGATCTTAAAAAATTTTACTACAATTTTAAGTAAATCATTTTCCAAGTTATTTTTCTTTTTAAGTTGTAAAATAGTCACTGCCATCTGTTGCTTGGCTTAGCTGTTCTTTGTGCTCTTTGCTCATGTTTGTATGTGGGAATTGGACATGCAATATGTACCAATGGGGACTATATAGTAGGGAAAGGCATATATGTTTATAAACTATCCATAATTAACCAACATATATGTGTACAAATTGATTCAAATTTTGATTTTCCATAAAGTGCTAACCTGTGTACTCTTTTTGTGAATGTAGAAACCCAGCTCAATGTTATTTTTTATCTATTTGACTCAGTTTGGCATCACTAAGCTGGGGCCACAATGATATGGGATCATTTATTTATTTCAGTCTTTGAAATCTGGACACTAAAATATATTTCTCCCCTCTGAGTCATGCTGTTTAGTTAGATGAAGAATGAAATCTTCCAAACCCTTGTTCTGTCAATTCCCTAGCATATTATCATGTCAGCATTAAAGTAAAAGATGGTATTCAAGTGAGGAAAAGCAAAACTTCCCAGTCTCTATAAATCATCATTGATTGATATACACGGCGACGTCTATTCCTAATTATTTAGCTGCTATGGTAGCATTGGGGCTTCTTTTTATTAAAATGCACCACTGTGCTAGCTCCCTCATGACTTACCCTCCCCATATTTTATGTACAATTATTTTCCCGGAAAACCAGTTTTTCTATACTGATTCTGAATAGGTGGAATGACTGAGAGCCAGCAATTCCTTCAGGGAACCACGTGGCATAGAGCGTTGAAAGTCATTAGAGAACAGACGTGGAACAAAACAGTAGGACTAGAAGTCACCTGAGTGTTGGGTGTTTGTCTTTATATCAGTTAAGGTTAGTTGTGGCTACATAGGCTGAAAACTCCCAAATGATAGGGGTTTAAATAAGATAGATTTTTTTCCCTCCCTCTCTCTCTTTTAAAATGTAAGTGTTCAGAGTGGCGTGACGGTTGGGAGACCCCAAGACTTTCATCTTTTTGCTCCACCAGCCTAGCTCCTGGCTTCCATTCTCAAGCTCACCTCATGCAGGAACTTCGGCCATCAAGTGAGGGTTCCCTGGAGCAAGAAGGAGTGAGGAAGGTGAACAAAGCACATTGCTGTTCCAAATTAAATTGTGGTCTGTTGAAGGAGGTCATCCAGAGGACGTGACCTCTGGTTTGCCCTGCACACTGAACCGGGGCAATCGGAGGCTCCTTAAGCCAACTCCTGTCCTTGAGATGTATGTATGTATGTGCCACCCACTCAGCCATGTCTTGTTGAGACCATTGGGACTGGATATGTGACAGAACCCCATTAATACAGAAACTTTTAAGGTTCTGGTGGACAGGTGTGGAGATGTACCTGCCGAGACAAACCCAATATAAAAGGTTCATTTCTTGTTAAAACGACCACCTACCACTCTAGAGTGGGATACCTCCTTCATTGTTCTCTTCCTGCTGCCTCTATAAGGTGGCCAGTTCGGAATTTCCCCCAAGGAACTTCTGAGGTTTTGAACCAACAGCGCCTACTGCTCAGGGACCCTGGGAGAATGGACACTGAATAGACAACTAGAACCTCTAGAACAGGGTCTTCCTTAAAAGCAGTGTTCCCACATTGCCTTTTTTATTTTAAACAATCATGGGAAGAGCTGTGACTAGATCCCTCAGGTGGGGCAAGTAAGTGAAATGAGATAATGCCAGAAAAAAGAAGTCTTGATCTGAAACAAAGTCATGCTCTTGTTTGTGAAAAGCCCTGGGAATAATAACAATAAAAAAAGAGACAGTTATCCATTTTTTGTAACTGTTACGATACTAGTAAATGGTAATTGAATTTTTTTGTAGAGGAAGAAGAGGTACAAAATGGTAGACATTAATTTCAGTTTAATTAGGAAGAGGAATAGTACCTGAAACCAGTCAACAGGCCAGAAGATTTTTTTTTAACATGTGAGTCCATTCATAGTGTTCAAAAGCTCGAAAAGAAAAGGAAATTTCTTTTAAATCCTGTTGAGAAATTACTAGAGACACAAAGCTGGGTGGTTAATTTGAAGTGAAAGAGAATTAGGGGTGTGTAGATATTTATTTTTATAGGACAGGAGAGGTATATGTCTGAAGGATGAACTGACTCAAGAAGATTATATCTTGACATGTGTGCATCTCAGTCTCTGTGTTGGAGAGCCTGGAGATGGCGGGAGGGAAACAGGATGAGGTGAGGAGGCCATTCTTCAGCGCTTATTATTAGTTCCGAGGCACTGTTTCCAGGGTCCTCACTCCCCAGCACCTGCATTTCCTGTGAAATCCGGATTCTGCTGGGAGTGTCTGACCTTAAACATTTTTTGGACTTGGATTTCCAAATATTTTTTCCCAAAATAGTGTTTATGGCGATTAGTCAGGTTTCAATGAAAGAGTTTGCTTCACATGAAGGGTAAAATAGAGCTTAAATGACTATCAGTTCGTTTTTTTTTCTTGTTTTTCAAGAAGAAAAAAAATCCCACCACTTTTGTAACATAAGTGAAGCAATCTGAAAGCTTTTTTTCTTTTGTGTGTTAGGATTTGGAGGAAATGCATTGTGCTATTGAGAAAGGGTTTAAGCAAGAGCCTCCAGGGAAGGAAAAGTATAGCTCTTCTCCATGTGCCGGTGGTAATTTTAAGTTGTCTTCTTTTGAATCTCTGCCTATTTCAGTGTTTTACTTGATAACAGATCTCACTGAGTCAGAACTTGGCAATTTCATCACGACGCATGTTCTTATTTTACATCTAAGATGTATCAACCTTATTTCTTACATCGATGAGAAGTGTAAGGATGATAATAATGATGATAACGACATGTATTTCTTAGCATAAACACTCCAAAAGTGTATTTCTTCTTCATGAGCTGCACTGGTGAGCAAGTGATCAAGGTGCCCTTCACCTGCAGTCATTCATGGACTCAGGCTAACGGAGCCTCTGCCGTTTTCCACACATGACTCCCAGATCACCATTGGGGTCATCTTCATCTCACACAACCAGGGAGGGAAGGAGTAGGGACAGCACATGTGGAGGGTGTGTGTGTGCCAAAGACTATTTAATGTAACCCAGATGTAGTTATAACGAAGCTGGTTCTAGGAAGTGTTTCTCCAAATCTCTCTGTTATTTCAAAAAGGATAGAGTTAGAGGAAGTCTGATGCCTACATGCAATTAGAAGTCATTTATTCATCATGGCAAAGTGCTTTTGAAATCTAGAAATTTAGAGATGAAAATGGATATGATTAAAGTTTATAGACTCAGTGCAGGCCAAGAAGTTGACTAAACCATAGACCACAGAATTAGGATGCTGCCTTCAAATGTTGCACATAAAAATGTTATTCTAGGGCACACAAAGGCAATATAGTGCAATTTTAGAATAATTATAAATCCATTCACTACTACCGATTAGCACTCTATGACAGAGACTTATATGATTTCATTTGATCTTTACAATAATTCTTCCAGATAGTGTAGTGTGGTGATTAATGCATTAAAAGTATAAAAACCTTAGAACAGTGGATGGCACATAATAAGCTTTCATCAGCATTATTATTTATCCCTTAACACATTAGGCTATTGTATTTCAGAATAGGTAAGAGACTTTCCCAGTGCCACATAGCTAACAATGGGTATAAATGGCTGTTAGAAAGTATGTCTGCTCAGATCAGAGAACCTGTCCTTCCCACCCTGGTAGACCTGAAGTGAGTTAAGAACTGACAAGAGCCCCGCTGGTGTGGTTCAGTGATTGAGCTTCGACCTATAAACTAGGACAGTGGGTCTCAACCTTGGCTGCACATTAGAATCACCTGGGAATCTTTTTAAAATCCTGATTTCTGGGCCTCATCCTCTGGAAATTCTGTTTCTTTCTTATGGGGTGGGGCCACAACACTAGTAACAAAGAAACAGAATTTCCAGAGGATGAGACCCAGAAATCAGGATTTTAAAAAGATTCCCAGGTGATTCTAATGTGCAGCCAAGGTTGAGAACCACTGAACTAGGAGGTCACCATATGCCTGGGTTGCAGGCTTGATCCCCATTAGGGGGCATGCAGGAGGCAACTGATCAATGATTCTTTCTCATCATTGATGTTTCTCTCTCTCCCCCTCCCTTCCTCTCTGAAATCAATAAAAATATTTTAAAAAGAAAGAACTGACAACAGACTGGGCTACATACCACACATTCAGCTTTCTAGGGGAATTGGGAATGTTTATGTTGTGATTAAACTACTCAAATCTGATTTGTAAGTTCTAGAAGTGCCTAGCATTGTGATTAAGAGACAATTTTTTTTAAAAAAAATATAGTTTATAACTTTCAGTGAGGAAGGGAGAGGGAGATATATAGAAACATCAATGATGAGAGAGAATCATCGATCAGGCACTCCCCCCGCTGGGTATTAAGCCCGGAACCTGGGCACGTGCTTTGACCTGGAATGGAACTGTGACCTCATGGTTCATAGTTGACACTCAACCACTGAGCAACATCAGCTAGGCAAGAGACAAATTCTAAAGTCAGAGTTCCAAGACCTGAATTGTATGACCTTGAACAAACAATTCGCCTTTCCATATCAGTTTTATAATTAGTAAAACGGGGGATAATAATATTGTCCACCAGATCAGTGGAGAGTAACAATAAGGCTTAAGTAATAAACACATTTATTGCTTCATTTATCAGGAAGTCTAGAGGTGGTTCAGAAGGTTAACAATCTCATGAAGAGACTCTTTGCATCTTTCTACTTGGCTATCTTCTTTACACACACACGCACACACACACACACACACAAAGAGAGAGAGAGAGAGAGAGAGAGAGAGAGAGAGAGAGAGAGAGAGAGAATTTCCCTGAAGCCCCATCTCCTTTAATCCATTGGCTAGCTGAGGGTCCCCTAACTACATCCTAGTCAAAAGAGAAAGGGATTCTATAATAATTGGTTTAGACCAATAAATAGACCAGCAGTTTTCTACTGGTGTGCAGCAAGAACTTTTAAAACATGCAATACCTGACTATTTAGTCAGAGGCATTGACCTCTTTTCCCTTAGATTGTCAAATAAAAAATGACAACAGCCAACACAACAATAGCCATCTAGTGTGAATGCTCTGTCTTGAACTATACATATATAGGTCACATAATGCTAGTAGAGTTGCATTTTATTGGTCACGTTGTATAAGGTTGTGTCTGATTGGTTAATTCCTGGTACCAGAAATCGTTATATACAAGGAGAGGCACTTGATTTTCTTAAAAAGCCAATTTGGAGCAAAAAGGGTAATATTTTTTTGAAAAATCCATCTAAATTATACCTAATTTTTTGTCAGATTGGAAAAATATATATGTTTTGGTGTGCCACAGAATTTTAGTAATTAGTATATGCATGCCATGAGATGAAAAAGGTTGAAAAGGAGGAGCCACCTTCCCTATGCACCATTGCCACCTGAACCAAATCAGGGTTTGCTTACAAGAAAACGAGGGTGGGAAATTGCAGTTGAATAGTAAGAGTTATGCTACTGAATGTCTGGGAAGTGCTTCGCTTAGTGCTCTGGCTTAGTGAGCACTCAATAAAGCTTGGCTTTGCCAGCTCCCCGAGGCTGACATTCCAGAGGGCAATTCTGTGCTCTCACAGAAAACAGACCTTTCTATTGTTTTGAAAACAGAACAGAGCATTGAATGTGATGGATCATAGGCCTGGCTCCCAGAACTTTGGTGTTCCTACATGTCCCTTTGCATGGCCCAAATCCCCGCACTTTAAAAATGTTTCTCTCTTGGATCCTTAATCAGAGGTGTGGAAAATGAGGGAGTTGAACCAAGCTGCCTCAAGCCTCATCCTACATCTTGAAAGGGTTTATCTCGCAGTCATCCTGGATCAAACCGCATCCTCTTGCTGGCAGAAGAAGCTGGAGCAGCCCCTGTTTCTCTGGAAGGGAAACACTGTTGAGAATTATACAGCTTTCACCTCCTTCTTTCTATGCACATTCACAGCAACAGCTGGGAAGAATCAAGAATACTAGATGAATGACTCAGCCAGCTCTTGCCACAATGATGGTATGTTGAACAAATGACCCCGCAGCTCAGTGTCATTCAACAATGAGTATTTACTGTCATGCTCATAAGTCTTCAGGTTGGCTGGGTTCTGGCAGATCTAGGACAGGTTCTGTTGGATTTGCCTGCAAACTGCAGATTGGACCTAGGTCTGCATCATATCGCTCCCTGAGATATGTTTATGTCACGGCAATGACAAGAAATCCAAGAAGGTATGCTAAACCTCACAAGCGTATTTCAAGCCTTTGCTCATGACACATTTTCTAACATCTCATTGGCCAAAGCAAGTCATATTGCCCAACATCAATGGAGTGGTTAGACACTCAGGTTGTGTAGTTGAAAAGTGCAAGGTCACATGGAAAAGGGACAGAGAACAATGAGGCAATAAGCCCCCAAGAAGAGATTCAATTTGCCTTCTCATTTAGCTAGAGCCCATTTCTAATCCTCCAAATTCCTCTTCTAGAGGGCACATCCCTTGTCTGTTTTGCCTTCCTAAGCCACTATGGTGGGTAATACCTATATTTGACCAATAATCTTTCCAGTAGATAACTGAGAAGTTGTGGGGGAAAGAAAGATAGAAAGGAAAAGAGAAAAAAATACTTCTGGTAGGATCAGTTTTAAGAACAATTGGGAAGGCCAGGACCCCTGGAAGTAGAGTTTTGTTGCAGTCCTCTAAAGTAAAGAAAATCGATGTGAGAATGTGACTGGTGCCTTCTGTGAGGGCAGCCAAGGCCTCTGGTTAGGTCTGTGGGCAGTATACTCAGTTTTAAGTTTAGGAACATGTGACCAAATTAAACAAGTCAGTTCCTACAGAGATTCTTTGTAGCTGGTGGCTTCCAAGGACAAGGCAAGGTCCTCAAAGGAGCAGGAGTCAGGGGTTGTGTTCACTGGGCTGTCCATGTAATTATCAGCCCGTTGGTGACCAAGAAATGTTTTTTGAATGCATTAAAATATTTAATAGCCACTTTCCCCATCGGCTTTTTGGTAATATTTTGACTGAGTTGATAAACATTGGGTTTTACAAGCCCCAGAGTAGAAGACAGGAAGAACATATACATACTAGTGAGAGAAAGGAATGTTTCATTCTTTCTTTGTTCATTTTGTTTCTTCTTTTTAAAAAATCAACTTATTGAGATATAATTTACTTACAATAAAATTCTTTACTCTTAGACAGACAGTTCCTTAAGTTTTGATACATAATAAAGATAATGTCTATCACCCCTAAAAGTTCTCTGGTGCCCTTTCCTGGTCAATCCATGCCCACTCCTGGCCTCAGGCAACCATGGATGTGCTTTAGTCAACATAGACTAGTTTGCCTATTTTAGAATTCTTCTAATGGAATCATGCAGTATGTAGTCTATTTTGTCCAGCTTCTTTCACTAGGTAGCATGTCCATTTTTTTTATTGCTGAATAGTATTCCATTGTTTGGGCATACCACAATTATTCATTCATCTGTCGATTGATATTTGTGATTTCCAGTTTTGACTATTATGGGGAAAGCTATGCACATTGCTGCACAAGTCGGGATAAACATGGGCTTTCTTTTCTCTTGGATAAATACTTAGGGATGGAAGTTCTGGGTTTTATCATAAGTAAATGTTTAACGTTAAAAGACATTGTTCTCCAAAGTGGCTTTATCATTTTATACTCTCTCCATCAATGGATGGGATTTCCAGTTACTCCATCTCCTCTCAAACACTGGTATTATCAGTCTTTTAAATTTTATCCATTCTGATGGGGTTATCCTTTTCTTTTAGAAAAAAAGAAATGAGAAATGTTTGTTGAATGAATGAAGACAAACATTCTTAGACCTATGTTCCTAAATGAGCAAGTTTCTATTGGTAAAACACTTCTCCCTCTCTCTCTGCCACTCTCTCCCCCCCACCCCCCACATTACACACACACACACACACACACACACACACACACACACACACACACACACACACACGATGGGGCCTTGCGTCTCCCTGGGAAATAAAACCATAGCTTCTCTGAGGACAGGCATTACTATCTCAAAAGCACGACTTAACCGCATGCCAGGGCTTCAAAACCAGCGCGCAAACTCTCAGGGGCGGAGAGGTTTCCCCAAAGACCTCTCACTCCAAGCCTCTCAATCGCTCCCTTCTCTACTGATAAATAATAATTGTCTTTTCAAAAAGAGGGTTTGCGGCTGCTGCTGGAGAGCTCCAGCTAGAGGGGAAAGCCGCGGTTTGCCTCTCTGATCCCTCACGCAGGCTCCCTTTCCCACTCAGTTTAGATCCAAAGACACTCGCAGGCTCCCGCTCAAATTCCCCAGAAAACCCTAGGGACCTTAGGGCTCCAGGACACCCCCGGGTGCCCCTGCCACCAGGCAGCGGGCAGTTGAGAGTGCATGCGGGAGGCGCGGGCTTCGGCTGCAGTGCGGCCCAGGAGCCGACAGGTGCCGCTGCGGCCCCGCTTCCCGCCGCCTGACCCTGCGCGCAAAGTTGTGCTGGAAGCCGCCAGGGGAAGGAGGGACCAAGCGCGCGCGGGTGGCGGGGCGGAGGGAGGAGGGAAGGGAGCAGGGCGGTGGGGAGGGGGGGCGCGGAGCGTGTGTCACTCGCTCTCTCCCTCTGTATATAGAGGATGTGCTGAATGGTGCGCTGGGAGGCGGCGGCGGCCGAGGAGCAGTATCCGGCGGCGGCAGGCAGCCTGCGCTGCCCAGCTCGGCTTCTCCTCGCCCTCGGAAGCTCCGCAGCCACCGCGGGTGCTCGACCCCGCGTCCCGCCCGGGGCATGGCCGGGCGCCTGGCCCCCGCGTGCCCCGCTTGCTGAGCCGCGCCGGACGAGGTGTGGAGGCCGGGAGGCCGGCGGGGGGACAGAGTCGAGAGCCCCTGGAGCGGAGCGAGGAGCCCGTGCCCAGCGCCCCGTCCCTGCCGCGATCGCCCGGGCCGCCCGGAGCCCCGATGAGCCCAGATGGCCGGGGCTCAGCCCGGAGTGCACGCTTTGCAACTCAAGCCCGTGTGTGTGTCCGACAGCCTCAAGAAGGGCACCAAATTCGTCAAGTGGGATGATGTAAGTATTGGGGGATCGGGCTGGGGCGCTAGCGGGGGCACTGGGCAGGGCGGTGGGGTGGGCGGGGTGGGGGTGGGGCGAGGGGCGCGTTATGCAATGGGCGCCCGGGGAGCCCGCGGGGGCGGCCTCGGGGGCACGCGTGGACGGCTGCCGAGGCGGGGAGCAAAGGGCAGGGGCTTTGCGCGCGCTCCTGGGTTCTAGGGGCTCAGGACCTGCCATCCGAACTGGGTCTGGCCGGCACCCCAGTGGAGCAGGAGGGGCAAGCTTTGCCTCGTGGCGGGTCCTGAGAGTTTGAAAAGTGGGCAGTGTGAAGTTGGGAGCGGCTGGGCAGCGCCCGTGTGTGAACTAGACGCGCCCTTCTCCGTCCGCAGACGCACCGCTGTTCCCTCTTGCCATAAAGGAACAGCCTCGACGTCCGAAACTGTTCAGTGACCGCTAACCCTCCCAGCGCTTCCTGGGGAGCCCACATGGCACGGGACACCGCGGTCCAGCCGACAGGTGGTCGCTGGTGCCAAACTTCAGCTCCTGGCTCCCGAGTGAGGGGCCTGAGAAGGGCTGGGGAGGACGCACCTGAGGAGGGGTACAGAGCAGATCAGGGGCACTGAGGGAGGGGTCCGGCCGGGCTCAGTGGGCCTGCGGCGATAGGGAGGGCTAGTGTTTGAGAAAGGAACTGGCTGCAGTCCTTACCTTGAAACACATCTGTCAAGACATCCCCCCACAGTTTACCTACATCTTTTACCAGCTTGGGCAGAGCTCAGCCGCAGCCTCTTATCAGATCCGCAGTGTTTCAGATGAGCCTTGGACCCTAGGATTTCAAGTTATCGCCCCACCGCCTAATTGCCTTCAAGCATTTAAATTAATCTTGCTGAAAACACGGGAATCTTCAGATGGGGGACCTTAGAGTATCAATTTGGTGTCCTGGGTGTCATTTAAGAGCTTTTACAAGAACACAAACCTAGCTTCCAGAACCTAAGGAAATTTAGGTCCAAATGACTAAGACATCTCTTTAAACAGGAAGAATTATAGGAAAATGAGGCGTATTTCTTGTTGAAAGGCTTTCCCACCTAGTAAATTATAGCCTATTATCCTTCAGGGTATTTTTCTTTAATCTTCTTAAACCATTTCCCAGTGTCTGAAAACAATTTAAATATTACAGGTAGCGAATCCAGTTACTTAGCTGAGTGGGTCTGTGTGTCTATTTTGTCCAGTTGGAAGTGCAAATGGAACTTGGAGTCGGAGCCACAGCTTCCTTGAAAGCTCATGCCAATTATAGACTTCTGTGCACCAGGATGTAAACATGCATCCTTTCACTGTGGGCTTTACACTTTTCTCTTTCTGGTCCAGTCTGTTGACCGGATGTTTTGTAAATGGAATAGAATCTAAACAAGTTTAGTCTCAGAGTAAATGCTTTGTGTCAGGGGAAGACAGCAAAAAAGAAAATTCAATAACAAAACAGGCTAGCCCATCTTGAGATCTTCAAATAGAGAGTTAATGTGATGATGGATTTACTGAAAAAGAATGAAGGGCAGAAGGAAGAGATAGACAGTACAGAATAAAAAAGGTATTCCAGCATCGTCTCAGGGATTTATTCACGATGATAATTTTAAACTATATTTTAAATAATTCTCTATTGTGGGGGGCTGGCACGGCCATGGCATACTCATGCTAGCTCAGCCTGGTTCAGTGACCCTGAGTGTGGGTGATGAAAGGCTTAGAAAAGACAGACAAGAGAATGAAAACTGGATCTCGGTGGGACGCTGCCCCTCTGATGGACAATGCCAGTGCCCACAAGCTGTGTCTTTATTTTATAGCAGAAGCCACTAGGAAAAGTAGGGGCATCTACGTGATCAAGATGTTTACAACATTCTCGTTGGTTTCAATCCTACTCAACTACATGCACCTGAACTCTATCACTCAGGCACGTGGGGCCACGTGTTCGGACCACAGGTTCAAGCTTACAGCTATAGCTGTTGGCTATAATTGTGCTGGGAAGGCTCTGCCCTCCAAGCTGGGACTTGCACGTGGCAATGAGAGGACTGTGCCCTCTCCTCGGTCCAAGGCTTGAACCTGCCTGAAACACAGTATCCATGCCCCACACTCCAGAATGTCTTATTTGGAAGAAAATATCCAGTGTCACTTTGAAAATGAAGGTCTTCTATGGAAACATATTTTGATAGGTCCAGGTAGATTATTATTTTCATTCCTGTCACATATATTTATTCTTCACCTACTGATGCCAGGCCCTGCATTAGATTCTGGGGGTGGTGAGGAAAGTGGACAAAATCTCAGCTGATATAGACCTCACAGGCTAGTTAGAGGAGACAGAAAATTATCAACAACACCAGTGATATAGAGGTGCAGTGAGTAATGGAGAGGTCACTAGTCAAACACCACCTGAAGGTGAGACTCCCTCTGAGCAGTCGAATCTCTGGCCTTTTATAGGGAAGAACCCAGACTGCACCCAGAAGTCAAATGATCTGGAATATGATGAATTATCCTGCACGTTTCTTGGTTCTGTTGGCCTCCATGGTGATCTGTGGACTGAGAGGGACCCAGGCTTTCCTAGGTGGCCTGTATTTTCCCCAGGGGTCACCCCTCTCCTCTTCCCAGCCCATATTTGCCCTTCTAGAACCAAGCCAGTTTAGGTGACCTGAGTAATTATATTGCATCTTAGCGAGTCTGTGCAGAAGACAAAGGAGAGTTGAAAGGCCAGGGTTAACCTACTGGTTCTTTTGTCAGTCAGCTGTGTGACTTTAGGTTAATCAGTTAACTTCTCTGAATCTTTGCTGCCTCTTGTGCAAACCGAGAATGCCACATTCCCTACCTATTTCATCTAATAGTTGGGAGAAGCCGATAGGATAAATCAGCACTTCTAACACTTGGATGTGCATCAGGGACATCTGGAGGGCTTGGGAAGAGTCAGATTGCTGAGTCCCACCCTCAGTTTCTGATTCAGAAGGTTGGAGGTGGGACCTGGGGATCTGTTTTTCTCATTAGGTTTTGAGTGAGGCTGCTGCTGCTGGCTTGAGGAACCACACTTTGAAACCACTGAGATAAGATTTTTGAAAGAATTTGAAAAGTGCGATGCACAGCGCAATGTTGTTGGCCTGTGTACATTTTCGCTGGTTTGGAATTTCATTTTATCTCTGTGTTTGCATTTTGAGGAAGTCATCCAGTTGCTACCTAAGAGGTAGAAAGACCTCAGTGACATAATCCTGGACAATCCTATCTCTGATGCTCAGGCTGGCTTACTTCACCTTTATACATTTCTTTTGAATTTCTTATGTGCAATGAAAAATTTTCAGCATTTTCACCTGCCTCTAGTGGGAGTGCAAGAAAGGGAAAGAAAGGAAGATTTTTGAGAGGCTGTCTAGTCTGATTTTCTGTCCTGTCTGCAGGGGAGGCCTTTTGACCCTGACTTTGGAAAATACCTGCTACCGGGGTATCTCTGCACCTGTTTGTCTAGAAGAAAAGTAAATTCTGGAAATAGCTTTAAAAACTCTCAACTATCTCATCTCACTTAAAAATGTAGAACCCTGCTCTCTGTTCTTTAACAGGAAGGCTCGGCAAACTCATTAAGCAGATTCTCAATAGACCATTAGAATGCATAATGGTACATTTGAACATGATGAGTTTGGAGCCATTTAGTATTGTAAAGAGATTATCTCTTGTTCCTTGGGTGATTAAAGCACTATAATTACCAGTCAGTCCCATTGTCCTGAACACCCTATGGGATGGAAGATGTCACCCAGACTTGCAGTGCCCTGCATAATCTGTTGGCTATCTACCAATGTCATGGTGAGGCTCTGGACTCTAAGATTGGTATTCAGAAGCTTTGCCATAGGAACTAGCCCATCACAACAAATAGCAGGTGGGTGGTGGAACTGGAGCAGGGTTCTGAAGATACCGTGTTGCACCATTGCTAGGCATTAACTTTGCTTTTGCCTGATCCATGGAGAGGTCTGGGGGCCCCCAGATTCTGTGGGGGCATATGGAAGTATTTCAGTGTCTGTATAGGAAGGCCAAACCTTGAACTCCAGAACTTGGTCAGCCGATAAAGGACTGACCTATTATGGCTACCTGTTCCACTGGTGATTTCAAAGGATGCCACTTGATTCTTGCTTTTATTTGGCATTTGCGTATTAACAAGCTCTGGAGGTCAGAGGTGTGTGTAAAGGTCTGTGACCATTATGGGAAACAGACAAAGGAAAGGCTTACTTTCTCCAAATCAGTTTAGGGAGCTTGGGATTGTGGCCCCCTCTAGTTTCTGGTGTTTGGCCTTGCTCTGTATTGGAGAGGATGTGGAGGGCAAGAGGAAGGACAGAAACCATACAGTGGCCGCCCAACACCTGGTTCGCCCTATTTAACATCCGAGAACCCTGTCTCTTTGTTCAACAACCTCTGGAGCTTGGGAGGCTTCTCCTCTGCCTGTTCTTTCTTTTTCTCCACTCTCGCCCTCCGAATTCAGATCTCACTGTGGCAAGTTACTAAATGCATCGCAACCTCGCTTTCCTCATCGGTAATGTGAGCATTGTAATATTTCCTGCTGCACAAAACAGCTGTTAAGGTCAAGTGAGGGAAAGCTTATACATGGCTTTGTCTAATGTCTGACACACAGGAAGCCCTCAATAAAACACGTTTTAAGGAGTTATTGTCTCCCCTGTAGTTACAGGGCCATGAGTTTTATCTCAAAGTGGTCAGCATGTATTAGAGGACTCTTCTGTTCTGTAAGTAGGAGACCCAGACCTTCCTTCCATTTCCTTTAAGGTATGCTTTGATTTTCATATTTTGTATTTAAAAAAGAACAATTCCTTCTTTTTAAAAAAATCCAGGTGTTTGAGAGAACAGTGAATCCAAAAAAACACACAAAACAAGCCAGTTTACAAAGCATCCAAAAGTTTTATTTCCACTTAATAAAATAATATATATGTGTACACACACACACACACACACACACACACACACAGCAAGTACACAAGTATGATTTCTGTAAGGATGAACAAAACCTCTTGTAATTTAGCAAGAATTAATACATATATAAATCTTACATCGTACAACCTGCCTTGCAAGCATAATCTAACATTCAAAACATAATTGCTAGCCTGGCTCATTTGCAATGATGCCCTGTGGTTTTAAAACAAGTAACTCCCTCCTCCCTCTCAAGCACTCCCCCTTCCCTCCTCCCCACAGCTAAAACAGGTGATAATAATACTAAAAGCATGCTAGCCTAGAGCATATTTCCCAGCATCCTACACAAAAGCATAGGTAGAACTTCTGTATTGGCATAGAACCTGCAGTTACGGTTTCCAACATGATGATGACAAGATTGCTGAGGAGGCAGAGGGGAAGGGTTGATGAGGTGGGCATTCAGCAGTGTTCTCTTTGAAAAGGTTTTGTGAAGTAGGGAAGAAGCAGCTCTGGTTGGCAAGTGCTGGATCTGGATGGGGCCCCCACAGGTTTTTAGACAGGAAGGCTGGCAGGTGCCCTCAAAATGCCACTTGAATATGCCCAGATAGTCCATTTTTCTTTTCCAAAGAGATGTAGTGACTTTCTCATTGGCAGTAATATCTGTCACCTAAATGTGAGAGTATTATTCTTCCAAATAAAGCTCTTTTAAGCTTCTATCAGAGTGTAACATGTGTTCAGGAAAACACACAAATCTTGTGTCCAGCTGAATCTATTTTCACAAAACAAATTCATCTGGAACCAGCTACAGAGCAAGGAACAGCAGTGCCAGCCCCTCATGTTCCAGGGAGCTTTGTTTCAGTCCCTACACCCCCCTCACCACCTTGGGTAACAATTATCCCAACTTACAGCTCCATAGAGCAAGTTTTGCCTGTTTTTTTAATCTAATAAAGCTACTTTTATTTTCAGAGAAAACAAACCCTCTTTAGCCTAAAGCATTTTAGTTATTGCTGGATGAACCCTCTTGAACAATATCAACAAAACTGACTTATTTTCTGTTTAGAAGGCACTTGAATTGGTCCTTATCTGTCCTAAGATGAAGTCTGAGAAGTGAGGCAGGTGTAATGAATGCCCCAAAGGAGGAAAGAGTTAAAGCTCTAGTAATTTAGTAAGGAAAATTAGTGCAGGTAGGCTGTTATAGACACAGACAAGCAGACTATTTGAGGGCTGTTTCTGCACTGTATTTTTCTCTCATAAGTTTTCTCTGTTATCTTGCCTGACTTTGCTATCCCCATCTGCGGTGCATTAGGATAATTTGCTCTGCCTATTAGCATATCTCTAATACTTGCCTTGAAAGTTTAACCTATCAGTAAGTAGTTTCAAATTATGTTTACCTGCCATGACATTTAAATAGGACAGGGACATTTTTCTTTTTTTATGTTGCACTTAGTAACCTGTAGTTAAATGTTGCTTTATCGGGATTGTTTCATGTTATCACGAACAGGGAATGCCAGCAGAAAATGGAGTGGCATTGATTGTGAATTGCTGGCTAACGCTATGGATCTCTCATAAATAACAAATCCTTGGTAACTGAAAACGTTAGGTTTCCTGCTGCCCGAGCTAATATTAGGTTCACGCAGCCTTTTCAGATCATGTCATAAATTCCATCTGCTCAGACAGATTTCATAACACTCCCTTTCTCCATCTACGCAGGTCTGACCCCCCAGTCAGAGCCATGTGTCCCTATGTATCAGTAGGGAAAGGAACACAGGTGAGACACATTTTTGAGATCAGTCATACGTGAGATCCTAAGAAATCCATCAGTTTCTGTAAAAAAACGAACTGAAACAGGATAAGAAGAAGGATAGACTCCTTAAGAATCTTTCTGATTCCCCTCTGAGCTCTATAAGTTTTGTTATTTGATTTTATTATCTTCTTCACATCTTAATTTCAATTTTTGGAAATCGTAAAACTCTGTATTGAACAAACTCTTACGTATATAGGTATATAGGTATGTGTATTAATTGAGGTCAACTAAATCTACACATTTATCAAGAAACTCAATTATTGTGAATGGGGAAACAGATGATCACATAAAATAAAAATACTACTAAAACAGAATGAAAAGCATCCTACATATGTTTTTAATTTCAAGGGCTTTTTTAGTTAACAATATTGGCTTAATGTTTTGTTTCTTTTCACTGCATTGAAATTTTATGAGCAAGTTCAATGAGAATGGATTACCTAGTAAGGAAAACACTTTTCCCTGAACTAGTCATGGTGGATATCAATGTATAACATTAATACCTAAGAGATTAATTTTCTGTTAAAAGCTTCTGATTTTAGGAACTTGTTTATGAGTTAGGTAAGGAGAAGTTAACTTGAGTAATTTTATAGAAGAGGCCATAGGAGCTCAAAAAGGAGATGGAAGACCACAGAGCAAGTCAGCTAGTGGTCTAGTCAATTTAAAAAATAAAAATGAAGGGTTTTAACCATGATGTTTTCTTAGGTGTGCTCTCTAGGAGATGGCTGAGTCTTACGTAGCATCCATTCCCACATCCTCTTAGTGGGACTTTATGTAACACAGAGTCTGGAAATCTAAAGCTACACTTGCTAGACTTCCTTGAGGCATGCAATATTTTGGCTGCCAATTAAGCTCCACCAGTATTCAGTGCACTCATATGAGATTTGGAAAGCAGAAATGTGAACGAGGCTACCTTTCAGCATCCTTTGGGTTGTTTCTGCAGATGAGTGAGATATTGAAGAAGTGTTATCTTCTGTAATCTTCCATGAGTAGAGAGAGCCAATGGTGATAGTGGCTGCCCCCTGCTTTCAGATTACTTTCCCTTCGTCTTCAACTAGGATGGTGTGGTTTTGACTCCAGGGGTTCCTTCTTGATCTCTCACCTTTCTGAGTGTGGTGGAGGCAAATAGCTCTCCTCAGCTGTGGTGTTCTGGGCTCATTCATGGAGGTCCAATCTGAGCCCACTTCTCCAGACCTTCAGGGGATTCTGTCAAGAGCTTACTTGTCTGGAATTAAATTCCTTTATATTCACAGATTCTAGAGAGGTTTTTGTTTCCTTCCTAACCCCTGCTCAATATGGTCTCTCATAGGTCTAGGTTTTCATGATTCTTAGCCCTAATGTGCAATAGCAATCTAGACATTCTCTGTAATTTTCTCTTCCAATATTACTCTTGAGTAAAATAGAGTTTTGCTATAATGCTGCCTCTAGAATTCAGTAAGAGTGATTATATATATATATATATAATCACTCTTACTGAATATATATGTATATATATATACATATATATATATCTCAGGAATTTATACTTGTGAAGCACTATTTATTTACATTTACCCCCATGCAGTCATTAAGAGCACCTGAGTGGTAGGAAAAGAGCAAGTATTATTATTCTCATTTTGCATAAGAACAAACTATGAGGCTAGTGACTCAACTTGCCCAAGGACTCAAAACTAGTTACCTTCCCTGTGGAAATTACTCTCTTCCATGGGGTTGCAAGGAAAGCATTCCAAGGACCCATGCACGGGAGATTGTGGTGTGGCAAGATTTATTTGTGATGCAAAATCAAAGGAGTTCCCCTCCTGGGTTCCCAATGTTCTGTCTCTGTCTGTCCTGCCATGGAAAAAGTCCAATCTGGTCTTCATCAAGGCCAAAACAAAGGCTAGTGTCCAGAGCTTCTGTTTCATATTAAAGCTCAGTTCTTTGTCGCCCCAGCAATTCGCCACGAGGGCGAGTGTGGGTCACAGAAAGAGAAAGAGAGAGAGCTCTTTGTTCCTTCAGGGTTAGGACCAGGAGCTTTTTCAAAATAACCAATCAGCCTCGCTAGCATGGCTCAGTGGTTGAGTGTGGACCTATGAACCAGGAGGTCACAGTTCAATTACCGGTCGGGACACAGGCCCAGGTTGTGGGCTTGATTTTTAATAAGGGGTGTGCAGGAGACAGCCAATCAATGATTCTCTCTCATCACTGATGTTTCCATCTTTTTGGAGGTTTCTAGAAGATTCTTCAGTCACCTTTTAACCATCATTTTGAAGTCTATATCCAGTAGTTTGCTTTCTTCCATTTTTTTCATTTGTGACATGTTTCTTTGTCTCTGCATTTTGGCTGCTTCCCTGTGTTTGTTTCTATGTATTGGGTAGAGCTGCTATGTCTCCTTGAGTTGGTCTTGTGTAGCAGGTGTTCTATAGGGCCCAGTGGCTCAGCCTCCCCAGTCACCTGAGCTGGGAGCTCTAGGTGCACCCCTTTGTGGGCTGTGAACACAGTTTTGTTATAGTTGACATTTGATTGCTGTTGGTGTCACTGGGAAGAATTGACCTCCAGGCTAATTGGCTGTGTGGACCAGCTGTGACTACATGGGAGAGCTGCTGTGCATCAGACACCCTGTGGAGCAGGACTTGCTTCAGTGGGGCTTTGGTGCTCACTGAGTCTGCCCCTTCAGTGTGTCACTTATGGATGTGTAGGTTTGTAACCTGGTATGGTCTGACACTGACCATTGGGCACACTGGCTCTTGGGTCTCCAGGGAGGTGCAAAGCCAGCCACTGCCTGGGGCCACCCAACAGGAGCTACAGAGAGATCTGAAAATTCCTTCTCTTTGTATGGGGTTTGGAAGTACCCTGATGAGGCCCAGCTATGAAGCAAGGTGTGCTGGTGCTGGGTCTTGGATCTTTTATTGATAGGTTTGGAAATCTTTGACCCAGCTGCAGCTTGTTTGAAAGATTTTACCCTGAGCAAGGAAAGGTCATTCATATGCAAAAGCTGCTGCACACAGCTTCGGTGGGGTTGTAAATTGGATGAGGCAGGGTATTAGGGAATCACCAGGGTGGAGCAAACAGAAATGGCTGCCAGTTCTCCCTGAAACTCAGGAGGTCCCAGAATAGAAACAATGATCCCTGCAAGTACCTCTCTCTGGGAGAAAGCCACCTCCGAGTTTATGCCCAGATGCCAGACCATCCAGTTCCTACTCATATGTGTCTGTGTTCTCCAGAGCCTCACCCTGGTGCTGGAGCTCAGAGGACTCTGCATCTTGTAAGTTCAGTTTGTGGTGCTGGCCTTTTAAGAGGAACAGCTGGGTCTCCAGCAGCCTGTGTGTCATTGAGCCCCAATCTGCACTGGTTTTTATAGCCTGTAGTTCTTACTGCCCTAGGGACTTCTTTTCCCAGCTTTGGGACCCTGGGCAGGGGGTCTGGTGTGGGGCTGGGACCCCTCGCTCCTCCTGGCAGCCTCCACAGAGAGGATCTCCCTCCCAATTGAAAAAGAGGCACACATGGGTGCCAGAGCAGCTTGTTCTGTGCTTCCACACCTCCTACCAGTCTCAGTGTGCTTTTGTGGGGAGCCGGCATGGCCATGGCATACTCAATGCCAGCTCAGCCTGGCTCAGTGACCCTGAGTGGGGGCAATGAAAGGCTTAGAAAAGACAGACAAGAGAATGAAGCTGGGTCTTGGTGGGACGCTGCCCCTCTGATGGACAGCGCCAGTGCCCACAAGCCATGTCTTTATTTTATAGCAGATGCCACGAGGCAAAGTAAGGGCGTGATCAAGATGTTTACAACATTCTCATTGGTTTCAATCCTACTCAACTACATGCACCTGAACTCTACCAAGCCCACGTCACTCAGGCACGTGGGCCACGTGTTCGAACCATAAGTTCAAGCTCACAACTACAGCTGTTGGCTGTAATTGTGCTGGGCGGGCCCTGCCCTCCAAGCTGGGACTTGCCCGTGGCAATGAGAGGACTGTGCCCTCTCCTCAGTCCAAGGTTGAACCTGTCCAAAACACTGGAGCCGTGGCCCATGTGCTTTGTTCTTTACTTTTCTAGTTGTAGGGCTTCCATTCAGACAGCTTTCCGGCGGTTCTAGATGATGATTCTGTATTTTATTTGTAATTTCGATGTGGTTGTGGGATGTGGTGAGTACAGGCATTTACCTACGTTGCCATCTTCAAATCCTCTGCCCGCTTTTTATATCCTGTTTTAAAGGGATTTATTTTATTTAGTTTTACAGTTCATCTTTTTTGATATATAATTTCATATAACTTTACATTCGAATATACAGTTGATCCATGACAGCACATTGGTGAGGAAACCATGGTAATGAAAGGTCTTTGTAATGTTAATGTTGGTTTCAATGACTCTTTTGCTGAAATGTTTCTCTTTCTTGTGGATGTTGGGGTTTTGTAGCAGTCCTTTACTTTGTTCCTTGACTGTCCTTTTTCTTTGCCCTAAAGACCTTTTGGGGAATTCATGTAAGTTGCAAAACAGCATACTGCAAAACCTTTTATATCATTATATTAGTCTTCACTATTGATGAGATAGGAATGAGAGTAAAATGGTTTCTTTCAAATAGAGAGGAGTAAGTGGACATACATCATCCACTATTACTAACTTAAAACAGGTATGTACATATTAGTGTTCTCTTTTTCAAGGTGGATGTTTATTGGAAAAATATCTTATTACTTTAAATAAGCAAATGAAAGTTGCCTTCTTTGTTAGAGCCTGTGCATTTACATGTATTTGCTTACATTTTAAGCTCGCTGTGCTTCCACAGGCCGCCACCTTACAGTGTTCCTGATCCAAAGCCTCACCCATTGTAGGCCTCGGCCAATGGATCTCAAAATGTAGTCCCTGGACCAGCATAGCAGTCGCAGCACTGAGAGCTTATTCAAGATGCAGATTCTCAGGCTCCTTCCCAGACCTGTTAAATGAGAAACCCTGGGAGAAGGGCCCGGCAATCTGTGTTCTAACAAACCCTCCTGGTAAAAGCTGATGCTTTCACAAGTTTGAAAACCACCATGTAATGGAACATACGTCTCATAGGTATTGACAGAGAGAGAGAAAGTGAACAATGGATCGTCTGAAAGTTGTCTCCATTTTCTGCAGTAAAATGTTGCAAGAGTCCTAATCCATCTGCAGTTACCTGGGAAATGAAGTATTTCAAACTCCAAACTAGAGCACATGTTGTGACAATTAAGAATTATTGAGATCTGGATTGAGTGGCTACTTTGGTCTGGGGAGAATATAGAAACTTGCAGCTATGTGGGAGGTGGGGAAAAAAGCAGGTGGCATTGAAAAAGGATATTTGTGTATTTCTGTGTCAAATCCGGCCTTGCATGGTAAGAATGCCAAGTTCCAGCTGATCTTGGAATGTTAGAGGTGATTATGGAGGAAGCAGGCAGGGAGCCGAGATAAATGATCATTTAACAGAGGATCTGTGGCCGGAAGAGTGGGGTCAAGAAAATATTGAACAAAGGAGCTTTAATTTTGAAGGAGGACAAGGAATAACTTAAAAATAACAGTATCTGAAACTGCGTGGCAGCCTATGATGTTCCAGAAATTTTGAGTAGTTTTACTCTCCTAATTTTAATATGTGATTGTCTGATTCCTGCAGTGAATTGTCACCAAGATTTTGATTAGAATCTTGTCAGACACTGATAAGAAAAGGAAGTGACCTGAGAATAAGTTACACTTCCAGGTGAATCCCAGATTCACCTGGAAGTGGGGATGTGTGCTGTGTGGAGCCTGTTGGAAACATATTTTGCCTGAATCGACAAGTGCAGATGGTGAAACAGAAGTGATAATATTGCTATGATTTATTGGAAATATTGCTCTGAACTCTTAATGGGTAATCTCATAGGAGAAACTGAAAATAGTTTAAAAATTATTCTTTCATTATAATATCAAATTTGTTTCCAAAATGTCTTTTTGGTTATTTAAAAGTAATTTTGAAATTTTAAAATTCCAGATGAAGTTCTATGCAACAGCACAATCCTTGTAAAAGATATATTTCAAACTGCATGTAAAAGTGAATTTTAAGAATATTAGGATAAAACAGAATGGCATTTCCTTAAAAAATTAAATATAGAACTATCATATGCTCCTGCTCTAGATATATACTGAAAACAGTTGAAAGCAGGGACACAAACTGATATTTGTAGACCCATGTTCACAGCAGCATTATTTGCCATAGCCCAAAAGTGGAGACAAAAATATCCATTGACGAATGAATGGGTAAACAAAATGTGATATATGCATACAATAGAATATTATTCAGCCTTAAAATAGAGGGGACTTCTGACGCGTGCTACAACATGGATGAACCTTGAAAACATTATACTATGTGAAATCAGCCAGACACAAAAGGACAAATATTGTATGATTCTACTTATTTGAGGCACGAAAAGTAGTCAAATTCATAGAGACAGGACATAGAATGGTGATTGCCAGGGGCAGGGTGGGGTGTGGGGTGGGGAGGAGGGAATGGAGAGTTAGTGTTTGAGAAGTACGGAGTTTCAGTTTGGGAAGATGAAATTTCTGGAGATGGGGGTGGTAGTGATGAATGCGGTTAATGCTACTAAACTTGACATTTTAAAATGGTAAGTTTTATGTCATATATGTCTGTCAAAGTAAAAAAGGAATGCCGTGATAAACTTTCATTTAATATATTTTTAATAAATCAGTTTGTAAACATAGTTCCCTATAACCATAGTACACATTTTTATCTACCAAACATTGTTCCAGGTCCTTTACCCAAATTATCCTATTTAGTTCTCACAAAACCATTCTGAGGTGGGTATTATTATTATTATCTCATTTTCTTTTCAGTTGTGGTTGTGTAGAATGGGGCACCAAGATGGGACAGGCAGAAATTTGAACCCCAGAGCCTCTATAACCTGGCTCTTCCAATAAAATTTACCATTTGGACCAAAACCATCAATGTATTTTATCCCACCTGGAAAAGAATCCCAAATTCCCAAATTATCTCTGCATGTTCTAATTTTTGTTACAAGTCCTTTTGATCAGAGAAAGAATATGACATATCACAGTTATAATGCATATGCAAAAATTTGAAATAAACTGGTAATTTATGTCTCTCTTAAAAAATGCAGTTCCTGCAAAGGCCTAAGTATTTCAGTATAAAAATCCATATCCAATGACATGTGTTTTCTTGTGCAGATGGTATGCCTTTCTGAAAATTGCCAAAAGGAAAGAACACAGATTTTAGAAATGTTTAATATTATAATTACAGAGCATGCAGATTTTGCTTTACAATATGTTGCTTTAAATTTGTCTGTGATGTTTTCTTTTATCATGGCAAATTTAGATTTATAACAATTTTGTGTATAACCTTATGAATATGTAGAAGATGGCCTTATTAACTGTTATCTTGGAAACAGCAATGCCCAAATGCTATGTTTACTCTCATGAGCACAATTAAAAATAGTTTTACAATACAAATGTATTTTAAAATATGATCTCAAGCATTGATTTTAATTAATTGTGTTCATATAAAATATACTAGAGGCCCAGTGCATGGATTCATGCACCAGTGGGTTTCCCTTGGTCTTGCCTGTGCCCTCTCGCAATCTGGGACCCCTTGGCAGATGTCAGACTGCCAGTTTCTGCCTGATCCCCACAGGCCAGGCCAGAGCCCACTGCTGCACAAATCTGTGCACTGGACCTCTAGTATGCATATAAGATCTTTGGTTAATCTCTTCCTGCCCTCCCTCTCCCCTTTTCCCTCTGAGATTCATTAGTCTGTTCCATGTGTCCATGCCTGTGCGTTAAGCATCTTCCCCCTGGTGGTCAGTGCACGTCATAGCTACCGGTCGAACAGTCGAAAGGTTGGCTGATTGCTTAGGCTTTTATATATATAGATAATGATATGTAGTGTTAAAATTATTTGGAAAACTAAATACAGCTTTTTAAAAAATTATTTATTTTTATTGTTGAGGGTATTACAGATATCCCCCATTTCCCTCCCATTGCCCAGCTCCTCTTGGTTCCAGCCCTACCCCAAGCCTTTACCACACTGTTGTCTGTATCCATGAATTATGCATATATACATATAAGTTCTTTGGACATTCTCTGCCTGCCCCCCCACCCCCTTCCATTAAGATCTGTCAGTCTGTGCAGCTTTTTAATAGAAAACATGCCAATGCCTTAAAAAAAATCTGTCTTAATAAATAAACATATGCATTACTGGACTTTTCCTTTACACGTAATATCCAAATATTCCGATCATTACTAAAGTACTAGTACCTCAGTTATGTAATTAATAATTCTATGACATTAAAGATGTCATCTCTATTTTTTTGAAATTTTTATTAATAATTGATGACCTTGGAGAAACTCTTAATAATTATTACCTGTAAGTAACTTCTGGGTAGGATTTTCTACAGGCATATATATTGATATACATGTATTTTCTTACATTTCTAGGACTCCACTATTGTCACTCCAATTATTTTGAGGTCTGACCCTCAGGGATTTTTCTTTTACTGGACAGATCAAAACAAGGTAAGAAGTAATATTTGCCTTTCTTACATTATCCAGTTGGTTGCTGATTTGTAAGGTATTTATTTTATCTGCATAAGTATTCCTATTTCATAGATGACCCTTGTAACTTATTTAAAGATTCTACTTCAAAAGTATATCTAGTATCAAAATGTTTTAGGATTTTGCAAGGACTCTAGTCTGACATATTAGATGTTCTAAATCCTAGAACAATTGATAGTTTTTAGGAAAAGAACATGGGAATGTGAGTTACATTTGTTGTAGAAGAAAATTAGCCAATATTACTGATTTAAGTCCCTTTTCCAACTCTACCCATAAAGAATGAAGAAAAATGATGAGAAAACACTTTTGATCTTAGTGTCTATAACTTCGGCTTTTTCTTTCTCTTCCCTCTCTTCTTTGCTGCTTATTAAGGGATCTCCTAGCCTCAGCGGGAATGTGGCCTTGATCATTTGTTCAGAAAACCAAGAATAAGATTCCTTTAGCCTACCTGTTTAATTTTTCAGGAATTTCTTCCCACATTAGATTTCTATTCACCATATCATAAATTTAAAATCTCATTTAGTATGAAACCAATTGAGATGATTTCATATTGAATTATTAAAAGTGGAGTGTCTAGAGATCATAATATTTATTTGGTGTTTAATGGGCAGTTAGACCAGAATATTCATAGAAAGTAGTTATTTCAAGAGACAATGCTACGGTTCTGTACTTGAACCTAGGAGACCATAGATCGTAGGATATTTTGGCTCTCTAAATTCTGATATTTGGAGATGGGATCAGCTTTATGGAGAGTGCTAAATACATATTGACCCCAATAGCGTACCAGGCACCAAATTATGAGCTGCTATCAGCCTTTTCACATCGTTACATTAGGTCCTTATACCCATAGTTTGTCTGTCTCACTTTCTGCTTTTTGGACAACCTGGATTTCACCTGTGAGCAGCAGTATGTAACTAGCCCTGTGCTGTGGTGTGTTTGGAGTTAGGGCTGAGTCTGGGTGAAACTCTTAGGGTGCTGGTCTCCAAGGCCAGTCCTGAACGGCCTTTTTAACTATCATCCTAAGGCAGATTTTAGCCTGGTGGCCCTGCAGTTTCCTTTTGAGTATGGGTTCCCTGGAATCATCTGTGGCCACAGATGTTGGGGGGCTAAGTCATAGACCCCAAGCTAATGTCAAAAAAATGTATTGGAGTAATATTTCCTATTTAATGTTCATGCTTATTACTGAGTGTGTTAATCACGTTGGCTTTGACGTGCTGTTTGGCTTCCTGCTGTTATGTATAAAACAATGGCTTGAAAGAGTTGTGTTTTTCTTTTTCCTCCTAAAGGTTATTTTTAGGAGTGTTGAAACTATATTCATGAAAGATATGTTTATAATGCCTAGAGCATTTTAAAAGTTTGGGTATTTGTATGAGAGGCTAAACTGTCAGTTTGATTTTTCAACTGGTAAATCAAGCTTCTATAAAAGCAATGGAAGGTATTTGGGATTTTTAAATAATTCATGGCAAGTCAGCTAAGCTGCCCTCTAAGACCAATCATAAATATTTCTTTGCTTAAGAAAGAGAAAGGTTTTAGGGCCTAAGTCTCTTTGATGCATTTCTATTGTTCCTGTATTTTGACTCATACTTATTTTCATATGTAGGGACATTTCTTTCACTTTTATCTACTAACCTTTTTTTTTTCGTTCTTGGTTGCCATACTGTTTATGACCAATGAAAACAAATAATGAGGTAGCAATTTCCTTTATCTATCTATTGCCTTTCTTTTCATGGATATTAATCTTACAGTTCTAGCCAAGAGATGGCAAATTTTATTTTTTACTTTTTAAGTACCCAAGTCATCCTTCAGTCATCTATATTAGAGGTTGGAGATTTATTTATTTATTTTTGTCGGTGATCATATATCACTAACCCCAAAATGAGAGGATTTAAGAACAAAAATTAGACTTTCCATGCTTCCAAGGTTACCATGTTCTTCTGCTTTAAGCCCAACCCTGAAACCAGAGGCGTGCTACATCCCCTTCTAGAGATGAACTCCTCTGAGTGGCGCAGAGTAAATTGATGCTAGAAGAAAGAAGTGGTGCTCACAGATGATGGCACACCAAGCTTTTAGTCCATGTATTTTGCATAAGATCATTAGAAGTTGAATGGTATAATCACCATGTTATTTAGAGGCCCACTTTCTTTAAAATACTTTTTGCTGACAATTACTGCTAGTGATGTGAATCTTTCACGTGTATTATAGGGATGATATATCAGAGAAAAAAAGAGGTTTGAAGTTCATCCCTTGATTTGATTTTATTTTATTATTTTTAAATATATTTTTATTGATTTCAGAGAGGAAAGGAGAGAGAGAGAGAGAGAGAGAGAGAGAGAGAGAGAGATACATCAATGATGAGAGAGAATCAATGACCAGCTGTCTCCTACACACCCCACACTGGGGATTGAGCCAACAACCCAGGCATGTGCCCTGACTGGGAATGGAACTGTGACCTCTTGGTTCAAAGGTTGATGCTCAACCACTGAGCCATGCCGGCCAGGCTATCTCTTCATTTTACACACTGTTCTCCATTCATTTGGAAGCTTGTACTGGTGCTTAGCGTATTATACCTCCCTTCTGGCTTCTTCCCAAAGCCTTTCCCCTTTGTCCATGAAGCCTGTACTGAAATGCTTTGATTAGTAAACACTGGATGCCTAGTCTGATGGGAGGCGAGCTGAGTGGCTTTAAGAAGCTCTTGGTAAAGCATATTGTTACAAGATCTTTTTTGTTATAGCACTGGAGGAAAATCTGAACATTTTACCAATACCTTACCCACGTCCTCTCTCCCGTCATGGCTACCTTATACCATTGAGTAGAGCCACCCATTCATTATAAGCCACTGATTTCATCCTCAGGGACAATGACATGCTCCTTTCCCTAACCCCCTCCTTTGGTTTGTCATTATACAAATGATTGGTGGCAAAGAAGACAGGCAGCTCAGATGATAGATTTAGGGGTTCAAAGCCAGAGCTAGCCAGTGATTTTTAGGTAGCTTTGGTGAAACATTGAGAGCATGTTTCAGATGGGTAGAAGCAGATAAATACGCACACCATCTTACAAGATACCTATTTATACTTTGTACCCACTATACACTTAATTTTCATTATTCTTTCCTTTTGTATTGTTAGCTCTGTAAATCTTATTGACTGTAATAAGCAAGAACAAGTTTCTGACTATGATGTTTTAAGCCAGGTGTGTTTATTTTTCCTTGTGTCCATGTGTATTATGTGAAGGGGATCCGTTTATTTGTAACCCTGAGTGAGAAGGGGCTCCCGCCCAGCCCGAGCACTTAAGAGGTTGCCCTCATTAGGCTGTGCCTTTTCTTTGGAGCTATGCCATCCATATTGGGACCAGAAACCAACACAAGAAGGGTCAGCCACCAAAACCATGTGACCCACAAGGAGAATCTGCGTCACAGTTTTGGAAGACAAGCTGGAGAAGGAAAGAAAGGGGTCAATGTTAAAGAGCTAATAAAAACCTACCCTGCTAGAATACGAAACAAAGTAGACCTTTGCCTTGCAACTCGATGCCCTGCTTCAGTGCCAACGTTGGTGTAAAAATAAAACTAGTCACTACGTAGTTCAGATCCAGGAAGTTCAATATAGTTGAGTAAACTCTTCCTTGTATCCCTAAAGCAGAAGTTCCGGGAGGGGCAGAACACATCATTAAATTAAAGAGAAATGGGAGGAACAATACACACTTTAAGTCAATGACTCCAACTACTTCCTCTCTCTTTTTCTTGTTACAGATTTTATTGGTTTTCAGTTTTGCAGGTAATACCCAAACATGTTCTTCGTGCTAGAGGGTAAAACAGCCTATGTGTCCTTCACCCTGCCCACCACTGACCCCACTCCTAGGCCTCTCTCCACAGTCAGTACTGGTAATAGCTTCATGCTCTCTTTCCAGGGGTCTTTTATATGAAGCTGTACATGCATTAACTGTGGGACTATTCCATTTTGTTCTACTTATGTCCACAAACTTGCTTTTCACTTTACAGATGTCTTAGAGAACTGTTCATGTAAGTACATGTGTATCTACCCCATTCTTTTAAATTGCTCTATCATATACCATGGGATGGGTTATTAACGTCTACTTAACAGAAAACATTTCTCATTGTTGGAGTGTTGGTGTTTGTTTCTAATTTGGGGCTGTAGAGAACAGTCCTATAAGAACACCCAGCCGTGGGTACCCCTCTCTGGGTATGTGGGCCAGGGTTTCCCGGAGGTAAATTCTCAGGAGTACAATTTTATTTCATAGTTGTGTCATTTTATAGTCCTGCCAGTCTTATGTGAGAGGAACTCTTTCCTTAAATCCCATCAATGCTATGAAGAATCATTTTAATTTTTGCCAATCTGCTACACCCGTTGTACCTCTGTTTTAATTTACTATTGCCTGATTTGCTAGTAAGTGTGTATGTTTTCATACATTTGTGGGCCATTTCTCTTTTTTTTTTTTTAAATATATTTTATTGATTTTTTTTTACAGAGAGGGAGAGAGATAGATAGTCAGAAACATCGATGAGAGAGAAACATTGATCAGCTGCCTCCTGCACATCTCCCACTGGGGATGTGCCCGCAACCCAGGTACATGCCCTTGACTGGAATCGAACCCGGGACCTTTTGGTCCGCAGGCCGACGCTCTATCCACCGAGCCAAACCAGTTTCGGCTCTCTTTTTTCTTATGTGAATTACTTACTATATCCCTTGCCTGTGCTGAGAGTTCTCTATGTATTCTAGAAGCTATTCCTTCAGCTGTTATAAATGTTGCAAATACTTTCTTCCTGTCTGTGCCTTGTCTTTGAATTTCTTAACTTTTAACTTAGGCATGACAAAAGATGTCTTGACATTTTCAACTTTGATATATTCACATTTTAACCTTTTTCCCTTTTTGCTTTATTTAGGCCTTTCTCATGCATCATCCTCATTATATCATTATTAATTTGGGCTTTTAATCCATGTATAATTAACTTAGCCCATTTGGGCTGTTATAACAAAATACTACAGACTGGGTAGCTTATAAACAACAGATGCTTGTTTCTCATAGTTCTGGAGGCTGCAAGTCCAAGAGCAGAGTGCCAGTAGGGTCCAGTGAGGGCCATCTTCTGGTGCAGACCTCTCCTTGTATCCTCATCTGGTGGGAGGGGTTAGGAATCTCTCAGGAGACGCTTTTTTAAAGGCACTATTTCCATTGGTAAGGACTCTCCCCTTGGGACCCAATCACCTCCTCAAAGCCCCACCTCAATGCCATCCTTGGGCATTAGGTTTTCAGCATATGAAGGGGGGCGGTGGGCAAACATTCAGACAATGGCAATCACATAGTGTATTTTGGGGACTGGTCTGAGGTGAGGCTCTCAATTTGATTTCTTTAAATGGGTAGCCCTGTGGTTGGTGGCTCCCTTCTTTCTGGTTAGACCCAGCTATGATAGCACCCTCTCCTGTGTCTTTCTTCTAGCTCAGGGTGTGGTGGGCATGGGACATAGGAACTGGGTTGGCAGGTTGACCTCAGTTATGCTCCCATCTCGCTCTTAATGCTGACACCGGCACCACTTGGTCTGATGGCCCATAGGTTCGCTCCTATGTCTTAATGCCTTTGAGCACTGATGTCATTTCCTATTTCATTTTGATTCCATTTATCTTCTGCCTTTCATACTTTTTGATTCAACAAGTGCAACCCTTTCTGTTTACCCATGATTATAGCTTGTAGACCTCAATTTACACCTGCATATTCCGTCATTTCTGGGAAATCAGGACAGGTGCCATGGGCTCTACCATCTGCTGCGTCTGCCATCTTGTTCTGGCCTGTGCTTTGACATGAGACACCATTTGGGATCCTTGTACAGAGCAATGACTAAGTTTCTATTAATAGTGACTATTCACTGCCTTCTGTTATGCCTGCATTTTTTTTTATAGAGTTCAAAAACAGAGTTTAAAAATGAAATATTTACATAAGCCATCCTGACATATTTCAGCATAGGAGTCCAGAGTTCAATAATATTCTGAATAATGCATTATATACTTTTATGGGAAAATCTAGGAATATCCTATGAGACAATTTTTCTGGCTTCCCTAAAGAACCACCTGGCACCACCCCTTCCATTAATCATTGTTTAACAATGGTGCTTCCTCTTCTGGACACTCTTCTTTAGTAGATCCCCAAAACATCAATGTTGACATTCGTTGTGTGTGGTGAATGGGGTAGGGCACTGAACAGTCGCTTGAGTGTAATGGTGGGGTTATAAATTAAGATGAACTCTATTTATTTTTATTTGGTAGCTTCCCTGAAAGCGTAACTAAAATTGCCTTAGAAAAAAAGCAAAACGCATGTGAGGACTGCTTTTGGAGAACTGGGATTGTTGCTTGGCTTGCAACATACATCAATCATTGCCAACTAACCAGTAGCATCTAAGATCGAAGTCTTTTCCTTTCCCCTCCCTGAGTCTTTGAAGAAATTAATAGCTAGAGCAGACATAGCATGCAATCCACACTGAAGTCTTTGGTACTCCAGAGGCCATAAATAGGAACCTAGTGGCCAGCATTCATTCCTGTGCTTTTTCAGGCCACTTGGAGCTCATTTTGCCGTCCACATCTCCACTGGGAAGTTCCTGGAAATTAACACCCAACCTGACTCCAGGAGTTTGATGAGTAAATACCACAGCTCCCTCACCTCTTGGGTGGGAAAATTCAAAAGTACATGGGTTATGTCTTTTCCTAGCTCTCTCTAGTGGGAAAAGTGGTAACTGACTTGAAAACATACCTTCTATGGGTTTCCTTCCCTTCCGGTCTTGACTGCCCACTCCTGATTTATCCTGAAACAACTTTTAAAATAAACGGTTTTTACTAGAGTGCATGGGTAGGTACTTAATGCTTGACAAGTTAATACAGATGTCCTCTAATTGAGGGTATTAGAAGGATTCCTTAGTAAGAGGTACTGGAACCTGGAGAATCTCTTCAACAGTGTAAGCTTCGGTTTCATCATCAGTAAAGAGAGGAATTACTCTTTAGACTTGTTGCTAAATGTGATCCATAAAGTGTCTAGCCTGGCAATTTGTAAACTCTCAGCCCTTTATGGTGGCTTTAAAAATTGATAATTTAATTTAATTTTTAAAATTTCATGTGTATTGAGATTTAATTGACAAATAAAACTATAAGATATTTAAAGTGTACAGATTTGATATGGATATACATTGTGAAAGGATTCCCCTCTCCCTGTCTAGTCATCACACCCATCACCTCACATATTTATTATTGTTTTTGTGTGAGAACATGTAATACTGTGTTATCAGTTATAAACACCATGTCATACCCTTAGATTCTCAGACCTTATTTATCTTATAACAAAGTTTGTATCCTTCTACCAAAACTGCAATCCCTGCACTCATTCCTATTTCTGGCAACTACTTTTCTATTTTCTGTTTCCATAAGTAGATTTTTTTCTCCGTCTGGCATATTTCACCTAGCATAATGCCCTCACGGTCCATTGAGGTGGCTTTTATTATTGGTATGTAATAAACAATTTGTCTCTGACTAAACTATTAGTCCCTAGCTAATTGTTAGGGACCACAGATGTGCTGTTTTGAAAGCTAACTGACCATCTGTTTGCATCTACTTTTAAACCTATTTTTTTCTTCTTAAGGTAATAGTGACTTGTTTTCTATGCAGCCTGCGCTTTGATTTAAAGCATTGAAGCTTAGGTCTGTTTGGGCAGATATGATCTTTATGTTTTTCCTAATGTTTTGGGAACAGAGCCATGGAAGGCAAAAGAAGGGATTTATTGTTTAGAAGACTTTTCTTCTTAGGATAACTCTTTATTAAATACTCCATCATAGGTGAAAGTTTTTTGGACCCTTGAGAATTTGAAGAATCTTTTAGAATAAGCTGTAAGGTGATTTAAAGGTCTTGGAGGAGAAAATGACATTATTCACAGGAAGAATTGGACTCTACCTTGGTTGTCTGTGCCTTTTTTTCCTAAGATAACACTTCAGGGTTATCACAGCCATATTGTCATCCTTCTCCTTCACACGTACCAGATCCTTAGAGATTAAACTTTTAGTGTTTTGTTGTGTAATTGAGATGGTCAGTAGTCTGTCAAATTGCTGAGCAACAAATCTTTCCTCATCAAATCCACTTACCGTTTAAGCTCCATTTATTCTTAACCCGACCTTCTTTTCACTGGCATAGGCCCCAAAGTTTTTGCCTGAAAACTCCAGCTCTTGTAGGAAAACCAAATGTTATGATTGCTTAGGTTACATAGATGCAGCCTAACAAGGAATGTTATTAAAGTGAAATCTTTCACAAGTTCTTCTTAGAGGTTGGGATTCATGGTTTTTTAGTAGAATTTTTTACTGAAGTGTAACCTTTTGGAATGTATTGTGAAATTAGACGTAATGAAATGGCATCATTGCAGTTTCTTTGGAATAATTTATAGGGTATAAGTGCATTGATACGATTTTCATGTCATCATCACAGCACTTCAGCATGTGAAGAACAACAGCAAAGCTCATATGAATACATTGTAAGCAGAGCTGAGAAATGTATAATACCCTGGCTTTAATTCAAAATCGATTACTGCTAATATAGATTGGGCAAAAGTAGGTTTATAGTTATGATCATGCACAACACGGAGTTAAAGCTGTTGTAATAGTCTTTTTTCTTAAGAACATGTCTTTTTTTCATAGGAACAACTGTAAACCTACTCACCACTGTGTAATTTAATTACAAAATTATGCCTCAGTTTTTTGAGATGCTTACATTTAGCTATTTCCAGTTTTATGGTAGAAATTATATTAAATGCTTTCCATGCTATGGAGCTGTCGTAATGGGATATTTGTACCTTTGATACAAAATTTAGTTTGAGACAGTGGATTGGAGGAGTGTGTCCAGGAAATACATTTTGCCATTGTTCATAATTTGATTTTCTGTTATGTGGAAAACCCAATTGCTTTGTTGTGAATAAAATTCCCAGATACTTGGTATTGACACAGTGTCATGCTCCTTTGTTTGAATTACAGATGTAGATAGAGTGAGCATGTTTGTTTTTTTCTTCAGTTCATTTTCTTGCCAATCCAAGATTGTTTGACCCTACTGATGGGGTCTTTGTCAAGCTCTTTCTATATTTAATCAGCAAGATAAGTCTCTTTTTCTCTTCTGGTTAGTACAAATTTCCAGTTGTAAAAACAGTCACGGGATGTAAAGTACAGCATAGGGAATATAGTTAATATTCTTGTAATAACTGTGGATGGTGTCAGATGGGTACTAGATTTATTGGGTTGATTACTTCATATAAATGTCTAATCACTGGGTTGTACACCTGAAGCCAATATAATATTATATGTCAACTATAATGAAAAAATAACAATATTTAAAAACAAAAATAAAAAACAAAGAGAGCTTATACAAACAAAAAAATTGGATGGACAGTTGAGTAATTTACACTTTTATCACAATAAAAAAGTAAAAAAAAGATTAATCCATTTTTCATATTTTATTATTGTTTAAAATTAAAAAGGGGAAAACACAAACTTTGAACATGCTCGAATTCAATTTGCACATACCTTTAAATTATTGTTTTTATTATTAGCATCATCACCAATAATAGCAAATACACATATGGTGTTTTCTGCATGCCAGGCACTGTTCTAATACATATGTACTCACTCACTCACTCACTCACTCACTCACTCACATAATCACTTCCATAAGCCGATGAGGACAGGGCTGTTATCCACATTTACAGGTGAGCACATTGACGTGCACATAGAAGTAATGAATCCTGGTCAGCCAGTTGGTTAATATCAGAGGCAGGAGTAGAACCCAGGCAGTCTGGCTGAGTGTCCTGGTTCTTCACTTTTTGCTTTTTAAAGAACCTGTTTGATGTGTAAAGTTACATTTCCCTGCGAGTTATTTTCCTGAGAGTTTTCTGAAAAGAAACCTCAGTCGATTACTTTTGTGAGGAAGAGGCACGCAGTATGAAGTGATTCTCAGCTTGGGCTGCACATTGAGATCACCTGGAGAGCTTAAAACAGTGTTCGTGCCCGGGCCCAGCCCCGGGGGAGTCAGATTTAATTGCTCTGTGGTGTGGTCAGGACCTTGGACTTTTTTTTGAAAGCTTCTCTCATTGGATTCTAATGTGCAGCCAAGGTGAACACTAATAGAAAGCAAGCTGACATCACAAATTAATTCAGTAAACTTCCTGAGAGGATGTGCTCTCTCTGCCTTTCCTGTTTGTGGCCTCATTTCTATCAGGAGTAATTCTCAGCTTGAGCACCCAGAGGTCCAGCAAGATGCTGAATTATCTGGCTACAATAAATAATAGTCCCCATACTGGATGTAGAAAGGCAGGAAATGGCTAGCTTTTTAAGGAAGATTCTCAATGTCTAAGATCGAATCAAAATAGATACTTTTGTTAAATTCAGTTAATGAAAATGTATTTAATATCTATTCCCTGAATGTTCCGCGTATTAGCTCTTTGTTATATCCTCACTGAACATGTCCTCAGCATTCAAGGCCTGTTTACTAACCTCTATGTTTATGTTTTTCTAGATCCTCAATTAGACTAAGTTGCTATTTGAATCCCATATTTAATTAAATGAGCTGCATTGTCGTTGAATAAGCAAATGTGGTTTTAGAGACGATTTTATATAATTTTATTTGATATCTTAAATTTGTGTTATGAATACAGAAGCAGATTATCATCTTGCTAAATGACAACATCTCATTTCTTATTAATTTGTAGGAATCTTTCCTTTATTAACACATAAACCACAGGGAAATGAGAGCGAGCCAGATCCTATACAGGCGCGACAGGAAGCTGGTTATAATCACTCTACGCAATACATATGAAAGTACTAAAATTCACGTTTGTCCCATTAGAATTTTCGGTTTTCAGTTCTGTCTTCTTCTATGGGGAGCGTGGCTTGTGAGGAGAGTGCTTTTGCGTGAGATTTCTTTGTCACTGTGCAGCACCCCCCACTGAGGCTCCAGGGCCCGGAAATCGCTGTGCAGCGTGGCGAGCAGTGCACCTGCTGGAAGTGAATGCCTCAATGAAAGTTTTATGGGCCAGAACTAGTTGCTATGCTAAGAAATTAACTGTCGTGCTGGTATCATAATGGATTCTATTTTTAGATAAACATTTGTTTCTGTAGCATGGCTTCATCATGGCGAGGGCCGCCGTCTCAGCACTATGTTGTGAATATTGAGCTATCAGAATGCCAGAGTAGATGGGACTTTAGATGATGTGAATCTTTTATGTAGTGTAGCCCTGACATATTTCATGCCTTACTGGAGGGAAACAATACAAAACAAAACGGACAAAATACTAAAGCGGTTTCAGGTTGATGGTGTTTGTAGGATGGATTCTGCCAGCAGCTGACCCCAAGGCGAGGATTCAAACTCAAGGAGCTTATTTGGAAGGTGACTCCAGGAAGCGTGGACAAGGCAGTGGGGAAGCAAGACAGGTAAGGGGAAGGCAGCCAACACAGTGCGAATTATCCAATGGCTTATGCTCTGGGCAACTGAAGTTCCATCCTACTGGGAGACCAGCATGAAACATACCTCAGAATTATCCCAACTGACAGATATATGCAAGAAAATGAAACTAGACCACCAACTTACACCATACACAAGAATAAACTCAAAATGGATAAAGGACTTAAATGTACGACGGGAAACCATAAAAATTCTACAAGAATCCAAAGGCAACAAAATCTCAGACATATGCCGAAGCAATTTCTTCACTGATACAGCTCCTAGGGCACTTGAAACTAAAGAGAAAATGAACAAATGGGACTACATCAAAATAAAAAGCTTCTGCACAGCAAAAGAAACCATCAACAAAACAACAAGAAAGCCCACTGCGTGGGAAAACATATTTTCCAACATCATATCTGATAAGGGCCTAATCTCCAAAATTTATAGGGAACTCATACAACTTAACAAAAAGAAGATAAACAATCCAATCAAAAAATCGGCAAAGGATCTAAATAGACACCTCTCAAAAGAGGACATTCAGAAAGCCAAGAGACATATGAAAACATGCTCAAAGTCACTAATCATCCGAGAGATGCAAATCAAAACAACAATGAGGTACCATCTCACACCTGTCAGACTGACTATCATCAACAAATCAACAAACGACAAGTGCTGGAGAGGATGTGTAGAAAAAGGAACACTTGTGCACTGCTGGTGGGAATGCAGACTGGTGCAGCCACTATGGAAGACAGTATGGAGTTTCCTCAAAAACCTAAAAATGGAACTCCCATTTGACCCTGTGATCCCACTTCTAGGAATATATCCCAAGAAACCAGAAACACCAATCAGAACGGATATGTGCACCCATATGTTCATAGCAGCACAATTCACCATAGCTAAGATCTGGAAACAGCCTAAGTGCCCATCAGTAGATGAATGGATTAGAAAACTGTGGTACATCTACATGATGGAATACTATGCTGCTGTAAAAAAGAAGGAACTCTTACCATTTGCAACGGCATGGATGGAACTGGAGAGCATTATGCTAAGTGAAATAAGCCAGTCAATGAAGGAAAAATACCACATTATCTCACTCATTCAGGGATAATAAAGACCATTATAAACTTATGAACAATAATAGATACAGAGGCAGAGCTGCCTCAAACAGATTGTCAAACTGAAGCAGGAAGGCCAGGGAGGGTTGGGGGGCAGGAGGGAGGGGGGCAAGAGATCAACCAAAGGACTTGTATGCATGCATATAAGCATAACCAATGGACATAAGACACTGGGGGGTAGGGGAGGCCAGGGGATTGTCAAGGGCAGGGAAAATAAAGGAGACATATGTAATACCCTTTGTAATACTTTAAGCAATAAAACAATAAAAAAAAAGAATTATCTCAACTGAGGGTGAGAGCACTGTGGTATTTACCCACAAGGTCCCACCTGTCAGTGTTGGAGGACGGCTCTCTCCAGGGCTGTTAGGTCCTTAGCACATCTGCCAGCCCCCCAATGTTTGAGGGGCTCCAGACCAGTAGGATGAGTAAGCCCTCAGCCCTGTTTGCAATTGGAAGCTGTCAGTTGGTATCCTGGGCACACATGGGCACAGCACCAGCAACTACTCTGAGGCTTTAATTTTCAGGTCAGACTCTATAACTCTATACCACACGGTGCAGACTAGAGGCAAACCCTTTTGCAGGCAGATCTTGCTTAACCTGCATAACAACTTACAGTATAAGCTCGAGTGGCCAGCATTTAAAAATCTGGGGAGTTCGTATACAAATGTGGATTCCTCAGAAAACCAGAGGGCATGGCAACACTGGTGGACATAGCCTTCTGGCCACATCTGGCTGCCTGCTTTAGACCGGGCATGTGGTATCCAATCGGCCACATTCCCCACCAGGCCAGCTTACCTCATCTCATTTACATGACCTATTTGTCTCATTTAGACTTCTGAGGGTAAAATATTGGGTCTCTCTGGTAAAATCCTTTACTAGAAGCTTCAATAAGCTAATCATTCTGAAGCTTCGTGGGGAATGAAATTGGTTCTGTCACATTGGGCTTATTGAATGCTGTGGCATAAAGACTGAACTTCGCAGTGGAAAAGTGGTTGAAGGTCAGCGTATCCAGGCCCTGGTCATAAAAGCCATAAGCAAATAATTGATGCTCCAAGCCCATTTCATATCTGTGAAATATGTATCTGAAGTATGTGAGCCCCTAGGTCACTCTGAGCTTTAAATGGCTATTATTCCAGCGTGACTTTCATGTGGCATTGTGCTAGGTAAGATTTATAAAAATGACCCCCTGGCAAAAGCTTTCATGCTGAATTGGGCTGTTAATCTCTGGGAAATAAAAATGGTGGGTCTGGGACAGCAGGCAGAATGACTTCTTTTGGGGGAATGAATGGGATTAACTTCATCCCCAGCTCAAGGCAGTGGGAACTGACTAGTTTGACCAACCAGTAGCCTCTCTAGCCCGTGGTCGGCAAACCTCGGCTCGCGAGCCAAATGTGGCTCTTTGGCCCCTTGAGCGTGGCTCTAACACAAAATACCACGTGCAAGCGCGCACGTACAGTGTGATTGAAACTTCGTGACCCATGCGCAGAAGTCGGTATTTTGTGGAAGAGCCGGTATTTTGTGGAAAAGCCACACTCAAGGGGCCAAAAAGCCCCATGTGGCTCATGAGCCGCAGTTTGCCGACCACTACTCTAGACACATATTGACTTTTACATTTACATTTTAATTAAAAAAATATTTCCTCAGTCACATTAGCTGCATTTCAAGTGCTCAGTAGCCATCTGTGGACAGGTACAGTTAAAGGACATTTCCATCACTGAAAGATGTTTGGATGTCATTGCTTAGAGATTGGATCAACAATGGTCTATTCAGAGCCAATGAAAAATAAAGCAAGGGAAAGTGTCCTTGACTTATAGCCAAAGACCCTTTCTCTCATTTGATGGAACATGAGTTGCAAGGATGTTATATGGACCTGATTTTATTTTTCTCCCATCAGTGAAGATGTTGGGATTCAGATACCACTTTGGGAGCCTAATGATTAGGTTAACCCTGCAGAAGATAAACCAGGCCAAACCAAATCCTTGGTGACATCATTTGAGATGCCAGATCAGGCCACTTCAATTAATGAGCTAATCAGTTCACATCATTGTTGAAGCTGTTTTAAGATGGGGTGTTGTCCCTTTGGGATCCAGATTGCTAACTGATACACTGAACATTTATTTATTGAAAAAATAATCAATGACTCAGATATCTAGGATCCTGCTGCATCTAGCCCATAAACATAAAAGAGAAGTAAATGAAGGGATATAATTTGTGAAATCTTTATGTATGCAGTGGCTACAATTCCCTATGCAAGACATTATTGTTAGTTGTTTCATATATTTTTCTACATTGGACTTTAGCTATCAAGGATAGTTTTAATGGGTGCTGGCCATCGTTGGGGAAGACTATGTCCTGGGAAACATGGGGGAAAGTGAAAATTTGTTCATAAAATGGAAATTTATGGCAACTTTATATATTAGCCTAATAGTCTGAGTTGTACCAGGAAGCTTTCTAGGGAAGGAAAGTTGAACGGGTTGATAAACTTTTGTGTTGTAAACATCATGCCAGGGTGCTTTGTGTATACTATCTTATTAATTAATCAATTGGATGATTTCCCCTACTTCCCACGGGGGGAACTGAAGCTGTAGCTCAGTCTATTTTCCTGGAAGGCTGTTTTTAACCTGGCCAGGCTAGCATACCTCAAGGTTTCCTTCACCTTCACACTTTTCATCCTGTGCTAATTTTGTCTAACTCATTTTACTGCCCATTAGATGATGAAGTCTTTGAATTCAAGATCTTTATCCCATGGTTAGCATTTCTAATACACTGCTAGTATACAGTAATTGCTCAATCAGTGCTGGTCAAATGAACAAGATTTTAGCAAAGCTGTGTGTCCCTTGTAAGATTACAGGCCTGTCAGGATACAAATCCATTGACTTTTCCTGTTACTCATTCATTAGCACCTTCTCCTTCTGTAAATCTCCAGTTGCCTCAACCTTAGCAGTTTATGTGGCCTCCTATTTCTAGAGGACAGGCATCCCCACCTACTTTCTGCCACCAGTGCAGAGGCCCACCTTTGTCTTTAGCTGCTCTCTCTTCCTGCTTTCCCAGGCCATCCCTACCTCTTTGACCTTGAACTCTGACTTTCAATACTTTTACATGGACATTTATCTCATCTATTTCTTGTGTTATCAATATTTCCCTTTAATAAGATCCATACAATAATAGCAACCATGACAAGCCTCCCCCTTCTTAAAAGAAAACCTTATAACCTCTCTAGACCCAAACTGGCTGCTTTCCTTTCTTTCTCCTTTGTTTTTACAGCAAACATCTTTAAAAAACCTGGTAATACTCTCTACCCCCTGCACACCTTCCACCAACTCCTCCTCAATCCATATCAACCAGAATCCTGTACCATCGCTGCTCCAAACTTTTCTTTCTAAAGGCACCAAAAACCCATATTGGCCATTTTTAGCTCTCTTGGTGCTTGATCTTTTATTAGATTTTACATTGTTAATTGCCCCATTTCCCCTGCAAAACATTTTTTGTCTTCTTGACTTCTTTGCTCTGATACTTTTTTCCTTCACCCCAACACTCAGTTTACTTTGCTAACTATAGCTTGCAGTCTCTCTCCACTCGCCAGAGTCTCATCTTCAATTATAGCTTCACTTACCATCTGGACACAGTGGCTTCCAGTTTTACATCATCATCCAGTGTCCCTGAGATCCCCGAAACCTAACATTTCTAAGATTGGCATCCTTCTCTGTCTCCCTTCACCTCTGACCTGGTCCTGCTGCCTTAATAATGGCACCACCCTTCACAGAGTTGCGCCATCTGAACCCTGGAAGTCTCTCTTCATACCTCCTCCATTTTCCTTTCAAGCCCTTGGCCCCTCACTTTTTGTGCATCTGCCACACTAGCCTTCTTCCATTGTCAGATGTAGAGTATTCCTTTCTGCTTGAGGTCTTCACAGTACTTCCTCTCTGCTTGGAATATGTGTGGTCTCCCTTCCCTGCTTAGCCACCACATTTCACAGTTGGAATCAAATTCTTTGTACAGTTATGTAATGTCGAGCTTCCCTATTAGAATGTTGACTCAATGAGAGGAGTCCAGTGTTGTCCCAGTAAATGTTTAACAACTGGCTCGCCCGGAGGGGAAAGTGATTTGTAGCATTTGACGATTTCCATGTGTAAGTACTTCCGCTATGTCCCGTTTCAAGCTACCAACACCTTATCACTGAACACAGATTTGGGAAGAGAAGGACCCAGTTGGTTCTCCTAAGCATAGAAGAATGTTCTAGCCCACCTCTAGGGCACATCTGTCCTCTCCACTGCTGTATCTTTAGGACTTGGGATGGAGCTTGGCACATTGAAAATAGTGACTGTTAGTTGGAGGGATAAATGCAGTGTTTTTAATTCCACAGTAGAAATATAGTGGTAAAAATGCTAAATGTTTCAGACAAAAATGACATAAAAATCCTTCCTTTTAGATTTGGATCAGGCATTGAAGGTAGTCACATCCAGTCCCTTCATTTTTCTTCCTTAGAATTGAGGACTAGGGAATGAGACATGCCACAGTTGCATAGCTAGCTGGTGAAAGAGCCCAAGTTACCAGCTCTTCTCTTAGTTATCAACCGACATTCCTTCCATTGTATCACATTGACATTTCAAAGGAAAAAAAAGTAAAACAATTAATACAAGTGATTTAATTCAGGTTATATTACTATACAGGGATGTAGTTGAACATATCTTAAACAAATCTACTTTATAAGAGAACAAGTAATGTTTGCTCATCCCTTATTAAATTTTAAGTTGTCTGTTGAGAGGAATTTTCCCTTTATCATTTTCCCCTTAATTATCTGCTGTAGTTATTTATAAGATAAATACATGGTATCCATGTATATGCACTTTGAATGATTACAAAGTCAATGTTTATTAACATACAGTTTATTTTCAAAATTTAAAATAATCTACAAAGATGAATAACTTTTTTTTTTTGTCAAAGCCTGTTTTCATACTGATGACCGTTCTGGTGCAGGCACTGTTGATAACTGCAAGCAATGGAATTACAAAGATCAAGAATCATTTTGTTTGGTATTTGTGTGCCCTCAATTCATCAACTGTTGCAGTTTTATACCATACATTTATCTTTTATGTATCCCCATAAAGAAATCTAGTGACACTTTAGGATAAATTTTCTTTTTTCAAAGCTCAGTTTGGCTTCATCCATCATTTCAAATCAGTTAAATCTGAAACCGAGTGAAAATTAAATGAGTTATCAGCTCTTAAAATGTGTATACATGTTTTGGGGACACCCAACACAGCTTTTACTATGTTGCAAATCTCCTCAAATCTTAGCGCCTAAAATAGCAATCATTTATTTAGATCAGGGGTGGGCAAACTTTTTGACTTGAAGGCCACAATGGGTTCTTAAACTGGACCGGAGGGCCGGAACAAAAGCATAGATGGAGTGTTTGTATGAACTAATATAAATTCAAAGTAAACATCATTACATAAAAGGGTACGGTCTTTTTTCTTTTTTAGTTTTATTCATTTCAAACGGGCCCCACGGGCCGTAGTTTGCCCATGGCTGATTTAGATCATTGCTGTATGGGTTGACAATCTAGTGTGGTCTCAGGTGGTCGTTTTTCTGCTTCAGCTGGGTTCCTCTGCCATCTGCAGTTAGTTGTGGGATGGACGTGTGGCTCTGCTGATCAGGGCTGGAGAAAGAGAGAGAGAGAGAGAGAGAGAGAGAGAGAGAGAGAGAGAGAGAGAGAGAGAGAGAGAGTTATTTATGCATTCATTGGTTGCTTCTTATATATGCCTTAGTAGAATCCACAATCTTGGTATATTCCCAAGATGCTCCAACCAACTGAGCTATCCAGGGCCAGGGGCAATACCTCTTAAAATCATAGGGTGTTTTCTAGAATGTGGCTGGGTGGGGGCAATGCAACGAGAGAAGGACCTCAATATTGAATTGATCTTCAAGACTAGGAGTTTACTGTTATCAATCTCACTTTCTTGTGCTATTTTTCTCTTCTTAAATGACTTTGAAATGATTTTTCTGTGCCAAATACAGCCTTTTTTTTTTTCTTAAAAATATTCTTGTGTTGGGAACATGGAAATAATTCCAAATCTGTAAGAACACTGGGAAAGTGGAAATTAAACCTCAGAATTCTTCATTGTTGGAAAATGATTATGGGGAACTCTCCATAGCAGAGAAGTGGGAATCATTTCCAATCTTTTCTCTGAGACTGGGCCACAACATGCATTTTTCTGGGATGAGAAACCCATGAGTTTGACTAAGAGTTCGGTAGGTCTTGTCACTGAGGCATGGGAAGGGATCAGTCCTTATTCTGAGCTCATCTTTTTTTAAGCTGAGTGTGCTCTGGGAAGATGCAGGCATCAGCAGATTTATATCTGACCGAGGCAACAGACCATGCAGTGAAAGGGAAGGCAGGCCATTATCTGGTGAAAGTATATTGGGTGGGGAGCACTGAGGTTAAATCATTTAGTTTATTGCCATCTCTTTGTTTGTGCTTTATAGAATTCGATCACGACTTCCATAATTGTTCTTTTCTTAAGAGAACCTGTATAAGATCGTGAACTCTAAAATACAACTCCCTGGATTCAAACTGTGGCCCAGATACTGTAGGTGTCTCTGGGGAAGTCATTCTACCAAGCTCTGAGCGTCAGTGTTCTCTTCTGCAAAATGGGAATAATGCATCCACTTTAGTGGAGTCTGTGACGATTAAATGAGATAAATCATCTGGCTCTTGGCACAGCACACAGAGTTAATGCTCTACCCTGCTAGCTATTTTTAGTAGAAGTTTTAGTAAATTTGAATAAATATGTCTAGGGGTGTGTGTGTGTGTGTGTGTGTGTGTGTGTGTGTGTGTGTGTGTGAGAATTTGAACAATGACAGGTGTTTAGGTACTTATGGTTCATATTTTAAATCTTTTTGCACCCAATTTACTTGAAAGTTGGGGTCTCCAAGGAATGCCAACGTCTCAGGTTGCAGATGTATCTCTGAGTGAGTGTAGATTGGTAGCTATCAAAAAAATGAGCATATCCACTAGACTCCCAGGGTTCTGGGGTGCTGATCCAAGTAGAATCTGAACTCAGAGAGAATCTGGGGCCTGAGAGCTATGCCAGTGAACCTCAGGAATGGAAGGCTGAGTGGGAGAAGACTGTCATCCAAACCAAAGTTATGGACAAGCCTGCTGGTCCTGCTTGCCAGGTTGGCACTGCAAAATGAGAATAAATGTTCTACCTTTTTGAAATCAAAAGCCATGTGCGATTTCTCTGTGTCTTTGTCAGCTTTCAGGGAGGCTGCTTATATTAAAAGAATGATATTAAGGCCTCAACTAAGATGATCTGAGTGTCAGTCAGAGGGGCACTGATTTAGTTCCTCTACTGGTCATTGTCTGTTATGTTCCACTAAGGTTCCTTGGTACCTCTGTTTCCATCCATCCCTTTTGAGTGCATGATATGCTCTTCCCTGTTGTATCTGAGGACTCTAGCTAGGGCAGCCTGCTCCAATTAATAAAATTATATATCTATATCTATATCTATACCTATATCTATATCTATATCTATATCTATATATATATATATATATCTCAAAGTCTAAAGTAGCTACACTCGGATATTTGCAGAACACATGTAATAAACTCTATTTTAAAATAGAGGTAAGATATGTCATTCTGTTCCATGCCTCCACACCTCTGGACGTATTTTGTTTGTCACTTTATTATGTTCATTAGATTCTATATATGAGTGAGATCATGCGATACTTATCTTTCTCTGACTGGCTTATTTCACTCAGCATAATACTTTCCAGGTCCATCCATACTGTTGCAAAGGGTAAGAAAGCCTTCTTTTTTACAGCTGCCTAGTAATGCATCCAGAGGCATAGAGGCATGGAACAGAATGACATATTTCAGAGGGGAGAGGGGAGGGAGGTGGGAAGAAATTAACCATAGAACTTAATAGACATATATTCATAACCAATGGATGCAGACAATAGTGTGGTGAAGGCCTGAAGTGGGGCAGGGGCTGGAAGGAGGCGGGAAACGGGTGGGGGGGAGATTGAGGCACATTTGTAATACCGTCAACAATAAAATGGAAAATAAAATAAAAAGAAAGATAAATTCCGCAGCTATCGAGATAAAAGCAAAATAGAGGTAAGAAAGAGGAAGCATATGAAATTATAACTTTGGAATAAATCACAGTTTTATTCAAATATAAGTGGAGAAATTGAAATAGGAAATAATGCCATTTGCTGATTTATTTGAAATGATTTAAATTTTTAGTTTTGCAAGGTCTGAGTGGAAAGAAAGAGTGTAATTGCTTAGAACTTCTTAAGAAAACAAATCAATACAGCAGTAGGGGATAGTCTGTGCTGTGGGCATTAGCATGGTTTCTGCTCTCTGACCTGGAAGAAGCGTATTATATTAAAAGGGTGTTTCCATACATAGACGCGAGGTGACCTTTAATCTCTGACTTTATGAAAACATAAAAACCATGAATACAAAAGACTGATTTCAAGAAAAGTAAAAAATTGAGCCTTGAATCTATTAGGTTGAGCCATTTGAAACTGGAGGTCAAAATGGTCAAACACACAAGCACTTTGACGTAGTTCAGCAATATAGTCATTCAGAGACAGCAAATGTTACTTTTGCTAAATTCGCTTTCTAATGATGACAGTGTAGAACCCGACATTGGTGTGGCAAACATGAGTTAACTTCCTCTATTGTTAGTGGATAAGATTTTATTCTAATACATTAGTATATGGTATAACACTTCATAAATACCGGGAGAGAATATGGTACTTTTTTTTTTTAATCCTTACCTGAGAATATTTTTTCCATTGCTTTTTTTTAGAGAGTGGAAGGGAGGGAAGGAGGGGAAGGAAAGAAAGAGAGAGAGAAACATTGATGTGAGAGAGATACATCAATTGGTTGCCTCCTACACACACCCTGACTGATACTGGGTATTGAAACTGAGGTAAGTACCCTTGACGGGGAATTGAACCCATGACCCTTTGGTTAGCGAGCTGACACTCTAACTACCTGGCAACACCAGACATGGCAAGAATATGCTACTTTTAAGACTCTATTCCAATTCTTCCTATTTAATTACATGCATTTAATTGAGTACAAGTATAACTTTTGTGTAAGAAGTTAGCTTCAAATTGAAGTTTGAGGAAAAGAATTGAAATTAGTATTTATCATTTTATTTGCTCATGAGTTGTGTTCTTTTTTGGTTGTGTAGGAGAGGAACTCATTTAAGTCACTTTTTTCTTTTTTGCAGTATAGGGTAGTAATTAAAAGTATAGACTCAGAAAACCATGTGCCTGAGTTTGAATCCTAGTTCTATATTTTGTGAGCTGTGTGACTTTGGGCAAGTGGCTTAACCTCCCTGTACTTCAGTTTTCACATATATAAAAAGGTAATAGCACTTCCTTAAAAGGTGTTGTGAGGATTACATTAATTAATAAACATGTTTAAATCAGTGCTTATCATCTTGAAAGCACCTTGTTAGTATTTATCATTGTAGTGTTCTGTCTGAAACTCATACACAAGGTTTGTCTGGAGAATGACTGCTTGTCTTTCAGTGAGAAGCTGTACTAATTCTTTTGTAGTACCAAAATTCATCTAGGGGGAGTGTCGCTTTGTTAATATAAAGTCCACACAAACTAGCGGAATCTACAGGGTGGAGCTTCCTTAATCAGTTTACATTTAGTGAGGACAGGTTGGTGGGAATAAATTGCCTCCGAGTGTTCACTTGGCTGGGAACTACCCCACCTGCTCTTGCTTTTTGTATGTTCTTTTCAGGTGTGTTCTTTCCCACAAAGCAGTTGGGTGTAACTGTTCCTAAACCATGGTAAGCGATGTTTAGGCCTGTGTATATGAATGTGTATCCTGTTATTCATTCATTTATTCAACACAATTTTATTGAGCACCTTCTAAGTGCCAGGCACTCTTCTAGACATAATACACAACTGCCTATGTGCTTAGTAAGTCAGTTGGCATGCTGCGGAGAGTGATAAGAGTGATGGGAAGAAATGAGAGAAGGGGTGGTAGTGGCCAAGCAGGTACTCAGGGAAGGCAACCCTGAAAAGCTATTTTTTTTGAGCAGAGATATAAAGGAGCTGGAGGATGTGCTCTTTGGAGGGAGAACATTCCAGGCAAAGGGATTAGCAAGTGTGAAGGTGCATGACTTCTGGGACAGTTTGGTGAACAGAAAAGCGGCCATTTGACTGGAGCAGAGGAAAGGGGGGATTGGAGCAACAATAGGAGGCAAGGTCAGAGAGGTCACTGAGGCAAGGGCAAATTTTATTGGGTTTTTAGATCATTTTAAAGACTGGCTTTTTTTCTGAATGAAATCAGAAACTGTTGTAACATTTAGAACAAAGGCATGATTTACAAAAAGATCACCCGGACTCTCAGCTAGAGAAGATGGTATAGATTCATATCTCCTCACTCTTCTCCACTAGCTACTGTTGTAAATCCTAGAAATAATGCGAAGGCAACCAACAGACAACTCTGTAAGGTGCTTAGAGTGAGGCACACTGGTGTGTGACATCAGGACGAGAGAAACAGCACAGTGGCAGGGCGTCTTATGTTTTCTCTAATCACCCGAAGAAAGTGGCCCCGCCCAGCACTTACCCCTGACCCATAGACAGAAGATGTGTAAAGGAGTTCTTCCAGCATCCGCAGGAGAGCCCAGTACCACTGGCAAAGGGGATCAGTTGGGATTGATCAGCAAATAGTAAGTGACCAGGAAAAGTGCTCCCCTTCCTTCTAGGCCTGAAACTTCTCTCAACTAAGACACCCAACACGGGGATAGCTGGGTGGCACCAGCAAAGGGGATCCCACCACCTGGGATGGAGGCTTCTTTCCCATGCCCAGAGACACTGGGCCTGCAGGTGTCACCAATACGAGCGATTCCGCTGCAGCAAGTACTTGGCCTAGGACAGTGATGGCGAACCTATGACACGCGTGTCAGAGGTGACACGCAACCCATTATTTGGTTGATTTTTCTTTGTTAAATGGCATTTAAATATATAAAATAAATATCAAAAATGTAAGTCTTTGTTTTACTATGGTTGCAAATATCAAAAAATTTCTATATGTGACACAGCACCAGAGTTAAGTTAGGGTTTTTCAAAATGCTGACACGCTGAGCTCAAAAGGTTCGCCATCACTGGCCTAGGACATCTATTTGCTCCCACAGGCCTAAAACTCTCCTGCCTCACCCAGAGACTCTGGGGACCTTAACTGAGGAAACCCCAGTTAAGGTCTGTCCCCTCAGGACCTGTGCGATCAAAATACCACAGGTCTGTCCCCTCAGGATCTGTGCGATCAAAATACCATAGCAAAGGCTCTGAATATTAACCGTCATTGGAACCCCAGCCCACAGAAGTGCACCAGGACCCACATGATAAACTAAATTGGGTGATGGCTTGATAAAACAAAAAGATTTAAATAGCATTCAGAATCTTCTAATGTTGTAGACAAAATATACAGGATACAGTTGTACAAAGACTATTTTCATGCCATGGCAGTCATTGTAAAATTAAACCAGGCATGTTTTGATATCCCGATATCAAATTTGAAATTAGCTAGAGAAGAACACCTTTGGTTTTTCATTTTTGTAAATATGGCTTACAGAAGAGGTCTTAAGTAAAATAAAGCAAAAACAATCTTTGGCTTATTCAAGGCAGTGCTTCCCTTTAGAATGTCAAATGCAGCTGTCAGTCTCCAGGCACATCAGGCCATGACCCTCATGCACCCTTGAAGTAAAATTTGCATATTCTCATTGGGTAATTGCATGTGCAAAGAGAATTAATTATAAATTGTCTCTATTTAAATACATTTGCACCTTTTTGTTTCACAGCCCACAGATCCCTGTATGGTTTTGAAATACAGGAAAGAATTTTTCAAATAAAATCTCATCAACATTCAGAGTTGCTTTATTTGTAGCCAAAGAGATAAAAGTTGACTCTTGATATCTTTAACTAGGTTATTATTAGAATAACCAGAAATGTTACTCTTTTATATCTTTCCAAGAAAAGAAAATGGTTTTCTGGATTTGGCTCTTTATTGCATTCTTTGTTTATATCATGTTGACAATTCTGAATATCCCTAGTTTTAAATAATAGGGTTTTTTTTAATAGTGGTGTTATAATAATTACTATAAAATTTGAAGTAATGAAGAAATTATAAGTAAATGCAATAAAAATTTCACCTGATAACTTTACTCAGAAATTCACATGGGACCATGCATTTATACATATAGAAAGATAAAGACATTTAGAATAACTGGAATGTAAGGTGCATATTAATTCTTCTTACATTTTATTTGAAATTAAGCATAAAAAAGAAGCTGAATATAATCTAAAGAGCTGAACTCCAGGTCACAATTTCACTACAGAATAAATTGTTTCTAAAGTTAAGAAAAAATAATGACTATAAAGAACCTGATTTTCAAGTCATTACTTATGTAACTAAAATTTTGCCCTTTAACCATACCTGTAACCATCTGTAAAAGATGAAGAAAATAGATTATGTGTGCTTCTTTTTAACTTTACTATCTCAGCCCCTAAATGCATTTGTTTTAATATTATTTTTATATTTTTAAGGCTTCTGCCATGCCATGATACTGTGTGGTAATAATTCCCAAGTTTGTTTAAAATGAATTCTGTCAGAAAATCAGCAACCCAATGAAAACGGGAGAAATATAAAAAGTGTTTGGGTCTGAAAAAGGAACCCCAAACTCATTCATAATATAGAAATGCAAATTATAACCACACTGAATTTCTATTTTGTACCTATCAGATTTTCAACAATCTAAAAGTCTGACAAGGATTTTCCGAATGGCGAGGTTGTGGGGAAATAGGCCTTATCATGCATTGCTGGGAAAGGTGCAATTAAGCACCACTCTGATGAAGGGTAATTTAGTAATATCTACCAGAACTATAAATGCATTTATCTTTTGACCCATAACTTCTCTTCTGAGTGTTTATCTTTCTTTATATATCGGCACACGTACAAATGGCATATGTAAAAGGTTATTCATCTCTGAGTTACTTAGAAAAGCCTATCTTAGAAACAACCTAAATGCTCATCAATAGGGGACTGTTTGAATAAATTTGAGACCATTCATACAATGAAATACTTTGCAGCTGAGGAGGAACAGGGGGAAAGGCAGGGAAAGGAGAAAGAAGAGTTCTTTGTATTGATGTAGAAAGAACTCTAAGATATATTTATGAGTAAAATGTTCCAGTCCAGAATATGTGTAATAAAGTAAATTAATAAGAATATACTTGTCTGTATTTGTGTATAGACCAATATACCATATTTTTCCATGTATAAGATGCTATTTTTTTCTAAAATCATCAGACTGAATATCAAGGGGCGTCTTATACACGGAAGTCAGCTGAGGGTGTGTAGCTGCCCATACCTTGTCAAACAGGCTTCCTCCAATCACAAGCCTTATTGTTACTGACATCAGCTGATGCCATAATTGGAGGTGGAGGTGGAGAGTGCACAGATGCAACAGGGAACAGCGTTCTGAGCCCATAAAGATGTCAATAAATAAAAAGATGAATACTGGTAAGCGATTGTCTTACTCTGAAAAATTCAAACTGAATGCAATCAGCTATGCAAAAGAGCACGGAAACAGAGCTGCAGAGAGACAATTTGGACCTCCTTCCACTGAGTGTATGATCTGACAGTGGAGAAAACAGGAAGAACATCTCCTTAAGATGCCAAAAAAAGAAGAAGGCCTTAAGAGGCCTAAACCAGCAAAATGTTTAAAATATTGATTTCTTAATTTTGGGTTGGAAAAGTGGGGGGTGTCTTATACATGGGTGTATCTTATATATGGAAAAATATGGTATATGACATGAATGAAAGTGCTTACCTGGTGTGGGAGAGAATAGGACAGAAGGGGGCACTGGTAGACTGGTCCCTCTAGCTCTTTAAATTATTTTGATTAATCAATAGCCATTATTTGTTACAGAGAGAAAATTACAACATGAATTAAATGGTTTCGGTGCTCAACAGCACTTCTTTGTCTCAGGCGCTCCATTCATGACTTCTTTAATTTGATTCATTTTTTGGTTAGCTGGATTTTGTCATCTAGCTAATTTAAAAGGAAGATTCATGAGTGTTCTGTGCCCTAAGTTGCTGCATGAATAAGAATATCTGTCTATCACAAGTTTGTTTGTGAATCCTCCCTTGAAAACCTTTAAAATCCTTTGGTCACACTTATTTCTACCTCAAAACTTTGTTAGCATCATTTCTCTTTCTTCTAGAATGGGATAATGGCATTTTCATCCAAGTGGAGTTTTTCTCCCTTTACTTTTCTTTTTTGGTTGTAGTTCTGGTGATTTCTTTTAAGGCGGAGCAAATCACTAAAAATGGTTTATACTTAGTCCTCTTACCTAGAATTTGGATTTCTTTTGAGATTATCTTTTAATCTTATATTACTTTGTGGATGTTAGCTTTATCTTTAACTTTCTATTTTGGAATATGTTCAGGGAGCAAATTTAGCTCTTGAGAGATTTAATTCCAAGTTTTCTTTGTGAAATTATTCATATATTCTCCATGAATATGTGAATGAAATATAAGAATAACCTGAAGTTTTTTATTTGTTTGAACTGCATTTAAATTCATGAAGCTGATGTCAGTTTTCTTCACTATATTGTTTAGGTTTTGAATTGCATGAGTGGTCTTTATAGGGAGATAGGCTACTTAATAGCTTTATTCCTGACCCTTGGTGCCTTTTGGACTGTGATTGAAGTGCTATAGAATAAATCTTCTCTTGTGCAGAAGGTAGAAAATGTCTTGCAAACTTCTGTGGCTTTTCCTCTGTGATGCTAAAACAATCTGATTGAAACAAAGAGGGGAGAAATACCATCCAGTTAACTCTACAGGGTTAGGCATAAGTAGGGTTACAGTTGTGTGCATGGAAAATAATACAATAATTAGTAAATAATAATACAAGAATAAACTCTGTGTTTCATGTACTTGCAACTATAATCCGACTTTTGCCCCCCCCCCCCCCGTGTGTTCTTGTGATTCTCTGAGAAGCAGATGCTGAGATGGGGTTTTATTAGGGGAAACACCTGTGTGAGTGAAAATAGGGAGCCGAGAGAGACTGGGGAGCCTTCTGACTGTGGTAAAAGTTTGACCTCGAGTGACAGAGAGAGGGAGAAGGGATTGGTTGAAAGTGTCCTAGACTGGCATGCATTTTAAGGAAGGTACAATACACCTGAAAGAGAATCCTTGAATCAAAGTCAACTGTCAGAGGAGTCCCATGTCTCCCAGGAACGGGTCCGCCTTAACTCATGGTTGGGATTAGTTATTGGCTGGGAGCACCAGTAGGGGCCATGTCCGCAGCATAAGCATAGTGATGGCTTTTGGAGATGGGCAGGCTGAACCCCTGGGCATCTTTCCAAGGCTTACACTGAAACTCTTTGTATTTGTTCTTGACTGATCTCCTCTACTCCTAGTGTGTAGACTGTAACCTAGTCTCAGCCTATAGTCCTGATCATACGGAACCTATTTTCCAACTGTCTTCTGTCCATCTCGACTCTGCTGCTCTGCAGACCTCCAAACTCAAATCCCCACAGTGAGCTCGTGATCCTTCATGATCTATCCTTCAGGATCTATGGCCTTGTCTTAATTCTATCCCTGTCTTAGTTCACAACATCATCTTCCTTCCTCTTCCGAAGTTAAAAACCATGGCGCCATCTTTACCTATTTTTCCACCTTCACCTCAAATATCCAACCAGCCACCATGCCCTTTGCTTGGGTCTAAAATTCTAGATTCTGGTTCTTCCTCTCATTTCTATTGTGACATCCATAATTTGGTCCAGAGGTTTTTTTTAATGATTAAATATATTTAATTTAATTACTTTAATTAGATTCACTTTTTGTTTAAGTAGACTTTTTTCACCTAGCTAATTTTAAAGGAAGATTGGCGAGTTTTCTATTTCCCAAATTGCTGCATGAATGAATGGACTGGAATGGATGGGGCCAGTCTAAGTCCACTCTCCATTTTTCAATAGTAGTGACTGCCAGGTGTCTCTCCTCTTCCTAGAATTCTCAATGCTGATCTTTTCTGCAGTTCTTTGCACTTGTAATTATAGAAATGGTCAATATCTGCAATGGTGGATATTAACAGAGTACTGGCAATTCTTCCACCTCTAAAATTTTTCATAATACCATCACATGAATATGTATGTGTGAATAATATATGTGTGTATCTGTGCTAAAAACTTACATAATTGATTACTGTATCAATCAGTTATTTGTGTAACAAATAACCATAGAATCTCTGCGGCATACCACGCTGATCAATATTTCTAGTTCTCTTGTCTATAGGTTGTCTTGGGGTTGGTTGATCTGGGCTGGCTTATCTGAACTTGATATCAAGCTGTGTGCTAGACTTGGTCTGCTCCAGGCTCTGGCTGTGGATTAGGTTCTGGTGTTCCCTACATTTGTTTATTGGAGAGCCAGGCTTAAGAGCCAATGACCAGTCTAAAAAGGCTCTTCTGGTGATGGCAGAAGTGCTAGGAAGTAAGACCAGCTGCACAAGTACAGTTGAAGTCTTTGCTTATTATGTCATATCCACTAACATATTTTTTTGGCCAAAGCAAGTTACATAGCCAAGCCCAGTCTCAAAGGGTCTAGTGGAAGGAAATGCAAAGGAAGCAGACACAGGGAGGGGTGAAGTCCTGGGAACAATAATGCAGCGTAACACAATTACCATGATTGCTTTCCATAAAAAGAAAACAAATATAAAAAAACCTGGGCTCTGCTGTGTGTTAAGCCTTTCAGGCTGCATTTTTAATCTTATTCAGAGGGGAGATGTATTTCCTTGTTAAAATTGGAATCTAAAAGGTCAATATGGGTTTCAAGACAAAAGGAGATTTATGTCATTATTACATGATAATCTTTTGATAGGAATAGCCATGAACTTATAAACAGCATTCATAGTTCTTTTGGAAGCTTCTTGGGAATTGGCCATTTTCATTCACATATGTAATTCCTGACCCATTCAAAGTTTAGTGTGATTTTTTTTTTTTTCCTTTTCAAAATCTAGACTTATCTGTATTAGGGTCTTATATAATGAGCTAAATCTTCAGACAATAGCACCTAAGCATTGACTGTATCAGGAAATAGATTCCCAGAAGGTGAATTTATAACTCTTAAAGCATTGTGGAGTTGACTGCTATAATTAGTAAATAATTGGTGCTATTGTAATTTAATAGGTAATTAAAATATTTCAATTGTTTCAGAGGAGAATTTTGTAAAGCAAATGATTTAGAAATAGAAATGAGGTGTCCAAAGAGGCAAGTAATTGTAATATTTAAAAATAATGTTGCCTGAGTAAACATGATAGAAGTTTTCTCTTATTAGAATTAGGAAGACTTTTATTGTATAGATCCGTGATTCCCAAAGTGGGCGCTACTGCCCCCTGGTGGGCGCTGCAGCGATCCAGGGGGGGTGGTGATGGCCACAGGTGCATTTGTTTTAACTTTTTTTGTATTACCTTTCTATTCTGAGTTCAATAAATAGTTTCATAATTTCAAACTTCAATGTTTCTAATTTACACCTTTCTTTACTATATTTTACGAAAAAGGTAGAAACATTAATACATATATCTTTCTGTTTAATTGCTATTAAAATTTTTTAAAAAATTAATTTCCAGGGGGCGCTGAGTAATATTTTTTCTGAAAAGGGGGCGGTAGGCCAAATAAGTTTGGGAACCACTGGTATAGATAGACAAAAGGCATTTCCATTTGAATTTTATAAAAAGCAAAGATATCACACAGAAAAACAGGTTTCTTACTTCTGGACCGGAAATGTTGGCATGTGTTTTATGCAGTCAGAGGAAACACAAATGAACTTGTGGTTAAACGTGCTAGAATATTCTATCAAATTGTAAAATTTGTCAAAACTACAATATGTTATCATCCATATCTTCTTAAGAAACATGAATATGATAATGTATTCAATTTTCAGTCATTCAAATTTTCTATGTTCATATTATTCATGTTGAAATTTATTCAACAACTCTCTGTTTGAAGTTGGAAAGCTTTAAGAACTGACAGCTTCCCCGCCCTTTGATATCTGTCATCCTCAGATTCCCTTAGAAACCTCAATACCTAACCATTTACAATGCTTTAAGGCAGTGGTTCTCAACCTATGGGTCGCGAACCCTTTGGGGGTCGAACGACCCTTTCACATGGGTCACCTAAGACCATCGGAAAACACATATATCTAATCTAATAAAAGAGAAACAAATTGACCATACCTTTGCTATGCCCAAAGCCACGCCCACCAGCCAATCAGAGCGACTATATGCAAATTAACCCAACCAAGATGGTGGCTGGCAGCCACCAAGCTGGAGCAAGCAGGAGACTTGGTTGCCCTGGCAATGGAGGAAGCCAAGCTTCCTGCCAGCCCTGGCTGGCTGTGGCCTCTGCTAAAGGCAAAAATGTTTCAGTTTTGTTGAAGATAAATGAATCCCAGATACCTGCTTCCAGCCAGCTTCCACTGGGACCTTGGGTGGCTGGGGGCCATAGACAGCCTGCAAACTGCCATCAGCCCCTCACCCAGACTGGCCAGGCACCCCAGCGGGGACCCCCACCCTGAAGGGGCTGTGGCCAGCCTGCAAACAGTCATCAGCCCCTCACCCAGGCTGGCCACACCCTCATGGGGTGAGGATCCCTGCTGGGGGTTTGGCAGCCTGAAAACAGCCATCAGCCACTCACCCAAGCTGGTCACACCCTCATGGGGTGAGGGTACCCACTGGGGGTGTTGGCCAGCCTGCAAATAGCCCTCAGCCCCTCACCCAGACTGGCCAGGCATCCCAGTGGGGACCCCCACCCTAAAGGGTCTGTGGCCAGTCTGTAAACAGCTATCAGCTCCTCATTTAGGCTGGCCACAACCTCAAGGGGTGAGGGTCCCTGCCGGGGGGTTTGACCAGCCTGCAAACAGCCCTCAGCCCCTTACCCAGTCTGGCCAGGCACCCCAGCAGAAACCCCCACCCTGAAGGGTCTGTGGCCAGCCTGCAAACAGCCATCAGCCACTCACCCAGGCTGGCCAAGTACTCCAGCAGGGACCCCCACTCTGAAGGGGGTGTGGCCAGTCTAAACAGCCCTCAGCCCCTCACCCAGGCTGGCCAGGCACTCCAGCCGGACCCCACCGTGATCCGGGACACCCTTCAGGGAAAACCAGCCAGCCCCCACCCATACACAAGGCATATAATAAAAGGGTAATATGCAAATTGACCCTAACAGCAGAACGACTTGGAATGACTGGTCACTATGACACACACTGACCACCAGGGAGCAGACGCTCAATGCAGAAGCTGCCCCCTGGTGGTCAGTGTGCTCCCACAGGGGGAGCTCTTCTCAGCCACAAGCCAGGCTGACGGCTGCCAGCACAGCAATAATGGCAGCAGCCTCTCCCGCCTCCTCAGCAGTATTAAGGATGTCCAACTGAAGCTTAGGCCTGATCCCCGCTGGCAAGTGGACATCCCCTGAGGGCTCCTGGACTGCCAGAGGGATGTCTGACTGCCAGCTTAGGCCTGAGCCCCCATTGAGCGGGCCTAAGCCAGCAGGTGGACATTCCCCGAGGGGTCCCAGACTGCAAGAGGGCACAGGCCAGGCTGAGGGACCCCCCCCACCCCGAGTGCACAAATTTTTGTGCACCAGGCCTCTAGTAATTACATATTTTTTGTGTGATTAATCACTATGATTTAATTATGTCCAATTTGTAACAATGAAAATACATCCTACATATCAGATATTTACATTACGATTCATAACAGTAGCAAAATTACAGTTATGAAGTAGCAATGAAAATAATTTTATGGTTGGGGGTCACCACAACATGAGGAACTATAATAAAGGGTCATGGCATTAAGAAGGTTGAGAACCACTGCTTTAAGGGAATGTTTTGCTGGAGAAAGAAAATTTGCATAGTGTGGAAGAGGAGAAAACTATAATTTTACAGAATATTCAAGAAAACGTTGTGATGTGAAAACTAGATAACATGTTCCTAGCATGTCCTGAATTATAGTGACCATGCAGCTTCACTAATTTTCTTTCTCCAATATTCTGATAGATGAGAAACAGATTTCATGCCAAGCACTCAAGTCAGAGTTCTTACATAAGTTATTTTTTGAAAAACAAAATTCTAAATGGCAGGTGACACCAACATCAGTGCATCACTGAAGTATGGTCTGCATTCCCTATTTTGTTCATTTCATAGTATACATTCCTAATCCCCTTTTTGTGAAGCCTGGTTAATCATTAAGCAGGTCAGAGTGTATAGCACCTGAAATTCTCAGATAACTACTTTCTTAATTTCTCTTTTTGTACTTACCATTTAAAAATTTAACATTACTTTTGCTTTATCATGTTAAATTGCTCCCTTTTACAAGTTTATTTTCAAAGTAATTGTTCCTAAGTACCAGTACTGTGATTTTGAAATACCTTAACCTTCCAGGACATGGACAAGTGATGTTTTGTAGTTAGTGAGCTCCAGACCTTCATACAGCTCTGGGTTGATGGCAGCACAGCAAAGTGAAGATTTTAGACAATTATTTTGATAGGCAGGCCTCCGGATCGGCTGGCTGCTGTGTTTATAGGCAAAGCAAGCTGGGTGTTGGGCTGTCTACAGATAACCTGTTAAGTACATAATGCTCCAATTGCTTTCCATTCTCAGTGCTCAGGCTGGTGCAAGTTGGGCATTTAAGAGCCAGCATTAACTCTCGTGGGTCACCAGGGAACCATTTAATAAGTAACTAGTGGCCCGGAGATGTTCATGTATTCGTCTAAATGCCCTGGTTTTGTTACGGGTGCAGTTCACTGAAGGTCAAGCCACAGTTTCAAATGTTTAATGTCCTTTCCCAAGTGAGTGAGCCAGGTCTGGCTGATTCCTTATTTGTTGCCAGCTAGTACATAGTAAACTAATCAAGTTCATAATTATTACACTCTGGCAAGGAAAAACTGATCAACAGATATAATAGGAGTTCCAAGAGGCAAAATAAATCTGAGTTATGATAAAAACAACCTCATTAGATGAGTGTATGTATGCACAAGTATTTTGAGCTAAGTACCTGTGTGGCTATTTTTTGGGTAACTTTTCATTTTGATATATTTTAAACTTACAGAAAATTTGCAAGGCTAAAACAAGGAACAGCTATATATCCTTCACACATACTTACTGATTGTTTATAATTTTCCTGTTTTTTTCATCAGTATCTCTATCTACCAAGCTGTAAATCCATGTACATTTTATTTTTCCTGAAACATTGGAGTAAGCTGTGGAGATGATGCCCTTTGACTCTAAGTAATTCAGTGTATATATTCTAAGAACAAGGACATTTTCAGAACAACCACAGTGTAAAATGATCAAAGTTAGGATATTTAAGAATGGTACATGCTATTACCTAATCATGGGTGGTTTTTCTTTTTGATAAATTTTATTACATAGATAGAAGAAAATGAAAGTGAATGATTTCAATTCCAAAATGCCATCACAAGAGCTGCACTGGAGAAATTGTTCTGCTATGTCACTGTGAAATACAGCTGACTGAACTATTTAATGGTCATGTGTTAGGGTAAATTTCAGTTAATAAAGTTGCTAGATGATGTGAAAGTCAATTAAATGAGGTTCACTTAGTAAACAACTCCTTTGCATAGTTCGCATACTTCAGTCACTTTGAAGATTTCTTCCCCTACCTCCCCTACTGTCTTACCAATAAAATGATTATTGGCATTTACTCAAGTCCGATGTTCACACTGCATTTCTAAAGCAAGTTTGAATTAAAGATGCAGGGAAGGTTGACTCTGGCTTAAATATTCATCCATAACTGAACCTTTTTGGAGCTGAGTATTGAGATGAATTTCAATGCTGGCATCCTTGAACTTGATCACCATTATACTGGATTTCTGGTTTTAAGTATAGAATATAGTACCAATATAATTAGGATACAGTAAAAAGCTGACAAATTTATTTAAATCTATAACTCTGCTAAGACATTTGCTCATCCACATCTTACCACAAAGAGTCCATCTGGGAATTTCAAAATTTATGACACATCTATAATAGGATGCAATAAGAGGCTGACAGAGGACTTCCAGAATAAAGAGGACTGTTAACTTGACAAACATTTTCTAGGAGAGGTTGTGGGGAAAATAGGCATGTTCACATGTTGCTGGTGGGAGTGTAAATCATTACAACATTCGTGGAAAACAACTTGGCGATATCTATCAAAATTGCAAATATGCCATTTGCCCTCAAAGTCCAGCTTTTATAATTTTTCTTACAGATTCACCTATGCACCATGCAAAATAACTTAAGTGCACTGCTTGTAACAGAAAAAGATTGAAATCCAAATAGAATGTTTAAAAAATGGGGACTGGTCAAATGCATCCTGCTAGATCCAGCCATGGAATATTATGTAGCTGTGAAAGAAACATAAAAAGAAGAAGAATGAAAACATGTTCTGTGTACTGATTCAGAAATGGCTCCTAAAGGAAAGACAAATATAATCTCATTTGCATGTAGTTGTATAAATAAACTAGAAGAAGATATAAAAAAATGAATAAGAGTGTTGTGTGGTGGGTGGAAACGCAGATGGATACAGGGGTGGATATGAAAGTCTCCACTGTATAAATTTTTTTATACTTTAAAATTTTTGAACTATGGTTATATACTAGTTAATGAAAAAAATTAAAAAGCGCTGCTGCATTCTTATAGGAATGTCAGAGATTGTTAATTTTCCACCCCAACATCTATTCTCCTAATTGTTTTGATTTTAAACCAGAACATTGTCCTCTAGGCTTAAAATAATATTTTTCTAGCTTCTCTTGCAGCTAGGTGTGGCTCTGAGGCAAATGAGATATGATGAGAAGTGTTGTGTGAGACATCTGGGTACTTTTACATGGATCTATTCATCCATGAAGGCCTTGCCTTCTTCTTAAATATGGATTTGATGTTGAGGGCCTCAGCAGACATCTTGGACAATGAAATGAAATGACCTTGATATTGGAAACTGTGTGCTAAGGTAACAGAGCAGAAAGATACAAACACGAGTCTCTGATGACACTATAAAGCCAACATACAGCCTGCTTCCTGTTTTCTCTTTATGTAGAAAACAAACAAACAAACAAAAATCCCAGCTCTTCTCTTGTGTGCATCACTCTTATTTTTCTTTTTATGTTAATTGATTAGACTTTGGAATTTAATCCAGTATTTACACCCAATATAGAAGAATTATGTTTTGTTTAAGGTCTTTTCTTTTGTGATTTTTGCTAGGGCATTCTAAACCTCTAATCATATTTAAAATCTAGTCCCTCTTTGGGTTGATATAATGTGGCTTGTGATAAGTGTTTCTGGAGAATCATGAGATATGACTATCAACTGTCTGTGTGTTTTGCAGTCTAAAGTGCTGATGTTGAACAAAATTCCCATAAGTGCACCATGCCATTTTTCTTAATGTAGATATGCAGCTGAATTTTTAATATTTAATATGCAGCTAAAATAACCATATTTGCCATGTCAAAGTGAATGTTGTTCAGCTTCTCAATCATGGACTTAAGGATGTGGAAATATATTAATTTTAGGAAAGGTACATGGCTGTGTTGTTGTCATAGTTGTAATGCAGGCAAAAAAGTATGATGAGTAATAAAGAAATGGACATGAAGACATGGATGAAATTTATGTTTCAGATTCATAGGATATTTACTGAAGAGATAGTGGGAAGGGCTGATGTGTTTTCAGCTGAGACTCTGTTAATGTGACTATAATAAACCATATATACTAAGTAAACATTAACCTTTTAAAAAAAAGATTTGAGAGCAATAGATATATCTCATTGCTAGAAGACTCACATTTTTTCATATTAGAAGGGGAAGGGAATGTTTTCAGTGTTCACACAGTATCATCAGTCTAAACCAACATTTTGTTCTCTGAAAAGTGATGTAATAACCCCACTAAAGAGCAACTTTAATAGACTGAAGAAACAAATGTAATTGGTCTTTCATAATATCTAATTTCTTTTAGACTGGGATGACTTCTTCTGAGCCCCTTCTACTGATTCTTATTTGTATAACATTTAATAGCCTTTTCTCTGCCTTACATAGAAAAAAATATTGTAAAACACATTTCACATAATTATTCTACATTATGGAGATGAGCTTTCCCATATGGTATTAAGCAGAAAATCTTTTAGAAAAGTAAAGAAAAAAACTATGCAAAAAGAAAATTTTTGAAACAAGATATAAAAATAATTTGTCTGTATGTTATTCAAAATATATAGAACAACTATAGGCCCGATGCACGAATTCGTGCATGGGTGGGGTCCCTCTGCCTGGCTGGCAATTGGGGCTGATCAGGGCATCTTGTCCAGACCTGATCGGGGCCAATTGGGGCTGGCTGGCGGGGGGGTGGGGGTGGGGGGGGGGAGTGTCTGCGGGAGGTTGGCCAGCCACTGGAGGTTGGCTGTGGGAGTGCACTGACTACCAGGGGGCAGCTCCTATGTTGAGCGTATGCCCCCTGGTGGTCAGTGAGCATCATAGCGACTGGTTGACCGGTCCTTCCAGTCGTTCTGTCGTAAAGGTCACTTAGGTTTTATATATATATATATGTAAATTTACAGAGAGAGGTGATGTGACCATTACACTAAATTTATTCTTTATTTATTCATATCTGTATTCATTATTCTGAAGTTACTTTGATCATCTATTTTGTGTCAGAACCTTAGAGCTGGAGATAATACAGTTATTCTCAGATGCCATAGAGCTTTGAAAAGATTATTATGATGAATGAATTCCTCAGTAAATGCTGGTGATTACCAACTGAGATAGGTGCCCTGGAGGGAGAGTAGGCCATTCTGCAAGAGTGCATGACAGAGGAACCTGACTCAAGCTGTGGGCTCAGAGAGCCCTGGGCAAGTGGAAGCTGAGGTCTAGATAAAGTGTGGGTGCAGGTGGGGTGTATCAAATGTTCTAGGTGGAGGACTCCTATACTCTTTGTAATGTAGGGGAGCTTTACCTCTGCCACCTGTAGAGCTTTACAATGTGAGGCCAATGTAGTTGGAGCTTAGAGAGTAAGAGGAAGAAACAGGTGAGAAAAAGGGAGAGAGGTAGATGGGGCAAGATGATTTAAGACCTTAAGGATTTCCTTTTTATCCTGTAGTCGTATATGTTTCTTAGATTTTCATTCTGAAATAATTTTAGATTTTGTAAAAGTTGCAAAATAGTACAATTTCCCTTAATGTTAGCATCTTACTTCACCATAGTATAATTCATTGACTATGAATACACAGCAATATTATGATTTTTAAAGGCTGAAGAATATCCATTTCTGTGGATGATTTATATTGGCTTTAATTGCTCTCATATTGATGGAAATGTTACCATTATCAACAGTGTTGCAGTGGACGTCCTGTATGTTGATTTTGCCCAGATGTTTTCCTTTGGGTAAAAGTCTAGAGTTGGAATTAATAATTCATGTATATAAACATTTGAGTCTTTGGCTGCATTCAGTTAATTTATTTCCAGAATAAGACTTTCAATTTTTAACTCTCACCAAGAATGTGTAAAAGTCTCCATTTCCATAAAAGTTTACCAAAACAAGAAATTTTCAACAATACAAAAATAACTCGCTGTTGACTCGGTTTTATTTCTTTGGTTATTTTGAAGTTGGAACCTCTTTGCATATGCTATTCCTTTTTTATTTCATTATTTTTGGTAATGTGTTATAGTTAAATTTTCAATTAGGATGCATCTCTTATTCTTATTTTTAGTATAGTAAGCATATTAATAATTTTCAGTTATATTGCAGATAATTCTTGTTTACAACTTATCTTTTACTTTAATATTATTTATGAAATAATTGAAAACATAGCATAGTGGACATATTTGTACCTGTATGTCATATTTATTTATTTTATTTTTAAATTTTTATTGTCTAAAGTTGTATCTCATATTTAATATGTAGTAATGAAACAAATACTTATGATTCCTCTGATGGGTTCTGCTTTAAGAACTTACACATATTAGCTTATTTGATCCTCATAAAAATTATTTAAAGTAGGTCCTGTTATTGTCTCCATTCTACAAATGGGCATACTCAGGCACATAGATGTTACCACTGCATTTTATTATTGATTACAAAAGTATCTATTCTGGATATTAATTCTTTGTCAAATCATTTGTATTGCAAATAGCTTTTCCCATTTGGAAGTCTCTCTTTTAATTTTGTTAATGCTGTCCTTTGACATAATGAACTATGTCATAACCATTATATGACCATAATAATTAGGTCACTTTTATCAGTCTTTTTTTTTTTTTTTTTTTGGTGGGCTATGCTTTTTGTAATATGCTTAAGAAATCAAATCCAACTTATATTTTAAAGTTAGCCTTCAAACTGTCAAATTTTTATTTTTAACATTTAGAGCCTTAATACACATGAAATTAACTTTCATGTTTGGTATGAAGTAGGAATATAATTATTATATATGTTATTATAGAAAGCTTATAGTCTCAACAATACATATTAATATAATTTTTTTATAAAGGCCATGGACCTCATATTTTATTTATTTTTAAGTTCTTTTAAAGTTTATTTGTTACAGAGAATGATGTAATTTTGTTTGCAATCTTTTCAAATTGGATAATCTAGTGTATAGGTATGCCATTAGATCTTAGAATATTGATCTAGTAACCATTAATCTTGATCAACTATCTTTTGCATTTAAATTGTTTTCCTGAAGATTCTCTTGGATTTTCTAATGTAGGAAAGTAGTAAGTATATAATCTACATGTAGTCACATTTTTCCAAACCTTTTTACCATTTAATTTTTTCCTGTCATCTTGTCATCTAGGCCCTCTGGCACAACACTCAATAAAGGCTGTCTGGATCTGTGTATTTTCTCTGATCTTGGAAGGAAAGCTTCTTACGTTTTACTATTGGGCACGATGTCTGCTTTAGATTTCTAAAAGATGCGCCTTAACAAGTTAAGGGAGTGTACCTGACTTGCTAAGGGCTTTAGAACTGAAATGAGGGGTTCAGGGTGCAGACTTCTCTTCCGTGGGTTCTTGTCCGACCAAGTTAAAGAATAAATTCGTGCACTAACGTATTTGTTTAATAAAATGTAGAAGTTTATTAGAAGCATATATAAACTCCACTGGGCAATGGGAAAAGCCTGCTTTCTCTGTCTCTAATGGGAAAAAATAAAAAATCCAAAATCTGAATCTTCTGAGTCTCTTTGTCTCTGGGTTTACAAAGGCTGTAGCTCTTTGTCTGAACATGACCTCTTTGAATTGGACCCTCTCCTTAATTCGGGACTCCTGTGCTTTCCTCATTGGTCACGTTGCCACATAGAATTAGTTTCAAAGCTCAAAGCCCATATGGTGTCTCCTCTTTCTCTCCCCCTTATCTTGAATGGTTGGTGTTGCTTTTGGTCTCCCTTATGGCTCTCTCTCAGTTGTCCTGGCCAGAGATGGTTTATTACCCCTATGGCTCTCCCAGCTGCTCAGGTCAGGGGCTGCTTTAATTGCTCAGACCAGAGATACCTCTATCCTTGGTTTATGGTTGTTTTAATTGCTCGGGCCAGAAATGCCTTCATCCTTCCTGGACCCCCCCTTTCCTGTCTGCCTAATTAAGCTAGCTAGCTAACCCTTATCAGAGCAATCATAAATAGGTGTTACATTTTGTCAAATGACTTCTCTGCATTTATTGAAATGAGCTTTTCTTTTCATGTGTTAGGATAACCCCTATTTGCTACTTGCTGGTATTTTATTTTAGTAGCTTTTATATTCACAAGTGAGACAGAACTACAAGTATTCTTTCTTGTATTTTTCTTGTTAAATCTCAAGATAATATAGCTTCATAAAATAATTTGGAAAAATTTTCTTATTTGTTTCTTTACTAACTAATAGCTAATAATTTAATTTTTAAAAATGTTTCATAATCCTCTCAGTGATTTTTCTGGTCTTACCAGTCTGGTGTGTTCTACTTGGTAGGAAAAGGCTCCCCTGCCAACATTATAAAAATAGTCACCTCTCTTTTCCTTCTATTTCAGATATTGTATTTTATTCTGTTAGCCTTTAAATCTTAAATAGATAACTTAGTGTTTGCTCTGCCGCATACATGACCAAGATGGGGATATGCAATTCTTATTTTAAAACCAGAGAAAAAAAATCTAAAGCCGTTTTTAGCAGAATCCTCCAATATATTCTTCATGGTACCAGCTGGGGTGCCTAAGAGAATTGCTATAGGTTTCAGGCTTATCATAAATCCAAGTCTGTACCTAATTCAACAATATGATTCTGTACTTAATGCTGAAGTAAGCCTATGTCTTGAAATATAACTGGAGACGAAGATTTACTTTGGGAATCTTTCCAACTCATATAGACAAATCCTCAGCCAGCGCAAAAGATTTATTTTAGCAAACATTTGGAATTCCCAAGCATTAAGAGCAAGATGAATAGTTTGGGGGAAAATGTGAGATTTTGCACCTCTGGAGCAAAATTTTCTTTTTCATAATTGCAATCAATGGTGCTATCAATGACGGTGATTTTATATTAATGTTGAATAAACTTAAAAGGAAATGATAACCTTTTTTTAAACAAGCAGAGGCATGAAGAATATCATTTACCTACAACATGAATGAAAACAGAGAGTTTTTGCCTCTGTCGGGGTTTGTAGGTTCTTCTTAATTTTTGCCTACATTCAGTACATCTGTTAGAATGAAAGTTTCCAACATGGTTATTTGTAATATTAATTTTACTCCTGAGTCAGTATATTCAGGAAGGCAGTATTTGGTATTTTGTTCTTTTCTTTTTGGCATTGGCTTACTTTTTTCCTCTTGTTAATGTTACTAGTATGTTCTTTGGAACTTCAGCTATTGTATGTATTGTGTATGCATGCATGTGCTCACACTTACTCCATAGATAACTGTCTATCTGTGGATACTTAAGACAGATACACAGAAATTCAAATGCAGAGGACATTCAAGCATTTGTTGGATTAGATAATTCTGATATCAGACATGGGAGGTTGCTTGTTTGTTTAATGTAGTGATATATCTTGAAATTACATTGTTTGCTAGGCATTGAATTGTGTTCTGGAGTTCCACACACAGAAAAAACAAAAAAACTTAGAGAGAGGGAGAGTTTCTATGAAAGTACCTACAACAGTCACATCACATAATACAATGATTGAGATTCTAGTATCATGAATAATGTGTAAGGAAGCAGAGGGAAAGAATCTGTTTATCATAGGGTTGGGGGTGGATGTAGGAACAGGGATGAGGAAGGATACATAGAGAAGTAGGATTTGGTCTATTCCTTGAAGGAAGGTGTATTTCAGGTAGAAGAGGTCCATGCACTGAATCATGGGTATGCTTTGCCTCTTTGGGGAATTCTATATAATTAAAAGCCTAGTATGCTAAGTGTCCGGTTAACCGGTCAGCCATTCAACCAATCGAAGTGTAATATGCTAATGATATGCTAAGGCTGCTCAACCTCTCACTATTACGTGCACTGACCACCAGAGGGCAGATGCTCTTATGGGTAAGTTAGCTTGCTGCTGGGGTCTGGCCAATTGGGACTGAGAGAGATGGGCCGGACATAGCCTGGAGCCCTCCTGTGGTCCCTCTCTGTCTGGCCAACTTCCCGCATCCCTCCCCAGCCCCGATAGTGCACTGGTGGGGTCCCTTGGTCTGGCCTGTGCCCTCTTGCACCGGGACACTCTGGGGGATGTCGGAGAGCTGGTTTCGGCCCAATTCCACAGGTCAGGCTGAGGGACCCCCACTGGTGCATGAATTTGTGCACCGGGCTTCTAGCGATAAATAATGTGGGAGCAGTGAATGGTGATTATGGAACAGGAAAAGTTGGATTGGATGGAGATATATATATATATATATATATATATATATATATATATATATATGTATGTATTTTATAGAATAATCTGTCAGTTGTATGGAGGATCATTTGCAATATGAAGAAAGTAAAGATTACTACAGAGTTGAGAATGCAATTTAGAGGCTGGATATCGGTAATAGGAAGAGAAATGGGGAGAGAGATGGAATTAATGCCAAATTTAATATGGAGGATAAAGAGGAGAAAAGCAAAAATGATGTAGAGGGGTCTAGTTTGAGTAACTAGACAGAAGGTGATGTCATAAATGGAATGGGGATTTAAGAGGAAGAAATTGTTTTATTTTATTTGCAGTTATTTCCAATGTGGTGATAAAGATAAGAAAAACAGTGAATTTGAACCTACTGAGTTCAGGAGCCTGCCTAACTATTTCAGTGGTTCTCAACCTTCTGGCCCTTTAAAAGAGTTCCTCATGTTGTGACCTCCCAACCATAAAATTATTTTTATTGCTAGTTCATAACTGTAATTTTGCTACTGTTATGAATCGTAATGTAAATATCTGATATGCAGGATCGTCTTTAGGCGACCCCTGTGAAAGTGTCATTCGACCCCCAAAGGGGTCGCGACCCACAGGTTGAGAACCGCTGATTTAGATGGAGATGTCAGTATACAGTAGGGACAATGAGTTTGGAGCTTGGGAGTGTGAGAAGTACGTACTACCAGGACATGGGTGGTGGCTGTAGACAAGCAAAAGGATGACCTTATACAGAGAAATACACAGAAAAACCAGGTTCAGCAATAGAAACTTTTAAGGACTATGATGGGAAGGGCTTGCCTCTGGCTGAAGAAAAGTCCGTTCAAGGTGGGAGAAAAGTTGGAGAATATTTTCTTGAAAGCTGAAGGACAAATGTTTCTAAAGGGAAGAGCCAAAAAGAATATAGATGGGAATTTTTAAAGAAATTTCCTAACTTCTTTGTTCAGTTGGTACAAACCTAAAGTAAGTTCCACACAATCTTCTGGAATTTGTGTGCAGAATTCAGCCCATTTCCCACAGGGAGTAACTTGTTCATTAGAGCACCCTTCATTGCCTCTACTGCCTTCCCTGTTTACCTTCTCAACTCTGCTCTGAACACTTCCTGGGGTCACCTCGGGATAACCAACTTGCAAGCAAATCGTTCAATCCGTATATTTCTGGGGGTGAAACAAACCAAAAACAAACAAAATGTAAATTAACTTTTTTTTCTTCCTGAAAATGAAAGCCTGGAATAGGTTAGAAGGAAATAAACTGTTCAGAGAGAGAACTTGGATGTGGTGAGGTGAGAAACAATTAATAATCAGAAGAGCCCTAGCTGGTTTCGCTCAGTGGATAGAGCATTGACCTGCAGACTGAAGGATCCTGGGTTCGATTCTGGTCAAGGGCACATGCCTGGGATTGCGGGCTGGATCCCCAGTCGGGTGTATGCAGGAGGCAGCCAGTCAATGATTCTCTCTCATCATTGATGTTTCTATCTCTATCTCCCTCTCCCTTCCTCTCTGAAATCAATTAAGATATATTAAAAAAAAATAGAAGAATGAGAGGAAGATCAGGGGCTCCTTTTCCCCTGAACCACCAAGGAAGAGATTGGAATGAATACTTTTGGACGTGTGATCATTCTTGATCATTCATCCTATCATTTGGTACAGAAGGAGACAGTTGTTTGTTGAACACACCCCTGGGATAGTGCATTCATTCTAAGTCTGTTGTCATTTTTCATTCAACAACTTTTATGAAGCACATACTATGATGCCGGAGTCCATTCATTGTCTTCACTAGCTGAGTTCAGACAGAGACCCCCCAAAAGCTAGTAACCTTTGAAGTTCTAGCAAAGGTCAGGACTGTACACCACCCAGTGAATTTAGGTAATAATAGTTGAAGCATCCCCACCTCTGTTCCCTTAATTCCTTAGATACTTATGTAGATCCTTGTTGATTATTGTTAATCAGATACTCTGCCTACTCCCGGGAATCTATTGATGAGCTAATCAGATACTTTGTCTATTCTTGGAAATTGTTTGCTGATCTGTGTGTCATTGAAACCTCCTTACCCTAAGGTCTACTCCAGATCAATAAAAGATTGGAGCGGCCTGAGCATCGGTGGAAGTCCTTCGGGACTTGCTCGCCTGGTCCCCCAATATTGCAAAATTATCTCATGTCTTTTTCTCTCATTTGTTGTGCGGCTCCTCTTTCAGATACCGAACCCTACTCCACGCAGAACGTGGAGGGAGGGTTATCTCGACATCATTACACTTCTGGTTTTCTGTCTTAACAAAGGGTCTCCTTCCATCTTTTTTTCTCTGTTACTTACTTGACAACACCGGTTGCTTGTACTTTTCTGACACTGAGTTCAGTTAACCCTACTCTGCTTTTGCCATCTATGATAATAAATTATTATCTTAGAAATATGTTTTGAATTTAAATTGAATACCTACTTTGAAGTTGCGTTAAATTCTCTGTAGTAAAATCCATTGATAAAATCAATAGGGAAAGGCAAAGTTAAAAAAATCAAATTATTTAAAACAGTTGATTTAACCCTAGCTGGTTTAGCTCAGTGGATAGAGCATTGGCACATAGACTGAAGGGGTTCCATTCTGGTCACAGACTTGACCCCTGGCCCTGGTCAGGGCTCATGCAGGAGACAACCCATGGATGTGTCTCTCTCACATCAACGTTTCTCTCTGTCTGTCTCTCCCCCCTCCCTTCCACTCTCTCTCTTAAAATCAATGGAAAAATATCCTCGGGTGAGGATTAACAGCAACAACAAAAAAAGTTGATTTAATAATGTTGCTGTGAAATATAGGAAAACTAAGAGCTGGTAATAAATGTTCTAAAACTTGCAGAAATAGAGCAAAATAAATCAGCAATTGGATCTAGAGACTTCATAATGTCAGATTGTGTGAGGGGTTTTGTTTGCTTTTCCAAAACTACTACATAGGTGGTATATTAACAAGACTTTTGGAAGGCAGCTGTAACAAGACTTCTGATTACATGAATGTGATATGTGCATACTAACAAACTTAGAAGCCAGGAAAGAACCAGATTAGAGAGTAAGACAAGAAAACATGTGACTAGTTCATGTTGGATACAATGGGAACGATACTAAAGAAACAGGAAACTCTTCAGGATAACCAACCTGGTTTAGTCAACAAATAAATTGCAGGTAAATTAAGACACAAGGGAAAACTATGGTTTAAAATACTTACCAGTTATTTTAACCAACTGTAATGCATATACTTTATTTAGATTGTGGTTAAAAAAAGAATTTGGCCCTGGTCAGGTAGCTCAGTTGGTTAGTGTGTCATCTCCATGCACCAAGGTTGAGGGTTTGATCCCAGTCAGGGCACATATAAGGATCAACCAATGAAATGATAAAATAAATGTAACAACAAATGGATGTTTCGCTCTCTTTCTTTCTCCCCCTTCCTCTCTCCATACATCAATCAGTAAATTTTAAAAAGTTTTGACATTTATAAGACAATGTGAACACTGAGTTTTTGATGATATTTAGAAATTAATGTATTTTTTGTTTTAATGTATTTTTGTTATGGTAAAAGAATACACACCTTTAAATATGCATTCTGAATTACTTACAGGTGCATTGATAAGATATCTGGGATTTAATTAAAATAAAATAGAGGAGTGGGGGAAAGGTTGAGCTATGGATGGAGTAGATGGGTGTCATGGGTGAATGAAATTTGAGGGTGGTTGTTCCTGGGTGTTTATTATACTGTCTTGTTTACTATTTTTATGTTGAACAGTATCCATGATAAAAAATGAAAATTAAATTAATGACATATAGATAGGTCATCTGCAGTATATGAATACAATAAGATTTATGTTTATATTAAAACTAGAGGCCTGTTGCACAAAATTCGTGCATGGGTGGGGTCCCCAAGCCTTGCCGGTGGTCAGGGCCTATTGGGCCGTCTTGCCCGGTCCTGATCGGAGTCGGGCCAGCCAGGGCCTGCTGGCTGCTGGATGGGGCCTGCTGGACGGGGGGAGCAATCTGGTGGGTTTGGCTGACCATGGGAGGTTGGCTGTGGGAGCACACTGACCATCAGGGGACAGCTCCTGTGCTGAGCATCTGCCCCCTGGTGGTCAGTGCACATCATAGCAACTGGTCAACTGGTCCTTTGGTTGTAAGGTCACTTAAGCTTTTATATATATATATATATATATATATATATATATATATATATATATATATAACATCATGGTTTCTTAAATTCTTCTGCTTGATAGAAATAGGTTGAGCAAGTTCAAGAATCAATTAAAATCCTCCTACATTAAGTTTCTTTGCAAATCCAGCTTTGACCTTTGCTCACAGAAGAAAATATGAAAAGAACACATTTGTGAATGTTTATTTCCTTACCCATGACTTTTATAGATATTGGCACAGGACTTTTTTGTTCACCTTGCTCCTATTATCCTATTATATTTTTAAACATCTTAATTATTAATATATTTATTGCCAATATTTTGAATAAAATCTCTAAGACTTATACTGTCCTGCAATAAATTTGCTTAGTTTAGAACTGCAGAATTCAATAAAATGAGGTAGGAATGATAGGTAATTTGATAATGATGTATGATGGTATTGTCATAGTTACTGTGTTTTCAAAGAAAATGTCCTCAGTCTGACTTGGAAATCTACAGTCTCTTATATAATATAGTGATTGGTAAAATTAATAAAATTCAGTTTTGGAGTTTTATCTAGATTTTACTTCTGCTTAAAATATAACATACAAAATAAATAATACCTTGTACTGTGTTTAACTAACACACAACGTTTTTTATAGTTTTATTCCCAAGAATGGGAAGCATTAAGAATTATCAAAGTTACTATGCTGAATTATGTAAATGTATGCCAAGAAATTATTTCAAAAGAAGAAAAAATGTAAATTTGCACAAAAATAGTCACTATCTTATTATAAGGACTAAAATAAAATTAGGCATTATTTGAATGACAAAATGTTGCAAAAAGTAAAAGTAAAAGCATAATGAGTTATTTAACCACTATGAGAGATAAATTTTAAAAATGAGGCAATATGGAAACATTTAGATATAAAATTAGGGAAAAATAAAAGCAAAAAAAAATTAATGCTTTCACTCTGAAATCTATATGTAACATATGTTAGTTTATAAATAAAGACTAGAAGAGGATATTAAAAAATGAAGCCAGCTGTTGTATTATAATGATAGTGTTAAGAATGATTTATTTATTTTTTAATTTCTTTTAATTGTTATAATGGCATTTGTAAAACATTTAAAAAGTGCAGAAATCATCCATGAAAAGATCTATTTTGAAAACACAATCCTAAAGGGAAGAAAATGGAAGATTATTTTAAGTTAAGCCTAAGAAATATAATGAAGAAGTTGTAATGAACTGCCACATATTTTAAAGTCTAGTTTGTATTATAAGAGACTATACATTGCATCTCATGGTTCTGTCCTTAGAAAGGGAAATTGGCACCATAAATCCTGTACTCTTAGTGAGTCATTACATCACTGAGAAGATGTTTGATCTATCTTACTCATCGATGGCCCATTGTCCAGCACAGTGCCTGGCTCTGGGTGTATGAAGCCTAAAGGGATGCTGTCAAGGGCTTTTATCCCATATTCAGTGCTTTCCAGGAGCAGTACTTTCTTTGACAGTGTCACATTTTGACAGTTTCTCTTTAATTGTGAATTCCTTTTTGAAAAAAATAATTGCCTTTCTTCTCCACCTGTATGACAACTTTGAAATTGTAGGTAAATATTTTCAAGTGCTAACATTGAGTCCCACTCTTCCTACATTTTTCAAAAAAATTTATTTATTATGTACTAGAGGCCCAGTGCATGAAATTCATGCACTTGGGGACGTTCTCTCAGCCTGGCCTGCACCATCTTGCAGTCAAGGAGCCCTTGGGGGATGTGCTTAGTGCTTCCATGGAGGTGGGAGAGGCTCCCACCACGACAGCTGCACTCATCAGCTGTGAGCCTGGCTTCCGGCTGAGCAGTGCTCCCCCTGTGGGAGTGCACTGACCACCAGGGGGCAGCTCCTTTGTTGAGCGTCTGCCCCCTGGTGGTCAGTGCGCATCATAGCGACCTGTTGTTCTGCCGTTTGGTCGATTTGCATATTAGCCTTTTATTATATAGGATTGGTTTCAGGTGTACTGCTTAGTGGTTAGACAATCATATACTTTATTATGGAGTTTTGCCCTCAATATTTCCTGTGCCGTAATTGGTTCCATACATAGTGGTCAAAATATTATTGACTATATTTCCAGTGTTTTACTTACTTCCCCATGACTATTTTGTAAGGACTAATTTGTATTTCTTAGTCCCTTTACCTCTTTCTTCCAGTGCCCTAATTTCCCCCACACCCTCTGGCAATCACTAAATCTCTGTCTCTGTATCTGTGAGTCTGTTTAAATTTTGTTTGTTCATTTATTGTGTTCTTTAGATTCCACATATAAGTGAAATCATATGGTATTTGTTTTTCTCTGATTGGTTTATGCTCAGTGAATAGGTCAGTCTTCCTATATTCTTGAAGAATATTTGAATATTTATATGCTGGTAGAAGGAGGAAGTTGGGGAGGGAGTTGCCTTTTTGTTAGGGGTTGTTGTACTGGGGGCATTTTCAGAACATCTGGGTGTACTCCATTGTCAGGGTCCCAAAACATAGACAGGTATTTGAACCAAACTATAGGTAACTCTCTCTCTCTCTCTCTCTCTCTCTCTCTCTCTCTCTCTCTCTCTCTCTCTCTCTCTCCTGTCGGTCCTTTTCTAAGGTCCCAGTGATTTGTTCCATAGGTTTAAAGAAACTCTCAGTATTTGGGATTAGTAGGCAAAATCCTGTAACTGGAGGAAGTGTTTCTCTAGCTAATTCCTTTTTATTCTACAATTAAGTTAAAATAAAAACTCTGCACAGCTGGCTGCTTTTTAAAAGGAGATTATGGATACACCTGTTGATAAGGGCTGGCAATGGGAAGGGAAGGTTATTTTTCTATGTATTAGTAACCATGACATGCCTGGTTCATTCCATTACTAGGCATTGCTGCTGGGAAACAAATATTACCCTGTCTCTTGTTTATGTAGTGCATTTTTTTCAAGTTAATTAAAGGGCTTACCGGGCATTATCTCCCTAAACACACAGAAGTCTTAATAAAATGTAGACAGACCTATGCTAACATCACATTACATCTGTTTTATAGTGCTCTTGGACTATAAAAATATGGTCCCTGTCCCAAAGAGTTTGTATGTACTTTCTGATGCGTATGTCCTAAAGACATCAAATGTGAGGAAATGGGCAAAGCGAATGAGAAATGAGGGCTAAGGGCTGTTTTTCATTTATTTCATGAGATTATTGAAAATAACAAAAAGGAGAATACTGTTTTAGATAAACCAGTGTGCGAAATAAGCATTTTATTGATGAATTTAATTTGTTTAAGCAAAGTCACAGATGAATTTATGTAACATACAGAATGGAAGGAATTTTGGTCCTGAATAATGTGAAAATCTTCCTCAGTTTTTACCGTCGCTTTTCAGGGAAGATTATGATCAGGTAATCAAGGTTGAATTAATGTCATTGTTTCTAAAAATGCTTTGCTGGCAGTTATCTTCGGAGAAGATGATTAATGGTACAGATAGCATTAAAGAAGAACGAGTTGTCTGGATTTTACAGATGGTCTTCAAGGGGCAGCTGCCCTGACCATAGGAACTCTGATTTAATTAAACTTTAGGGCTGAAGAAACTTAAAAAAAAGTCTTGAGGTTGCACAATGTGTTTAACCTTGAGGTTTGTCAACAGTTGTAGAATAAAATGAACACTTTACAGGAACAAATCAGTATGCAGTTTTTCAGGTCAACCACCAAATGACTTTTCCATTGTAAGTGAAACTAGGAAGTAAGTTTTCTTGGCAAATGTAGCATTTGTTCTCAGAGGAGTTAGTTATTGTCTTAAAACAATGGGTATATGTAAAATGTAACAGGATAAGAAGGAAGGTGCAATCTTATGTTAATTTTACTGTGGTGTTATATTGTGTTACTTTTCTGGGCTTAAAAAACATGTTTTTGTCCTTTTTTAATATTAAATGACAAAATTAGCACTTGCTTACTGAAAGTATATGATGATTCTCAACCTCCAAAGTCATATCCCTGTTGGAAAAGAAAAACCAAATGTATCTGCATTAGAAGTATGTGAAATAAAAAGTATAGCTCTTTCTTCATTTCCTGACCCACCCAGAAATCATAACTGGGATTAGTGTGATGTAGTGCTATGCAGAATATTTTATTCTAGGCGAGAATAGTGTTTTATTAGCATTTCATTCTAAGTAAGAGGAAAACATACATACACACATGAAGATAATATCTAACGTTCATAAGTGTTTATCCCAGCCCTTCCTCTGTAGTAGTGCTTTTGCACACATACACCATTAAAATTTTACAACCCACTATAACTTAGGTGCTATTGTCAGCCTCCACTTTATAGATGAGGAAACCAGAGAGGGAGAGCTTAGAAACAATTTGTGCAAGATGACACAGTAAAAGGTTGAGCTGGGATTGGAACCTAGGTGTCCATAATATAAGTCAAAATGTTTATCTCACATAACCGTAAGTAAATAAACTGGGTAGATCTGTATGTCCAGATGTATAATTTTTGTTTATTTGTAAAAATAGGATCACTGTACATCTTGTGCATTTTCCTTTATTTAGCAATAAATCAAGCCCATCTTTTCATGTCTGTGACTATAGCTCTATTTTATTGCTACTAAAAGGTTCACTAAATGACTTTGAATAATTCCATAGTTTGTGTTTTTCTCTTACTCCTATGAAAACAGTGATGGGCATTCTTTTACATACATCTTGTGCTCACATGGAGATATTGCTGTAAGTACAGATTCTCAGAAGTGAAGTTGGATCAGAAAATGTGTTGACTTGAAATTGTGAAAGGTACCACTCAATACTCTACCAGTTTACACTCCCACCCAAAGGATGGTTTATAAGACAGGATGACCCAAGAAAAAGATAATCATGTATTCAATAAGTTATTGAGTTCTATATATGCTTTCAGGAATTCCATCAAAAAAGACAAAACAGGCTCCTTACCCTTTCTGGCAGCTTCTGACTCATTTATGTAGGCCAGAAATACACGGTCAAATGGACACAGGCAATTTCCACACTAAAGCAAGTCCATAGTTAATGATATTTCATGGTTTCTTAACTGTGACCTCTTAGGGTCACACATTCATCATGGGTAGCAGAGGCTCGAACTCTACTTAGCCTGATCTTTTAGAACACAACCCAAACGAATGTTTAGCTAATGTATCCTGGGAATAATTTTGAAAATGTATGTAACCCTTCAGAAATGTTTACATTAACCTCTACATTTTTTTTCCATGTGAAGTTTTGTTAGCCACAAAAGATGCAAATTCTGTTTATATTATAAGTAGGACCATTAAGAAAAACTACTTTATCACCCCAATGTATCATGGAATCTATACACCACAACTATTTCATGCCAACATTTATGCAATTAGAAAACACAAAAAGTTATCTTTCAATAGGAGATTTATGATTGTTTTTGCTTTAACTTGGAATTCTACATTATTTCTATCATGAGATTTTAATATCTATATATACTACCAACCATTACAACTGAATGACCGAAACAACCTGTTGACCAGTCACTATGATGCACACTGACCACCAGGGGGCAGATGCTCAATGCAGGAGCTGCCCCCTCGCGGTCAGTGTGCTCCCACAGAGAGAACGCTGCTCAGCCAGAAGCTGGGCTCACAGCTGACGAGCACAGCTGCGGAGGTGGGAGGCAACTCAGCGGCAGAGTGGGGAGTGGCAGCAGCAGGCACAGTGGGCTGGGATGGCATGAGCGGCGCGGTACCTGGCGCCGTTTTGAGCTCCTCCCTGGCGACCTGCCACCTGCCGCCTGGCGCACTGCTACATCCCCCAAGAGGTCCCGGATTGCGAGAGGGCGCAGGCCGGGCTGAGGGACCCCCCATGAATTTCATGCACCAGGGTTCTAGTGACAGTATATTTGTGCTTGACATTCTTGTACTAATTTCTTATTTTAAAATAATTCTTATTTTAGCATAAGCTTCTGCAGTAAAAGTATATATATGTGTGTGTGTTTAAATGTGAACTTAAAATTTTTTTTTCTGTGACTATAAGTCACTAAGTATTAAAAACATTCTGGATGGCATATTTCAATTATTAGTTTCTTGATAAATAATTATTAAAAATCTTAAAATTTATATATTATAATAGTTTTTAATATAAAAGTAAAACATTATTGGAAATACATCTCTTAAAGAGACACATAATGCTATCTTTTAAAAATTCAGTGTCCTGCCTGGCTGGTGTGGCTCAGTTGGTTGAGCATTGTCCCATGCACCAAAAGTTCACCAGTTTGATTCCTGGTCAGAGCACGTGTTGGGATTGCAGGATTGATCCCTAATAAGGGTTGTGCCAGGATGCAGCCAATTGATGTTTCTCTCTTCCTCTCCCTTCCTCCCTTTCTAATAAAATCATATGTCCAGGGTGAAAATTATAATTATAACAATGAAATAAGCTTCAATATCATATTCCTTTTATGCTTGCTCAGATTAAGAAATGGGTGGAAATGAGAGTATTTTTTTTTGTAGTAATGCCCTGTAAGTCTTGGGACTCTTAATTTATATACCAAAGAAAATCATCACTGATCTAATACCAAAAGTCATTTTATTAATTAGCTGGGAACTTACCTAGACTGTTCTTCAGTTTTGTTAAATGTAAATAATTGGGAACTACCTGGCTTGTAAAATGATTTGTTTACAGTATTGAAGTCTTTTACTTACTCAATTTCTGGGAAACTCATCAAGAGATCATTCTCTATATCAGTTAGTCTTTCACACAGGGGCAGCCTGTGTAACTTAGAACGGTTTCAGAAAATCAGAATATTGGTAATTTCAATACACTTTGACCAGTTAATATTTTCTGTTGATAAAAGCTTTTACCATAATTTTATGTCTATCCAAACCTTGGAGTTATAGATTTAGCTCATTCAATTCCTGGGAAATGTCCACCAGGTATATAATCCAACTGGGAAACCCAACAACCCTCGTTGTCAGAAAAAGGCTGATTTCATTTTTTAAGTTCAAATTCAAATAAACATGTAAATGTGTACTGCCATGATCTTCACCTCTTTCTGAATGCTAATGGAGGGTGGGAAGAGGAGGAAGCTTTGCTGTGAGTTTTTTGCCCGTCAAAGTAACATGCCGCTGCTGTCCAGATGTTTTCCCATTTGTTCCCATGGGGCTCTTCCTCAGGTTGGGTGCTTTCATTCTCAATAGTAGGTGATAGACAGGCAGGTGTGTTAAATGAAAATGGTTAGCCCTCCCACTGCCTTACTCTGCAATATATTTGAACTCAGAATATTGATATACTCAGGGCTGACCCATAACACCATGGCATGATTATTCCCAGATGATTATACCCACTGATATAATGACCTTAGTATGATGATGGTTGGCTGAGGGGGCCTGGCTTTGCAACTAGTGAGAAGAATGCCAGTGAAAGGGTGGGTGAGAAAGGCATGGCAGCATTATGATGGTGTCTTCTTGGGCTAATCAGACTGAAGGACCTTGAAAACTTGCTGGAATCTCCCTTAAAATGCTCCATGCCCATGTTCTGCTTGGAAAATGTTGGTGTGCCATCATATCTCCCTTTGAACAACTGCATTCTAGATCATTTAATTGGAGCTATATTTTGTAGCCTTGCTCCCCCACCCCCTCTGGTCTAATGTCTTTTGTTTCAAGGACTGATGTGGCCTCATCCCTTTTTCATATGATAATATCCTCTTAAGTGGCCTTTGAGTTGCCCATTAAGCAAATCCTGGGGTTGGGGTGGGTGGTGCTTTTAAGAAAAATGCTAGTGATGAGCAGTGACAAATTTTACTGAATTTGAACTTTTTAGATTCTCTACCTATAATTATAATCAAATAAAACTCTAGGTGGGTGTGGATTGGTGTGTAAGAGTCTTCTAAAAAAAGTTGCAAGAGGAGAGGAGAGATATATATAATCGGTTTCCTCCTGTGGGAATGGAACCTGCGTCCCTTCCATGTGCAGGCCAAAGCTCTAACCACTGAGTGACACCAGCCAGGAACCATATTGTTTTTGCTTGTTTAAATTATTTAAGATTTTCTTAATTTTCTTTTTACAGTGGAAGACATGTTTTTCTAATTTCTGTTAAAATCTATTTTAATTCTTCTGTGACATATAGTTTGAAAAAAAAATCTGTTGTTATATCAACTTCCCTAAAATAAATTATCCAAAGCAGTTCACTATCTATAATTTTATCCTGAGTTAAAAAGAAAATCTGCTTTCTAGGTCAATCTTCATTAAGCTATTAATATCCTTTTCATATTATAAGACTTCTTAATTTCTTTTATTAGCAACTGCAAGCAGCTGAAATATGAGTGTCATTACTTAGAGTATTTATTGATATTTAAATTCTCTCCAGCAGTTTTGCCCTGATGTCAGCAACCTTCTTTCTAGTAAACAGGTATACTGTCCATATTTATTGAACCATATTTATGTTTTTATTTTGCATCTGCTGATAGCTCTGCCTCTTTTCTATAGTTTCATATTAGCGAATTCAAGAATTGTCACAGGGACACTTGGTTATTGGTGAATCTGGAAAAGCCTGAATTTTATTCTGCTGTATCATCAAGAGCATAAAAACCTCTTGAGAATAAATAAATGAGAAGTCAACTTACAAAGTTCAGAACAGTATCTGACTTTCTGGTTCATTATATATAGTTACTTGAAAAACAACTAAACATTTTATTTTGGATAAAATTCACATCCAGGAAATATGATGGATAGAAAGAACATTGGAATAAGAGTCTGGCAATATGATTTTCCTTTCTGCGCTGTGACCTTTGCCAAATAAGCCTGTCTTCGAGTCTCCTTGTTCTAACTTATAGAATGAAATGGTTGCGTCACAGGGATTGTGTTCATTCCACGCTCTGTATTTTAGGACCTCATGGAGTAGTAACTTTAGTTGTTATTGTGTTTTAGGATTATAAATGATATAAAAGAGAAAACATAAACTATATAGACATACATCACACAAAAGTCAAACTGTCTCTGCCATTTCCAACCTTGGCTAAAGGCACTATTCCCTGTTTGCTGATGGCTGGATGATATGTCCTTCCATGAGCATACTATTACTTATTTACCTATTGAAGGACATTGGAGCACTTTCAAGTTTCAGACACAGCCACATGCAGAGAGTCCCAAAGAATATTCTTGTATATATTTTTTGAATTCTTATATGAAAATGCTTCAATGAAGTATGGGAAAATTTAAAATCTATATAAAAATGGACATTATGGCTTTTTTATTTCTTTGCAAACCTGGACATTGGAAAACAAGGTCTCTCCTTTCTTGAGTCCCTTCCTCCACCTGTTAAAGCCTTTCCAGGTGTCCTTTCGATTATATATTTGTTTCTTGCTAGAAGACTCTATTGTCTAAAAGCTTGATGGTGACATAAAGCATACTCACTAGTTTACCTAAGAATTTATTGGGCCCAGTATTGAGTGGAGGCCAAGGCTACAGAGGTGAACAAATGCCAACTCTTCTGTAGTTGCTTTCATGGAGTGTAGAATCCAGGTGGTCAGGGTCAACGATAAGGGCAGGAATGAATGTATGTTTCCCAGCTGAGGAGAGAGACCTGTGAATACAGAAGGACATGTCTCAATCTGATGGTGGTGGCTGGCAGGGAAGGGCTCAGTGGGTAGTGAGCAGAAGATGAGATGGGCTAATTGCTCCATCTGGTGGGGGCAGTAGTGAGCGGGGAAGAAGAGCTTTGCAATCAGAGGAGACTAAACATGCCGAGGCTCTGTGGCAGGAGGTAGCAAAACAAGTCTGAGAAACTGAAAGGAAGCCATTGGCCGAACCCAGAACTGAAGGTGAAGGTTGGAGAAAGTTAAAGCCAGAACAGGGAGTTGAGTAAAGCCTGCTCTGTTGGCCTGGTTTGATTGCATCTTAAGTGAGGTAGGAGGAATAAAGCAAAGGGGGAAGTAGAAGTGGTAATGGTGAGTGTGTGTGTGTGTGTGTGTGTGTGTGTGTGTGTGTGTTCGACAAAGAAACATGCAAACCTGTAGAGAAGAGAATTTTTATGAGTTTATTTGAGCCAAACTGATGGCTATTGCCAGGAAGCAAATTCTCAAGATATTAAGGAAAATGCTCCAGAGAATGGCAGTTTTGCTGCTTACTTTATACATTAGTATCAGAGGAGGAGACTAAGGAGAGCTACATGAAATCCATTGGTGGTAGATTAGGGAGGGGGGGAGAAAGCAAAGTGGGGAAATCTCTCTATTAGCTAAAAAGCAAAACTGTTGTAGGCAGCAGGAATGGCACCAGGTGTCTGACCTGTGGTGTCAGAATGGACCTGGGTTCAGCAACCTCGGTACTTGGGTTCTGGCTAGGAAAGAATTCAGAGACTATTTATTTGGTAAATTACAGAGGTAGAAAAATTAATTCTTATTAAGAAATGGACTTAGGAAACAAGTTATGGAGGTAAAGGAAGGGCCCTTGGAGCGTGGGATGAGGAAGCTAATGCTAATGTGCCTGGGGCATGGAGCCGGAGTAGAAGGGGGAAGGAAAATGCACTTGAGTGCTTCAGGGAGGGAGAGCGCACTGGGTCCTCCATCTTAGGGGTTTTAAGGATGGAGATTTTAGGGGAGGTCCCAAGAGAAAAATCTTACTAGAAAATTCAGCAGTTTTCCAGGTGTGTCCTTCCAAGGTTGTGGTCTCCACTGATTGATTGGCTGGTACCAGGGCAGGGTCATTACTCAATGCAGCTGGTCCTGATGCTGGTTGTGTAGCTTCTCTGGGCCTGGAGCTGAAATACAGCTGAGGCCTAGATGTTATCTCTAGGGAGGAAAGGTCAAGGGGTCCAAACCCCATGACTAGGGATATGCCAGGGGAGGAAAAGTCACCCTGGGGGCGAGGTCCCTGCCTACAACTGATTGTCCATTGCTAATCACCCAGGGCCTTCCACCCTGGTGTCCTCACATACCTGGCCCATCATCCTTGTTCTGCTCAGGTCTGTCTAACTTCCTATAACAAAACAGAGACACATACTTTTTTTTTTTATATTGGTAGGTACAGGATAGTTAGTAATTAATATTTATAGCACATGGTGATGGTCTGCAGGCAGGAAAATAACAATGGGGTTCTGTGGTCTGTGCTCTGTTGCAGACAGTTGTGCCTTGAGGCATCTGGGAAAGAAAATTATTGTGACATTTTAAAGGTGTGCTCTTAGATGCAAAAAGACAATAGATAAGCTCACTAAGGTAAACATTGACCTTTGTCAAGGAAGCTATAGGCCTAGGATGTGACTACCCACCATGACCTCCATTTATTTATTTATTTGTTTGTTTATTATTATTTTTAATATATATTTTTTATTGATTTCAGAGAGGAAGGGATAGGGAGAGAGAATATAAAGATCAATGAAGAGAGAGAATCATTGATCTGCTGCCTCCTGGATGCCCTCCACTGGGGATTGAACCTGCAACCCAGGCATGTGCCCATGACCGGAATCAAACCCAGGACCCTTCATTCTGCAGGCTGTCACTCTATCCACTGAGCCAAACCATCCAGGGTTCACCATGACCCTCTTTAGTTAGGAACTTTTATGTTTTTTATGTTCAGGCCATCCTCTGAGGTCTCTGAGTTTGTAAGCCCTGACATGCAGCCTCCCCTGAGCTAGTCAGGATTAATATGTGGCCCCTTTTTCATCCAGTGTCCTCAGGCAAATAACATACTTAAATATGCATTAACATGAATTGAATAAAATATGAAGAGAATGTTTGGACTTTAGAATGTTAGGATCTTGCTCTGGCCCATGGATCAGCTGATTGGAGCATCATCCCTTACACCAAAAGATTGTGGGTTCGATTCCCAGTCAGGGCAGATACAGACAGATACCTAGGTGGCAGATTTGATCCTAGGTCAGGGTGCATTCAGGAGGCAGCTTCTCTCTTTCTCTCTCTCTCTCTCTCTCTCTCTCTCTCTCTCTCTCTCTCTCTCTCTCAATAGATACTTCATCAGGTGAGGATTAAAACAAAAAACAAAAGTAGCCTGGCTAGTGTGGCTCAGTGGTTGAGCATCGACTTATGAACCAGGAGGTTATGGTTTGATTCCCTGTCAGGGCACATGCCCGGATTGTAAGCTCAATTCCCAGAGTAGGGTGTGCAGGGAGCAGCAAAACAATGATTCTCTCTCATCATTGATGTCTGTATCTCTTTTTTCCTTTTCCTTCCTCTCTGAAATCAATAAAAATGTATTTTGAAAAAAGTTAAGATCTTGCTTATCTTGTGCTAGTTTCCCATGTAAGCAGATAGTTCATAATTCTTTCGGAAGTAGTTCTCTTCACAATGCATTTATTTCCCAGAGTTCAGCGAGGTAACACTAATAATGTCATTTTCCTGCTGGGCAGAGAGTCCCCATCCAATTTAGCATTCACAACAAACAGTGTCCATATATTGTGATCCTGAACTACTGGACCAAAGAAAGGACAACAGTATATGTGTTTTTAAAGTCCTGATTCAGGCTGCTAAAAAGCAAAAGTTAAACAAAGGCAGTTGTAGTAAAGAGCAATTTTAGATGTAATGTTTCAGCTTTTGGGATGATGTACAAATAATGACTTAGCAGAAATGGATCCAATGTGTACTGATGAAAGCAGCTGCGTCTTCATTCATGAAAAAGCTGCTGAAATGTGCCTAGTACTACATTTTGTAGCCTTGCTCCCCATCCCTTTCTGGCCCAATGTCTTTTGTTTCAAGGACTGATGTGTCCTCATTCCTTTTTCATGTGATAATATCCTCTGATGTGGCCTTTGAGTTGCCCATTAGGCAATCCAGAGATTTGGGATGGAGGTTGGTTTTGTGGATAATGTGCTGTTTAATCTTCTCTTTTTCCTTTCAAATACATGAAGTGCCCAGTACCCCTCCTGAATTATTTGGGAGACTGTTTGCACTTTCTTGCTTGAGGGCTGTATCTGTGGAGCTGCTAAGAGTATAGAAAAACAAAACAAAACCAAACCAAGCTAACTTGAAAGTGGTGCAGTTATTGCTAACATATGTCTCCCGCCATCTAATTCCTTTGTGTGTAACTAGCTAAGGATGCCTTTGTTCCTTCCCAACTCCACCCCAGCTTCTCCAGGACTGAGGTCCATTTAGATAGCTGGGCCTGGTGCCGAAGCTGTGTGTTTACTGGATGAGTTTGGGGCCACTGGAAGATTATTTTGTTTTTCTAATCTCAGGATCTCCGGAAAGTTCCCTTCAGCCTTTTCTTCTCCCACCTACCACCACACGATAAATACAAGACAACTCACAGGCATCCACTCAAATGTATCCCCTTATATTTCTGAATCAATTTTTTAGTTTCAAAAGCCCATAGTAACAGGAAAGCTTAAATAGCCGACAGAGGGTAAAAAAAAAAATAAAAAAGGTAAACCAGTTTCTGGATGACTCTGAAGCTGCAGTGTTTGGGGAACATCTTTGTTATTTGTTGAGGGATTAGAGATTCAAGAAAGTCTTATTGCAGAGCAGGACACTGGGTTGTTGTGAATTACAACCAATCAGAAGCCATAATCTGTTTGTTGTTGTTTTTTGTTAATCTTCAACCAAGGATATTTTTCCATTGATTTTTAGAGAGAGTGGAAGGGAGAGGGAGAGACAGAGAGAAATATCAATGTGAAAGAGACACATGGATTGGTTGCCTCCTGCATACATCCTGACTAGGGCCAGGGAACCTGCCACCGAGGTACAAGCCCTTGACTGGAATCAAACCGGGACCCTTTAGTCTGCAGGCCACTGCTCTGTCCTCTGAGCCAAACCGGCTAGGGCCTTAATCTGTTTTTGTAAAGTGGAGAAGGGCAGTTTTTGCCCTTCACTAGCTGGTAGTTCATTGCCCCACCCCCACCCCCTTGGAGCACTACAGCCCTAGATTATGCAATATGTTTGGAATTCTCCCTCAAAAGTCTAGTTAGCTGCTAAACTGGGTTGTGAACATTAAGAGATTTTGGTTTCTTTGACAAACTTGAACTCATTGGATGCTCTGTGACCGTCAGCATTATCTTGGTTACATAGACCAAGGGCTCTGGGCTCAGATCCAAAACTTGCACAAAATGATCAACCTGGAATACTGCCTGAATATCTTTGAAAAGTACTTACATGGAAAAAATAGTAGATAATCTACTATATTTAAATTTATATATATATATATATATATATATATATATATATATATATATATATTTACTTACAAGTTGTTTTTTAATTCACAGAAGGGAACAGTACTCATCTCATGAAAAAGAGAGATAATTAATGATACTCTAACCACTCAATAATCCAATGTTGGTCTTCTTTACTTTTTAAGATTCTTTTCATTTGAAAGCTATTTATATGATTTTGAGGAGTTTGTTAAAATTAGCTGATATTTTAAGATCCTTTTGACATTTTACATGATTATAGGACATGGGGACATAAGTTCAGAAAAGCTGGAAGGCTCTCACAGTTGAAGAGCTGCCATATTTGGGAGTTCTTGGCAAAGTTTTATATAAACTGTATGTTTTTCACTTAGGGAGTCTTTATAATGGAGTTAAAAGTACCCACCATACTTCGTACATAGACTTCTGGTTACAGAAGGAATACAGCAAAGCTATTGAGCAATATGGAATTTGAAGTTAGAGAAAGAATCAGAATGGATCTCAGATTGGGCCCTAGGCCACAGGGTTTGCTCCTGAAAGTGGAAACATTCAGGAATCTGGGGACTGATGTTTCCTTCCAAGGAGGCAATGCAGTTTGTTGTGTTCTCTTTTGGCTTCCACAGTGTGAGAAGGACTTCTAAAACAGGGGCAGAATTCAGAGATACATTTGAGTTTAAAAATACAATTGTGGCCCTAACCGGTTTGGCTCAGTGGATAGAACGTCGGCCTGAAGATTGAAGGGTCCCAGGTTCGATTCCAGTCAAGGGTCCATGCCTGGGTTGCGGGCTCGATCCCCAGTGTGGGGCGTGCAAGAGGCAGCCAATCAATGATTCTCTCACATCATTGATGTTTCTTTCTCTCTTTCCCTCTCTCTTCCTTTCTGAAATCAATAAATGAAATATACTTAAAAAAATAAAATTGTGAGTGAAGATAGAAAGTGGGTATAATTAAGTAGAAATAGAAATCTGATGAAGGTTTACAGTCTCCAGGTATAAGGTAGTTTTCTGGGAAGTGGAAAATCCTTGCCCCAGATGAGAAAGGGCCTCACAAAAGCTCATATTTAACCATAAATTACAGGTCCACACACAAACATGATAAAAGTATAAGAGAGAAATTCAGACCATTTCCCTTCCTATACATGATACTAACATCTGTGGCTATACAGAAACCTAAGTATTTAGAGCTCTAAGTCTGTTAATGGAACATTCAGAAGCCCGAACAACAAAAAATAGTAATGGCAACCCATTTCCATAACATGACACAATTCGTAGGAGAGCCCCAGCCTCCTGCCTCTCCAGACATTCTCTCAAATGTGCCCTCTACACATGATTCTTCACTGAGGTACTTTGATTCACTCCCATTCCCTGTATAATTTCAATCTACCTGAGGGTGAGTGGCTGCAGCGAAGCCTTGGTGTACCTCTCCCAAAACTAGTTTTAAATCCACTTTACTGAAGGTGATATTATTCCCATTCACCCCTAGCACACCCCCCTTATCCACATATATATTTTTTAAAGCAGCTGGAACCTTGACACAGAAGCCAAAGTGTGTTATGTAATTCCTAGTAAAGACCCCTTCAGATATGAGGGGTCAGGGTTAGTGTCTGGGTAGGGTCTCCATGGCAAGTTGGGGTGAGGAGACTGCGTCAGAGTGTTGGAAGATGGTAGAGTTGAAGAAAAGCTGATTGATAAGATGACAAAATTTTAATTCACTTGTATTCATCCAGCCATTCAGCAATATTTAGATTGCTCTTTATTATATGCCTGAGGCTCCCTTAGGGTAGGTGAGGTCCTTTTTTCCATCAGTAGGGGATGTATTGTGGTACCTCGCTATTCAGGTGTGATGCATAGGTGGGCAGCTTCTGGATCCCTTGGGAGAATGTTGAAGATGAGCATCTCTAAGTACATTAAAAGTTAGAAACATTGGTACAAGGTAGAGTGTTGATTCTAGAACCGTACGATCTGGGTTCACGTCCCAGCTTTCACCTCTGTGGTCTTGGGCAAGTTTTTAAATCTCTGTTTCCTTTTATGTAAACTGGGAATAATAATAATACCTACTTCATGAAGTTGTTTTAAAGAATAAATGAGTTAACATTATAAAAGTCTTAACACATAGTAAACATTACATAAGTATTAATAAATGAAGTAGGCAGTTAGACAAAATCCAGAATGTAATAGAAAATGGAGGGTATGGACTAGTGAGTTTCAAAGGGGATAGTATCTGCCCCTTCATAGAATACATTGTCCCCACTGGTCCATTGTTTTGTTTTCCACAGTTGCAGTTACCTGTGCTCAACTGTGGTCTGAAAATATTAAATGGGAAATTCCAGGAATAAACAACTCATATGTTTTAAATTGTGCATCATTCTCGGTGGCATGAGAAAATCTCACGTGACCCCGCCTCAGATGTGAATCCTCCCTTTGTCCAGCACCACCATGCCCCACGTGCCAGTCTTAGCAGCCATCTTGACAATCAGAAATGTCTTGGTATCACAGTGCTTTGATTCAAATAACTCTTATTTTACTTAATAATGTCCCCCAAAATACAAGAAGAGTGACGCTAGCAATTCATTTATGCCAGAGAGAAGCAGTACAGTGCCTTTTTTAAGTGAAATGGTAAATACAGTACACTAAGATACATTATTTTGAGAGAAAAAGAAAGAGACTGATTCACATAACTTTAGTATATTGTTGTAATTATTCTGCTTTATTATTAGTTATTGTTGTTTATGATTTGTACATTAAACTTTGTCATAGCTGTATATGTCCAGGAAGAAACATAATATATGTATGGTTAGGTACTATCTGACATTTCAGACATCTACTGGGGGGCCTTGGAACAAATCCCCTCTATGCTTTAGAATTTTGTGGCAGTTTGGTTCTTCCATTGATTGGGAAATGCTGTAGGAGAGGGTAGTATATCCTGCCTAAGTTTCAAATTCCCTAACATATGAAAATGTTCTGATGCTCCATATAACTTCATTGTACATGTAGTTGCAAGAGTTATGAGTTTCAGAGTTTCATTATGCACTGAACTTTTCAGGACTGCAACTGCCATGTAATGAACAATAATTGTATTTTGTTTTGTTCAGAACATCACCATTTCAGAGTGTCACTAATGCAACACCAATCCCAGCACATGAGTGCCCATGCAATGCATTTCCATCAGCACATGGCTCTCACTGTGGTTCTCCAGAGACTTCTTGTGTTTTCTAGTGAAGCTGTGGCCAAGCGCTGATATATGGAAATGCATGCGCTTTTAGAGTAAATTACTTTCCTTTTGTTTCTTTGTATTACAATTAGGACATTATTTTGGTGGTAAGACATCAGTGGATGGATAGATTACATTATCAATGAATTTCATTTTATTACAAACTAGAAGTCCAGTGCACAAATTCGTGCACAGGTGGGGTCCCTCGGCCTGTCTGGTGATCGGGGCCAATTGGGGTCATCTCTCCCAGTCCCAATCAGGGCTGATCAGGGTGGCTGGCCAAGGGGAGGGACTGCAGGAGGTTGGCTGTGGGAGTGCACAGTCCACCAGGGGGCAGCTCCTGTGTTGAGTGTCTGCCCCCTGGTGGTCAGTGCACATCATAGCTACCAGCTGGTTGTCTGGTTGTCCAGCTGTGACGGTTGCTTAGGCTTTTATATATATATAGCTATTTGTTAAGACAGTGGCAGAGTTGGGACTAAGATGGGCAGGAACCACTGGAACAAGCAAATATCCTGGGACAGTGTTAGTCAGAGGGGGTGGTTGGAGGTTGGACAATGAGCTGTGCATGAGGAAGGTCCTTGTTAAATGGGCACAGATTGTTCCGTGAAGGAGTTAGTCTGGTCTTAGCTAGCCAAACTCTGTTTACTCATGTTAGATATCAACAGTTCTCTTTAAACCTTTATAAACAAGGTAGAAATTAATGTCTTTCTAGTGGAGAGCAGTCACTACACCCAAACTAACATCGAGTCTATGCCCAGACTTGTTCACATACTCACATACTTCTGGAGTTCAGTCAGCTGCTAATATGAGAGTGTTTATTCCTTGTCCTCTTCATTCTGCACTAATGCAACACCAATAAGAGTGACATTACTAGAGGGAGAGATAAAAATTTGAAATAAGTTTTATGTTATAAATTTACCCTTTCACAATTTGGTACACTGTTATTTATAACAATGTGAGGATTACACAAGTGATTTTTTTTCTTCTAGGTTGCAAACTATTTGAGGACAGGGTATTAATTTTGAATACTTTTGTGTCATTGGTAACTAAAAGAAGGCATGGCATAGAATAAGAACACAATATATCTTGAATGAATAAACGCCTGTATGGGGAGATGTTGGGTTTGGGATAATAAACTGAGTTGTAGTCATGCATTCTAGTTCTACTCCCAGATTTGTCACAGAACTGAGTTTTGAATTCACCTAAGTGACTTAAAATCTTGGTTTCATCACCCAAAATCTTAGGTTAATGAATCTTGCCCAGATAATGTATAACATTTTTCTTACGATCAAGAGAAAGAAGTCAGATAAAACCGTTAGAAAACCACAAGGCTCAGACCAAATGCAAGCTTTAATAGTTTCCCCAAAAGTGTATAATCAGATTTGGGTTATTCAGAGTGGAGTGGTGCATTAAGGAGGATGTTGTGGGCTGAATAATGTATCCTCCAAAATTCATGTCCACCTGGAACTTCATAATTTACCAGTCTTTAGAAAAAGTTTTTTACAGATATATCAGCTAAGAAGAGGTCAAAATGGATTAGGATGGGCCCTAACTCCAATGACTGGTGTTCTTATAAAAAAGGAGAAGACACACAGAGACTCAGGGAGGAAGGCTATGTGAAGATGGAGGCAGAGATTTGCATGATGTGGCTACAAGCCAAGGACCCCAAGGATTGCTAGGGGCCACCAGATGCTCGGAAGGGGCAAACCAGGCTTCTTCCCTAGCACCGTAAGAGGAGCATTGCCTGCTAGCTTCCAGAACTGAGAGAGAATGAACTTCTGTTATTCACAGTTGCCCAGTGTGTAGCACTTTGTGACAGCAGCCCTAGGAAACTAGTACAAGGAACAATTGCTTTTTCTTCTTGTGGAGAAAGGGACAGGATTAGAGGTAAAATAATACTTGTGAAATTTTTCCTGGTGTCCTGTCATCCTTTCCATTGGCCAGACCTTCTTTCTGGAAATACAAGTAGGTAGCAAAGATTTAAAAACATGGCTTTTGAGACAGACATAGGTGGGATCCTCATCCCACTATTGGCAACACTCTGGGACTTGGGCTCACTTCACTTGGGCACAGTCCCAGCTGTAAAGTCTAGGTCAGGGGTGGGCAAACTTTTTGACTCGAGGGCCACAATGGGTTCTTAAACTGGACCGGAGGGCCGGAACAAAAGCATGGATGGAGTGTTTGTGTGAACTAATATAAATTCAAAGTAAACATCATTACATAAAAGGGTACGGTCTTTTTTTTTTTTTTTAGTTTTATTCATTTCAAAAGGGCTGGATCCGGCCTGCGGGCCGTAGTTTGCCCACGGCTGGTCTAGGTGATAATAGCTTCTTTCCCCTTCACTGATCTGAAGAGCAAATGAGGAAATATATGTAGCTTGGAATATATGTGTACATGTAACGTGGAATAATAACTTCTAAAGGTTACTGGTTATTACTGTAGACTAGAGAGACCAAGTGCCTGGGGCAACCAGAGTTCAGTTCCAGGTAGTTCTACTTTACCAGCCTCTAATCAAAGAACATTAAAAAAGTGACATTTTCTATTTTGATTCAGGATCCTTGATCACTTCTTCCCCAAAGCACCTGAATTCACCTTTGTCATGATAATAATAATCAGAACTGGTTAATTAATGTCACTTGGCTGACTTCCATTACAACTGTAGATATCTTTCATATATATTTTTAAGAAACTGCAGTGTTTTGCCACTATTTAATAAGAAGCCAGAATGGAAAGTTATGAGGAGTTTGAAAACGTTTTTGAACCTTGCAGTTGCTTTGTAGACTTGGTTTATGTTTCAAAATAAAGGCAAGGTTTTAAATGTCAGTTGTCATGGGAAGGCTCCAGACTTCTCTGTGCCTGTGTGTTTGATTGAGTGATGAGTAGGCCAGGCCATCCTCACACAGTATCCCTGCCTTTGTGAGCTCGGGCTGGGCTCTGCTGTCCCTTCCTGATCAATGAATGGTTCTTCATTCTGTTTAAAATCTCAAATAGCAACCCAAATGCATAAAAAAAAATAGATATTATGAGAAACTGTCAGAGAAATTCAAGGTCAAAGTTAAAATTTCAAAGATTTTCAGTATTTAAGGAGACCTGAAAATTCCATATTCCATAGGCCTGTATAGTTAATTATATTTCCCAGATATCTGCTTGCATATTTTATTAAATCAAATTGAAGCAAAAAGGTAAAATATCTGGACATTTAGGCATAGGTTTCCATTATTTTTCCAAGAGTTTACTATGAAAAAATTTCAAAACAGCATGACTACTGTATCACATCATATAGAATCATGCAAACATATAGGGTCATTTACCTTGTTCTTGGTTCCATACTGGTTGTATGTTAATTACATTGATAAACATTATGAACCCCACATGACAGTGTCATGATTTTGCTTTAAATAGTTTTATGTATTGTAAAGAAACTAAGAGGAAAACCCTATTCAAAATTTTTTATTTACTACTTACATATATTTACCCACGTCTAGTGCATTTTATTCATTCCTAAAGATTCAGTCTTCCATCTTGTATCACTTCCTTTCAGTCGGAAGAGTTTTCTTTAGGATCGTGTGGTAAAGGTTTGCTAGAGAAAAATACTTTTAGTTTAATGCTTTGAAAATGTCCCTATTTTAACTTTATTCTCAAATGATTTTTTTTTTCCGGATATGGAATTTTAGGATGACATATTTTTATTCCTTTCAACACTTTATTAGTGTTTGCTCATTTCTTGTCCCCAATGCAGTCATTCAAATCATTATTTATCTTTTGGTAATACCTTGTTTTACTCTACCAGTTTTCAAAATTATTTTTCTTTATCTTTAGTTTTTAGCACCTATATAAGGTAAATTTTAAGGTATATTTTTCTTTGTATTTACTCTAGTTGGGTTTTGCTTAGCTGCTTCAATCTATAAATTCATATCTTTCACCAAACCATTTGGCTATTATTCTTTAAATATCTTCTGTATCACTCTCTTCTCTTCTTCTGGGACCCCAATGACTTGTATGGTAGACATTTTTTTAATTGCTCCATTCTACATTATTTTTAATAATTTATTCAACATGCACTGAGTGGCCAGATTATTATGACCGGCCAGATTATTATGACCACCCCACCCCTTGGGCCACTTTTTGCCTTCAATACTGCGGCGATTCTTCTTGGCATTGACTCCACGAGATGTTGAAAGGTAATGCGAGGAATCTGACACCATGCCTGATGAATAGCGCTGTCCAGTTCTGTGAGATTTGATGGTTGTGGAACCAGCTGCCTGATGGCTCTTTTAACTTCATCCCACAAATGCTCAATTGGATTGAGATCTGGTGATTGTGGGGGCCACCAAAGCAAGGTAAAGTCTCCCTCATGTACTTGAAACCACTCCTGCACAATATGAGCACCGTGGCATGGCGCATTGTCTTGTTGGAAGAAGCCATCTCCGTTGGGATACGCCATGATAGGATGAACTTGATCAGCAACGATACTTAGGTATGTTGTACTATTCAGACGTTTATAATGGTTTGGCCCTCTAGCACCTCCACTGCAAAATTATAGCTAATTTGCCTACAAACATCAGGTGGTCATAATAATCTGGCCACTCAGTGTATATCTTCAATATTGTTTTCAGATACAAATAAATTGGCTTTCTCAACCTTGGTTACTTTAGCATTCTCTAGGAAAGAAACCCAATCCTTTCACTATAGTCTTTTAATATGGGCTATTTGTTTGTTTTAAAAAATACTGTTCAGCTATCCAACAAGTATGTGTGATCATAGGTAAATCCACCATCGCTATTGTGTTTGATTAGCTAAAGCACCATTTTACTCGTGAGCAATGTACATATCTAAATATTTATTGATTATTCCAAATCAAACAGCTTTGTCCAGTTCCAGTGATCTAGCTTCCACTGATAGGCAAATATTCCAGTCTTTCTGTGGCTCTGTGCAGTGCTTCTTTTAAATCGAATTCTCTTCTGCTCCAGCATCAGTAAGCTTTCTGTTGATGTTCCTTCTAAGGATTTGGTTGCATTTCTACTATAGAAACCATAGTGCAGTTCTAAGTAGTCTTGCCCTTTTAGAAAATTTGTTCTTCAAATATATTGCCCAAACCCAGGCCTTCTTTGAGCATTTATATTGTCTCACAGCTCTATTTAGAACAAGCTGTAAGACCTCTGTGTCTTGAGCAAGACTTAAGGACTCATTCTTACCATCACATTGGCCAATACCTGGAAGCCAGCCATTTGGAGGAACCCAAGTTGAACTATCAAGCCTGAAGGCTTGGTAGAGTCCCAACACTGACCTTTTAGTCTCTCTTTCTTTCTTTTCTTTGTCTTAAGAAAATAAGAGAAGACTGCTTACTATTGATTGTAATGTGTATCAGTTTTTGAAATTCAGCAGCTGAGCATTGAAGTTGTTTCACTGAGCATTTGCTTTTGTTGAATTAAGTCCAGGTCTCCTCATTTCCCAGAGCATAAAATCTTGGTTAAATTCCATGGGAAAGGATTATATTCCGGGTATATAAACATCCAGCCAAATACTTGTAGAATTCGGAGAGATCATACATTCTGAACAGTGACTCAGTTCAGACACATGCATGTAGATTAAACCTATTCTTCAAGGAGGCATAGTGTTAATAGTTTTGAAAATGACTTTCCCAGCCTGATTCAAAGAACTCCCATTCTTCAGAATAAAATACACCTTAAATTCAGGTGGAATAATTAGCATCATCCCTAAAGAAATGGCTTAGAGAGAGGCAATTAAGCTCTAGAGAGCCCTAGAGGAATAGAGTCAGTAGGTAAATTATGTGAGATTTGGCATGTGTGAGGTTAATGGAATTTTTAGAAGTAAACTGTTGCTTACAATCTCAAATTGCTTTCATTTTGAGTTATTTTGGTTAAAAACAGAAACCAAAATTTAAACAAACAGTCTGCTTAATGTAGAATAAACATGTAACATAATTTGCACATTTGTTGGATGCTTGTTTTGGAAATCATTGTGGTGAAATGGAAATAGTCACATGGGCTTCTGAGCCAGGTTGATGTGGGTTTGCATGCTGGTTAGCTCTGTGGCTTTGGGCAAGTCACTTAACTCATTGAGCCACAAGTTCCTTTCCTATAAATTAGAAATGATAGTATCTCTCTTTTAGGATGGGTTAGGGGTTAGAGATTCAACCGGCACCCAGTGTGTCTTCAATAATGCCATTATTATTGGGAATAGACAAGACCAGGAAATGCAAGCATTATTAGTTTATGCCTAATAATTTCTAGGCTATGTTTTCATATTGCTGGATTGAGACAATGGAGGCTATATTTTAAAATTTTGTTCTTGATAAATATCTACCATGCATACCATGCATAAGTCATAAAGGTATATGTTAATGAATTTAGTAGTAACCAGCACTCAATATATTGACTTTAAAAGAACTTGTAAAAACTTTTTTTATGGAGTTATAACATACATATAGGAAATTATACAAGTGTACAATCAAAATAATTTTCACGAACTGAAGAAACTGTTGTAACCATTTTACAGATCAAGAAATAGTACATTCTTGTCTATCTTCGCAGTTTGATTCCTGGTAGGGGGAAATGGCCGGGTTGCAGGCTCAATCCCACGTGGGGGGCATGCAGGAAGCTGCCAATTGTTGATTGTCTCTCATCATTGATGTTTCTGTCTCTCTCTCCCTCTCCCTTCCTCTCTGAAATCAATAAAAGTATATTTTAAAAAAGAAATATGTTATTCCTAAATTACATAAATATCTAATCACTGTGTTGTACACCTGAGACAAATATATTATACATAAAATGTAATTGAAAAATAAAAAAAATATTAATGAAAAAATAGGACATTGCCAGCTCCAACAAAAATCTACGTGCTCCCTCCATTCATGATCTGTCCTCACCAAGGGTAACCACTCTCCTGACTTCTCATAAGTTTGATTTGTTATACATGTTTTCTAAACTTAATATACATGGAAACATACAGTATGTACTTTATTATGTCTCACTTCTTCAGCTCAGTATCATGTTTGTGATCTTCCTTTTAAAAATGTATTCATTATGGAAAATTTCAAATGTTCATAAAGAAAGAGGAAGTACAATGAGCCCTTAATGTATCCTCCACCTGTTTAAAGCCATCCTAACTCATAAATACTTTCTTTCATCAAAATACCCACCTAATTCCCTGCTTCCCCCAAAGCACTGGATGCTTTTCACCAAATATGCTATCATTTCACCCATAAATATTTCAGTATGTATCTCTTCTTTTGTCACAACTAAAAATTTAACAGTAATTACATAATAGCAATAACCTGTCAGGAATCTACATTTCCCCATTGTCTCAGAAGTGAATTTTTTCTAGTTGGATTGTTCACAATAGTCTCTGAATAAAGTATTACAAACCTTCTTTTAAATGTTGAGTAAAGTTGAGGAATGAACTCTACTTATATGTGGTAAATTGGAGTGGGAATGTGGTTCTTTGTGACACACATGGAGAGAGAAAAGGTCTGCATATTTTCAAAGTAGAAGTTGTTGGGGTTTAAAATACCTTAAAATCCTGCTTTAGCCGGTTTGGCTCAGTGGATAGAGTGTTGGCCTGCAGACTAAAGGGTCCTGGGTTCAAACCCAGTCAAGGGCATGTACCTTGGCTGCAGGCTTGAACCCTGGCTCTGGTCCGGTTGCCTGTGAAAGACAACCAATCAGTGTGTCTCTCTCACATTGATGTTTCTCTCTCTGTGACTCTCCCTCTCCCTCTACTCTTTCTAAAAATCAATGGAAAAATATCCTCCAGTGAGGATTAACAAAATATAAACAAACAAATAAATAAAATGCCTTAAAATCCTAAAAATTGAGGTAATCTTTTTAATTTCCTGACATTTTGTGGGTTGGTGTAGTTCAAATCCCCTTTTGCAGGCTGGAAATGAACGCTTAGCCTGATCTATCTTTTTGCTGTGCTATTCCTTTGATTTACCTGCAAAGTGACAAGCCGGATGGGCTATCTTAGCTCAGTGTGTTTGAAGAAATGCATCATGGAGGCATGAGCATGTTTCTTGAAAGGAGCTATATAGATAAAGCCAAAGTTTCCTCACCCTCAAGTTCTCTCTTCTGTCAGTGGTGCTGGAGAGAGTGACTTTAAGAATAAAATAATAAAGCTTGACACAATCAGGCATTTGTTCAAATGATTTTTCTTTTCTATTTTATCTTATTTTTAAGATGCGAATGTTCCTGATTCCAGAAAACATTTAATTGACATGTCAATTAAATATCTCTCAGTATTTTCCACTTTAAAGTTTCAGGTGACTATTGTTTTCTTAAGTTTCTGCTTCCTTACCTGTGGCCTCTGCAAGTTTTGCCCTTTGTCCCTTCCATCACAAGATGGCTTCTGGGAGCACGAGGAGGGACTTCTGGCCCTGTCAGTGGTCACAGGTTGATTGTGGGCTTTGAGCTTGTTTGATGTTGAGCCATGTCTTCTGTGGTCACTATGGCTTCGATGTCTTTTGGAGGTCACCCTGGCACCCCTTTTGGTGACCTTTAGCACAGCCTCTAGTGCAAGCTTTCCACCCACTGAGAGCTCTTTGTCCCAATCCCAGAACTTCTGTCCAATTATCCTGGAACTTGCTTTGGAACACGTGCACTCCTGGCTGCTTTCTGTTCACCTTCTGTGGCATGCTTCTCTGTGAGGCCATCCTTAAGCCTGGTTACCGCCCTCATCCTTGTCATTGTACTGTGCCTGGGTCATACTGAGCACACGTCAAGGTGCTGGCCGAGCTCAGACTTCACACATGCACAGAAATAGGGACCAGATGGTTTTGAAATGCTTGAACCACTAGAGGTCCGATGCACAAAATTCGTGCAAGGGGCTTGGCCCTCGCAGCCCCGACTTCATCCGGAAGGTCATCTGGAAGGACTTCCAGAAGGTCATTCGGCTGTTCCGTCTAATTAGCATATTAGCTCTTTATTATATAGGATAGTTGAGGGCTTTTTTCTGGGGGTAGGGTGGTGGTGACCAGGACTCTTAGAGCTCTTTCCTCCCTATCTCCTTTCCATCATAACTTCCTATTGCTTTCTCCATGGCTTGTTGCAAAACTCTGTGCTTTCCAGTGTTTCAGGATTGCTTCAGTGCCTTCCTTTATATTATATGGGTAATATTAAACATTCTAGTTGCCACATTATGGAAAAATAATAAGAAATAAACAAGATTAATCTAAAATATTTTTATTTAAGCCAATCCATCCATAATATTATCATTTTAACATGTCATCTTTATATTTTACTTTTTGGGGAGGATAGATTCTTTGAATTCTGGTGTATACATTTTACACTTAAACACATCTCAATTTGGTCCAGCCTCATTTCATGACTAGTGGCCACCACTAGAAAGTGCGGGTCGAGGCAAGCCAATATTCCAGATGTAAGGGAAAGCCTCTGGATCTTTTTGAAACAAAACCAAACCAATAAACAAACAAAATTCTTTGAATGGTGCAGTTTTGGTTGCTTACCTTAGCTTGTATTCTTAGTGAGTACATTTTAGTTATTTAATAGCAAATCTCCAGTTCTTCCTACCCCCTTTCTCAACACACACAAAATTTCCAATTGCTATGTAGTTTAAGGTCTCAAAAGTGATAACAATAAGACTCAAATGAAGCATGCCCCAAAGATTTGGGAGTGACTCAGAAATGGTCACTTTGACTAATGACACTCGAAAAAATTAAAATAACATTTGGGATTAGTACACTTCCTGAAACAACCCACTCAACAGGATGACATCAGTGGGAGGATGAGGCAAGAGTGACTCCAAATCTGATCTAAAAAAACATGTCCATAGTGTTATATCACAATTACATATGAAAGTGATAATACTAAGTAAATGTATTCTAATATTTTGAACAAATCTAAGTAAGTCTGCCATCTTCCTAATGAGTGAGTTGTTATTCTGATGACAAACTGCTGGAGATTTAGAAAAATAAAAGAACAGGTGAATCACAGTTGGCCCATATTTTTGTCTCAGCAAGAGGATGATGAGTTTAATAACCAGGGTTGATTACTGATGCAAGCAATCGTTCTCTCCACCCACACATGCATTCAGTTACCAGATCTTGTGGATTATTAGCTGTCACCACTGTCCACCTGGGTTGTCAGAATGGCTTCCTAGAATGTCTGCCTTCTACTTGCATCCCTAACGCCATATGATTCTTCTAGGCCATGGGTGGGCAAACTTTTTGACTCGAGGGCCACAATGGGTTCTTAAACTGGACCGGAGGGCCGGAACAAAAGCATGGATGGAGTGTTTGTGTGAACTAATATAAATTCAAAGTAAACATCATTACATAAAAGGGTACGGTCTTTTTTTTTTTTTTTTTTTTTTTAGTTTTATTCATTTCAAACGGGCCGGATCCAGCCCGCGGGCCGCAGTTTGCCCACAGCTGTTCTAGGCAGTGCTTCACAAATGCTAGGTGCAGAAGATCAGATTTTTTTCCCCTCAGCTCATTATAGACTAACTAGAGGTCTGGTGCATGAAATTTGTGCAGGGGAGGGGGGGGTGCCCTCAGCCCGGCCTGCAATGATGCCAGTGTCCCACTCCCCGGCTGGCCTCCGGCCAGAGGCCCGCCTGCCCACCACCCCTCCATGGGCTGGGGCATGCAGGACATTGGGGCTTGTCGTCTGAGGGTGGATCCAGCCATGCCATTCGGCCGCTGCTCCCCCCGGCGGGGCTGACAGGACCGGACACTCCACTGGCGGGGCTGAGGGGACTGGGCACCGTCATCATTGTGATGGAGTGATTGTTAATTTGCATATTACCCTTTTATTAGATAGGATATTTTAATGAAACATAATACAAATGAATTACTAGAAAAATTAAATGGGGGAAAAAACACAACCAGACGAGAAAAATATGAGTCCATTTAAAAACATTTATTAGTTTAAATAGACCTGAAATTGCTCTCTCAACTTGTTATGAAAGTTTCTGAATGTTATTCTTATTTCTGTACTTCCTTTGGACTGGTAAAACAACCTAATGTACTTTGGTTAGCAATTCTCTGGATTTGTACTATCCAGATGGCGTTTAAAATTTAAATCTCAAACAATTGAATTTAAATGGATTAGAAATTCACTCTCATTTGTCACATTTTAGGTGCTCAGTGGTCACCTGAGACTGGTGGTGACTGCATTGACATTGCAGATATAGGGTATTTCCAGTGTTGTAGAAAGTTCTTTTTGCAATGTCTGCTGTGTATTTTTGGTTCTCAAAGTGTGGTTCACTTTAAAGAGTTTCTGCATACAGTTGGTCCTGTGTTGGCTCAAATATTGAATGAATGATTGTTTGGAAACACTGTCATCATCAGCTGTTTTCTTTCTTTGCTTCCTTCCTTTATTCCTTCTTTCTTTCACTTTACTTTTTTGCACAGTAAGCAACACATTCTCATGTCTAATTTGATTTCCTTAGTGAACCCACTGACTAGGGGAGAGGGCACCACAGAGAGGACAATCTCTGGTAAGATGTGTCTCGCAGTTGGTTCGGTTGGTTGATCTATGGTAGATGGATGGACAAAATCATCAACCTCCTAAACTGAAAACTGGAGTTGGGAGTGAATCGGAGGTGACACCTCCCTGTAATGCTCAGTTTTAGTATTTTCACTATGAGCCAGAGTTGCCAAGTCTATCAGCTTTTCAACTAGCTCTCAGAAAGGTGTCTTAGAATTTGTAGGAAACCTGAGACATGATGCATTCCATTTTAACTTGTGTTAGATCCTACTCCAATCTTCATTAGCATGGTGAAAGGACATACCAGTTCGGGGCTCCATTTACAGCCAATCAAATGCAGACTTCTAGAGATGTGAGGCTCCTGATCTGAAAGCCCTAAGCTCTGCAGTCTGCTGCTCTTTGCTGCCCACCAGGAGCTCCCCTGGCACGAAAGCAATGTTATGAGATGGTGGCCCAGCTTAGCTTGACAGTACTCCTCCAGCCAAGTATAAAGAACCCAGAAGTTATATCCCAGCTCTGTAGCAGCTTTGGGGTGCGCTTTTCTGCTTTGCTCTTCTTCCTAGAATCTTCTCAGAGGACTCATCCCCACTGTCCACTTTCTGAAAACTGGGACCTCATAACATCCATTATGCTACTTAGAGGTTTCCCATGTGTCTTTGCCAAGCTCTCATTGTCAAGCTATTGCCATGCTCTTGTTTTGGACTGGCATTGAGATGGTGAAGTCTTTCCCCTGTCTCATTTTTGCCACTGCCTTCCAAGAGCTTGATCCATCTTTGATTCCAGCAGGCATGGTCGGATACCCTTCCAGAAGCTTATGTTAGCATCCCACTGTGAAACTGCCACAATGCCGTGATTTAGGCTCCTAAAGGAAATGTATATACATTTCTTTGTTGTGTGTTTGTTAAAATACAGGTAACATAAAATTTGCTGTCTTTACCGTAAGTTTTGTGGTATTAAGTGCATTCACATTGTTGTGCAGCCATCACCACCATCCATCTTCAAGACCCTTTTCATCTCGCAGAACTGAAATTCTGAATGCATTGAACAGTAACCCCCAAGACCCTCTCCAACCAGTCCCTGGCCACCATCATTCTACTTCTTTTTAAAAAAAATCTTTATTTTTTTTCTCACTCTACAGCCTCTGGTAACTGCTATTCTATTCTGTTTCTATTGGGTTGGCTTTGTTTTTGTGATTTTTAGATGCCACATATAAATAAGATCATGCAATATTTGTATTTCTGTATCTAGCTTATTTCATTTCCTTGTCACAAATGGCAAAATTTCCTTCTTTTTTTTTTTTAATACTTTTGTGTGTGTTTATGCATCAAACATTTTCTTAACCACTCATCTATCAATGGACATTTAGGTTGTTTTCACATCTTGGTTATTATGAAAAATGTTGTAGTGAACATGGGATGTAGGTTTTGCTTCAAGATCTAAAGGGAATAAAATAGCTATCTTGAGGAAATATGCCTACATTTCTTCACTGCAAAAGGTAAGTTCCCTCTCCCATTCCAGGAGATGCCTGCCTCAGCTCAGCACACTCTTGGTCCTGGCCATATGCTTTTAACATTCTCTGTAACAAAGGCTCATGGCCAGTTAGATGGACTGAGAGAATAACCGCCAAGTCACCTGGGACCCTGACAATCACAGAGTCGTGGCACTTTGTTACAAATTTTCATTCAGTGCCATCAAATATTCATTAGGTACCCACTCTGTTCTAGCCCCTGTGGATACAATTAAGATGCTGTCATGTGCTTCAAGTTGCTGGTCATCTTGAGGGAATGGAAACAAAGCAAAAACATCATTAAGTACAGTAGGGAATGAATATACAAAGTGATATGATAACACAAATGAGGGGTGAGTCAGAGAATGATGAGAATAATAAATACTTTTTTGTCAGGGTGTGCTATGCCAGTGGCCATGCTGGTCATTTTTATATAGTTTACATGCCTGTAAAGTCTCTCAATCATTTGGTTACGTAGACAGGTATCTGAGATAGGGAAACCCCTTTTAGAAATTGATGCCTGGCTGTACTTCGTATTTTTTTGTTTTGTTTTAAGTGTTTATTGATATATAAAATCCAGTGAGAAAAGTACAGTTCCTGAGTGTATAGCTCAGTGAATTTACACAACCATGTAACCAGTACTTTGATGCTCAGATTAAGAAACAGGACAGTTCCAGCATGCCAGAGGTCCTTGCCCCTCCTCCCAACTTTTCCCTCCCCCCACAGCCCTGCTCCCTGCCAGATGCTGCTGCCCCTCCCTGCAAAGGAAATCTGACTTTAACAGCATAGCTTATCTGTGCCGTTTTGTGCTTTAAAATACAGTCATGTGCTTCATAACATTCTATTGTGTGAACATCCAACATCCATTTATCCATTTTACTGTTAGGGACATTTGGACAGTTTCCAGTTTTGATCTATTATCAATAGCTTGGTGTGGATTTTCTAGTGCACATCTACGTTGCACATATGAGAGCATGTCTGCTGGGCATGCACCTCAGAGTGAAATTACTGAGCAATAATAAGCAGGCATGTGCTTGAACGCAGAGTGGAGCAGAGCTGAATACAATTGGCTCATGAGCTGTTGGGAGCTAGCTTGGCACATGGCTGGTTATAAGCAGTGCACATGTCCCACTCTCATAGATACTACCGATCAGTTTTCCAAAGTGGTTCCACTTTGATTAGAGGAAATAGCCTAATATTGCTTTTTGCCCTTTCTCTATAATAGAAGTGTCAGAGCTGTGTGTCAAGGAGCAAAGAAGAGTAGACAGAGGGTTAAAAAAAAAAAAAAAAAAGCAAGCAGGAGAGAGTTCCAGAAATATGCAGTGTCTGATTGTCAAAAGTGGTTGTTACGGGTTTAGCCATGTGCATGAATTTGAAATCCTGCCATGGGTTCGCCTTGCTTATTCTTGCCTGAAATTTCCAGCTACTAATGGAATGTAACACTTCACCCTTTTTGAACTTCTTCCTTCTCAACATAGTACCACATTAAAGGTCAACTGTAAAATTTCCACATCCTATTAAATACTGTTCTTGGAGCCGGATATAATACTTCCAAATGCTACTCTTGTTCAGAGACATACATGTACTTGGCAGAGGAGGATCCAGTGAACATGATATTTTTTTCTTTTAAAATCCAGATTATTATTATTTTTTGGCCTCAGTTATCTTTGTTTTGACTTTGTTGATCTGGCAACAATTGATACATTGTTTTGGAATAGAGGATAAGATTTGGAATAAAATAAAAACAGTATTTTACTAAAAATAGACCTCTTGGCTGATTACCATTGTCTCAAGAGACAATGTGAGTGAGTGTCTCTTTCGATTTACCACAGTGTTAAGTGTTATCCAGAACATGATGCTGACTGGATTTACCCTTTTTGTTTATGATACTACAGTTTGAATTCATTTTTTGCTTTGTCAAGATCTACATTTGGAGGGCTCAGAATCACATAGTGAATGTGCTGGATGAGTAGTGAGACCAGAAATAGTCACTTAGCAAGGTCATTTCCCCTAAAGCAGTGGTTCTCAACCTTCTGGCCTTTAAATACAGTTCCTCATGTTGTGACCCAACCATAAAATTATTTTCGTTGCTACTTCATAACTGTAATGTTGCTACTGTTATGAATCGTAATGTAAATATCTGATATGCAGGATGGTCTTAGGTGACCCCTGTGAAAGCATCGTTCGACTGCCAAAGTAGTCACGAGCCATAGGTTGAGAACCGATGCCCTAAAGCGTCTCACAGGAGTGCCTTTTTGCCGAGCCCAATTTGGTTAACTTCTTTTTGAGTTAAGTAATTCTTTATTAGACATTTTTGAATATGTTTTATAGATAATTTTTATGAAAAATATTACCTAAGATACTTTTATAGCCTTTGTTCCAACCATGTAAAAATATATGTGAAGTTCTGAGAAAATGAAAATATTATATGCAACTAGTGGCCTGGTGCACAAAATTTGTGCACATTAAAAGGGGATTGATTAGAGGAAATATCCTTATATTGCTCTTTGCCCTTTCTCTATAATAGAAGTGTCAGAGATGAAAGAAAATTAGTAAAATGTGTATGAAAATCTTCCTCCTGTCAGAGTCTGGGGCATGCTGCGGGACCCAGAGTCAAGTCCCTGCATACCTGTGGCACCTCAAAATAGCATGAGACCCAGACCCAGCCAGCCCCACCCTTGTCAAGCCCCACTGGCGGGGGGTGTAGCCTCAGGTCCCCTGGCCTGGCGCCAGGCTGGGGGAACAGCCTCAGGTCCCACATCAAGCCCCTCAGGGTGAAGGGCTCAGCCTTATGTCCCCCATCAAGCCCCACCAGACGGGGGGTGCAGCCTCAGCTCCCCCAGCCTGGCGCCGGGGCGGGGTGCATTACCTGAGGTCCCCTGGCCCAGGCCAGGGCTAGGGGCATGCCTTGAGGTCCCCGTCAAGCCCTGTTGGGCGGGGGGTGTGGCCTCAGGTCCCCTGGCCCAGTGCTGGGGCCGGGGGCTCTCCTGAGGTCCCCAAGCCTGGGCCAGGGTGGGAGGTGCACTTTGAGGTCCCCCATCAAGCCCCTCCATGTGGGGGACATGGTATGAGATCCCCCATCACGCCCCACCGGGCTGGGGACACAGCCTCAGGTCCCTCGGCCTGGCGTTGGGAGGGGAGCACAGCCTCAGGTCCTCTGTCACGCCCCACCAGTAGGGAGGCGCAGCCTCAGGTCCCCCATCAAGTCCTGCCAGGTTGGGTGTGTGGCCTCAGGTCCCCTGGCCTGGTGCTGGGGTGGAGGGTGCAGCCTGAGGTCCCCTGTCAAGCCCTGCCTGGTGGGGGGCGTGGCCTGAGGTCACCTGACCTGGCACTAGTGCGGAGGGAGTGGCCTGAGGTCCCCTGTCAAGCCCCATGGGGGGTATTGGGGGGACATAGCCTAAGGTCCCTCTGTAATGAGCTCGTTAATGCTCATTACGGTAACTCGGCCTCTGCTGTGGATGCAGCCATCTTGTGTTATGGAAACCCCCCTCCACTGTGGGCACTGCCATCTTTGTAGTGGAGTGACATTCAATTTGCATATTCCCTCTTTATTATATAGGAGGATATGTTAATTCATATGATAGTTTCCATTTATAAGCCATGCTGCAAAATTACTCAGTTGGGTGAATAATATTGAAGGTATCTATAGCTAAAATCTATTGATATAATAAAAGTATAACATAATAAATTAGAGGTTAATTCTGAAATTTAAGAATATTCTAATATTAGAAAACTTATTAAATATATTTACTACCTCAACAGATAAAAGGAGGAAAACCACATGATCATACTGATAAAGTGACAAAAAGATGTGAAAAATTTAACATCTATTTCTTTTTTTTTTTTTTTTAATTTTATTGATTTTTTACAGAGAGGAAGGGAGAGAGATAGAGAGTTAGAAACATCGATGAGAGAGAAACATCGATCAGCTGCCTCCTGCACATCTCCCACTGGGGATGTGCCCGCAACCCAGGTACATGCCCTTGACCGGAATCGAACCTGGGACCTTTCAGTCCGCAGGCCGACGCTCTACCCACTGAGCCAAACCGGTTTTGGCAACATCTATTTCTAATAATTTTAAAAACACTTTACAAATTAAGGTATAGTAAGATATTATCTCAAACAAACAGTCAACATCATACATAGTAGTAATATTCTGGGGGGATTCCTATTAAATTGAGAAGGAGCCAAGGTTTTTCACTGTCATTCGTATTAGTGACCACTATTCAATAAAATTAAATAAGCACTATAAATATTAAAAAAGGGAAGCCATTTTATAATTGTACTAGTATATGGTATGATTGTTTATCCTAAAAATATAAGATCAACTAAAAAAATTAAACCTCTTATGAGTTTAATAAGGAGACTATTTCCAAAATAAATTTATGAAATAGGAAGTTTCCTTATGATTAGTTATGAAACATCTGTGAAGATGACATTTAAAACAGCAACCTACAATATAAACTAACTACATTTTTAAAAACCTTATGAAGTGTATAATCCTCTATAATAAAAGGGTAATATGCAAATTGACACTAACAGTGGAACAACTGGAATGACCAGTCACTATGACGTGCACTGACCACCAGGGGGAAGACACTCAACTCAGAAGCTGTCCCCTAGAGGTCAGTGGGCTTCCACAGGAGGAACGCTGCACAGCCAGAAGCCAGCTCATGACTGGCCAGCACAGCAGCAGTGGCAGGAGCCTCTTCTGCCTCTGTGGCAGCACTAAGGATGTCTGACTAATGGCTTAGGCCAGCTCCCCACCGTTAGTCGGCCATTAGTCGGACATCTCCTGGGCTGCCAGAGGGATGTCTGACTGCCAGCTTAGGCCTGATCCCCCCAGGGAGCAGGCCTAAGCCGGCAGGTGGACATCCCCCAAGGAGTCCTGGACTGCGAGAGGATGCAGGCCAGACTGAGGGACCCTCCCCCCGCCCCCACGCCCTGAGTGCACGAATTTTCATGCACCATGCCTCTAGTGTTTATATATTTTTAAAAATTTGAAACTTTCTCAAGGCTATCAAAACAGTTATAAATAAATGGAATATTTTAAACATACACTTTATCCCCAAATTAAATTAATGCAAATTCAGTCAAAGTTAGAAACTTATTTTCTAATTTGGGAAATAATTTAAATTAATCTGAAATTTTTTGAAGTACTTGAGAAACACCAAGAGGGAATTTTGGCAATCAAAATTTCAATTGTAATATAAGACAATACAAGTATTTTATCGACATGGAAAGCAGCTTTTTGGCAAAATAGGACAAAAAGTTCATGGACACACCTAATTACTATAAAAAATTATCTAGTAAAGGTACTAAATTCTTTGGGTTAGAGTGGATTATTTGATAAGAGGAAGAATCTATGAAAGGGAAGTAAAAATAAAATTTACAGCATTATTAAGACATCTTCCACATAAAGTAACTCACAAATTAAAAAACAAAATCCAAAGGCAAAACAAAACAAAGCCAAGTAGGAATAGTTCGATTTTTTTTTTTCAAATTAGATGACATTTAGAAACTTTAAATCCTTATTCTGAAACTAGAATATAAGAGAAACAGAAAAATTGGCAAAAACTATCAATGGGCAATTAACAACAAAGAAACAAAGAATGAAAAGAAATCCTATCCTATATAATAAAGAGCTAATATGCTAACTAGACTGAACAGCAGAATGACCATCCGGACATCCTTCTGGACAACCATCCGGAAGATTGTCTGGACGAAGCCGGGGCTATGAGGGTTGGCCAAGGCAGCCAGGGCTGCGAGGGCCAGCCAAGGCTGTGAGGGGTTGCAAGGGCCGGCCAAGGCTGTGAGGGCCTGCAAGGGCTGGCTGAGGCTGTGAGGGCTGGCCAAGGCTGCGAGGGGCTGCGATGGCCTGCTGAGGGCAGGTGCTGCGAGGGCCGAGTCCCTTGCATGAATTTCGTGCATCGGGCCTCTAGTACAAATATAAGAAAATAATTAACTTCACTAGTAACCAAAGACAAATTTTAAAAGTAATTATTTTCACCCATAAAATTGCACTTTTTCTAAAGCTAAGAGATCTGGTGGTTGGCAATGGTGAGAGTAAATGCCACTCTGAACTATTTTACAGAGAGTTTAAATTGGTTCAGCTTTTCTGAGTAGCTTTTGGCGTATTTAGCAAAAGCAAATAAGTCCTCAAGTCCTTTGATCTAACAGTTTCACTTTTAAAGCATTATTCTAAAGAAATTATGAAAGTGGGCAGAAATTACAAAGTTCATCAGGTTCTACTGATCAAGAGCATAACAAATTGGAAAATAAACTAAGTATTAAAACAACAGGAAACTAGTTAAATATTTATTATATCTTCTATAATAATAAAAGCATAATATGCTAATTAGACCGGACAGCCGGACATCCTTCTGGATGAAGCCATGGCGGCGGGGCCGAGGCGGAGGCGGTTAGGGTTGATCAGGCAGGCAGGCAAAGTGGTTAGGGGCGATCAGGCAGGCAAGTGAGAAGTTAGGGGCAATCAGGCAGGCAGAGTGGTTAGGGGCGATGAGGAAGGCAGGCAGGCGAGCATTTAGGAGCCAGCGGTCCTGGATTGCGAGAGGGATGTCTGACTGCCAGTTTAGGCCCAATCCTGAACTGGCAGTCGGACATCCCCTGAGGGGTGCAGGCCGGGCTGCGGGACACCCCTTCTCCCTCTCCTCAGCACGAATTTTGTGCACTGGGCCTGTAGTATGTCTATAATAGAACCTTAGGCAAGCATTAAAAATGATCTTGCCAAATTAAATAAAACATAATAATCTTCATGCTCCTCTGTCAACAGAAATATGCAGACTGCAAAGGAAAGTGAACAAAATCTCATTGTTTTAAAAAAGAGATAATGCCTAGAAGCTGTATGGATAAGCACCAAAATAACAGTGGTTTCTGTGACTGGTGGGATTATGAATGATTTTAATTTTCTTATTTGTATTTGCCTCATATTTGCAATTTTTTATGCAGAGGCCACATACAATTATTATAATTTATCATAATAAAATCATATTATGTTTAATTTTATAAGATGTATTTTGGTTTTTAAAAACAGAAATCAGAAATTGAATGATTAGAACTATTTATCAATTATGTTTGAAAATCTTTATTCAGTGGTTTCTCCATTACTACTTAATTGGATAATCTAGGTTTTCAGAAACTCTGATGTAGACACAAATAGAATCCACCAACCGTGGGATTAACTAGCTAACTATTCACATAATTAGATTTCAGTTAAAACAATCATACTTATGCAAATAATGTTCTTTTCTTTGCAAAGCCAGGGAAGTACTGACTTTTAAAGTTAATCCTCTTAACTTGTAAAAAGCTTGTGTAATGTTCCAAGGAAAGATTAGAATATACAAGTTAAAGATGACCTTTATAAGATGGACAGATTTGAACTCGATATTTACCTCTTCTTTAAGGATTTAAATTATTCTAAAAAAAGAAAATGAAGGAGTTATGCAATCAGGGTGGCTTCTCTAGGATTAGAGCAGAGATTTTCAACCTTTTTTGTCTCATTCATGCACAAATAAACCAATTACTAAAATTATGTGGCACAGCAAATATATATTGCCAATGTGACAAAAAATAGGTATAATTTTGATTCATTCACACCGGATGGCTGGCTATTGTTATGTTGGCTGTTGTCATTTTTTAAAAATTTGAAATCTAAGGGAAAATAGGTCAGTGCCCCTAACTAAATGGTCAGGCATTGCATGTTTTGAAAATTATTGCAACACACTGGTTGAAAATCACTGGATTAGAAGAATGAATAAGTGATGATTTGTACTCTCAGGAAACTTATTAGAAGACTAGAGAACTGGTGTACAACATTTGTGCACTGGGGGGTGAGGGGAGTCCCTCAGCCTGGCCTATGCCCTCTCGCAGTCTGGGACCCTGAAAGGGTCTTTATAGTGCTGCTGGGTAGGCGGAAGAGGCTCCCACCACTGCTGCTGTGCTTGCCAGACATGAGCCCAGCTTCTGGCTGAGTGGTGCTCACCTTGTGGGAGTGCACTGACCACCAAGGGGAAGCTCCTGCATTGAGTGTCTGCCCTGGTGGTCAGTGCACGTCATAGCAACTGGTCGTTCTGTCGATTTGCATATTTGCCTTTTATTATATAGGATAAGGTAGCGTGGAGAGTGTTGGTGGGAATGGGGAAAAGTAAGACTGTGATTTTAGGTAGGCTGATTTGAAGAGCTAACATTACCCAGGTGGAAATAACTGGCAGGTATTTGGGACTATGGAATTGGTCCTCGAATCCAACATATCAGTGGCGATACTGATGTGTGTCAAAAGTGACAGTGGAAGCATTGTGAAAGCATGTATTCCAGGTGAGTTCAGAGGCCCCTTGTCATAAAACTCCAACTCCAGGGAAGGCTCTTCTCACTCCACTCCTGGAGTTATGCTTCAGGGCAAATCAATCAATAAACTACACTGAGAACAATGCTCCTTGCACCTCTCCATCATGCAAGGTGGCCCAGACTGGATGAGTTCACTAGCACAGTGAGGCAGTGGAGGTACAGGATTCACATTTATATGTGCAAAGTGAGGAAGAAAGCAGATATACAAGGACTCACATTTACATGTAAAAGTGGGAAGGGAGAAATAGGAATCAGTGAGCTGGTGAAAAGAGGAAGAATGATATGGGGCAAAATCCATGCTGCCAAATGTTATAGATCGCCTAAGCCATTGAGAACTGAGACAGGCCACTGGACCTAAAAGTATAACAAAATGGGTAAATCCTGCAGATCATGGAGTCCACTGACTTAAAGGGGAAGAGTAAGATATAAAGGTGCCTGGAAGCAGAAGCTAGTGCCTGGGGAGGAATGGAAAACTCCAGGTTCATTGATTGAAGAACTTCTGTTTCTATTTAGAGAAACCTGGGCATGTTTCTATGGAGAGCAAAAGGAGTAAGAGGAGACAAGGAGATTGGAGGTACAAGAAAAAGAGGGAATGATTAATTAAACAAAGTGCTGAGGAAGGCAGAATGAGATTGGGTCAATTATGAAGGCCAGGCTTGGCCCTAGAAATGAGAAGATTGGCCCATTTCTCAAAGAGAGGATGAGACTGAGTGAACAAGGAACTAACTCCTTCCAGAAGAGAAATGGGTTAAGTCATAGAATCCAATATAAAATTGGGTCGGAATGTGAAATAAAGGGAGAGGCCCAAAGTCATCAACAAGCCTTCTCAGGAGCTTGCAGAGAGCCCTTTCACATGCTTATTCTCATTAATTTTTCTGTGGAAGCTGTAGAAATAATTTTAAGTCATCTTATGCAAGGCAGCACTCATAATATGCCTTAATAATAAAGTCACCATCTGATGTAAGGAGTAGGGGAGCAACTTAGAGATCTTTGCAAATAGGCAATGTTGGGTGTGGATAAGTTAGATATAGTGCCAAATGCTGTTTGCAGAAGTGTTAGTTCTTGTTTTTAGTAAATTGTATTTAGTTTTACCAAATAATGCTTCACTGTTTTCTGTAACTGTTTTCGTATGCCTGAAAAAAAGAAAGATTAAGTCAGACCAGGTATATTCTGTGATAACTTTTGTTTTAGGTAAATAAAATTTAATTTCCTTCAAACTTCTATAATTTTCTGTTTCATCTTGTTTTATTATTTAACATTTTATTTCACATCCTGGCACAACCACACATTTGTACTTTAAAGCCAATAACTCTTCTTTGCTCTTAGAATCCTATGTAATAAAAGCATAATATGCAAATCGACTGAATGGTGGAACGACCGCTCGCTATGATTGCAGTGACCACCAGAGGGCAGATACTCAACACCGGAGCTGCCCCCTGGTGGTCAGTGCGCTCCAACAGGGGGAGTGCTGCTCAGTCAGAAGCTGGGCTCACAGCTGGCAAGTGCATCAGCAGTGGTGGGAGCCTCTCCCGCCTCCACTGCAGGCGGTGGTAAGGAGTGAGGGGTCCCAGTCTGTGAGAGCCCTGGACTGCAAGAGGGATGTCTGACTGCCCCAAGGGGACCCAGACTGTGAGAGGGTGCAGGCTGGGCTGAGGGACCACCCCCCAGTGCATGAATCTCATGCACCAGGCCTCTAGTATAAATATAAAAAAAACCATTATTTTACATATACATTTGTATTTCCTTGCCACCAATGTATTTAGAGAGTTTCAACCACTCATATTAATTGCAACTTTTAACCAATGTAATTGCTATAGATTGAATGCTTGTACTTCTTCAAAATTCACATGTTGAAACTTAACTCCCAGTGTGATGGTATTTGGAGGTAAAGGCTTTGGGAGGTGATTAGGTCACAAGGGTGGAACTCTTATAAATGGGATTAGTGCCATTATTAAAAGAGACTTAAAAGAGCTCCTGCACCCCTTCCTTCATGTGAGGACATATCTATAAACTAGGAGGCAGGTTTCACCACACACTGATATGTAGGCACTTTGATCTTGGGCTTCCCAGCCTCCAAAACTATGGAAACAATGTCTGTTGTTTATATGCTACCCCATTTATAATATTTTTGTTATAGCAGCTCAAATAAATTAACACAGTAACTTATTTCCTCACTAGTATAGAAAAAAATAAGTTGATAGTTGAAAAATTTTGTCACACACAAGCATCTCAGAAAATCAGCAATAAGCACACATTTTATGATTATCTATAGTAATACATGTTCCTTTTTATGTTTTCTAAAGAGACCAAAATAAATATGTGTTTTATCATGCTCTAAAGATAGCTAAAGACTCTATCAAACTGTTATTTGGTAGCCATTCTATAATATATAAAAACAGGAAGCAAATTAAAACTATGCCTGATAAATGTGTTTGCGTTCTGTCATATTAAAAATTGTCTAGGTATTCAAAGATTTTTTCATTAATTATCAATTTAGTATTAATCCAAGGTCTTAAAGTTAACAAGAATTTTGGAAAGTATGTGTCAGATAACACATTACAGACCAACACAATTACTGTTGATAACAAAACCATTTGTCAGAAATAAAATTCAATAGTTGAGCACATAATTTTACATTTTTAATAATGTTAGATATGCAGAAATAACGCTAGCTCATCTGATCAGTGAAACCAGTAGAGGAAGTTTATTAAGCCCAGATTAACTAGTTTTTCTATGAGAAAATGAAGTATTCTGTGATAACTCTTGAGAAAAGAATATTGAATGGGATACTAAGTTTATTAGTTAACACTTTAGAAAAATATATACCTCATGGCAGATCCTTTTGTTAAACCCAAGGAATAGCATTTTTTTCTAAATGTATTTTTATTGATTTCAGAGAGGAAGGGAAGAAGGGGAGAGAGATAGAAACATCAATGATGAGAGAGAATCATTGATCTGCTGCCTCCTGCACTCCCCTCACTGGGGATTGAGCCAGCAACCAGGGCATATGCCCTGACCGGAAATCAAACTGTGACCTCCTGGTTCATAGGTTGATACTCAATCACTGAGTCACACTGGCCAAGCTCAGGGAATAGCATTTTATTCTATGCTTTAGAATTTTGTGGTCAAATTGACAACAACAGTATACTTTAAGCTCTTTTGGTTCAAAAGAGCTACCACTGTGGCCACTAATGCACTGTAAAATGAGTTCTTTGTTGATGCTGATTTGGAGACTACGATAAATATGCTGCCCACAGCTCTAAGGATTTGGCTAGAAATATATAAAGCTGTTTCGCATTTCCTTTTGAGATGATAGGTAATTCCCAACGATTTGCTTATAAATCAGATCTGGTTTTACAAAATATTAGAATAAGAGGTATTTGTTAGCTTCAGATATATTAATAGATTTAAGTCAAGATTTCCTAATAATAAATCATTCATACTTTCCCAAGAAACATAAAATTGGGAAAGAACTTAATAATCTAGATGATGACTCTATTTTTTTTTTTTAAAATAATTGTAATTACATTTGCAACATGTCAATACCTTCTATGTGTAAAACTGAAAACAATGCCAAAGAGGTCAGTGTTCCCATCACCACTTCTGAGTCTCTCAAACAAGCACCCAGGTTAACTATGTTCTCAGTTTGCTGTGCTACCTTCCAAACTTTTTATGAAAATTAATATATAAATGTACATATCTGCAGAAAATATGCAGTATTGTTTAATGTCTGTTTAATAACACCAAGTTTTATGTAACTTGCTTTTTCTAATTTATATGTCTTAGAGATCTTTGCATATTAGTAGAGATAGAGCTACTCTAAATATTTTATTTAATGCAGAATATTTCATCATATGAATGCCCCATAGTTTATTTCATGCCATTCTCTTTTCATGGACATTTGGCTAGTTTCAAAATTTTCCTTATTACAAATAATGCTGGAATGAACACTTCCTTGTTATGGCTATTTTGGTTGTTGTTGTTCTGGCTTTCTTTAGGATACTTAGAGAAGGGAAAGCCTGGGCCAGAAGGTGTATGCAATTTTCATTATAATAGGCATTGCCAACTTACTCCCTGAAGGACTGTACTAATTTTCTCTCCCACCAGCAATCTTTTTTTTTCTTTTTTTTTAATGAGGAATTTGAAACACTGAGTTTATATAGCTTACTGAATAGCATAAAAATCTAAGGAATAGAAATCAGATATTCTGTCTCCCTGATGCCTATGCCAAATTTCTTCAAATTTACAAAAGAATATATTAAACTAGCCTTCTTGAAACGTTGCCTTATATTTTTCCTATTCCTACTAACCTCAGTTCTGATTGGTCATTTAAATTAACAATTTGAAGAATAGTTATCAATATAGGGGTTATGGGAAATGATTATAAACACGAGGTTCTTAACTTGCCTGATTCTGTAATCTTCCATCTGCTAAAATTTTTATAGTTACACTATTTTCTAATATAATTGAAATTCTTCTGGTTTAGAAATTTTGTTTTCATAAACTTATCAACAGACTCATTTTTATTTCTTCATTTGATGTATTTTCAAATGGAAGAAAATATTCAGAGTGAGTTCATAAAACAAACAAGAAAACCAAGTAATATATTTGAAAGATCAAGCCTTTACTTTCTAGAAAATATAATTTTAATGGAGTTTTGCTTCACTCTCTCTGAGTCCTGCCACATCCTCGGGGCAGGTTGGGTCATAAACATCTGACCGGCTAGGCATATCTTTAACCTCATTTGGGTTCTCTTCCCCTCTTGATCACATCACTTGAACTCTTCCATATTTGAAGATACTGGGCCCACATCATATGTATTTTTGAATAACTGCTATGTCTTTGTAGCCACTGTGTGTCAGTTTCATGTTAAAGCAAAGTTCTGTAGGAATAAAAAAATATAAAGAATGCCATGAACTACTCAGTGGTCGCTGAGTAGAAGCAATTTTATGTGTGCGATCTAATGTAGGCTCACAAGAAGTTCACGTGGCAATTTTATTTTAGTCAATTTCCATACCAGAAGATGGAGACAGAGAGTGGAGGGTTATACAGAGTGAATACAGAGGTTCCCAAGCCTTTCCTTCTTCTTTCCACCACCCTGCCTCTCCCCTTGGCAGAAATCAGTGAAGGCTGGAGCAAAGAGAGCATCTTAGAAGAAGTAGAGTTTGAGCTAAGTCCAAAAAGGTGGTCAAGAGTTAGATGAAGAGGGAGAGGGGGTGCAGTTTATGGATGGGGAGGAGTGTGTACAGACACAGAGATGAAGATAGGCAAGGTGCTCAAATGCAATTTACTCAGATTTAACTACAAGGAACAGAACCCTGTCCAAATGGCTTTGGCCAGTGTACTTTTGGAGGTAAAAGGGCTTTGGCAAGAATTACATTGGACCCTCATGAAGAACAGCAGCCAGAAATCAGGAGTCAGAGGCTAAGATGACTCCTTCTGTCTCTCTAGAGAACTTAATTTCTACTCCCTACATCTTTTGATATTCATGACATTTTTTTTTTATCTCTTTGCAGAATGGTTTGTTCGCAGAGTGTGGCCACCTGCTACAGCAGAGATACCCTAGGGCAGTGGTCGGCAAACTCATTAGTCAACAGAGCCAAATATCAACAGTATGATTGAAATTTCTTTTGAGAGCCAAATTTTTGAAACTTAAACTATATAGTAGGTACATTGTTATTAACTTAATTAGGGCACTCCTAAGGCTTAGGAAGAGCCACACTCAAGGGGCCAAAGAGCCGCATGTGGGTCGCGAGCCGCAGTTTGCTGACCACGGTCCTAGGGTCCCTGAGCCTCCATGCCAGATTCCAAGGGCTAGATGTCCATTCCTTTCTAGTCAGATGTGATGAGGATAAACGGTTTCAAGCGCTCACTTACCTTGGCCTGGGAGCAGGGTCTTTGATAGTGTGGCTCAGGCAGCTCCTCTCAGAAAGGGATGATTTGAACCAGAAGGAGCAAGAGAAGTAGGAGGTCAGTATGGTCAGACTTACTATGGAGTATCTTGAAGGCCAGTGCAAACACACACTTGATTCTCTAATTGAAAGGGAAAGATTTGCGAAGTGAAGAGGGTTTAGTGCAGGGAAATATGAAAAGGTGGAGTGACTGAGACACAGAGGTGAGGTAAGAGATAATGGCATAGGGCCTAATAAGTAGACTTAGAGAGTTGGGAGAGGAATGACAATTGCAGAGGAGACAATAGATATTTTAAAGGAAAGAGAAACACGATTTTTTGTTATAAAGAAAAGGCAGATTTTAGCTTCAGGAATAGAGACAAGGTTGTGTGAGAGAAAGGAAGGTGATGGAAAAGGAACCTGGTTTTCAGAAGAGAGAATGTGTCTGTTTGGTGAATATTGTCTCAGGTTCAACTGTGGTATGTAAATACTGGCCATTAAAGTGGGGTATGCAAAGTGAAGTGGGTAGATGTGAAGACATGTTATTTGAAGCTAAGAAGATAGGATGGGGGATGGGCTTTGGAGGAAAATGGGGAATCAGTGGCCAATTGCCTTCCACCCACATTTGCTATGTCTGGGTTGGTGACAGGATTTCACTGAACTTCCTGAGGGCAGGTCAGGTGATGAGGTGGTGATTCAAGACTGAAACACCTGAAAAATATCATAACCTAATATTGTGCTGAAATACTGTGATAAGAGATAGGGTCCTTCCCATGGGGAAACTCTAGAAGCAAGCCCAATTTTTACTGTGGATAAGACAGTGGATGGAACCTGCTTTAAATTCTAAAGCATGTGCTAGGGCCAGCTGTGGGCAAACTACGGCCCGCGGGCTGGATGCGGCCTGTTTGAAATGAATAAAACTATTGAAATAAAAGACCGTACCCTTTTATGTAATGATGTTTACTTTGAATTTATATTAGTTCACACAAACACTCCATCCATGCTTTTGTTCCGGCCCTCCGGTCCAGTTTAAGAACCCATTGTGGCCCTCCAGTCAAAAAGTTTGCCCACCCCTGTGCTAGGCAGATGGCCAGTGATCCCTAAAGCGTGCCTTAGATCACAGGTGCAACCGGGAAAAGGTTAACTATTCAAACACAGGGATACATATTTCTTCCTCATGTACTAATGGGACCTAGCCATTCCCTAATGCAGACAATATTGGTCTGAAAGAATAGCTGCATTTTAGCCAAGCCTCGAACTCCTTTTTGAGACTGTGCCAATTCCTGGTGGAAGCCAGGAAATATATTTTTAGGCCTCTGTAACTTGGGCTCAGAGAACCATGCACTGCCTAGTGGTTGTCATCCAATGGGTATAAATAGAAATTTTAAGGAGACAGCCATATGCTTTGCAGTGGTTACATTATTTAACTCCAGATCTGATTTCCAATCACTTTAATTTCTAAAAAAAACACTCATTTTATTCATGAAGACTATGCATTACACATAGGAATGCTTTGTAACTTGGCTACAGACTCAGAAACCAAGAATACTTTCCTTCCCAGAACTTAATAATAAGGTCAAATACTAACAGCTAATCATAATTGTTTTTAGCTATTGTCTTAGAATTGAAAGAAAATGTGATCTAGTACTAAAAAAGTAGTGTACTGTTAATAGTGTATTTGTACAGTATAATTTTAATTTCCCAATTATTTTATGCATTGCCTCAAAATTAAATGATGCAAATGCTTTCATTCTCTAATATTTGAAGAATTGAAAGAACAGGTTTTTACTAATTATGATCAAATTTATATATTTTATATTGGAGAATTTTTATTGTAAAATTAAATACAGAAAATTTATAATGACATATACTTTAAACCAAGGTAAAGATAAGCTGCATGCCCAGCAGAATGATAAAAACTAAAAAGACAGACGGTACCAAGTTTTGTTTAGATGTAGATAACTGGAACTCTTATGCATTGCTGGTGGGAGTATAAACTGTTTATAACACTTTGGAAAACTTTTTATTAGTATTTATTAGAATAATACATGTGTCTACCATAAGAGCCTAAGAGAAATGAACATATTTTTTTCTTCAGAAAACAGTTATAAAAATTTCATTAACATTTTTATGTGTAATATACCCAAACTGCATACAACCCAATTGTCTATCAACAAAAGACAAATTGAACAATTGATAGATGCTACAATATGGATGGAGTTTCATAAACATCATATTAAATGAAAGAAGCCAGGTATAAAAGATACATATGATTCCTTTTGAATGAAGTTTAAGAAAAGGCAAAACTAATCTACAGTGATAGAGGTCACAATAGTACCCCACTTTCCTTCTGGGGAGGGTAGTGTTGGAAAGTGGCACCTGGGAATTTTGGGGTGATATGTAAATGTTCTACATCTCAGTCTGGATGGTGGTTCCATGGGTATATACACAAGTAAACATCCATGCAACTGTGCGAAGTTAGAGTTCTTTACCATGTGTACATTGTACCTCAGTAAACATATGAAATAAGTGTTGTAGGCCTCAGAATGATTAACAGAAAATTGTTTTCTTCTTTCCAATTCCACAGAAATGGGAGAGGCTTATTTTAGTTGAAAATGTTGAATCTGGGCCAAACTGGGAAAAGAGATGGATGCAATTTAAGTATTGAATCAAATACAAGGGGTCTTTAACTTCCCTGTAGTTATCGCAAAGAGATAAATTAGTTCTACTGTGCCCTAGCTGGTTTGGCTCAGTGGATAGAGCGTCTGCCTCTGGACCAAGGGGTCCCAGGTTCAATTCTGGTCAAGGGCACATGCCCGGAGTTGCGGGCTCGACCCCCAGTGGGGTCATGCAGGAGGCAGCCAATCAATGATTCTCTCTCATCATTGATGTTTCTATCTCTCTCTCCCTCTCCCTTCCTCTCTAAAATCAATAAAAATATATTTAAAAAAAAACCTTAAAAAAACATTAGTTCTACTGTGAAAATAGTAAAATGGTCTGGCTTAGGAGAATTATTACTTTTTTGGCCTGTAGAACAAGTAGTAATATTTTTATATTTTACATTACATCATGTCAGATACATTGAAAAAGAGAAAAAATAATCTCAATTTTAAGCAATGTTACTTTAAAATGTAAAATTTTAAATATAAAGATATATAGACTTGTCTTGGGATGGTGAACACATAATAAGATATACAGATACTGAAGTATAGAGTTGTGCGTTTGAAACCTATATAATTTTATTCATTCTCACTCCAATAAATTAAAAAAAACTATTTGTAGGAAAAATAGGACAGGACAATATGGTAAAAATGCAGGTTGAGTACAGTAGATTTTGAACAACATGGGGTTTGGACGCCAACTCCCATACAGTTGAGAATCTGGTATAACTTATTTGACTGTATAACTGCCCTTCTCATCCATGTATTTAGCCAATTGCAGATTGAAAAAAATTCTTTATATTTTTACATAACCATTTCTCTAAATAGTATTGTATGTGTGCTTGTAGGGTTTTCTAGTGAAGTTTTTTTGGGGGGAGATGCTCTCCCTGTTTCTTCCTATTTCACTTCTCCTTTTATTGCCACAACCTACTGTGTGTCTTACATAATTTTTCAAGCTCTCACAATACGACACAATTATATAGACATAGATAGTAATGTGTGTGGGTATATAAGTATAGGTATACTCCCACACACACATTCATAGATAAGTACAGATTTCTTTGCCTTTGTGCTATAAAAATGGTATTATATCATACACACTTTCCTGCATCTTGCTTTAATGCTCCCAATAAAACTGAATGCAAACCCCTTTAGGTCAATTGGTATGCCATGGTGGCCTCATAATCCACTGGGTGAATAGACCATACTTTACTCAGCCAATGTTTTGTGCATGGGTTTTGGTTGGGCAGGTCTTTAGTGCACTTCAGTGAGAGAGTTTTGGACTCTGAAACAGCAACTAGGGTTATGTCTCTTATATTGTCTGAGCCCATATCTCCTCGTCTATCAAAGGGAGATACATTTATACCTGTCCACCCACACTGCAGGGAAGCTATAAGAACCAAAAAGATGGTATGTAGCAGTATATATATTTGGTATGATGGGAAGAGCCTTGCAACTGTTAACCATTACAGCTTGCTTATGTTTAGTGCTGACTGTATGTGAGGCACTTTTCTAAGGGCTTTTAGCATATTTATTTAATTTTCACAATAATAAGATGACATGCTGTATGTTATTTTTTGCAGTTTTCCAGATGAGAAAAGTTGAGGTAACTTCCACAAGGTCAGCAGGAGATCTCAGATTCAAATCCTGCATGTCCCACTTGAGAACCTATGATCTTAAATAGCATGTGACGTTGCCTTTCAAATCTTATTTCACTGGACATTTTATTTTATACATGAGTATTCATAGGTAACATAGAAATAATTTTTCTCAAGAAAATGATATAATTACATTGTCAATCATAAAGGGTATTAGAATTTATCTTTTTCTGACTGGCTTATTTCACTTAGCATAATGCTCTCCAGTTCCATCCATGCTGTTGCAAATGGGAAGAATTCCTTCTTTTTTACTGCAGTGTAGTATTCCATTGTGTAGATGTACCACAGTTTTTTAATCCACTCATCTGCTGATGGGCACTTAGGCTGTTTCCAAATCTTAACTATAGTGAATTGTCCTGCTATGAACATAGGGGTGCATATATCCTTTCTGATTGGTGTTTCCAGCTTCTTGGGATATATTCCTAGAAGTGGGATCACTGGGTCAAATGGGAGTTCCATTTTTAGTTTTTTGAGGAAACTCCATACTGTTCTCCACAGTGGCTGCACAAGTCTGCATTCCCACCAGCAGTGCAGAAGATAAATGCCACATGATCTCACTCATTTGTGGAATATAGAGAACAACATCGACTGATGAACAGGGACAGATCCAAAGGCAGAGAAACAGCGATCAGACTATCAATCCCCAGAGGGAAAGTACGGGGAGGGTGGGGGTAAGGGGAAGAGATCAACCAAAGGACTTGTATGCATGCATATAAACCAAACCAATGGACACGGACAACAGGGGGATGAGAGTATGAGTGCAGGGATGGGGAGGGGAGGCTGGGAGTTAATGGGGTGATGAGGACACATTTGTAATACCGTAACCAATAAAGAAATTTTAAAAAAAAGAGTATTAGAATTTAAAAACAAAGGAGGAGATGTGTGCCAGATAGCTATTTAGATGTAAGAAACCACCCCAAATGTAGTGGCTTCAAGCAACAACCATGTATGTAGGTTATGATTTTGAGTCTGGGCTCAGCTGGGATGTTTTTCTGGTTCCATCTGGGCCTCTGCAAGCATCTGTGGTTAGCTGCTGCGTCAGCTAAGCAGTGCTACTATGGAGGTTTCCTGACTTAACTACAATGATAGTGGGGGCAACTGGCCATGGTACTCTCAAGTTTTGTCAGGCTTATACAAATAGTGGTCATATGGTTTTGAGAGGGAGAATGGAAACATACAAGAATTCTTGAGGCCTATACTTAGAACTGGCACACCATGGCTTCTACCACATTCTTTGAGTCGAAGCAAGTCACAAGGCTAACCCAGATTCAGCCGTTTGATGCTTGATGCAAATTACCGCCAACTCTCATGGCAGAAAGGCAAAACTATATATTGATGAATGATAATTATCTTATTCATCATGGATAGAAAAGAAAAAAGAAAACTATTACTACTTTCATCCTGTAGAGCCCAGGCATTGATTTCTTATTAGTAGTGTGTGTGTGTGTGTGTGTGTGTGTGTGTGTTTTCTGCTGATAATCCCTCCTTTATTTTTATTCTTCAGTTTGCAAACAGCTAGTGTTCTTTTGTGGGGAAATTTCTTTTTTTTTTTTTTTTTTTTTTCACTATTGAGGAAAGTTTTTTTTTTTTTCTTCTTTCTATTTTTTTTTATTTTTATTTTTTTTAATTAAATCTTTATTGTTCAGATTATTACATTTGTTCCTCTTTTTTCCCCCCATAACTCCCCTCCTCCCAGTTCCCGCCCCACCATCCGCAATCACTCCCCACCCACTGTCCTCATCCATAGGTGCACGATTTTTGTCCAGTCTCTTCCCGCATCTCCGACACCCCTTTCCCCCCCAAGAATAGTCAGTCCATTTCCTTTCTATGTCCCTCATTCTATTATAATCACCAGTTCATTCTGTTCATCAGATTATTTATTCACTTGATTCTTAGATTCACTTGTTGATAGATGCATATTTGTTGTTCATAATTTGTATCTTTACCTTTTTCTTCCTCTTCCTCTTCTTAAAGGATACCTTTCAGCATTTCATATAATCCTGATTTGGTGGTGATGAACTCCTTTAGCTTTTCCTTATCTGTGAAGCTCTTTATCTGACCTTCAATTCTGAATGATAGCTTTGCTGGATAAAGTAATCTTGGTTGTAGGTTCTTGGTATTCATCACTTTGAATATTTCTTGCCACTCCCTTCTGGCCTGCAAAGTTTCTGTTGAGAAATCAGCTGACAGTCGTATGGGTATTCCCTTGTAGGTAACTGAGTTTCTTTCTCTTGCTGTTTTTAAGATTCTCTCTTTATCTTTTGCTCTTGGCATTTTAATTATGATGTGTCTTGGTGTGGTCCTCTTTGGATTCCTTTTGTTTGGGGTTCTCCGCGCTTCTTGGACCTGTAAGTCCATTTCTTTCACCAGGTGAGGGAAGTTTTTTGTCATTATTTCTTCAAATAGGTTTTTAATATCTTGCTCTCTCTCATCTTCTGGCACCCCTATAATTCTGATGTTGGTACGCCTGAAGCTGTCCCAGAGGCTCCTTACACTATCCTCGCATTTTTGGATTCTTTTTTCATTTTGCTTTTCCAGTTGGGTGTTTTTTGCTTCCTCGCATTTCAAATCATTGACTTGATTCTTGCGCTCCTCTGTTCTGCTGTCGGGAGTCTGTATAATATTCTTTATTTCAGTCAGTGTATGCTTAATTTCTAGTTGATTCCCCAATATAACATCGAGGGTCTCATTAGTTTTCTTGTAGATCTCATTAAGTTTATCGGCGGCTTCTAAACAGTTCTTGAGAGACCTTAAAAGTGTGGTTCTGAACTCTAGATCTTCCATTGACAATTTTGTCCTGTTTCTTTGTCTCCGCATTTTGTTATGCTTCCTTGGTGCACCCCCTAGTGGTCTTTGTTCGTGGTTTTATAGTTAAATCTTGATTGTTGTAGCTAATTCCAGGGAGGGTTTGACCTCCAGGCCAAGTGGCTGTGAGAATCAGCTGTGTCAGCAGTGAGAGAACTTCTGTCCTCTAGGGAGGTGCTAATCTGGCGTTTGCCTGAGGCTATCCGGCAAATGCCTGTGTGCAGGGCTTGGGCGGGGCGGGTCGCACAGGATCAACAGGGTGGGCCGGAGAGAGCAGTGATGGCGGCTCTCAGTCCTGTCCCTAGGGGCTCTGCCTCTCTGAGTCCCAGCACCCGCTGCAAAGCTCGGAGAGAAAGCTGCACTCGCTCTGACCGAAGCCAGGCAGTCCCGCTTCTCCCGTTTGAGTCTGGGTCCCTAAAGACTCGCCCGGATCTGGAGCTCAGAGTCTGCGACTCCCTCCCGATTGAAAACGCCAACCGCGCCCTCCGCCGCCAGCCCGCTCCGCGCACTCCGCACCTCAGAATTTGACTTCAGCACTGCGCCTCCTCTGAGTGTCCGTATGCGTTTCTCTTTCCTCCTAGTTGTAGGACTTCCATTCAGCCAGCGTTCCAGTGGTTTTGGGTGATGTCCGTTCTGTCTTTTAGTTTCACTTTTGAAGTAGTTGTTCAAAGCAGCAAACTCTGGCATTAACCTATGCCGCCATCTTGGTTCTCCAAGGAAATTTCTTTCTGAGATAATGGCTCTGAATGTATACATTGAATCAAATCCCTTTACACGTTAGAGCCATCCTAATGTTCTTGAAGTTCCTCAGTCTTCTATAATTTTAATTTCTATTTCTCAGACAGAGGACATGGCATTCTGTTGTGGCTTTTCAAAGGAGCAAGACTATTTGCCTGTATATAATCAATTTGCCAAAACCAAATTCTCTAACTCAGATGACTTGGAATGTTGTACATTTCCCAAGGAACACTGTCATACTTTTTTTTTTTTAAATATATTTTATTGATTTTTTACAGAGAGGAAGGGAGAGAGATAGAGAGTCAGAAACATTGATGAGAGAGAAACATCGATCAGCTGCCTCCTGCACATCCCCCACTGGGGATGTGCCCGCAACCCAGGTACATGCCCTTGACCGGAATCGAACCTGGGACCTTTCAGTCCACAGGCCGACGCTCTATCCACTGAGCCAAACCGGTTTCGGCTGTCATACTTTCTTTCCAAGACAGGTACCCTTCCTGAACTGTTAGCATCCTCTCTTAGTACTCTCAGTTCCCAGAATCCTTGCTCCATCATGCTAAAGAAGGACACACATTTAGCAAATGAGTAAACTGAGGCTCAGGAAAATATTTCTAGGTTTCATACAGGGTTCATGGACTGGGATACAAGTTTTTTTTTTTGTTTTGTTTTTTTTTAATTTTTTGACCCTTGACCATATACATTGTCTGGCTTGCTTTTCAGTTTGTTCCAGTTTTTTCTAGGAGCCATATCTATTTTTCTTTTGAAGTTTTAAAATGATATTTTTATTAACTCAGCCTTTCAACATGACATTTCTTCTAGGGGGATTAGGTGCAAAGAAATGATGGCATAAGGAACCTTAGAAAATTATGTTCAATTGCTTGTTTAGGGAATGTTTCGTTTTTTTGTTTTTGTTTTTAGTCACATGGCATCCTATATAATAAAAGGCTAATATGCAAATCGACCAGAAGGCAAATGACCAGTCACTATGATGTGCACTGACCACCAGGGAGCAGACACTCAATGCAGGAGCTGCCTCCTCGTGGTCAGTGCACTCCCACAGGGGGCGTGCCACTCAGCCAGAAGCCTTAAGCCAGGCTAATGGCTGGCGAGTGCAGTGGCAGTGGCGGGAGTCTCTCCCACCTCCGTGGAAGTCAGACATCCCTCCAGGGCTCCTGGACTATAAGAGGGTGCAGGCCAGGCTGAGGGACTCCCCCAAGTGCATGAATTTCGCGCACTGGGTCTCTAGTAGTAGATAAAAGAATTGATTCAGGAATTGGTCAGACTGGTATTCATATTACAGCTCTAGCACATATGTATAACCTTAGGCAGTATAACACACATCCATACACACACACTCTCTCTCAACCTCTTTTGTTTTTTTTTTAAAAAATGTTTTTATTGATTTTAGAGAGAGAGAGGAAGGGAGAGGGAGGAAGAGAGAGAAACATCTATGAGAGAGAACCCATCAGTAGGCTGCCTCCTGTATACCCCATACCAGGAATTGCGCTCACAACCCAGGCATGCGCCCTGACCTCTCAGTGCATGGGACAAAGCTCAACTAACTGAGCCACACTGGTCAGGGCTCTCTCAACCTCTTGTTCCCAAGTCCTTTTGCACAGCAGTGAGATTTTATATATATTAGGTTGCCACTTTGTAGTTAAAATTCAATGAATATTTATTATTACTCTTTTTTATTGAGGTATAATTGAACTATAGAATATTAATTTCTGATGTACAACATGATGATTCAGTATTTGTATATATTGTGAAATGATAGCCAGGACAAGTCTAGTTAATATTTATCACTGTACATAGTTATAATTATTTTTCTTGTGATGTGAACTTTTAAGATCTTCTCTCTTAGCAACTTTCAATGCATTGTTATTAACTGTTTTCACCATGCTGTACATTACACATTACATCCTATGACTTATTTATTTTATAACTGGAAATCTGTACCTTTTTACCTCCTTCACTCATTTCATACTCCATCCCACCTTTTGCTTCTGGCAACCACAAATCTGTTTTTTTGTATCTATGAGCTTGTGTTTTTTGTTGTTGTTTGTTTTTTATTCCTAATATAAGTGAAATAATATTGTATTTATCTTCCTCTATCTGACTTATTTCACTCAGCATAATGCATTCAAGGTCCATCATTCATTCTTTTTTATGACTGAACTAGGGGCCCGGTGCACGAAATTTGTGCACTGGGTGGTGGGGGGGAGAGTGTCCCTCAGCCCAGCCTGCCCCCTCTCACATACTGGGAGCCCTCAGGCGTTGACCCCCATCACCCTCCGATCGCCTGATCGGCCCCTTGCCCAGGCCTGACGCCTCCACCAGAGGTGTCAGGCTTGGACAGGGGACCCCCATCTCCCCCTGATCACTGGCTCTGGCCCCCGCCCAGGCCTGAGGCCTCTGGCCCAGGAATCATGCCTGGGCAGGGGACCCCCATCTCCCTCTGATCGCTTGCTCCACCCCCCGCCCAAGCCTGACACCTCTGACCCAGGCTTCAGGCCTGGGCAAGGGGACCATCATATCCCCCCAATCCCCGGCTCTGCCCCCCGCCCAGGCCTGATGCCTCAGCCAGAGGAGTTGACCCTCATCACCCTCCGATCACCAATCACCGGATCGGCCCCTTGACCAGGCCTGAGGCCTCCAGCAGAGGTGTCAGGCCTGGGCAGGGGACCCCCAGCTCCCCGCGGTTGCAGGCTCTGCCCCTGCCCAGGCCTGACACCTCTGGCCTAGGCGTCCGGCCCAGGCAGCGGGGACCTGCAGTGGCAGCGGGGGGGCGCCGCGATCGTGGGCTCTGCTTTAGGCCCAGGCAAGGGACCCCTAGCTCCTGGGACTGCCAGCTTCGACAGTGCCCAGCTCCCATCGCTGGCTCCACCCCTACTTCCTGCTATCACTGGCCAGGGCGGCAAAGGCGCCTGATTCTCTGATCATGGCTTGGGGGCAGGGCAAAGGCGGCCCCAGGGCCGCCTTTGCCCTGCCCCCCCAGCTCTTTGCTCCCCCCTGGGTTTCCAATCACTGTCAGTGGCAGGGGGCTTCTTCCTGCTTTCCCTTTCGCCTCCCTGCATTGTGCCTACATATGCAAATTAGCCGCCATCTTGTTGGCAGTTAACTGCCAATCTTAGTTGGTAGTTAATTTGCATATAGCCCTTGATTAGCCAATGAAAAAGGTATCGCCGTATGCCAATTACCATTTTTCTCTTTTATTAGTGTAGATAATATTCCATAGTGTATATACAACATTAAAAAATCCATTCATTCATATAAAATTTTTTATATGTACAAGGACACCTAGATTACTTTCATATATTGGGTATTGTAAATAATGTTGCAATGAACATGGGGAGGTGCATTGCATATATTTTTTGAGTTAATGTGTTTTTTAAATATGAATACCCAGAAATGGATTTGCTGAATCATATGGTATTTCTATTTTTAATCTTATTTTTTTGAGAAACCTCTGCTGTTTTTTTATAGTGGCTGTAACAGTTTGCATTCTCACGAACAGCGAACAAGGGTTCCCTTTTGTCCACATTCTCACCAACAGTTGCTATTTCTTGTCTTTTCAGTAGTAGCCAATTCTAATAGGTGTGAGGTGATATCTCACTGGGTTTTTTTGTTAATCCTCACTGAGGACATTTTTCCATTGATTTTCTTTTAGAGGAGTGGAAGGGAGAGAGAAAGACCAAGAGAGAGAAACATCAATGTGAGATAGACACATTGATTGGTTGCCTCTCACTCACACCCAGACCAGGGCTGGGGATCGAGCCTGCAACCAAGGTACATGCCCTTGACTGGAATCGAATTCAGGACCCTTCAGTCCAGGAGCCAATGCTCAAACCAGCTTGGGCTCATTGTAGTTTTGATTTGCATTTCACAGCTAACTAGTGATGTTGAGCATCTTTTCATGCACCTGTTGGCCATTTGTATGCCTTTATTTTTATTACTCTTGAAAACAAGGGGCAGAATGGAAAAATGCCCTTCTGACAACAGAAGTGAGGATGAGGGACAGAGGATCCTTGTGCCTACATCCTTATGTTTCTCCTTCTTAGCTTTAGAGTTGTTGTTTTTTTATTTTTTTTAATTGCTCAGATGATTCATGAATTACTCTTGAGTAAGATCCAATGAGTTAATACATGTAATGTGCTTAGTGCAGGGTCTGGAAAGAATAATGCTGTATAAATAATTAAATACTAGTTTTCTTTCCTTTTTACTCCTTCTCCTCTGGTGACTGCCCTCTGTCTTAGTTTGGGGTCCCCAGAAGCAGGTTGTGTGCATTAGGGAAGGATCCAAGGAGAGAAGCGCAAAAGAGTGGTGGGAGCAGGCCAGAGACAGGAAAGAAGTGAAATAAAGGTTCCATTTCCTGGGAAATCCTAGCCTCAGCATGATCCCCTGGGATGCTCTGGAGCATAAGTGCACCTCAGAATATGTCAGTGATGGCGAACCTATGACACGCGTGTCAGAGGTGACACGCAAACTCATTTTTTTGGTTGATGTTTCTTTGTTAAATGGCATTTAAATATATAAAATATCAAAAATATAAGTCTTTGTTTTACTATGGTTGCGAATATCAAAAAATGTCTATATGTGACATGGCACCAGAGTTAAGTTAGGGTTTTTCAAAATGCTGACACGCCGAGCTCAAAAGATTCGCTATCACTGGGTTATATCCTGCCTTGAGGCAGGAGATTTCCTTGAATACTTCTGTACCAGTCTGTCACTGACTATGGGCCATCCTGGTGGGATGTAACTTCCCAAGCATTTCCAGCTCTCCATACTGATTGGGCAGCTCCAATGGCCCAAGAACACTCCCTCCCTCCAGCCCCCTCCGCCAGGAAGGCTGTGTGTGCAAGTAGTTGGGAACAAAGCATGTAGAAATGGGGTGGATGCCCAGACCTGCAGAACGGATGGAGGTGGCAGCAGATATGGGTGGGCAACAACAATATCTACTTCACCCTCTTAGAGTTTATGGGGACCAGGTTAACACACTTTTGTTATGGGTTTGTCTTCTGGTGGGAATGGGAAGGCCACCTTAAGTCAAAGTCACACATCGCTTTAGTAGCGAGCAGCTACTAAAGAAATTCAACCGAATGAAACAAGTCTCTTTGTGAAGATCAAACACCCAGAAAATCTGTGTCAAGCTTTAGTTTCCCAATCTTCTGCCAGACACAGTCTGCACATGGTTATGGGTATTTGATTAGAGCACTGATGATGAAGAATCAGCTTTGCTGAATCCCTTGTAAGAGGGATTACCGGGTGATTAATTTTCAGGCCATATACTGTAGGCCATATTCCTCCTAAAAGAATGGTTAACCTGAGAGATTTACTTCTGAAAGGGTGTAGTCTTTTTGTTTTAACAAGAGCTTCTAAGAATAAGCAGATTAGAAAAAAACAAAGCAAGGACAGTTTCAGGAAATTTTCAGAATCCAGAAAGAATTTTGAAATTTCTCTTTTCAGAAGTGTAATACTAAGGGTTTCAGGAATATTCATCAAAATCAAAATGAAATATTCTGGATTCACAAATATTTAAATATAGTCTTTTAGTTGAGGAAACGTAATAATGAAAAAAAAATCTGAGAGTTTGATTTAAATAGGAAATAGTTATTAGAAATAAAATTTTTCCATAAAGCTCTAAATGGTCTTTGACATACGAAAAAAGGCACTTTTATTTGTGAAAAAAATGAACTATTGTAAGATGTCATTGTTTTTAATGTTCCTCTTTTTGGGGTCTCATGAGAAATTAGGAATTTCTTATGAATAACTTTGAGTATTTTGAAGGTAAATTAGTAAAATCATTTAATCTGTGATTTATGGTTTGTCATTCTTATTACAATCTATGGGTTAAGGAACTGTCATCACTGGAAACAATTGGGAAGAAAACTTTGCCTGAAGCTGCATGAGAACTAGAACCAGAATCATGAATGGGGAAGGGTAGCAAGTTTTCAAACTTACTTATAAAGGCGATTGAAATGATATGGCATCTTCTAACCTGTTTTGATTGGCAGGAAGTATCCTAGATGGACAGCTCCTTTTCCTTCTGTTCTGTGCTTCTCTGTCATTTTAAGTGGCATCCACTCTGAAATGTGAGCCTCCATGTATGTAAGTTTGAAGCAGCAAAGACGAGGCAGCCTGTACTTGTACATTAGTCCTATAACCAGAGGTCTTAAACTACAATTTGTTTCTTTTGAATATGTGCAGATTGTTGTCTGTGCTAGCTCTTTGATGTACTTTTTTAAGCATATTAGCTATTTATTCATGCTACCAGTGTTATCCATTAAAATTTTATGACCATAAGGACAGTGGATTAGAAGCTTGAGGAACTGAGGCTTAATTCTATCTGTGCTAGAGATTTACTGTCTTTGTCTTAGGTGCAAATTATTCATAGGCAGGCCAAGTCACTTCAGTTCTTGGCTTAGTGCACTGAGTGTAGAATTATCTGGGAATGAGTACATATATCTGAAACAGTTGGAAAACCATGCACAGGGAGCTGTTGCAAACTGGGATTTAAGCTTAAGGTTATCAGTCCGTATCTGATGGCCCACACCCCATATCTGAAAATCTGATGCTGGGATGTACAATGCAGGTTTAGAGGATGCATGCAAGGTGTGTGTCAAAGACAGTCTTATTCATTTAATGGTCCTGATTTAAAACTGTGCAAATTTTCATTCCTAGATTAAAGAGAAAATCATGTACTAATCACATAGCATAGATAACCACTATGATCTTCTGTTTGTGTTAAACTATCTCATTTATTTTACTTTATTGTTTGTGAGCTGTTGGCTTCTGTGACCTTGTGCTTAAAATTCATTTGCATCTGTAAAGTAGTTGGTAGTTAGATACTCTTCATCAGTCTAATCAAAGTAGAAAATACAGTAACATATTTTTACAGAAGTTCCATTTTAAATTTTCAGTAAACTGTTGCATTTAATCTTCTTTTCTGTTTTCCAGTCAACAAATATTTATTGAGCCCAACAGCTTACCAGGGACATTGCTGGCTGCAGGTCAGAGGGGCAAGAGCACTGATACATCTCATCTTACTTGGAGGCTGTCAGTCCACAAACATTTATTGAGTCCTAACAATATGACAGGGACTTTGCTAGCTGCTAGGGATTCAGAGCTGAAAAGACATAGTTCTTTTACTCATAGAATTTATAGAAGAGACACAAATAAGAACAATTTTGTAGACGTCAGGCATGTCCTCCGATGAAGGGCTAGGCCAACTTCAGTGAAATCCTTAGGTAGGATGGCTTTATCTCTGCCCAGGAAGAGTAGGGAAGGCAGCCTTGGAACATGGAGAGGAGCTGGCCAGGTGGATAAAAGCTTGGAGAGGCCTTCAAGGCAGGGGGAACAATTCGGCCAAAAGCACAAAAGCCGGCCAGAGCTCCCCAAATCTGTTTTCATTGAAGAGCAAAATGTAAGGCAAGGAGTAGCTGCATCTGAAAGGCATGTCTGGATGGAGGTCAGGTCCTAAAGAGCTGTATATGCTCTTCAAAGTGGTCATACCCTACTTACCTGCCTTTGCCAGAAGGATATGCGCCCTGCTAAGAGTCACCTATTATGGTTAAGGGAAGAGAGAAGAGGATTTCCTAACCACACACATTACACATTTGCGAGTGAAACGATCTCAGGTTTTCTTGCCTCCCAAACTTTTAGAGTTGGAGCAGATTTTATGATGATAAAGTTTGAGGTGATTTGTTTTCTACAGTAAAGATGATTGGAATTGAAATTGGCTATGAATGAAAGATACTTACTGCCCTAGACTTAGGGACCTAGGTATGAGTATTTTCTCATTGGTGGGTCAACACTGACAGCTGTCCTAAGCAAGCTCCTTGAAGAGACAAACAGTTCTAAACAGCCTGGATGGTGTTAACTGAGGGCTCAGTTGGAACTCCAGATATTCAAGACTGAAAAGGTAGACAGTAAGAGAATATGGACGATGAGAGAATGTGATTGGAGTGGTACATTTTTATCATATACTGGAAAGGAAAAAGTGAAATTCTGAGGAGAACTTGGGGCTCCCGGATACCACTGCCTGAATAAATATGAAGATACTCTCCTCGCCAAGCTGACTTCCAAAGGGCATTTCTAGGCACTGGGCAGCTGCTGGTCCCAGTCTCCAGTGGGGGCAGAGCTCCTCCTGTTTGTATGAACAATCACCCAGGTTTCTCAGGTGGTGTGACACTGCTGGCTACACTGGGGAAACTATGTCTACATTTTTGTGACTCCTGTGTGGGACCACTAAGCACCCAGAAAAGCTTATATGGCACCTTCTTTCTATTAAGCATCCATAGTGTTGGGATGGAGGAAAAAAGGATGAAAAAAGCAGGTCCTGTAAATTGGTAATGACTAATTCTGGTCCAGAGATATAACATTAAAATTAATGTGAGCTTCATTTTGGAGAAATTTTGATGTTATTAAATGGCTGTTTCATGCATAAGCAATACAGCTGGCCCACAGTGTTTCTAAGATTGCTTTTAATAATACCTCATTAGCACACCAAGGCAAATTGAGTCCTCACTTGATTAACACTCTTTCTCTTCATTTTCTTCTGTAGTATAGAGCACTGAGTATAGAATTTCACTGGTTAGTCCATCTACCATTTGATAGAGAAGTGAATGGAGGGAACAACCTTTATTTATACCAGGTCAGTGGTTCTCAACCTTTCTAATGCCGCGACCCTTTAATACAGTTCCTTATGTTGTGGTGACCTCCAACCATAAAATTATTTTCGTTGCTACTTCATAACTGTAATTTTGCTACTGTTATGAATCATAATGTAAATATCTGATATGCAGGATGTATTTTCATTGTTACAAATTGAACATAATTAAAGCATAGTGATTAATCACAAAAACAATATGTAATTATATATGTGTTTTCTGATGGTCTTAGGCGACCCCTGTGAAAGAGTCATTCGACCTCCAAAGGGGTCGCGACCCACAGGTTGAGAACTGCTGTACCAGGTCTTCTTCTCAAGGCTAAAATTAGTATGGATTCAATTGGCTTGAGATAAAACAGTATCTAAGATGACATTATGCTTTTGCTTTGCTTATATTTAGGTGACCTCATGTTCAGGTTTATCTAGGACAGTCCACTTTAAGTGGCTTTATATGTATGGGTCTATCTATTGACTCTTCTGATCCATTTATCTACCCTTACACCAATACCAGACTGCCAGGAGTATCCCTAGGTGACCATAATTTGCCATCAGGTTTGAGCATCACCAGTTTAGACAAATTAGGATTCATTACAGGGACTGAATGCATTGCTGATCTTAAATGAAAGAAAAAGGGATGAAATTGAGTTGAGTATAGTGTCTGCTATATATTACTAAGAGTAGAGGCCCGGTGTATGGATTCGTGCACCGGTGGGGTCTCTCGGCCTGGCCTGTGGGAATCGGGCCAAAACCAATCTCTGGGTCCAAGGTGCGGGTGAAGGAGATTTGGGGCTGACAGTGCCCCAGCAGCAACCTAACCCACAGCTGACTCTGCAAGGAATCGGGCTCCCTCCTCCTCCCTCTTCTCTGGGTCTGGGGTGTGGGTGAAGCAGATTCAGGGCCAATAGTACCCCAACAGCAACCTAACCCACAGCTGACTCTGCGAGGAATCGGGCTCCCTCCTCCCTCTTCTTTGGGTCTGGGGTGCGGGTGAAGCAGATTCGGGGCCAATAGTGCCCCAGCAGCAACCTAACCCATGGCTGATTCCGCGAGGAATGGTGCTCCCTCCTCTACTGGTCAGAGCATCTGCCCCCTGGTGGTCATTGCATGTCATAGCTACCAGGCCAATAGTTGAATGGTCAGATGGTTGCTTAAGCATATATATATATTTATGAATAGTCCTTTGTCCTACCTAATTTCATGGAATTTAATTTCTTGTGTTTTGTTTTTTTACCAAAATTACATGATACTTTTGGACCCATTGCCTTTGTTTCCACTGGGGCATCTTTGGGAAACATCTAACAGTGTTTTCTAGAACAAATCTTACCCATTTTGACTTACTAGTACGTTGTTTGAGATGCTGCAGTTTTAGAAACCCTGGATGATAAAACCACTAGAAATTATAAGCCAAGCCAAGAATATAATTTGCATAAATTAGGATAGTGTTTTTCCCATAAGCCATAATGTATTAGGGATTGATCTGTGAAATCACTTGCTGTATTGATTTTTAAAGTAGCCCTGAAGAGACCCATTTAAAGTACATACAACATTTGCAATTGTGAGGTCATACCCACCTGGGAGTGATTCTTAAATCTGTGTCAAACTATATATATATACATTATATATATATTACTTTATGTTTTGCTAGTTCTGTTTAAATAAACCTCTAAAAGTATCCAAACTAGGATTAATTGTGGTAATTTCAGGCAAAAGTCTATTTCCAAAACATTGTTCTATTCAAAATAAAGTAACATTAGCCCTAGCTGGTGTTGCTCAGTTGTTTGGGCATCATCCTGTGCACCAAAAGGTTGCTGGTTTGATTCCAGGTCAGGGAACATACCTGCATTGCTGGCTTGAGGCCCAGTAGGGGGCATGCAGGAGACAGCTGATCATTGTTCTGCTCTCACTTCGAGGTTTCTCTCTCTGTCTCCCTCTCCTTATCTCTAAAAATCCATAAAACAAAACAAAATACAGGAACATTAGTGACTTTGTTAGAACTTGACTATAAATCAGGCCCCTCTTTTCGGAGGGATACTTACCAAGAAAAAAAGAATGCAGTTATATAGAACTTATATAATTGTTTTCTACATATCCTTGCTTTTGTAGCTTCTTTTGACCATAGTTCAAAGTGGTAAATTTTAAACAGTTGGTCAACTGCTGTCTAACATGGGTGACTTACTTTATATGGCTATGAGAAGCTTTGGGGTTCAAATTGTGTGTGCCTTTTCTGGAAGATTCCTGCAAATCACACATTCAAAACTAACTACGTTACCAGGACCTGGGAAACTGGTGTAATGTATCTTCCTTGCTGAAGGTTCACTTTATCTTAAATAATAAAATTATAGATCTACCTGGAATTGAACTTAATTGCACAATATTGTGTTTCCTTTGCCAATTAACCCACTGGAGGTTTGAGGCAATATGTATGAAAAATGCTTTGTAATCACAAAAGCATTAGGTAGTTGTTAATTGTTGTCATTACTATATTGAAAAAACTACCTGTGGCCACATAGAAGGGAGAAAAAGTCTTAACTGTGAGCAAAGAACAACTCAACCCTTAGGCAAGTACTCTATCATCAAAACATTTTCCAATGACTGTGATTTATAGCAGATGAAAACTAACTCTTAAGCCAGTGTTTTTCAAGCTAGAGGTCTTGACCCATGAGTAGGTTATGAAATCAGTTTAGTGGTTAGAGACCAGCATTGAAAAAAAACAGTAGAATATAATACAACAGAATATAATAGACAATACTGGAGATAGTAGTGATAAATATTGTTTCAAGAAGATTTCCAGTAATACACACACACATCACACATACATTTACACGAATACTAGATGGAAATATAAAGTGTTCTTATCATGAATCAATGCTCAAAAACAAAACAAATCCGTTGACAATAAATGTCACTTCCCTAATCCTTGTTTAAACTTTTTAAGAACATTAATTATAGTTGCCCTAAGATTTAATAATTATATATTAAACTTAAGTTTTATACATCATATTATTCCTGAATCCAGACAGAGCCTTAAGGATTTTCTATCAATATTCTTCTCATAAAACATTGTGTTATTAAAGACAACCAGATATCCAGTTTAATTCAACACATTTATTGAGAATTAGGAACATATTAAAATATATCAAGGAAAATAAGATTATATAATTATACTTTATGTTAAGTGACAATGTGGCTCTAGCTGGGGTGGTTCAGTGGTTGAGTGTTGTCTTATGCACTGAAAGATTGCTGGTTCCATTCTTGATCAGGGCACATGCCCAAGTTGCAGGTTTGATCCCTGGTCAGGGTGCCTACAGGAGGCAATTGATTGATGTTTCTCTCTCTCCCCCTCCCTTACCCTCTCTCTAAAATACATAAAAAGCCATACTTTAAAATTTATTTAAATGACAATGTACTTTTCTCTTGGGGTATAATTATTACATAAATAGTCAATTTTTTAAAGTCTGATACAAATTTATAAATATTATTTGAGTTATTTTTACATGTATTTCTCACAAGAGAGACTGTATCAACTATTGCTGCATAAAAAAATCCATCCCAAGATATAGTGACTTAACAGCAGCCATTTATTTAGTGCCAATTCTGTGAATCAGTAATTTCAGCTGGGCTACCCTGAGTTGTTCTCCTGGTCTTGTCTAGCTTCTTTGTGTGTGACGTCAGCCATGAGTCTGCTAAATTGCTCTGGTTCTAAGAGTTGTTTGGCTGTTGGCTGGGGTACTTAAGCTCTTCCCTACCCCAATCATCTCTTATCCTCAAGAGATTGGCCTATTTGGACTTTGAGTAACAAAGACAAGGAGAGAGGGAGGGAGAAAGGAGGGCAGAGAGACAGAGAGAGACAGAAACAGCAAGTAGAAGACATGTTCAGGCCTAAATTGGAGCCAGCACAGTGTCACTTTGGCTGTATTCTGCTGGCTAAAGCAAGTCATACGTCAGCTGGGTTTAAGAAGAAGGGAATAGACTCTACCTCTTGGTAGGAGAAATGAAAAAGTTGTCACAGGGCAAAGTACAGAGATACAAGGAGGCAATTACTTGGGGCCATCAATGCAATCAACCTAACAGTTGCTTTTTTTCTACCCTGTACTATTCCTTTGGTCAGTATAAAGGAATCCTTCCAAAAATGTCCATAAAGACTCTATTTTCTGCTTCTGTCTGAGCTTCTAGTAAAAAAAAAAAAAAAGATTAATATGGAAATTAATCCATGCATTAATAAATAGAACATTTACTTAAACTGGTCAATTTATTCTCTCAATTTGGTTATAATAAATATTATGCTTTAAAACTCAAATATTACTAACAGAAGGACTTTGTTTGCCCTGAGAATACTCCGAAGCATGACTTACTAAATAAATGCGTTCTTAAAATGTATGGATAAACGGAGGAGTTGTATCTCAAACCAGAGTTGTATATTGAGTCTAAAATTTAAACAGATCTTTTTGCCTTTATTCTCTTTCCATAGATATCTCTAAAAGTCCTAGTTTTTAGATGGAGCATTCCCCAAAGTGACCTTCACCTGTAGAACATAATTGCTATATTTAGCCTAAAACTTGGGACCGAAAGGCTAACATGTCATTTAAAACTTGCAGATAAAATGAATATAATCTGCTGAGAATAGTTTCATCAACTAAGTCTAGAAATAACCAGGTACTCGAGTGATTTTTACATAATCATTTGTTTCAGTTTGAACAAATTAGAAAGAAAATTTAAAAGGATAGTGCAAAATATCTCATACGGTAATACTTTTATAAGGAAAAATTGAGCAAAGTATGGCATTTGTGTCTATCTGCCTTACCTATGAATGTTGTAATCTTATAATATAAGCAACAAGATAATATTGTGAAGTACTTAGGATAACTGATTCCAAAGACAAACCGGGTTTGAATTTAAATTCCATCATGTATTATCTGTGAGCCACATTATTTCACTCAGTTGCATTGGGATGATAATGGTACCTACTTCATAAGTTGTTGTGAGGCTTCAATAAGATAGTATGTGTGGAATATATAGGTAGCGACCATACATGGTTAATACCAATAAATGTTAATTCTCACTATTAGTGCTTCTAGTTGGTTTTTATTTGAACTTTTATGCATTTTCACTGATTCATTCCAGATTGGTTTGAACTTACATGTTGTGCACCTGTGCCAGGGGCCTGGGCAATAGAGAGACAAAAGATAAAGTCATGCCCCCAAGTAGCTTGATAATTGCTGCCACTGCCCCTCCCCTCGCCCCCTCCCCCCTCCACACACACAGATGTACACATGGTGATGTCACCCATAAAGGAGATCTCAGGCTTGAAGGTCATTTAGAATGCACATGATTTCACATATATACAATTCTCTGAACTAAGGTACATGCATTTAGCCTTTTGCTAAATTGTATTGAATTAGCTGGATTTACTCAAGTTTATACTCAGTTTCTGTATTTCTCAGCAATATACAGAAATTATATTATTAAATTATGCCTGGCCAGTGTTGCTCAGTGGTTCAGCTTCAACCTACGAACCAAGAGGTCCCTGGTTTGATTTCTGGGCAGGGCACATGCCTGGGTTGCAGGCTAGATCCCAAGTAGAGAGCATGCAGGAGGCAGCTGATCGAAGTCTCTCTCTCATTGATGTTTCTATCTCTCTCCCTTCCTCTCTCTCTAAAATCAATAAAAACATTAAAAATACATATATTAAATTGTTGCACAGAAGTTCCCCAATATTATGAAAAGCATGTTTTTGAAATAGAGTATATTAAAACTTAGGTAAGTGGGACATTCTCCACTCGAAGTATTTAAGCATTTTAATCTTCATTTGGCTGTTTCTAGTTGTCCCCTGGAAAACATCCCTTTGTTCTAACCTTAATATTGACTGAACTTTGCCTCAAAGCAAAGGAAGTGATTTTAACTCTCTTACTAGATCTGTGAATCCCACGAAAAGCATTGATTGGTTGTGGAGTTGCTTGGAGAACAAACTGTGTCAGAAACAGAAAATCTTTACTACTGACTTAGTTACCCATGATTCGGTTCCATCCCTTTCCCTGCCATGGGTGTGCATCGCCTTTGAAAATGGTGAGCAGTGTAGTAGGAGAAAGTGTGATGTATGAATTTCATTGGCTCATTGCAGAAATGGGTCTTGAGTTCAACCTTTTCCTGCCAAGTGCCAGGCCCTGTATCAGTACCAGAAATGTAATCTACAAAGACATTCTGTAACTGCATGTCTATAGAGAAATCAGAAAATGTTTGGCTTAGTTTGACTTTTATATGTTGCTGGGTCATTAGCACAGCTCCAATATATGCAATATGTGAGTGACTTCCTCATAAAAGAATCAGTGGGACCTACTGAAACAGGTATTTAGTTAAGGTTGATTTTGTTTGGAGGGCTACTTTAAACGTGTTTTCAACAAATACCAATCTGATCTGCATGGATTAGGATTCAGTAATTATGAAGAGTAGTTCATCATCGATTAAAAATTTTTAAGGAGAAAATATTTGACATTTCTCTTAGAATTAAAGACTCTGATCCAATCGAATAAAAAATTTTGCAGGGACTTTTAAAGTTGTCAATAAATATATTATTTATGTTTTTGACTTTACATAATGCTATTTTGGGCTTATGTAACAGTGGGTTTATTGTGAGGCCTGGTATAATTTTTTAAACTTTGGGTATAATTTGCATACAGTAACATTTACTTCTATGTCTATAGTTTTGTAAATTTTATTAAAAGTATACAGTTTTGTAACCATTACCACAATCTAGATATTGACAGTTCTATATCCCCCAAATTCCCTTGTCCCCTTTTGGTATCAAACCTGGCACTGACTTATTTTCTTTCCCTATAATATTTCCTTATCCAGAGTGTGATGAAAACAGAATAATAATACATTTGAGATTCACTGGTGTTGCTGCATTGACAGTAGTTCATTCCTTTATGTTGCTGAGTAGTATTTCATTGTATGTATACACCAAACTTTGTTTATTAGATAAACAAATAAGCACAGAAACAAATTATCTGTGCTTATTTGTTTATCTACTCCCTAGTTGAGAAGTGTTTGTTTCTAATTTTTGGTAATTACAAGTATAATCACTTCATTATGTTTTTACTGTTTTTGAAAAATATCAGATAAGATGTATTTGGTGAGTGTGTACAAATGGGGGTAGGTGTTGGACTAAGTATTGATTGGTTGTGGCGCTAGCTTGGAGAACAAGTATCTGCTGTCAACTGGTATAACCAGGCACATCAGTAGTTCTCAAACTGTGTTCCCAATACTCACCACTTCTCTGTTGTTGCTTAAATCCAAGGTTTTCAAGTTTTTGGAATGCATTTTTTCCCAATATTTCACAATTAGGTTAACTCACATTGCATTTTTCAAATATTAAGTTTTTCTTCTAATAAACTGTTTGAAATGTTTTGTTATTTCACAGAGCTTACAATAGTACCTACTTTGGCACAAAATCATTACATTGATTTTCCTGAAGTTGAATCTAGTAATGGGATGTACCACATAATTGTGTAACTTTCAGGTGCACCATCCATTAAAACAGTATGCCATATGGAAATTATTCTAAATTACTATATCAGAATTTTAAAATAGGACTCTTCATGTACCAGTTTTAGCCAAGGCATGAAGATAATAGGTGCTATATTTCTTCATGAAGATCACCATCATCAAGCATGACTTGGAGAGGCTGAGAAAGTGGAGAATAGAGTTTGATGGAGGACTTTTGGGGAGAGCTGATAATGTTCTCTGATTCCCATCACATACCTGTAGTGTAGTGAGACAGGTTCAGTAGGACCATTTTTAGACTAGCTTATAACCGGCATGGAATCTTATATTCTTTCCAAAGGGCTACTAAGAGGGAGCAGAACCTACCATAGAAAAGCTAGGGTTATCTGTCTTAGTGATGAAAGGGGAATGAAAAATGAGTTACAGGAAAATGCATTGTGCCATCAAAATAATTGCAGGCAAAAGGGCTCTAGTCTAAGGAATGGGTTTAGCAGATGCTTTTGATACTCTTCTTTACCTGAGGAGGTGCATCCATCTTCAAACTGTTGTGGGTATCTGATGCTAGCAAGTCACAGTTGTCCCCATTCTCTGGAGGGCTGACCTTGGCTGACAGGAGCCCCCTTGCCCAGTGATGTCTTGTAGTTTATGCCTCGCACCAAGCTGGAGGCTGCCCATAGCCAGTGACTGAACATTGCAGAGGTATAAAAGCTCAGCCCCTCTCCTCAGGCCCAACAACCAGAGTGTTACAATGCGCCTTCCACAGCTCTCCATGGGGTCAGGTGGAGACTGAACTTCAGTTGAGTCATCTTTGCTAAGCTCCTTCTCCTCCTGTCCCATCTTGCTTCTCTCGGTCCCTTATAGATATTTTTTTCTGAGAGCTTTCCCTCAGAAATCATTTACACAAGAATCCCTGCCTCAGGCTCTGCTACACTAGGGCACCTTAAGATATGGGTCTCTAAAAGCATGAGAGAGAAAGGGAAAATGAGAGAGAGACAGAGACAGAACACATTTTAAACACCTGCCAAGCTTACAGTATAATTTCATCTTACTACTACAGCAATCAAGTAAGAAGTTTTAGGCTTCCACTTAGCTCTTCACTTACTTGTCTAAATGTCACACACTGTGTTTGCAGGGTAGGGAGCTGTCTAACCAAGGTATTTAGTGAAGGAGAGCTTAAGTCACCCCTTTCTTCCCTGTAAGATAAGACCCCAGCTCTGTTGTCAGCCTTGAGCCTTATGAGGAGAAGCCTTGACATGGAACCAACATGGCTTTTGCATGATATGAGATATAAGTTACTGGCTGGGAGATCCGGGAGAGTATAAACAGAAAATTCATGGAGCCTGCCTGAGTTTTCTTCTAGGAGCCAGAAAATCACCAACCCACCCTATCCACTTAAGGAGATAGTGGGGAAAAGTGCTTGGTGATTATATTTCATGAGTCTTGCCTGTTTGGTTACTTGCTACCCTAGAATTAATGAAAGGACAAAAATATGCTAAAATACTGGATCGTGACATATAAAGACAGAAAATTTGCCTCCCTTCATATGTGGAGGTAAAAAATATTCTAACTAATATCAAAATTCATTCTTGGTGAAATACATTCTATCAAACAAATGTTGGCTATCCTGACAGCCCCACAGGTATCTCTGAGTGGGAACTCTTTCTTTTTCTAACTTTGAGGAATAATGGACAAATATAGATGCATATATTTAAATATCCAACATGATGATTTGATTTACCTACACATTATGGGATGGTTACCAAGATCAAGATTATGAACACATCCACCACCTCACATTGTTAAACCTTTTTTGTGTGGGTGTGGGGGGATGCTTAAGATTTACTCTCAGCAACTTTCAAGTACACAATGCGGTGTTATAACTACTAGCAGTCTGGTGTACGAAATTTGTGCACTGGTGGTGGGGGGGGGGGGGGTCCCTCAGCCTGGACTGTGCCCTCTCACAGTCCAGGAGCCCTCGGGGGATGTTCAACTGACATCCCCATGGGGAGCAGGCCTAAGGTGTCAGTCAGACATCTTAGCCCTGCCACCACTGCCGCTGTGCTTGCCAGCCATCCTCTTGGCTTCTGGCTGAGTGGTGATTCCCCTGTGGGAGTGCACTGACCACCAGGGGGCAGCTCCTGCACTGAGTGGTCAGTGTGCATCATAGCGACCGGTGGTTCCATGGTCGGTTGGTTTGCATATTAGCCTTTTATTATATAGACTAGAGGCCCGGTGCACAAAAATTTGTGCACTTGGGGGGGAGGGGGGGTCCCTCAGCCCGGCCTGTGCCCTCTCGCAGTCTGGGACCCCTCGGGAGATAACGACCTGCTGGCTTAGGCCTGCTCCCGGGTGGCAGAGGGCAGGCCCAATCCCTAGGTGCAGCCCCTGGTCGGGCTCAGAGCAGGGCCGATTGGGGAGTTGGGGCTCCGCCCCCTGTCACACTCAAGGCAGGGTCGATGGGGAGGTTGCAGCGCCACCCCCTGTCACGCACAGAGCAGGGCCAATCAGGGGGTTGGGGCTCTGCCCCCTGTCACTCACAGAGTAGGGCCGATAGGGGAGTTGGGGCACCGCCCCCTGTCACACACAGAGCAGGGCGGATCAGGGGGTTGGGGCACTGCCCTCTATTACCCACAGAGCAGGGCCGATCAGGGGGTTGGGGCGCTGCCCCCTGTCACACACTGAGCAGGGCCGATCAGGGGGTTAGGGCGCCACACCCTGTCACACACAGAGCTGCAGGGCGATCAGGGGGTTGGGGAGCTCTCCCTATCAGGCACAGAGCAGGGCTGATCAGGGGGTTGGGGCACCTTCCCCTGTCAGGAACAGAGCAGGGCCGATAGGGAGGTTGTGGCCCCGCCCCCTGTAACACACAGAGCTGCAGGGCGATCAGGGGGTTTGGGCGCTGCCCCCTGTCACACTGATCCCGGTGCCGGGAGGCCTCTCGGCTCCCCTGATCCCGGTGCTGGGAGGCATATTACCCTTTTACTACATAGGATAGAGGCCTGGTGCACTGGTGGGGCCAGTGCACTGGTTTTCCCTGAAGGGTGTCCTGGATCAGGGTGGGGGTCCCCACTGGGGTGCCTGGCCAGCCTGGGTGAAGGGCTGAGGCCTGTTTTCAGGCTGGTGGGTGACTGAAGCTCTCAACCGCTCCTTTTTTTATTTTTTATTTTTATTCTGGGCCAGCTTTAGCTCTGAGGCTTGGCTCCAGCTCTTAGGCCTCCACTGCTGAAAGCAGGTTTCTGGCCTTTGTTTACCTTCTGTATTTGAAACAATGTTGCGATCCTGCTGGCTGAAGCCCGGCTGACTAAAGCAGGTTTCTGGGGTTTTGTTTAGCTTCTATATTTGTAACATAGTTGCTTAGAGTTGCAGCTCAGAGGCCGGCAGCGGCAGGCGGGGAACGTTGGTTTCCTCCGTCACTGAAGCAAGCAAGCCTCATGTTCACTTTAAGCTTCCTGGCTGCTGGCCGCCATCTTGGCTGGCAGTTAATATGCATATCTCCCTGATTAGCCAATGGGAAGGGTAGCGGTCGTACGCTAATTACCATGTTTCTCTTTTATTAGATAGGATAGTCCCTGTTAAGGCACTCAGAATTGCTTTCTTCCCTTCTTAGTATAAGAAATACCAAGATAGGTGGAGGAAAGGAAGAATGGGGAATATATAATCCATAATGTCCTTGTTTTATGAAAACTCTGATGACAGGAGAGAAACAAGAAGACACAACTTAGAGCGCTGGACTAAGTAGAACAAAATCAAATTTAGAATTGCCTTCAGTTATTGGAAAACCCTCAGCATGTCTGTCTCATTTAAATACCTAAATGCCCAGTTTTATACTTGAATATCTAACATTCCCCCAAATGTGTGGTTCTACTGCTGTATAGAGGGAATTGAGTAATTGTTATACACTGACTGCCTGGGTGATCTTGAGGGATATACTTAACTTCTCTAGCCTCAGTTCCCTCATCTGTTAAATGGGGAAGAATTAATGTCTACAACATCTAAAAATGTGTCTGACACATAGTAAATATTCAATAACTGTTAATCATTAGCTTACACAAACTGGAGTTGTTGATTGAGAAACCAAAATCACTTCATTAATATGGATAAGCTGAACATCATAATGTCAACCAAAATTTCAGTGGTCTAATATTTCAAATTGTGACATTAAGTGATTCTCGGTTTCAAGTGCTGAGGTTATTTTTCATCTTGACCTCAGTTGAATCAATTTAATTGAGTAGAAATTTGAGTGTCTATTTTATGCAACAGAAAAGTCAAGAATTTCAATTTTCATTTTATACTAGTATATACATATATGATATATATAATCTCTTTCATGCTTTATTAGGATTCTTCATTACTGTGATATAATAGGTCAGTGCTCACTATTTATTGGAATCAAAGGGTGTTTTTACCTTAGTAAGTGTTAGATGTGAAGTTTCATTCTAAGGATTTTTGATTTTTTCTTCCTATTACCCTAGAGACATTTAGAAATTCTGCTTAAGTCTTCAACATGCATGATTGGGGATGCATTATGCGAGGGGGAGATGATAATGAGAAAGTCTTGAGAGCTGGACCCAGATACTCCAGCTCTTATCTCAGAGAGGAAATTCCTCATAAGTCAATGACCTTGCCATGTTGAGAATAATGTGTCATTTGCCTGACATTGTGTATAATTCTAAATGTTTAGTAGCATAGGCTTTGGTAGTACACATACTTGGGTTTAATCCTAGCTCTGTCAGTCCTACTAGAGTGATTTTGGATAGTGTCAATTTTCTCATCCATACAATGGGTATAGTAGTATTTATCCCACAAGAGAGTTGTGAGGATTAAATGAACAAATACATATAAAACACTTCATCCTGAATCTGGCACATGATAGTACTGGGGTAGTTATTGTAGGAATTTTCTGATTCAGAACCATTTCATTTTACCATGGAATAATGAAATACCATTTAAATTTTGCCAAAGGGTGGAGGAACTATTTAATATCCAAACAATGATATCACTGGTAATTTCTAACTAAGTTGAGGTCATTACACATTTTTTTGCTAGAAGGGTACTTTGATGGAATATAGAAGCCAGAACTTGGACAAGAATTTTCATCCTTTCATCTATGCTTTTTAAAAATGTTTTGGAGCAATTACTATTATGGGTAGCTAGGTAGATCACAAGTTTACATCTTACTGTTGTCTTGTACTTGACCTTGATTTTGATCTAGAACTTTATGTACTTCAGTCATTTCTAAAACCGACAATTGTAGAACATAAATACATTTCACATTTCCAATTGATTTTGCTAAATTATCACAATATTATTAAAAAACAACACAAAAAAAACTATTATTTTCACTGGCAAAGTTACTTAACATTATGAGCCCAGACAGCAGGTACAGTATTTAGTGATTTTTGAACTATTGTTTCATTCTTTTTATTTTTCCACAATCACCATTAGAAAATTGTTCAAGTGTCATGGTAGAAATAAATAATTGGAGTAGGGTGGAGTGTGGAGAGCAGCTACAGTGTTTGGACAGATTCAAGCCTCGGACTAATGAGAGGGCACACAGTCCTCTTGTGGCAAAGGCACATGCAAGTCCCAGCACAATTAGAGCCAAAGGCTATAGTTGTAAGCTTGACCTTATGGTCCGAACCTGTGGTCCCACGTGGCTGAGTGATATGGGCTGTGAAAGGTGCAGCATGTAAACAAAGCTTGATCAGGTGCCTGTAATTGAGTAAATTTGAAACCCGAGAGAACATTGTAAACATCTTGACCACACCCTTACTTTGCCTTGTGGAATCTGGCTATAAAATAAAGAAGCGTCAAGCCCTGGCAGTCTCTCTAATCAGAGGGCAGCCTCCCAACTAGCGCCAGATTTATTCTCTTGTCTCTTTTCTAATCCTTCACCGCCCCCCTCAGGTTCACCCATTGCCATGCTGGCGAGGCACAGTGGAGAATTACTTTTCTATTGTAAAAACTAGTGGCCCAGTGCATGGATTCATGCACATTGAAAGGAAATTAATTAGGAGGTGGCTGGTGGGGCGGGACTGGGCGAGATGGGCCAGACAGGTCCTGGAGCCAACCTCCCAAGGTCCCTCCCTGGCCGGCCGCACCAAGGGCAGCGCTGCAGCTCAAAGGGTGTCTGTGGAGTGAGCAGGGTCCCTCTGGCAGGTGGGGTCCCTCTGCTTGGCCTGCAGGGATCGGGGCCAAAACTGGCTCTCTGACATCCCCTGAGGGGTCCCAGAGTGGGAGAGGGCACTCTGCAAAGTTGCTATCTTACAGGGTGTGGAAGGCAAAAGCAAGCATGTAATAAACCAGATTAGGGGCCAGCAGTGCCCCAAGAACAACATAACACACGGCTGAAGGTGGAGTCATGTGGCCCCGTGAGTAATCGTGATCCCTGTGAGGAATCAGGCACCCTCCTCTCTGGTTCTGGGATGCATCACCCAAGAACCACTGCTGCCAAGTCACCACAGCTCAGCAGCTTCTGCATTGAGCGTCTGCCCCCTAGTGGTCTGTGTGCATCATACCTACTGGCTGGTCGGACAGTCAAATGGTCAGATGGTCACTTAGCCTAACTGTATTGATCTGGATGCTTATGTAGAGTCTAAGTAAGATTGTTTAACTTCTCTTTTTAAAACATTTTCAAAAATAGGTTTTATTGACTTCAGAGAGAGGAAGGGAGAGGAAGAGAGAGAACTTGAAACATCAATGATGAGAATCATTGATCGACTGCCTCCTGTATTCCCCTACTGGGGATGGAGCCCATAACCTGGGCATGTGCCATGACCTGGAATTGAACCATGACCTCCTCGTTCATATGTCGATGGTCAACCACTGAGCCACACTGGCCGGGCAAGTGCCTAACTTCTTGAGTCCCTTATCAAATTGTATTAACATGATGTTGAGTCTCCAAATTCTTCTTGGTCAGCCAGTACCAATGCCGAGGCTTTTTGTGTTGGCAATTTTGAATTGTGTATCAGTGGACTATTGCCACAATCATGTTGTATAATAAGCCACCCCAAAAACTTCACAGATCAAAGCAGCAATCACTTATTGTTTCTTGCAATATGGTTATAATGGTTCTACTGATCTGAGCATGTCTCAGCAGGGCTCCCTCACATGTCTGCAGTCAGCTGTGGGCTAGATAGGTGGTGTCATGGAACTGGCTGAGCTCTCCAATGCCTGTGGTCTCTTCTGAGAAAGGACTGGGCTCTGGTCTCCATGGTACCTCATCCTCCAACAGGCTCCTTGCAGCTCTTTCTCAGGCCAGCCCAGTCATGTCCTGGTGGCAACCACACAGCAGCAAAAGAGGAAGTAGGGATGCTCAGGATTGGCTCTGTCACTGGTCCTGAGAATTTAGGTAGATCATTTAATTTGAGTCTCAATATCCTCATATGCAAAATGGAAATAATGCTTCCTATTGTGAGAGATTACATTGAGAATTAAATTAAATGCAATAATGCATGTCAAAAAGCTTTTCTAAGGGGATACAGAGATGTTGTTTTTATTTGTAGATTGCCAATAAAACAGACTCATAGGGTAATAACGAAAACTGATTTTCTGTTTTACTAGTTTTTTTTAGAAAATGCATTTTATTGCTTATTATTTTTTAAGAAAACTGATTTTATTACTTACTACGTATCATTTAGTTGAAATTGAAACATAAGTTTTGTATCTCTTTCCAGAGGATGACCTTAAGACAGACTTTTGGCTTTCATTATATCAGCTCAGTAAGATACAGGACTGTTCACTTCATTTTAACAGTATATTTTGACTTCCTCTTCTAAATACTTCTTCAGGCATATGGCAAAATAAACTTTCAAAATTAGTAAGCTTTGAGGAATAAATATTTATTAAATATTCATTGTTAAATGTAGAAAATTTTCCTTAAGAAAAACTCTGCTAATTTTATTTAATGCTACTGAACCATAGCAATTCTTGAAATATCATCATTCGCAAATTGTAGACTTAAGGGGAAAATGATACTTTTCTTTGCACCACATCAGTGGTAAAATTTACCTGTATTTTCTGTCATTCAGATTTAAATAGAAAATAATGCTCTTTAGGACTGTGGCCAGAATAATTAGTAAACAGTCTTCACCAAAACAACCATTTCTTCTTAATGAAAATCATACGCTGCTGGGGATTTTACAAAGCAAAGAGAACCAGAGTTCTTATGCTCAGGCACCACCGTGCACTGACTGATTCCCTCGTGCAAGCTCTTCTGATCCCATCGCATTGACTTCTTTCTTTTTTTATCCCTTTGCATGCAGAAATGCTGTATTTCCTTCCTTGAAGAATATTTTTGTGTTCAGGAACATTTTCTTCAGGAATTTGAAAAATTCAAGGGGAGGGAGTAATGTTAGTTTCCAATGAAGACTGGTGTTGATTATGTTGTAATGGTGGGTGTGTAATAAATGGGAATGAAAATCTCCAAGATTGTTGATACTGGCCGATGTTTGGAGAATTTTGGACACAGATATTAACATATGTTACTGCACCTTCATTTAATGAGAAGAAATACGTATTTGATTGATCAAGCAACAGATTAATTAATCTGAGGAAAAATAAGAGAGGATAAAATTTTGCAAACAAAATCTAGCAATGAGAACTATTTCAATTAACATTCTTAAATCCCTCTTTCCTTCACATTTGCCTCTGGTGTGTGCCAATCCTGATGTCTGTGAAAAATAAAGGGGAGGGGGCATCTCTAATAGTCTCAAGAATAAAGATTTAAAAAATCCAATTTTTTCTCTTTTACTTTTGAAAGTGAAAACTGGTGGAAGATTCTTGTTTCTCTGTCAATAATGTTTGGAATAAGTGATCTGTCTTTTGATTAAATGCCTCTGTCATATAACTGCACTTAAAAATCATGGACCAAAAATAGTTCCAGAGACATAGAAGCATCAAACAAACCATCAAACCTCAGAGGAAAGGTAGGGGAAGTTGGAAGGGGGAGTAAGAGATCAACCAAAGGACTTTATGCATGCATATAAGCATAACCTATGGACACAGACAGTAGTGGGGTGAGGCATGTGCTGGGGGGGTGGGAGTGGCTGAGAAAAAATATCATAGACCTGCTGTTATATAATTGTTCTCAATCCCATCTTGTACCCCTTCTGCTGATCTAGGAAAACAAACCTACGCAAATATGAGAGAAATTATCCACAGCAGATACCAACCCCCTGCCACACAGTAGACTCCATTGTTGTGTCTAAACTCAGGATTTAAATACTGAACATTCTTTCACCAGGGCCCTGTGTTAATTGTCATACCATTGTGTTCCTTTCTTTTTTTTTTTTTACTATTAAAAATGTTTAAATAATAAGTTTCACTGAAAGTGGTAGGCATCATTCCCTTTGAAGTTTTTGGTTTTCCCTGAAGAAATGAGAAATGGTGTTGATTACACTCTAGCTTCTTCCCATTTTTCTTCTGGGGTTTAATCTATTTCCTTGTTGTTGATTTTAGAAGATTAGCATTTAAGACATTCAGGGGTAGGTTATATGATTAAAACTGCTGGTCATTTGACTATTTTATCTGTACTTTCATGAAGCTTTTGTGTATGCCCACCCCCCAGTAAAATCACAAAATGCCATTATTTCATTTGCACCTTTGATAGAATTAGAAGTCCATGTTCTAAAATTGACAAAAACTTGAAAATCAGATTAAATCTCTTTTAAGGAAAATAATTAATATTGTTTCAAATTTATGGTTATTCTTGGTTCCCTATACTGTTATTACTTTCTGGCTCTCTTTTGCTCAAATGAAGAGAAATTTCCCGATAAGAAGTGCAGCATATATGATAGCCGGAAGATAAAAGAGTTTGTTTTATAAATTGTTTGGTTGATAGGAAAAAGAGGCAAGGCAGAGGATCTTTTGTTCAAAGATAAAGTTGTCCTTAAAAGTATAAAATTAGAACCAAATGTCTTGGAACCAAACAAGACAGAAATAAAGTTAATATTTAGGTAGGTATATAGGCTTAAGCATCCTACAACCCAATTATGTAACAGGGACAAAATAAGGTAACCCTGGTATAACATCTTGTAAAACAAGAAGTGATGTTATATAATTAGACTGCATTTATCAAGTGGCACATTCCACCTACACAGGCTCTGAAGAAAGAGGAAGGGCGTGGGCAGGGAAGGTTTTCTAAGGAATCATGACAAAGAACAATTTGATATATGCATTGGTATCATCTTTTCAAACTCTTTTTTAAGTACCATGCATAATATCACTCAGGTGCCTAGATCTGCAGTTTTATTTTTAAAAAGACTTGATCAAGCCAGTGTTTAAGCCAAAAATAAGAGCTCATTGCTTTGGGAAATAGCCAATGCTTACCCTTTAAGAACTGAGTCTAAGGAAAGAAGGCAAGAACCACTAACTTCATAGTTCATTTTATTTGAATAGATTGTTTGCAGTATTGCTAAATAGAGTTGTTAGTACAAATATAGAGAGCATATCTTTTGTGCCTTGAGATGTGTAAGCTAAAAGAGTGGATTAATGTAATATTATTAGTGGTGTAGGTAATGCATGTAGGTAATGCAGCATCTTTTGTTAGTTCATTGGTATCATGGGAAGGTATAAAAGAGAAAGAAAATGAAAGATGACAATAGGGGTTTTGTTATCTTAATCAATGGTTATGGTAGGGCAACCAATACAGCAGGATCATTCCAACCTCCATGATTAATTATAGTTGTTTCTATTTCTCTTATTCAACAATCTATGTATATAAAAGCCCAATATGCAAATTGTCCCCTTGGGAGTTTAACCAGGAGACCAGGAGCTGCTCACTCGCTCTGATATGTGCTGACCACCAGGGGGCTGCGTGGAATGAAGGAAGGCCCCCGCCGACAGCCGGAAGGCTCCTATTGGCCCTGATTGCTGGTCAGGCCTAGGGACCCTACCCATGAATGAATTTTGTGCACCAGGCCTCTAGTAGACTCTAAAACTTTTCACTCTTGTGATATTAAATCTGAAACTACAGTAATTCCTGATGAAGAACTGTATTTTTCTGTCCTTCAGTACACCCAAATTGGAAAATTAAACTCTCCACTGATTTTCCAGATTGTTTCCTACTCTTTCTTCCAATGGTGGAATTTATTGATGGTATAGAACCAGCTAGGAATATATCCCCATACCAATCCTATCAGACAACAGAAATTTAGTGCCTTTTGCTTGTTTCAAATTTGGGGTGGCAACTTTTAGTTGAAGAAAAGATAATTAAAATCCCTGCTAAATTAAGTGTAATTTTTGAAACTGCTGAAATTGTAATCAAAACAAAGCTACTGGGCTACCATTTGCATTTGTGCTCTCTCTGAATGCCAAACATCTGGTGGTGAAGAGATAATGCATGTGACTTACCCATTTTCAATGGAATTATTTATTCAGTGATAGAATTTTGAAACTAAAAGGAGAACAAATAAGAGTTAAGGAGTGATGATAAACTTGTAACACCAGTTCCTGAAACATGGGCTGATCCCAGTTAAAGAAGTAGCCATGAGTAGAAAAGAAAGACTGTCCAACAGATGAGAAAAATTTCCATGAATTTCACCCTTTTGAAATTACCATTGTTAATGTTGAGTGAACAAACTTATAACAAGAAAGGTAGGTAAATAACCAAATCCAAAGACATTTGTTGGCTAATTCAATCACTTCATAGTGTTTATTTCTCATTTTATGATTTGGCTTTTTGTTTCATTAATATTAGCCAACAACTTACTTTTGGGTCTGATGGACTTAAATCTGAATGTTTCAAAAATTTAAATTTGCAAGAGTGAATTGTGTTTTAAAATTATTTCTGATTGTTAATTGTACTTGCTGTAAAGTAGAGACCATATTTTACATAGATGTCATTTAGCAACAGTAATTTGCTTCAAAACTTTTATGGTGGAAAATAAATCACTAATTTGGTGGTAACCTCAGTGGGCACTAAATCAGTGAAATGCTACTAATTTGATGCTTCAGAGCATCCCTTCTGAGAGCTTTTATGAGCAGACAACCTTCCCTTTGGCTGAACTGAGGTGAATAACTATCTGCCAGGTGCTTGCTTGTACTAGTATATGAATTTTTCAAAGCTCCTTTAAAATATTGGATTTCAGGGTAATAAGAGTTTTCCTTTATTTCAAGAAGTAGATTCACAGTATACTTCAAAGGTATTACTTTTCTACATGGATTAATTTTAAAATATGGAGTAAGAAAATAAATTGTTCCCAATATGGGATGCTGTAAATACTGTGGGCCACTGGCATGAGATGGATCTGGATTCTCATCTCACCTTTTCTGTTTAAGGTGTACTTGGCCAAAGATGTTTACTGATCTGATCTGTAATGTTCAGATAACGATTGTTCATAGAGGTGACAACATAGAAGATGCAAATATATCTCCATATATAAACACTGTTGAATACAACAGAAAGGGCAATACAAGAGAAAAATCATCATATTGATATTAATAGACGTGCTGAGTGAGGACAGGAGAAACTGATTGAGGCTTTCAATATAAGAACTTAACGTTTAAATGATGAATTAGCATATTAACAACTTTCCATATTTGCGTTTAGTCTTTTTTAAAGCATCACATTGTTTGTAATACACACACACACACACACACACAGACAGACAGTTTGTATGTCAGCTAATGAAAAAGCACAAAAAGGAAAGCTTAAAAACATCACCTGAAATTCTACCACTCAGAAATAACTATCATTAACATTGGGTTAATGTCATTTCAAGTATACTTATAAACACATATATTCAGTTAGAAATGTAGATGGAAGGATTAAAGATAGCTTTATAAAAGTGGGATAATTCTGTAGAATACTATTTTAAAATTTCAACTATGTATTGACTGCCTCTCTATGAAGTATATCGTTTCCTTTCCACTTGCCTTTGTCTCCATTTTAATTACTGGTGTTAGTATTTTTACAATTGCATACTTAAAACATTCACATTGTCCTAATACTAATGAAATCAGCAATCTCCATCCTCCATCTACCATGGCTTTTCATTCCTAAAATATCTCGCTTTCCCTTTATATTGGCTGTTTCATTGTCAGGGTCTATTTAAAAAGTATTTTTAGGAAGGGTTCACGATGTGTGTATTTCACAAAGTCCTCAGTGTTTGCAATGCCGCTTGTTTGCCTTTAACATGAATAATACGTTGGGTCACATTTGTAGCCATTTTCCCATGGTCTTCTAGCATGGCATGTTTCTGGACAGAAGTCTTAGGAGAACCTGATCTTTTCCTCTCATGGGCTATTTGCTTTTGATGCTTTAAAAATTATTTTCTGTATTATTCTCTAGGCTGGGATATTTTGCATAGTTGCTTTGCCCTTTTTGTATCTTGCTTGAATGGCTCTTTTCAAACATTGTTTTTTTCCAGTAAAGCATTGGGGACTTCTTGACTTTATTCCTTTATATGAGATCAGAGTGTTTTTTGGCTATGGTTTGAGAGCTGAGTGATATGAGTTCTTTCTGTTTCTCTTTAGAAGGAAGGTTGGAGGGAGTACAGATGCCATGTACATTCTTTCTTAGAATACCAGGTGTCTTTTCTCTTCTGACATTTTTAAGTTTCCTATACCAGGTTTATATCACGGTGTTATGGTGTGTGTGTGTGTGTGTGTGTGTGTGTGTGTGTGTGTGTTTAGGGGAAAAAGGGTGCCTCCTATCCCTATAGCTTTTTCAATTCATTCTAAAGCACAGGATAAATTTTCCCCTTCAAAGACAATCATTGTTCCCCATTTTCCTCATTGAAAGTCATTTCTGCTATTCCTAAGACAAGGAAAATTATAACCACACCTATTCAACTTGTTTCTCTCTCAATGTGTGGCTATGGACAAGAAATCTCAGCAAGCTTGGACACAACCTTTGGCTTGGGGAGGAATCTGTGTGTGGAGACAAACAGTAGCTCCTGGCAACTCTCTGCCCCAAGAACTTCTGTTATTTTCTTAGCTGTCAGAATTATTGCACTGGGTCAGGTTTCATTTCTTCTTTGTTGAAATTTTGTTTTATGTTGTGTTTAACTCTTTTTGCTCTTTTTAATGTGTGTTCTGAGAGGCAGTTGTCATTCTCCATCGTAACCTGAAAAGCAGTACAGGATTTTAACCTAAGCCGGGAAAGTTGCTCCTTTGACCTTTGGAGATGGCGTGTTGACCCTGTGGGAAGCTTTCTGGAAGTGTAGAACCTTCTGTGTGAGCTGAGCCTATGGAAGGATATTTAACTGAACCAGATGCCTTTTATTTTTTGCTATTAGAACTTGACAATGCCAATGGTCCCATACTTTATTTATTTATTTATTTATTTATTTATTTATTTATTTATTGTTTGTTTGTTTGTTTGTTTGTTTGTTGTTATTTAAAAGCTGAAAAAGAAAGATGATTCACACCTCACTGACTTTATTATTGAGAAATTCTTATTTTTTCTCTTGATTTATTTATTTTTTCTGAGACTTACAAAACTAAAGGGAGAGGGGAGCATTCAGATAAGGCACACTATTAATATTGTTTTAAATTCCCAGTATTTTTAATGTTTTTTTCTGTTGTTGTTGCTAATTCTCACCCAATGATATTTTTCCATTGATTTTTAGAGAAAATTGGGGCAAAGGGAGACAGAAAAATATCAATGTGAGAGAGACAAATTGATTGGTTGCCTCCTGCATGCACCCTAAGCAAAATAATGCATAACATTAAATGTATGTAAGTTCATTTATATGACAAAATAAGTAAAACTACATTATAGAGTATAGAGATGAAAATGAGTGATTAAATCAAAAAACAAAACAAAACACTGAAGGCACTACCACAGAAGGCAGGTTGGTGGTTATCTTAGCAAGAGGATTAAGGATTAGAAGGGCAAATGCTAGCTCTTCTGGGGTGCTGGCCATGTTCTATTTCTTTATCCAGGCATTCACTTTAGAGTGATTTGTTTTGGTGTACATTTTAAATGCATTTTTTTCTGTATGTGTTATATTTCACAATGCATGTTTTAAAAGTAATAAAAGTGATTATGTGGTGAGAATTGTAGTGGGAGAACAGGATGGAGTAGACATGATTCTCTTCATCTTATACCATTTGTATCTGATTGTTTTAAGTATGAAATTATTACATTTAATTTTTAAAATTTGAAATATATACCAGTAAGCAATCAAATGACCTAGACATGATAGCTTCAAAAAAGATGTTGATTTTACATATTCAACCTATGTAGCCTTCCAGAAAATGGCAAGACTGGAAAATAGACTTTATCTACACTAATAAAAAACAAACACGCAAATTGACCAGACCATCACTACATCTTAAGCCACGCCCACCAGCCAATCAGCAATTATACGCAAATTAACCCAACCAAGATGGCGGCCGGCAGCCACGAAGCTGGAGCGAGCAGGAGGCTTGGTTGTGCCAATGATGGAGGAAGCCAAGCTTCCTGGCTGGCTGCTGCTTCCTCTCAAGGCAACAAAGTTTCAATTATAGAAGTTAAATAAACCCCAGATACCTGCTTCCAGTCGCCATGGCCACAGAGCTGGAGAGAATAAAAACAAAAACAAAAAAGGAAAGGTTGGGAGCTTCAGTCGCCAGGGGGGTTGGTCAGTCTGAAAACAGCCATCAGCCCCTCACCCAGGCTGTCCAGTTGCCCCAGTGGGGACCCCTACTCCAAAGGGAGTGTGGCCATCCTGAAAACAGCCATCAGCCCCTCACCCAAGCTGGCCAGGCACCCCAGCGGGACACCCACCCTGATCCAGGACACCCTTCAGGGCAAACCAGTCAGCCCCCACCCATGCACCAGGCCTCTATCCTATATAATAAAAGGATAATATGCAAATTGACCCTAACAGCAGAATGACTGGGAATGACTGGTCACTATGACACACACTGACCACCAGGGGGTAGATGCTTAATGCAGGAGCTGTCCCCTGGTGGTCAGTGCGCTTCCACAGGGAGAGCTCTGCTCAGCCACAAGCCAGGCTGACGGCTGCCAGTATAGTGATGGTGGCGGGAGCATCTCCTGCCTCCTCAACAGCACTAAGGATGTCCGACTGCAGCTTAGGTCTGTTCCCTGCTGGCAAGTGGACATCCCCTGAGGGCTCTCGGGCTGCCAGAGGGATGTCTGACTGCCAGCTTGGGCCCGATCCCCAAGGGAGCAGGCCTAAGCCAGCAGGTGGACATCCTCCGAGGGGTTCCAGACTGCAAGAGGGCATAGGCCGGGCTGAGGGACCCCCCCTGAGTGCACAAATTTTTGTGCACAAATTTTTGGGCCTCTAGTATAAAACATAAAAACAAATATCTTAAATATAAGTATTAAATTTGATTTAACTTCAAAATTCAACATTCTGTGTTATATTCCATTTTGAAAACCTACCTTTTGGCCTACATCCTTAAACAATAGTTATTACACATGAAAAAGAAAAATATGAAGGAAAATAGATCTATTCCATGTTTAGACAGAAAGCTGCTTGGGTAAGGCCTGAATCAGGGTAGCTGTTCACCCCATAGAGGAGCCTTGCGGCCACATTCACTTCCTTGTTTAGATCACACATTAGATTCAGGAATAAAGCCATTTCCCCATAGAGGGTCAGGAGGCACTGGTGTGCAAGCAGAGCGAGCTTACATGTGATAATTGTCACCTGTTGCTCTTGGCCTGTTAGGCAGCTATTTCTTCCCTGGTCTCTGTGCCCTGTTCAGGTGTCCCTCTTCATTCCTACACAAAAATTCATAATTCCTACTAAAAGCAAAATGTTATTTTGGGGTAAGATTATAAACAGAATAAAAATTAGGGTAAACCATATCAGGTTGTTCTTTTCAAAACCATGCATTTAGCTCTCAAAGCAGTCTTTTTAAAAAATATATATTTTTATTGATTTCAGAGAGGAAGCCAGAGGGAGAGAGAGATAGAAACATCAATGATGAGAGAGAATCATTGATCGGCTGCCTCCTATAGGATCGAATCATGACCTCCTGGTTAATAGGTTGACGCTCATCTACTGAGCCACTGCGGCCAGGCTCAAAGCAGTATCTTTTGGGAAATCTATACAAGTGTTTATCAAACATAGTCACGGTAGGAAAAGGTATGTTTTAGGAACTCATGGTTTATATTTGGGCATTCATTATTCACTGAAAATCACAGGGACTTTTTATGTGTATAAAACTGTTTTTTTCCTCTTGTGCTATTCACTTAATTAAATTATTTTATTTATTCTAAACTATAGACACCATGAACTCTATTCAATAAATAACTCAGCAGCAAGGATCAGATATTTTAAAATGCATGGAAAATGAAGATGTTTGTTTACTAGATCCCTTTAAGCTTTTTAACAATAAATCTTTGAATACCAAAAAACAAAGACCTACACAAATAGTTCAATCAGGTACCCTTTCTATCTTTTCACTAGTTCATTTCCAAATTGACTTTGTGACTTTGGCCTGAAAACATTCTCAAAAGTATAGGAGGAATTTATGTGAAGGTGTTTCCTAATATTATTTTCTTAATGTGCTAACTAATATAAACATTTTCCAAAATTATTTTCCTTTTACTTTTTGTTTTAAATTAACAAATAATAACTGATAGGCTTATCATTCTCTGTCATTCCAAGAAGACTTATACATCATTACCATTCGAATATGTATTTTCATTTAGAAGTCTACCTTACTTTAACTTTGACAGTTCTAGTCTTGGAGGTTACAGGATACCTATAACAGCCAGGCTTTTAAGTGCTATCTACACAGAAATTCATGAATTTAGGGATATTTGATTTTTTTTATTCTTGTACATTCCTAGTATATTTTGCAGCTATTTATTACTTTCATTAAAGGGAAAACTTTGGATAAACTATTAGGAAAATTTGATCTGGAACATTAAAATGTTTTAAAAAATTTAAAGATATTTTAAAAGAGATATATATATATACCTATATATATCTATATATATCTCAATATAGAAATATATATAACATTAAAATGCTCAAGGGGCAGTTTCATATTTCATAACTCTAACTATGATATACATTGGTTTGTATCTAATGCAGTCACAATGATATAGTAGAATGTGCTGTTTCTAGGAAGCTCAGTTTCCCTCACAGCATGTGGATCAGCTCTGTGTCAAGCATTAGCGTTCTACTTCCTCCTGGTTTTCGTTATTAATGAAAAGAGGAAGAGCACAAGTTGGAGCAGAAGCAATCTCAAGTGCATAAATTGTGCTTTCTTCCCTTCTGATCCTAATCTTGACTTTTATTGCCTTGTTGGGGGGCAAGTTTAGATCGCCCCACACTGTTAGGTGCTGGCCATGTTGAGTGAAAGACAGTTCTTTTGCTATCTGCTTTGAAGTCACCGGATGTTTTAAATTTGCATTTGGAGGCAATAAAGGAACATAACCAACATGCCCTATTTATCTAGATTTTTAGAAGAAAGCTGTTTTAAACCAACTCTTTGTTCATATTTTTGGTCGATCATGAAACTATCTCTATTTGGTGTGCTACCCAGCAGAGAAAATTACAGCAGCAATATGCAGTCAGGAAGTAAATAGGTTGTATTGCCTCAAATCCGCTTGTTTAAAAAATAAACAAGCAAAATTAGAAAAAAGAATCAAAAGGGTTATAGTTTTTGTTGTTGTTGTTGTTGTTGTTTACTTTGTTCCTCCAAGTTGGGTCCTGTCCTAAGTGCTTTTTTTAAAACCACTACCTTTTTTAAAAAAAAATACTATTTTTGTCCAATAAAGTTAATGATATCAAGGTAGAAGTTTTGGAAAATGTTTATATTAGTTGGCATATGAGTCTATTTACTATAACAAAGACCCAAGTGTGTTATGAATAGAGTTTTCTTTCTGTCCCACATTACCCCATGATAGAGAGTTGATAGCTGACTTGGTACTCCATGGATTTGAGGACCCGGACTTCTGCCATGTTATTATGCTGCCATCCTCAAACATTGCTTTCACCTCATGGTCTAATATGGCTGCTCCAACTCCAGCCTTCACTATCACCTTCCAACAAGAAGCAGAAAAGAGAAAATGGAATGTTCTTGGGGTGTTCTGACATTCCAAGAAGTCTTATACATCACTACCATTTAAATTCCTTTGTCTGTGCTTTGTCATGCAAAGGAGACTGAAAATTTTAAATTTTAGTCTTAGTTCTAGATAGTCATGTGGCCAGGTGAAATAAGGGGTACTATTGCTATAGGAAGAAAGGAAGGCTGGATATTGGGGTAAAGCTGACAATCTTTGTCATAGTACATAAAGGTATAAAGAAGAAAATAAGTATCACCACTTAAAGGTAATCTCACCTTTAACTTACAGCATATTTCCTTTTATTACTTTAATTCATTCAATATTTTAAAATAGCATTGCATTATATGCTATAATATGCTGTTCTTATAATAATACTAGTGGCCTGGTGCACGAAATTCATGCACATTAAAAGGGAATTAATTAGAGGAAATATTTTAATATTGCTATTTGCCTTTTCTCTATAATAGAAGTGTCAGAGATGAAAGAAAATTAGTAAAATGTATATGAAAATCTTCCTCCTGTCAGAGTCTGCGGCGCACCATGGGACCCAGAGTCAAGTCCCCACCCACTCATGTATGCCTCGAAATCACACAAGACCTAGACTTGGCCGGCCCCACCCCCATTGGGCTAGATCCAGACCCAGCCGGTCCCACCCTTGTCAAGCCCTGCCGGGCGGGGTTGCCACCTCAGGTCCCCTGGCCTGGCACCAGGCAGGGGGCATGGCCTGAGGTCCCCCATCAAGCCCCACGGGTGGGGGTTTGGGCGGGGTCACAGCCTCAGGTCCCTGCTGATTGCTCATTAAGGCTCATTACAGGAACTCGGCCTCTGCTGTGGGTACAGCCATCTTGTGTTACGGAAACCCACTGTGGGTGCAGCCATCTTATGTTATGGAAACCACCCCCCACCCACCCTTGTTGGCGCTACCATCTTTGTGGCAGAGTGATGGTCAATTTGCATATTTTCTCTTTATTATATAGGATAATATGCCCTGAATATTTCTCACATCATTTAATATCCTCAAAACACAAGTTTAATGACTATGCAATATTACATACTATATATTTATAATATATTTAGCTGAATTTATAATTTTAAATGTGTAGACTTCTTTCTAAAGACATCATTTTGGTTGCTCTATAAGCTTATCCTTAACTTAGAGATACAATACATATTTGAAGGCTATTAATAATTTCAGAAAGCTGATACAAGGTTATACTCCCATAGCTCATGTCTCAGAATACCCATTCCATCAAAATTTCCCCATTACTAAATAGTTTAAATTTTAAGATGATTTCCAGTTGGACAATTAACAACTGGTCTCTTATTACTCGTTTCAATTTCAATTTTCTTGATAGTGAACAACATTGAAAATTAAAAAAAAATGGTCTTGGTAATTTGTGCAGTGAGTTCAAATTTCCTTTATGTGACCTGTTTTTCTATTTATTAGTTTATGAAAGCTCTTTCTGTGATAAGAATATTAACACTTTGTCTATAAATATTTTCCCAGTTTGGATCTAGTCTTCTGTTTCAGTAAGTATTCATATTCTTGAATATATTTGTGCTATTACTATATTTACAACTATTTTATCTGGATATAGTAATCAGTCAATACATGTTTATTTGAGGAGAGATTGAAAGAGTGAACAATTTGATTTCTTACCACATTTTACTGTATTTAATGCTTACTGCTATTTTTTCTTCTTTCAATCAGAATTCCCCCATTTGGAAGCTTTCATTTTGAGTTGTATCTTGATTGACTAGAGCAGTGATGGCGAACCTATGACATGACTGTTAGAGGTGACATGCAAACTCATTTTTTTGGTTGATTTTTCTTTGTTAAATGGCATTTAAGTATATAAAATAAATATCAAAAATATAGTCTTTGTTTTACTATGGTTGAAAGTATCAAAAAATTTCTATATGTGACACGGCACCAGAGTTAAGTTAGGGGTTTTCAAAATGCTGACACACTGAGCTCAAAAGATTTGCCATCACTGGACTAGAGTATAAATTTTAGAGATACTTTTGAGAAAGATTTTATATTAATTAATATGCTTGATGTGCTCATGCATATCAAAATCTTCTCTATTGATTTTACCCAAGTGTCATCTCTGACACTTGTATGATTGCATAAGACCCTTCTTTCAGCCATGTTCCTTCAAGATTGTAGACCTTCTTCCCTTTCTACTGGCATGTGATAGGAGGGTGAGGGTAGCTGGATTTTTATTTCTTTGTAAGAGATTGTTGGTGTTTTTGCTTTATCTTCCTGAAAGCTCTAGCGATTTTTTTTTCTGTCCTAGAAATATTTAAAAATAATTCTGCTCATTATAACATGTGTGGGCATTGATAATGTTTCATAATTTTAGCATGGGATCTCAGGACTTATGTTAAATAGACCAATTTAGAAATGTGTCCTTCCACTCTGCCCTTGCTTCTTATTCCTCTTAGGTCTGTCTGGCTTTATCCTCTGGAGCAGGGGTTCTCAAACTATGGCCCGCGGGCCACATGTGGCCTGCCAAAAACATTTATCCAGCCCGCCCCACCGGGTGTTTTTGCTGCCGCTGCCTGTCCTGCTTAGCAGCCGACTTGTCCTGGCCCGCAGTGCGCATGTGTGGAATGTCGGCAGGACAGTGAACTGGCCCCCTGTTTACAAAGTTTGAGGACCTCTGCTCTGGAGCATCTGTTTGCATTTTGGGATTTACTTTTCATATTAGTACTAGAGGCCCGGTGCACAAAAATTTGCGCACTCGGGGGGAAAGGGGGGGTCCCTCAGCCCAGCCTGTGCCCTCTCGCAATATGGGACCCTTCAGGAGATAATGCCCTGCTGGCTTAGGCCTGCTCCCGGGTGGCAGAGCGCAGGCCCAATCCCTAGGTGCAGCCCCTGGTTGGGCTCAGAGCAGGGCCGATTGGGGAGTTGGGGCGCTGCCCCCTGTCATGCACAGAGCAGGGTGGATCGGGAGGTTGCGATGCCACCCTCAGTCACGCTCAGGGTAGGGCCGATTGGGGGGTTGGGGCACCGCCCCCTGTCACACTCAAGGCAGGGTCAATGGGGAGGTTGCTGCGCCACCCCCTGTCATGCACAGAGCAGGGCCAATCAGGGGGTTGGGGTGCTGCCCCCTGTCACACACAGAGCAGGGCAGATCAGGGGGTTGGGACATCGCCCTCTATCACCCACAGAGCAGGGATGATCAAGGGGTTGGGGCGCCGCCACTCTCACACTCAGGGCAGGGCCGATGGGGAGGTTATGGCTCTACCCCGTCACACACAGAGCAGGGCCCGTGGGGGGGGGGGGGTTGGGGTGCCGCACCCTGTCACACACAGAGCAGGGACGATCAGGGGTTTGGGGCGCCGCACCCTGTCACAAACAGAGCGGCAGGGCGATCAGGGGGTTGGGGAGCTGCCCCCTATCAGGCACAGAGCAGGGCTGATCAGGGGGTTGGAGTGCCTTCCCCTGTCACGAACAGAGCAGGGTGGATAGGGAGGTTGTGGCCCCACCCCCTGTCACACACAGAGCTGCAGGGCGATCAGGGGGTTTGGGCGCTGCCCCCTTTCACGCTGATCCCGGTGCTGGGAGGCCTCGCAGCTCCGCTGATCCTGGTGCTGGGAGGCACATTATCCTTTTACTATATAGGGTAGAGGCCTGATGCATGGGTGGGGGCTGGCTGGTTTGCTCTGAAGGGTGTCCTGGATCAGGGTGGGGGTCCCCACTGGGGTGCCTGGCCAGCCTGGGTGAGGAGATGATGGCTGTTTGCAGCTGGTCACACACCCTTCAGGGTAGGGGTCCCCACTGGGGTGCCTGGCCAGTCTGGGTGAGGGGCTGAGGGCTGTTTTCAGGCTGGGACTGAAGCTCCCAACTGCTCCTTTTTTGCTTTTCTTTTTTATTCTGGGCCAGCTTTAGCTCTGGCTCCAGCTCTTAGGCCTCGCTGCTGAAAGCAGGTATCTGGTTTGTTTGGGTTCTACAATTGAAACACAGTATCAACTCCAGCTCTGAGATCCCGGCTGGCTGAAAGCTGGTTTCTGGGGTTTTGTTTAGCTTCTATATTTGTTACAATGTTTCAAACTGCAAGCTCAGAGGCCGGCAAGGCTGGCGGGGAACGTTGGAGTCCTCCATCATTGAAGCAAGCAAGCCTCATGTTAGCTTCCAGCTGCCTGGCTGCCGGCCGCCATCTTGGCTGGCAGTTAATTTGTATATCGCCCTGATTAGCCAATGGAAGGGTAGCGGTTGTACGCTAATTACCATGTTTCTCTTTTATTAGATAGGATATTATCTTCTTTCTCATTGTTTTTATTTCTTTTTTCTTTGTTTTGGGAATGTTTAAAAGGTTTGTGTATGCACTGGTGGTTTGATTTTACTGTTCTGACAGTTAATGTGTCCTATTTCTAATAAAGATTTTAATGTTACTATGTTATTTTTCGTTCTTGACATTGCCTTCTTAGCCTGCCCATTGCTTGTTTAGTTCCTGCCCATGTTTTAGCTCCTGTTTTATCTCATTCTCTGGCCTTATCTTAATGTTATTTTTATAGTTCTTGTTTCTAGGAATTTTATTCATCCTATAAAGCAGATGCTTCTTTTGTGTTTACTCCAATAAACATTTCCCCCAAAATATGTTCCTCCTCGTTTTGATTTTTCCTTAAATATATATATATATATATATGGTGTAGTATCTTTAGGGCTAAAGCTTTTAAAACTTTCTAATTCCTATTAATATTTATTCATCCTTGAATAAAGAGTAATCTATGATGTAGACTTGACATTTGCCTGTAAGCATGAAATAATAGTAGTTGATTCTTGGATCCTTTTATCTCTGTATAGTTAGAAAATATTGTTTTTTAGGAATCCTTCTCTGGATGTTATATTCATATGTTTATGCTGCTACTTCAGTGACATAGGTGCCTTAGACTGCTTGGCTACCCAATCTTGTTAACATAGGTGCAGGAAGGATGTGGCAGTTTTCTGTATTTAATTGTTTTTTGGGGGGCCTTGCCACCTTACCAGGTACACTGTACATGACCTTCTTCTACCTGCTGCATCACTGAAATACACTTCAAGTCAGAAAGATCAGAACTTTGTTCAGGTAGCTGCTTCCTAAGACCCGGGCCTCTGCCCTCGGGCAGGCAACTCTCTGCCTGTACCTACCAACTGTGGGGGAGGGGCTCCTAGGATCCTGCAAGGATCGCCTTCAATCATGTTCTATTTCTCAAAGTGGAGGCGTGCAAGGTAGCTCTTGGTGTTTCCTTTCAGTCAATTTCCCTTCTCCTTAATATGTAGCAGAAGTTGATGTTGAATATTATTGGTATTGTTTCAGGGCTGAGGTTTAATTCCCTACATGTAAGAGTAAGTCTTTTAGTCATTTTAGAATGTATCTGAGAGGCATAGCATAAGATGGCGAGATATATTTTCTCAGGCTGCCATTTTATGTGTAAGTGCCAAGTTTATATTAATGCCATTAACTTAGACAATCTATGCTGTTCTGATCCCAAGGTAGGTTTATAGTTGAGAGTGCATGAAACAGTTTATTGTTATTTATTAATTATTGTAATATTTTCCATACGAATAACTGTAAACCTACTTTTGCCCCTCCCTGTATATAATCGTCATATTTCCATATTATTTGGTATTTTAGCAAAAAATTGTGTTAAGACTTCTTTCTAGTCCATGGAAGTATCATCCATTATTTTTCTACTTCCTCTTGTTTGGTCTCCTCACACTCGTAATAGTAAGAGTCAATGAGCCTGGCTGGTGTTGCTGTGGTTGAACGTCCACGCGTTTCTATTCCAGGTCAGGGCACATGCCCAGGTTGCAGCTCAATCCCTAGTGTGGGGAGTGCAGGAGGATCCAATCAATGATTCTCTCTTATCATTGATGTTTCTATCTCTCTCTCCCTCTCCTTCCTCTCTGAAATCAATAAAAATTAAAAAAAAAGAGTCAGTGATTTGCTGAGATTGGCCCCAGAATAGATCTGAAGGTTTCCAGCTGAGGTAGTTCTTTTGGATAAAGGCAATTTTTAGAGGGGGCAACTATGAGCTGTTACAGCCAACACTCTTGGGAGCTAGACTCTAGGGTGGGCGTCAGGCAGGATGCCCACAGCGGCCAGTGCATGAACCCCGAGCAGCATTGCCTTCCCTGTGAACTGAGTGTGTGCGCTCCTTGCCCATTTCCCTTGTTAATTAATTGTTAGTTACTGAATAAATAGCTAGCTATTGAGTGCATATTTTATGTCAGAGCTCTGGAATATTTCTAAGAGATTTCTTTCAATGAAACCCCAGAGATTCATTTGCTAGAACTCTTTATATTTAGGAAAGGCCTTCTTTATAATAAGGCCATTATCTTCTCATCTATTATATTTGTAATAAAAATCACTTCCCAGTTTCCTTCTATTCCTGTAACTATGTATGATGGTTTTGGCCTGGAGAAGTTTCTTTACCCTATACTGCAAGGGATCACACCTCAAATATATGTGTATATTTAATATAAATGTATATTTATGTATACATATATTTGTATAACATTACATGAAATACTGTTATATAATAATATGATATACTGTTATATATTACATATGATAATATTTCTTGATATAATATGAATATAAATCAATATACTTGTATAAATATATTTAGCACAGTGGTTTAGATATCAGGGATATTTAATAATTTAAAATTTGTGATTAGAGTAAAGAAGGAGACAAGATGTCATCATCTTATTGATGAGAACTGCCACCCAAAAAACTTCATTATGTTTCCAGGAGCCTTGCTGGGCAAGTGGGGGAGGGATAGAGAGCCAGATGGAGCCTATGGTTTCATGTTGATGAATCCTACAGGGATGGAAAGCAATTACTCAGTACAGGTCCCCTGGGAGGCTGTTGACAAGGCAAGCATGTTCTCTGCATTCATCTCTACAAGGTAGAATAATTAAGCCAACAGAATCATAGCATCTGTCTGATAGATGTACAAAGACTCAGCATGGGCCCACTTGGCTTGTTCATCACCTACACAGACTAGTAATTGCTCAAGGAATTTATGGCATTTCCATGTGATGATGACCTTTGTTTCATTGCTCCTCAGAAACCTAAAGCACATTGGGCAGTTACAGACCTGTTTATCACCAGTGAAGCTTCAGCATTGAGAGTTTATGTCACATTTACTGATTACCACCCTTAAAAAAGATTGTACATGTGTCCATCAAGAGGAGGATGCAGGCATGTGTTGGATTTGGCCACTTAATGCTTCTAGTTGGCAGCAGCTTATGAAGTGCGCTGTAAACGAGAGGATTTCTCTACTCGAGCTGTAACTATCAACTGTGTGTCTCTCCAGCTAGTGGCCAGTAAGCCAGACAGCAAGGGAGTTCCCCACCAGAACACTGAAATTCATGGCAATCTTGAAGTCTTTGCTTTAGGTTTGTCCTCCACTCTTGCATCCCCATCAGGAGGCTGACAACAATGGAAATTGGCTCTTTGCTACCTTGCTTCCTCTCCTGAAGGGGTTGAAGGTTACAAAGAAATGTGAAGGGGCTGCCCAGTAGACAGCTAGAGCTCTGCCCCTAGGATGCTGGCAGGGAAAGAAAATTCTGGAGAGAAAAGTTAGTCTTCTGACAAGTTACTTAAAAGCAGAACCAGGGATGGGGATTTTCATGCAAGTGATTTCTTGAGGGAATGCTTTCAGGAGACACTGAATGAGGGGGGAATCATTAGAATAGAGTAGGGCTGCAAGGTAAGCAGAGGTGGAGCATGAGAGGTCTTAACTCAGCCCAGTCCCACAGGAAACTCTGGAATAGGAATTGTACCCCATGTACACCAGAGTGTCCTGGCTAGCAGCAGCTTCCTCCTCCCAGGGGATGGTGCGTTCACTTCCAGCCACTTCCAGCCAAGGGCCATTCTCCCCAGAAGAGTGTAGGTGGAAGCTGTTAGCCAGCACCAGCCCAGGGAAGGGGACCTGAGTAGGCACTGAAGCATCGACTCCTGCTACCAACTTTGCCTTCATCTCCCAGCCTCCAGCAGTCTTTCATTCTATTACTCTCTATTACTCTCTCTATTACTCTGTTTTATATAGTTACTAGAGGCCCGGTGCATGAAATTCATGCAAGAGTAGGCCTTCCTTCCCCCAGCTGCTGGCACTGGCTTCCCTCTGGCACCCGAAACCTGGGCTTCCCTCCAGCACCCAGGACCCAGGGTTCCCTCCAGCCACTGGCATGCATCCAGGACCCAGGCAGCCCCAGCTTTGTCCAGAAGGTTGTCTGGAAGGACGTTCGGTCTAATTAACATATTACACTTTTATTATTGTAGATAAAGGTAGGATGGCTACAAGGTCCTTGGGGGACCATCAGACATCTATGTAGTACCCAGCTGTAGTGGACATTGTCAATGCTCTGTTCAGATTGTCGCAATCCTGGCTTTTTGGTCCTGGTCCCCCTCCCCCAGCTTCTTCATGCTTCACTCCTAACACCTGTTCCCTTCTTCAGAAGACAGTCCTGGGGCTCCTCTCTTAAGGAACAGGATTGTCTGCAGGTTTCCTCAGGGGGAGGTCTTAGCCAGTGACTGACTGGGGTGTGATTATGAATATATAACTCTCATGTCTTATGGCTGGAAACGCAGATGTAATTTATGCTCCAGTGTTCCCTACAGGACCCGGCTGAGACTAGGGCTCTGCCTGAGATCAAAACTTGCTTGACTTATCACATGCTTATGTACCTTCCCTCAAGGGTCTGCTTGTGGGAAATCGGATCTGTGACTCCATCTAGGTCCATGGGAAAGACATGAATCAAGTAACTACAAAATTACATATAAAAGTATGACTGTGGCTTATGCCACGAAAGAAAAAGGACTTTTCTGCGGAAGTGGCACATTAGCTGAGATAATAATAATAGCTAAAAATTGATGGGACACTTTCAGCCTATCAGTTCTGCTTTAAGCCCTTGATGCCTTCGAAGTCAGTGCTTCTCGGGCTTGAATGTGTGCACAGATCCCCTGAGGATCCTGTTTAAATGCAGACTGAAATCAGTGAGTCTGGTGTAGGGCCCCAGGAACTACACTTCCGTCTGGCTCCCTCTCCTACCACACCCCCCCACCAGGAATGTTGATCTGCTGGTCTTTATAGCACACAGTGTTAGCAAGGGGCTAACTCCTTATTCCTCATAACAGCTGTATGATGTAAATTCTATTCTTATTTGCATTTTACATATGGGGAAAGTGAAGTACATGTAAGTTAAGTAGTTGACTTAATATTGCACAGCTGGTCAGAGGTGGAGCCAGGATTTGAACCCAGGTAGCCTGGCTCCCAAATATGCCATCTTAAATGCTATGAAGGAAGATTTCTGCAGAAAGGTGAAATGACAAATGGGGCTGATCGGGCCAGGAAATAAAAACCATGCATCACTGTGGTTGATATTAAGATGAGTGAGTCCTGAATGCTACCCCAGAACGCGTAGAGAGTCATTGAGTACGTGTGCTCAAGTTCTCTGAGAGACTATCCTGCCATCAGTTTCTCTTTCTTCCAGGCTCCCATGACTTCCAACCATTAGGCGAAAGTGATCTGACAGTATCTCCCAACTGCTTAAAAGTAACGAATGAGTTAGTACCAGTGCCTACTAGAAGTGAATGGCAGCAGTCATAATTTTTCACGATCATTTTATTTGTCTTTTATGATTTTGTAACATGTAAAACAACAGGAAACTAGAGATTTATAACCTGATCCACTCTAATTGATTTCTTGGCTTCCTGGCATCTAATTAATTTTCTCTGTGTACCCTAAAATGGTGTAGTAGGCTTTCTAAAAGCTGTTAAAAGGCAGCTTTGTCACAGTTTATGAGAAATTCAGACGTGGCTTTTATCTGGGAGGTAAATAGAAATTGATTTTGCTGTTGAGGTCCTAATAGGTAGAAGGAAAATTGACTCCAGATCTCAAAAGAGCACCCGGAATTACTCTGCCTTGGTTTGGGTTCCCGCAGGAGAAGACTCTGAGACAAGGATTTCTGTGCAAGTTGTTATTTGGAGGGTGGTGCCAGGAAAGCCCTGAAAGAGTGGGAAGTGAGACAGGGAAGGAAGAGTTTGTAACACTAATGCACGATCCAACTAGGTACCCCTTCACTGGGAGACGGTCTTGCACTTCAGAGTAATTCCAAGCGAGGAACACGTCAGCTGGGGTATTTATTTACCACCATCATCAGTCACAGGTGGAGGGCTGCTCCTAGGAGGGAAAGGGCACTAACCCCCACCACTTCTGGGCATAGGCTATGGCAGCCAGAGAAAACCCTCCATCAAAGAAGTACTTGTGTTGGAGCATTACATGGGAATGGCCAATGCCAAGGGGATTTTGGAAAAGCAATAGAGCAGCGGTTCTCAACCTGTGGGTCGCAACCCCTTGGGGGGGTCGAACGACCCTTTCACAGGGGTCGCCTAAGACCATCGGAAAACACACATATAATTACATATTGTTTTTGTGATTAATCACTATGCTTTAATTATGTTCAATTTGTAACAATGAAAATACATCCTGCATATCAGATATTTACATGACGATTCATAACAGTAGCAAAATTACAGTCATGAAGTAGCAACAAAAATAATTTTATGGTTGGGGATCACCACAACATGAGGAACTGTAATAAAGGGTCACAGCATTAGGAAGGTTGAGAACCACTGCACTAGAGTACCTGCTACAGTGTCCATGTATAAGTTGTGTTGCTTTGATCTTCTTTCATATTCCAGCAACTTTTTCCCATTTCCCAGAATTTTGCACCCAACCTTGCGTAGGACCTAATCATGTTGTTCAACTGACATGGAGAAGACATTCAACTAAGACAGTTATCCTCAGTTATCCATCTTACAGTTTATAAACTGCACCCAAGTTAGAAGGGGTAAATTAAATTAAAATTACTGATGTCAGTGCTTTGGGGTCTTGTTCATCATTTTATTTGGAATGACCATCATGGGGATGTGGCTTGGAGTGAACCCTCAATAGCAATTTAAAAAAAAACCACACCCAGTGAAACTGGAAATTGAATAGAAGCCTCGGTGTTGTAGTAATTTTTAATGGGTTCAAAAATTAATCTTGAAAATGTATATTTAGTGCTGTCAGAATGGAAGGAGGAATAAACTACGTGCATTCCAGGCCAATCAGCACTAAATTTGGCTCCTTCTCAGGATCCGCTGCCTCTTTGGTGTCAGTGCCTAGTTCCTCTGACTGGCACCACACAGGCTGTCTTCCCACCTCCCAGACCCAGCTGCTCTTTGATCACCTGTGTGTTTCCTTCCTGCCCGTAGGAAGGAAAATAAAGCAGAAACAGTGTGGTCATTGACTCCATGCTCAAGGTTCAAGTAAGGCTTTCCTGCCTGGTTCAGTTGTACCAATTGAAAAGCAACTCATAGAGGCCCAGGAGCAACTAGTTATTAGCCTGTACTGCTCAACTATTTCCTTGGGAGTAATGTGATTTTATAGACATTATAGATCAGAACGGTTTCAAGATGTACATCCATTGTTGGTGTGGTTCATTATGTAACTCGTTGACACATTTTCATTTTATTTTAATTTACAAAGCGTAATGTTCACCATGTGCCAGACAATATCCTAAGCACTTGGCAAAACAACCTCATTTAGTCCTCATATCTTCAACATGAGGTGGGTGCTGTTTTATTCATTGTACAACCGTGGAAGGTGAAGCCCTAATTTATCATGGTGATATGCTCATGAAAATATTAAGATAGATAAAATGTATATATTAATTAATTTTGATGCCTACATTAATCCTTCTCTCCCTCCTTGTCCCTATCCCAGGTGGCCTTGGGAATGTTTTTTAATACATGTAGAGGGGTTCTTTTCTGTGTTCTCTTTGAATTATTAAAAGCAAAATGCTGTACTGGTTTTGTTATAGTGAAGGGTGGTTGTAAACTCAGCGCATAAGGGAGAAAATGCCACAGAGTCAAAATTATTCTTGAAAATACTTTCAAACACATCAAAGACCTACTACATGATTTTATGTATACAGCAAAAATAATGTTACATGGGAAGAATGGCTACTTTAGTTCAAAACCCAAATAATCCTGTACACTGTACAGGATTGTGTACACTGCAGAACTAACACTTCTGCATACTTCCCATTTTTGCCATACAGAATATTAAAAAAAAAACATACGCCGAAACCGGTTTGGCTCAGTGGATAGAGCGTCAGCCTGCGGACTGAAAGGTCCCAGGTTCGATTCCGGTCAAGGGCATGTACCTGGGTTGCGGGCATATCCCCAGTAGGGAGTGTGCAGGAGGCAGCTGATCGATGTTTCTCTCTCATCAATGTTTCTAACTCTCTATCTCTCTCCCTCTCTTTAAAAAATCAATAAAATATATTTAAAAACAAAACAAAACAAAAAAACAAAAAAAAACATGCCCTTAAGAGTCAAGGTTTACCAAAATTGATATTTTCTACTGTTTTAAGGACACTTTTAAGTGAGTGTGTGAGAATGACGCATCCGATGTCTTCCGGTACACGACGAACTTGCTGTCATCATCTGGATGTCAGTGTAGGCACCAGCAGTTTTATTCACCATTGCTTTTGTACAAAGTGCAAATGTCAAGATAGTGGAAAAAGCAATAACCTCTTAGTATTATTATGAAGTCATTTTGCCCTTGGGGAAATGCTGAAAGGGTTTTAGAGAAACCCAGTGATCTGTGGACCACCTTGTGAAAATGAGAATCACTGAGCTATAGAAAGACTTAGTAAACCAAACTGGCAGACTCTGTGGTTAATGAATGAAAGGATGAAAGGTTTAGCAGAATCAAAGAGGACTACGTTTTCCATTGTGGAGGAGGGGGAGACTAGAGAATGTGTAAGTGTGGAGTACAAAAGATTATACTCCACACTTACATGTATATGTATGTATATATGTGTATAAATATGTACATATAGCAGTACATATAAGATGAAAGATTAGATGACTCTGATATAGAACTATATTACTTGAGATTTTTCTCCCTCATATTGAAAACTATAAAAAAAGAAAACTATCTGCTTTTTCCCTAATCTGCAGGAAAGATGAATTTAAATGTGGAAAAGGTGATTAGTCATATTTGTGGCAATAATGTTCAATATCTAGAGATTAGCTGAGTACATTGATGTCTGAAATAGTCAACACCAAAGGAGTATAGGAAAAAGCCACTAAATAACATGTTCTCTTTAATTGTATATTGATGAAAATTTCTAAGGGGAACAGGAGAAAATAGGAAAGGGCAATTTAATACCAGGCAATAATAATTATAGCCACCGGGGGATGGCTGGAAGTAGATGCTATTGATTAGCAAAAGAAAGCTTTCTTGGGAATCTGACGAAGTTGGTATCATTAATTCACAACCATTGTGAAGGATTTTAAAAGGTGAGGTATAGACACTGCTGTGAGAAATAAAAGCAAGATATTTTTCAGGAAGGTTCGTGGCAGCCCATTCAGGCAAGAGCTATTAATTCCTGCCCCTCTGACATGAGCAGCACCCCAGAGCGGCCACTTTCAATCCTAAGCCTCATCCTTCATTTGCTGTCTCACCAGCTTAGTAACTTTCTCTCCCGTGTTGTTATCAGAAACTCCCCTGCATGATTTTACAGCCTCACATGCTTCTCATTTGCCATTTCAAATTACGGCCCCGCCGAATGCCTGTGCTCTCTAGTAAGGTGAAGCAAGAATATGAATCAAGATCATAAAGCTCAACACTCAGAGGAATCATTGATAAAGTTTACATTCTCCTTTCAGGAGCCCTTATGACTTACAGGTGCTCAGGGAAAAACCAACACATCGTGCATTCCTGTTCCTCAAACTATTCGTGATTGTTAGAAATCTTACCTTGGCCATATCTCTAATATTTACTTTTAAACTGGTATACTCTAAGTAAGTGTACAGAAAAGGTTTTACTCCCTGACTGAACAAAGAGTTCTGTTTAGAAGTGTGGAATCTGGGCTTTTATTTTTTTTTTCTTACCATGGAGTGAGCAGTGTGAACTGCTGATTCTTTATGCATTTGAGTATTTGAACCTTCTTTTTGCTTTTGTGTTTTTATTTCTATGTGTGTGTTTTTGCTCAGAAAAAAAATAAGTAATTGCATGTAAAAAAAAACACCTATTTTTTTAGGTTCAGAAATATTTATTCATCACTTTTTGTATGCAGAGTTCTGCTATTATTACACAATACACGGGGATTTTTAAATGCAGTGGAGCATTCAAAACAGCCAAACAGATGTACGGGGCATGTGGGATACTAATAGGAAAAGTCTGAAGTGCCACTCTAACTAAAACATGCTTCACTACTGGGGGGGAGGAGAGATGAGAGAGAGAGAGAGAGAGAGAGAGAGAGAGAGAGAGAGAGAGAGAGAGAGAGAAAGAAAGAGAGAGAAAGAGAGAGAGGAGGGGGGAGAGAGAAGTAATATGCATTCATTTATTTATCTTACTGAAGAAGTAACAAAAGGGAGACTGTCAAACTTCCTAAAATCCTCTTCAGGCAAAATCCCACTCATTGGCTCAGCCATTCTTCCATGCTTCATCCCCCACTACTGCTTTCTAGATCTTTCTTCTTTCATATCTCTTCTGATGGAAATCAATTAAGACTCTTTTCTTTGACTTTTCTCCTTTTTGACTATTGTACCTGGTATCCCAACCAACATATAAAGGCTTAGGACCCAAGCAACCCAATAATGATGCCTTTAAACAGTTTTTGAGTTTTTTGTTTCTGATGAAGCCACAATAAAACTTTACTTTATCATGTACCTCAGCATACCAATAAGCACGCACGCACGCGTGCGCGCACACACACACACACACACACACACAATTTTTAGGCCCAGGCCCTTTTCCATTCTCAGTCAACATTTTTGCTAAGGTCATATCTTTCAATTCATTGATGGAGATATATCTCTTGCCCACTCCCAAATTCATATCACCATTCCTCCACATTCCCATTTTGTTTTTTAGGCATCAGGACTTAAGGTCTCTCATGCACCCTGAATCCTCATCTGCATCTGAATTCTCCATTTCACATACTCCTGAACTGCCCCTCCTCCATCCTTCCATTTCAGTAAATTCCACAATCATCTACTTAGTTGCCCAAACTGGATACCTAGGTGCCATCCCTGGGTTTAGACCTTCTTTCTTGTTATTTAATCTATCACAATGTCCTGTTGACTGTATGTCCAACATACATTTAGAACGCACTCACTTCTCTCTATTTTCACTTTATTTGATGGCTTAAGGGCCTTCCTGGCTTTACTTAGATTCTTCCTCCTTGTAAAGGATTCTTCCTATATAAGTAAAGGTGACTCAGATTTAATGTCACCTTATGTATCAGTTATCTTGTGCCACACTAATGCTGTGTAACAACCACAAAACCTCAATGCCATGCAATACAGCAGTAGGTATTTGCTGTTCACAAATTTAGGGAGTGAGGTTCACCTTGACAACTCTGCGGGACTTGGCTGAACTCACTCACATAAATGGTGCTCGGTGACCTGTTATGGGTCTAGGATGGCTTCAGCTGGGAAGACACAGATGACTAGTTTCTGCTCCATGTCTCATCCTATAGCAGGCTAGCTGGAGAGTATTCTCATGGTGGATGGCAGATGCAAGAACACAAGTAGATAAACCAGTGACTTTTCAATGTTCTACTACATTACATCTTCTAACATCATATTGGCTGAAGCAAATCACATTTCTGTACTTGGGATCAAGAGGCAGGGTATTAATACATTGCTTTGTGAATGGAAGATCTGCAGATTCCATGGTGAGCGGCATGGATAGAGAGAAGATGATGAATTGGGGCCATTAAAACAATCAGTCTACGACACTAGGTCAGAGAAGCCCTTCCTCCCAAATCAGAATCTCACCTTCCCCATTTATCATCTCTCAAAGCACCTTTTTAATTGGCGGTGGTGATTTCTGTGATAGTAGAGAGAAAGGACTTTCTATTATTTATTCATTTGGATCCTAACATAATGCCTGTTTCACTGTAAGTTTTTTATAAACGTAGAATGTATAACAGGAAACACTCAACAATAGGGGTCTAAAGGTGTCCCAGTCTAGGTGCTATTTCCATTTGTAGGTAGAGATAAAGAACTTCAGTCAATGAATTGGCCCTTCCACCATGAATCTCCTGATATCATGAGTCTTTTGAGTGATGTTCCCAAGGTGGTGTCTGTGCGTGCCTCTCTCCCAGAGCTGGGGTCAGCCATTAGTAGTACAATGTCATTTTCAGAAGAGCCTTCCTTGCGGGTCTCTGGTCTCTGCTTGTTAAACTAATGTCTGGAATCACAGGAACCAGTCAAAGGAAATGGAGAAACCCTACCCACTTCCTGGGGCTTCAGCTCTCCTTCTAGGAATGTAATCGAAAGCAATGTATATCCTCCTAATGGCATATGAGGTAGTATCATCTTCCATTCCAAGGGCAGCATTGTTGTTAATAAAACTTCCTTGCAGTTTAAAGAAAACAGGCCCCTTTCAAAGTGCTGAGTTTGATACCCATCAATCCAATAATCAAGTCATTCTGTCTATCTTAATACTTTTTTCTACCAAATAATGAATGTAAATCCTTTGAGAAAGTAGGCAGCCAGAACACTGATAAGTGAGCCCTCACTCACTGCTCTATCAAGACCTGCCATGCTGCATCCTCTCCCATCCTCCACACACCAGACAGGTCCAGCTCCCACTGCTGCTGGATTGTGATCCCCATCACCCTGCTGCTCATGCTGCTTCAACCATCTGGGGTATCCTCTCCCACTACTGCTATCCAGAGTCTACTCAACATCTAGGCACTAGGTATTATCAAAATTGAAAATGTGCATACACTTTGACTCAGTAAATTTGTTTTGAAGGATTTATTCTAAGGGTGTAAAGTGGAGCTGCGCTTTGAGATCGCATGGCAATACTTCAGAACATCAGCGGTATTTATGTCATCTCCAGGAATTGGGATTTGGCAGTCAAGAATGTGGCTTTGGCATCAGGGTGCTTGGATCAAATCATCTGCTGGCTGAATGACCTCAGCCAAATCACTAACCTTTATTGCCCCAATTGCCTCATACATAAAATGAAGTTAATATTAGCAAGTACCTCTGAGAATTGTTGGGAAGATTAAAAGTCTCATTACACTTGATGTACATTGCCTAGCGCCTAATAAGAATTCATTACATGTAAACACTGTTTTCAGATGTGTTTTCACTATTTGTGGATTTTTCTTCTTTGTCTTGCTGTAGTTGCTTCTAATAGCAGAGTCAGACCCTTCTCTTTATATTCTGTGCAGCTTTTTTCTGGTGCTTTAAGCTACCATAGATGTTCCATGAACAGTTGTTAATATGTCAAGAGAAATAATGAAGATTCTTAATCTAAACTGATTTTTAGAGGAACACATGCCGACTCTAATTTGGGGAGCTCTCCTCTTCTACGAGAGCATCTGCAGATGTCATGCCAGTTATTCAGGACCCTGGCAACTTGATAATATGGCCCAGCTACGTGGCCAATTTAAGTTGGCTATGAGTCCAATTAAAACAGGCTCGATTGGGTCAAAATTAGCCTTTTAATTATACTTTATCTAACATCAGGAGTCAGTGTTGTGCTTTAGCTATTTAAAACTTTGGCTTTCGATTAGAAGTTTAATAGCAATTCATAGCATCTTCTCCATGTGTGCTCAGAATGTAACTAGCTAGCTACAGAGAATTCTAATCACTGCTGCTGATAGAAGTTGCTAATTGCACTTTCAAGTTTTAACTTTTATTTTTGAACATGCCTATTTATTCATATACAAAGCGTATTAGAAAGCACATTATTTATCTTCCTTTTTTCAAGTAAAAACTAGAGTCTTTTTATTTTTCAGAGAACAATATCATTTATCAAAAATATTGTATCATTAATATTGCATCTGGACATTGGGATGGAGACTTGAAGATGGGAGGTAGTCTTGCTATTACAAGATCCTAAAGATATACAGACAACCAGAATTATATCCCAGTTCCATTGGCTGAAGTGCTATGTTGTGAGGTAGAGTATCTGTTGAGAGCTTGGTGTACTTGGAGAGAGTCGGTGCTCTCTATTAGAGAACAGATGGAGGTGAGGAATAGCTTTTCCTATTAACCAGGATTGACTCCATCTTAATCCCTCTGTGTGTCTCTGAGATAGAAGGTCTGTTCCCATGAGCAGCTCCTGGAGCATCTGGACTGAACGAAGGTTTCCTCTCCTCTCCTTGCTACCTTACTCTTTAAGCAGATCTGGGGTTTCAGAGTAAAGTTCCTGTGTGTTTTGTCCCTGGGTCCCTTTCTGGCAAGGGGCACTACTAGTTCTTGACACTCGCAGAAAGCTGTATTTACCCTCCTGAGCAGATGGAAGCTAGAAGAATGCCACAAAGATGGATATAGATTTTATTATCGGTTTGGGAAAGAAACAAGGGAAATTCATGGGTCATAAATCATTAACTTTTTACTGTTCTTTTTATACACGGTCCATTACTTCTTGCATAAGAGGACTAGAGAAGCACAATTTGAGGAGGGTAATTTTTAAATCTCCACAGAATGAATTTTTTTTTTTCTAAATTGGACTTTTATATCTAGTCCTAGATAGACTATTTTTCCTCTGGCAAAATCAGCAGGAACTTCCAGGTGGCTAAAATACACCCTGTGCATTGTTGCTGAGAACATTTATAGCACATTGTTCAGAAAAGAATAGCCGAGGACAACAGGGGGCTCTTCAAGTGGGCCTCATGGAGCCCCAAATTGGAGACATGTTTTTGTCATTTCAAAGTTTTGACAGAAGGGTATAGGATTCAAAGCAAATACCATCTCCTGCTGAACACAAGCCTTCTTTAATTCCCAGCAGATGAGCGATTGCCAATAAGCCATGAATTAAAATGGAATCCTACACGAAAGGTCCAATTCTCCTCTCAGTTGAGTAGCATTTATTGCTGTTTTCTGGAAAGAGATCAGACTGAGAGGTGAGCGAGCTCTCCTACCAGCTCTCTGACTGTAAGGTTGAGTGGTCAAAAAGCGGTAAGTTCTGGTCCATTAGAAAATGGAGACCAAATCTGATGGATTCAAAGACGTTTTTCAGTGCCCCTAACACTAATAGCTGTAATACTTATGGAGCCTCTATTTACCTGGTCCCATTATTTCTCCTATCATCATTAAACCTTGGCCCTGGGAGGTACATAAAGGCCAGCCATTCCCATCACTCAGTTGATGCTTGGAGGGGCCAATTCTGCCAAAGGTCTGTCCACGTGATGCTTGAACTCCTGTGGCCAGATACTCCCTCCCTTCGGAACAGCCTGTTTCATCTCTGAGCGGCACAGCCAGTTTCCAATTTTTCTTAAAACTGAGCCAAAAGGAATCCCCTGCAGCTGTGGCCCATTGAGGCTGATTTATCTCTGAGGACCAACCACACTGAATCAAAAGCCTTTTTGTGCTTGCTAACTTTTTTTTTTAACCTCCTGGAGGATATGTTTTCATTGATTTTTTTTAGAGAGAGGGGAAGGAAGAGAGAGAAACATTGTTGTGAGAGAGAAACATCAGTCAGTTGCCTCCCACATCTGCCCAAACCTGGGATCAAATCTGCAACCTAGGTATGTGCTCTTCCCGGAAATCCCACCCATCCCCTTTCTGGTGCACACTGTATGCTCCAACCAACTGAGCTGGGCTAGAGCTGTGCTTGGTCACGCTTTAATAAAAGGTGGAAGCACTCGGAGGGGCCTTCTTATTGAGGGGCCACTTCTTTGGACAAAACATCTGAGTCTTTCACATATACTTCATTAAGCATGGTGTGTGTGTGTGTGTGTGTGTGTGTGTGTGTGTGTGTGTTGTCTGGTCTTGTGTAAATGATGATAATTATTATAATCATAAATAGCCAGTACTTATACAGTGCTTACAAGGGACCAGGCAGTGATATGACTCTCATAACAACTGTGTGAATTAGTTACTAGGATTATCCCATTTTATAGGTGAGAAAAAATGAAGCATAGAGAGGCTACTAGTAAATAACGTGCCCACCAGGATTTGAATTCAGAATTCACAGTCCTAATCATGACATTTGAAGACTTCTCAATCCTTACTTATCTATTTCAACCATATCTGTCTGGAAGACAGGAGCCATTTTCAACTTCCTGTGGGAAACTCTCATGTCTAACATTGACTCCACATTGGATATGTGCTGCTAACTTTAGGTGTGTTGTCCTGACTGAGCCTCTTAGCATTCAGTAATAGTATCAGCCCTGTTTTCTTGGTAAGAAATAGGCTCTAAGGGGTTAAACATAACAGAAAGAAGCAGGGTCAGGGTTTTACCTTGCACTTCTGAGTCAAAACTATGGAATTCCAATTCTACCAACATCTCAAGGTCCATAACTAATTGGGGCTCTCAATGAATGGGAAGCCAACTTCCTGCAATCTATGACTAGAGCCCTCTAGTTGTATCAGAGGGGTAAGGTGAGTTCTTGTTTATGGTTTGACATCAGACATTCAGAGGCAAAATCACCAGGAAGTTAGTTCCCTGAACCCCACAAGCCTTTCTGTTTATCTCTTCCTCACTTTTGAGGTGCTCACCTCACATCTGCTGAAATATAGATTCAGACTGCAGCAACTATTACAATTACTTACTGAAAAGCTCATTTCTGTGCCAGTGCAGTGATTAGCTTTGATTTTTATAGAGCTGCATGCAGAGGAGAGAATCTGAAAGTGAGAAGCATGATTTGTGGGCTGCTAACATAAATGAGGTCCATGCATGTGGCACCCTAATGATCAGGGGGCAGAAGTGGAGGGTGGGCAGGATGCTACCTGGAATGACCACCAGGAGCATAAATGGGGGCTTATTCTTTTATGCCTACCACCACAGGGATATTTAAGGATTTGTTGAGATTAATTCATTCCTCTTACGTTTAAACACTCTCAAAGGGTGTGAAGCTGGTGGACAGTGCACACTGTAGAATGAACTGTTTCATTGGGTTGCAGTTTGCAGAGATTGGCTGTAGGGAATGAGTGATTTGTTGAGAAAGGGGAAACAATAAAGGTGGGAAGGTCAAAGGTTCAATGTCTCAGACATGTCTTCTCTCAGCTTCCTCCAACTCTTTTCTCTCCATCTTAGTTATTAATTCATTATAACTGGGATGTCCCTGCAGAATTTCTGGAAACATTTAGAAGGAATTACCCAGAAATACCACCAGCAGTTCACTGATCTTGTCAAACTGTGGAATCTTCTGTACATGTCAAGAAAGAAAGTTGTGACTTTTTGGTCAAATTCTCTCAAGTTTTGGATTGACTCCTAGGTCAGCTTCTCACTTTGGACAAATTCCTTAATATTTGAAATCCTCAGTGGTTTCATCTAAAAGTGGGGCTAATAATATATTTTGAGTCTGTCTTAGGGACTGAGTGTGATAATGTCTCACATTATCAGGCAACAGTCCAATGGTGACACACAATAGATGCTTAATAAAATATAATAGCATTAAACTTATTGTTTTTTTTAATTGGGTTGTGGATTTATTGAAAAGCAAATGAAGAACTTTCCCCTTATATAATTTTATTTTTATGGGGACATAAAAAAATACTTTATTTGGAAACAGAGCATTTTAAAAGTCTTACCATGAAATATTACCATCATGGAAAGATTGCATGAACCAAATTCCCAAGAATTAAACTAGAATCAAGGACACATTTAACAAGGCAGTTTAGAATTTTCAGAAACATCTTTTCTTCTTAAGCTCATTTGAAAATACTTATCTCTGATTTAAATCATTCAAATGACTTCAGAAATACAATGGAAGCAGAGCAGAACTAAGTGTTTCCAACTGTCAGATCTGGAGAGGGATGATGTAAAATGGGACATTAGCTGGTATCCGGCATGGTCTCTAAATAGAATCAACAAAAGCATTCACATGTTAGTGGCTAAACATAGTATTTATTGTAAAGGCATCATGCTGGCGGCCTAATGGGTGGGACTGGGTGCTGGTGGGTATGGGTGAAAGTGCTTGCAGGCAGGGATACTTTGAGGGGTCAGTTTAAAGTTTCTTAATCTCTGGAGTCAACTTTAATTGGATCCATAAAAATGAAGCAAAAAATGACCTTTCTTCTCTCTCTGGTGTCATCTTGAAATGAATTACAGTCCGAATGAATCTGTAGAGGTAAAACTAATTGAAGAAATGAACAGTCCATTGATTTATTACAGATTATTCATTGGAATAGTCATTCTAAGACCTGCCTGTTCTTTTTAAGCTTTGACAGTATTTTGATGTTAATAAGTTGGGTTTCTTTTTTTGTGTATTTTGTGGGTTTTTGTTGTTTTGTTTTTTTTGTACAGCAGTTTTCCCTCCCTGGCCTGTTAATCATTAATTATGTTCTTGGTTAAGAACACATGTACTTGACTCATGATGGCTTATTCCTTTGCTACAAATTATACAGTAGAGCATTTATTGTCTGTATCTGTAGGGAACTCTTAATATCAAGATGGTTAATCCACAAACTTTTTACTTGGGTTGACCAAGCAAAATGCATCACTGCTTTGTGCACAGAACCCTTCAGTAAGGGGACAGATTTTCATAGCCAACAATTAAAAACCACATCAAATAGGAAGTCTGCACCCAAATTCTTTCTAAGCAGACCACTTGTTCTTAATTAGTTACATAGTGCATGCATACATAGCACTTACCATCTGTCAGATAATCTAGATTATCCTATATAATAAAGAGCTAATATGCTAATTAGACCAGAAGGCAGAATGACCTTACGGGATGACCAGTGGGCGGGCGGGGGGGGTGGGGGTGGGGAGTGGGGGCAGGGGAGGGGAGCAGCACCTCGAGGCAGCTGGGGCTGCTGCAAGGGCCAAACCCCTTGCACGAATTTTGTGCATCGGGCCTCTAGTTTACAAATATTAACCTAAACCTCTGATTCTCTGAATGAAGTACTATGAATTTTCTCATTTTACAGATGATAAAACTAAAATACACAATGAAGTTGAGGAACTTGACCAAGTTTGCATAGCTAATAAGTGGAAGGAAGAGGTGGGATTTGAAGCCAGGCAGTGTGTGTGTGAACTTAATCAGTACCTATCAGTATTTTTTCATACCTCTTAAGTGTAATAAAATCTAATAACAATAAAACCTGCCAGTATCAGTATGATAACTCTTTTGCTGTTATAGTTCATTTTGACTCACAGATAGGAATTCTCATAGGTTCTTTAAATTATTAAAAATAGTCTCAATTGGATTTAAAATTAAAATCCAGATGGAAAAATATAAACACGTGGGCCTAGAATTATGTATTATTGGGAGAAAACATTGTATTCAAGTAAGGGGTATGGTCCATGGGATCAGTTGTTAGAACTGGGAAGCTCAGTGTTATCTTTCCCCTTTATATTTGGAGATGAAAAACCTGAGTGGGGAAGGAAGGGTGCCTGGAACAAGGACAGAGGTCCCACCACTGACAATGCTCTACCTGGACACGTGGCTCCCAGCTCCAACTCCATTCTTTCTCGTGAGCTAATTTCCTGAAATACTATCACACATCAGAGTCCAGAAGCCCGGCCAAGGACATGCTGTAATATGAAGCCCACAGATGTCCTTGGTCTTATCTGTATTCCCCAATCAGCTTGTTTTTCCATAGGACCTAGAGCAATGTGGGTGCAAGGGCTGAAGGATTCTTTGGCAGGAAGGAACCAGCTAGCTGTCATTTAAAAAAAAAAAAAAAAAAAAGGATGGTTGATGGGTATCACCTGGGCTAGTGTCTTGTAACTGATAATTATTAATTTTTTTAAGGTAAACCATTCTTAGTTCCCTCACCTATAAATGACAGTGTTGGGTGAACTTCTGGAATGAGCCTAACTGGTGCTTGATTTTGAAAAACCAAAGGGAGGGCACCCTTAGATGGAACACAAATAGCATAGGCCCCTTGCCAGTTTTCAGAAGTGGGAAAGGCCATTGGACTGGGGACTCCACTGCTCTGCCGGCTCAGTGTGGGATGTCACATTGACTTAGCTGCTGGGAGTCTTTAATTTCAAGCAACCATGGCCTTGCAAGTTGTCCAGGCATTCCTCCTATCTGTCTTGGGCAGGGGAGTTGGAAGCACAGAGAATCTTATGAGTATCATAGGCTATGATTACAGTTCTCCACATGGAATGGGTTAACTGGATGGGGGGAGGCATGGAGAGCTATTCAGAGAGGGGATGTAGTCACTTAACCTGGATAGTTTATGAATGCTGGGCTGATTGTGGATGATGGGAGGCAACTCAAGGGTCAGTTTGGTGCTGGTTTAGTTTATTTCCTGTTAGGAGATAAGGGTTCTTAACCTCTTTTGAGTTATTAATCCCTTTGTCTGGTAAAGCCCATATGTATGTATATATATATATATATATATATATATATATATATATATATATATATGGTAAAGCCTATATATATGAATTTACCTCAATAAAGTACTGAAGACAATATTGTTTTCAGTACTTTATTAAAGTAAATTCACATATAGTAAAATGAACACATCTTATGTACACATTAGTTGCGGCAAATGTATACATAGTCATCATCATCAAGACCAAAATAAGAACACTTTTTTCATCCTAGAAAGTTTCCTCATTCTTTTCCCAATCAACCCTCCCTATCCTAGAGGCAACCACTGTTGGTTTCTACTACCATAGATAGTTTTGAACTTCATATAGTAGAACATCCTGCAGATATGCTTTGTGTGTCGCTTCTTTCCCTCCTGATAGTGTTTTTTACTTTAATCATGTTATTATGCATATTAGTTTTTTTTATTAACACATACTTGAATAAAGTTGTTAAATATATAATTATATACATACAAAAGAAGCTAATTATTTTCAAATACAGTTCTTAACATATTTTAGAAAACATTTATTATATAGTTCAGTATGTGTACCTCTATTTTTCTAATCCTTATCATATGTCTCTATTGATTTGGAGAGAGAGAGAGAGAGAGAGAGAGAGAGAGAGAGAGAGAGAGAGAGAAAGAAACAGGGAAAGAGAGAGAAACATGGATGTGAGAGAGAAACATCAATCAGTTGTCTCCTGTATGTGACCTAACTGGACACCGAAGCAATCTATGTAGTATGTGGCCTGACCAGGACTTGAACCTGCAACCTTTGGTGCACAGGATGACACTCCAACCAACATACTATCAGGGCACTAATTCATGCTTCTTTATTAGTTCATTAATAACAAGCTCTAGAGTGGGTCTAATAGTTTACTAACTACTGTAACTTTGATGTAGCAATTAGCATATGTGAGGGATATTTTCCACATTGGTAATGTCATATGGAAACACTGGTCATTTTTTTCTTGGTGGCAAAATAATATTACCAGTGTTAATGTAGTTTATTATCTCCATCTTTAATTTTTAAAAACAGTTAGCTAGAAGCTAGTAAAAACAAAGGTATTTTGTCATCCAACTGCATGGAGCCCCTGCATCCTGTGAATGCCATGTTGTAAACCCTTGTAATATATGGTTGCTACATGGGATGGTTCTCCTGGCTGCACAGTTCCTGGCTTCTCCCTCACATCTCACATTTTTGGCCTTTGAAATCTCTTAATATAGTCTCTGTGGGCCAGACATCTGGTTCCACTTACCTTCTCTCTTGTATGTGGGATGGGAGCTATTAGCCAAAAGGTCTTATTAAATCTCTGACTTTATACAATAGTACTAATAAGTTGCTATAGCTATATCTCTTAGTGGAGTGGGAGAGGCAGTTGGGATAAGAGGACTTCTGTGAACAATGAGGTATGGTTCTCTATGAACTCTTTGATTCGTCATTTGGAAATATACTTCCATGAGATGTTAAGACAGAAATTCTCTCTGTCCCCCAGAAAAATACACAAGTCCTCACTAGACCACACGGGTCATGAAAATAGAACCAAGGACAAGAGAATTCCTAGGCTCAGGTAACGGCTAACATAGAAAAGCATTTATTTTAATGTTTGAATAAGAAAATATAACATTTTAAAAAGTTCTACAAATATATTCCTTTGAACTGGAAATGATAACATAAATAATGTCACACATTGACGTCGATATTCTACTTGGCTGAGTTTTGTTAGCTGGGTTTACAGGTGAGAAATCGAGACCCCATGATGATCTAGTCTACGGAAGTGTCAGGTTTAAGTCTCCTAGTTCAGAATGAAAGGGAGCCACAGGGTGAGAGGCAGTTGTGTCCTAATCCTGTTGACAGCACTTTCCTTTAGGCTTTGATTCATAACTCCTCTGCTCCCTGCAGATTGCCCTGAGCACTGCAAGGCCATGCCAGTTTCCCTGGTGCTGATTTGCATACCAAACCAGGACTTGTATTTTTGTTTGTCTCACACGTTTCCAGTGCTAAGTGTTCTTCTAAGAAAGGGATTAGCATGCTAGCCAATTAAGAGATTTTGCCAGAAATAAAGCACCCGGGGAATTATTCATCAGGCTACTAGTATATTGCTGTTGCCTGTGCCTAAGAACCAACAGCATGGTTGGTTGGTTTTCTTAGCCGGCACTGAGTCTTAACATAAAATGTCTACAGTGAGGTCTGTAGTGGTTTCTTCTTCTTCCCCCTGCCCCCTTACTATATCTTTTAAGCCATTTGCAAATACTTAATTTATTTTTTGTGCTTTTACTATGGAGCATGAATGAATTTTTGTGAGGTTAGCTTTGGAGATTTTATTTCTGTTGCTGAGGGTCTCGTGAGTGGGAAAAATTTTGCCACATTCACTTAGAAATATTTTCATAAAAAGACATCATATTTTACAGAAAAATTTCAAATGACCTAAATCAGCATTTTTTAAATCAGCTTTAATCGTTGGAACCAAAGCTAGAAAATGTTTAGTTTTAAAATTTCTCCACTGACTATGACTTAGCAACACAAAGGAATGAAGGACCCATAAAACCACATGGATGAATCTCAAAAACATGATGCTGAATGCCCTGGCCAGTGTGGCTCAGCTGGTTGGAACATTGCCCTGTACACAGAAGGGTGGTGGGTTTGATTCTCAGTCAGTCAGGGCACATGCTCAGGTTCTGGGTTCAATCCCCTGTTGGGGAATGTAGGAGAGGCAACCAATCAATATTTCTCTCTCACAGAGATATTTCTCTCTCTCCCCCTTCCTCTCTCTGAAATCAGTTTTTAAGATCCCATGAATTTGTGCATTTCACCTTATAAAATTTACCTCCAAAGAATACAAAATTTATTCATTACAAACTCTAGGGTTATTGTGTCAGATACTTAGGAAAACTAGACATTGAGAAAAAGTGATATGATTAGTGGCAGTTTAATCTGCAGTATTTGGAACTTATGTGTGGCTATGTTCATTCTGTTACTTCAAATAGTTACCCAATTCTCTAGATCCCTGTGGAAAGGTGTCTACTTACAGAAATAACTGCCTTGATTCTTATGTGGTCAGCAATGACTGCTTGAATTGGAAAGTAGATCATGTCTGATGATTCAGAAAGTTGGCTTGCTGAAATGCTATCATACTTCAAGTGATTTTTTTGCCTTTCCCAAATGCTTTGACTTTTTTAAGTTGTCACTTGAACTTGGTTAGGAAGCTGAGAAGGTGATAGATGAGGTAGTTGAATCTTGTGAAAGGTTGTTCTGAATTCCTGCCCTGAAGTTACGGTCGGTCCATATTACACAATTGGCAGAAATACACATGTACAGATGTGGGCTTAGAATGTGAGTGATGGCATAAATGTTAAGTAATGTCTACAAGAGGAGAATGAGTTCTTGATCTCCACCTGCTTTGTGGAGTTTCTTTTCTGTTAATGCCCCTTCTCTCCTCTCATCACTCAACCTCAGAGTTCATGCTGCTGTGTATATGACATTGTGAGCTATAGACGATATGGTAGGCAGCCCACCCAGATCCCCTATACCCAGCTCTGCAACTAGAGCCCAGCTGCTGTGATGAATGGTTTCTAAGGCTCACAGCTGCCTCCCCTCCCAGAAATTACCCTTGGATGATGAAAGCTGTCTAGTCTGGGCGGTTACAGATCCACCCCCCGACACACACACACACACAACAAACACACACAACATACAATTCTCCTCTTTGTCCCCGGCCAACAGGCCTGCCCTTTTGCTACAAGTAGGTACAGCTCTATGGTGTAATTCATGTTGCAGAGCTCCCTGTGCGATCAGGCCAAATACTGGTCTTCCTATTTATCTTCCCCAGGAAAATGGCAAAGATCCTCAGCAGAACTTCAAAGGGACCAAAATGCCCACCTTAAGACAGGATCAGTGATGGCCTCTAGAATGAATTTCCCTGTGGGTTTTTGGGTACATGTAATTAAGTATTGGCTATTTTCCTGTTTTTCCTACTCTGAACCCAACTGCATGTTGTTCTTGGGGAGTGCACCTCTTCTTGTATGAAAACAGAACCAAGGGTAATTGCCCTCCCACATATTAAGATGGGAGGGGAAAACAGGACAAGCATGTTTTTAGCATTTTACTCCTCTTGCTACCTCACTCAAACTGAAAGGGCGTAATTTATACTCACTCCATCCGTAGAACTTTCAACAGAAAGGACACATACAGATGAAATATAAAACCTAAAATAGAGTCATTAGAACATGCCAGAGACTGTAGCTCCTGGCAGCCAATAGCCTCCATGTTTCTCTCTTGGGGGAAGGAGGTGGTGGTGGTGGTGGTGGTGGTGGTGGTGATGGTGAGGGGATAGCTGAACCTTTGTTCTGCTCTCCTGTGTTTGAAAGTGTCACTATTGGTTACAGAGTGACTATTCTCTTCACAATAATTGGGATTATAGAGTCATCGAAAAAGTATAACTATTTACTCTGCTTATTTGCTTACATTGAAAATGATGTTTACGTATTTAATGAAATGTGAAAGAAAGGGGAAACCACTCTTTTTCTCTTTAAAGTAAAAATTTGGTGCCCTGTATGGCTTCTCAGCCTGCCTACAGCATGAATTTCATTTCAAGCAGAAAACACCGGCAGTCTTTTTTTATTTTTTATTTTATTTTAATAAGGGGAAGCAGAACTATCAGTTACCTACTCACAAAATAGTGCTGTGACCAGCTTCCTCAAATTAAATTAGTTAAATTAGCTCAGAAGTCTGGTTCATCATTAGAGACTTACCTAGAAGTTCTTCTGGTCCTGGCTGGGCTTGCTCATGTGCCTGGTGGTCAAGTGGCTATTGTTTGGGGGCTAAGGGGACAACTGAGCCAGCTCTCTCTCATTCTCCAGCAGCCTGGCCTGAACATGTTCTCATGATGGAAGCAGAAAAGCAAGTATGAGAGCAAGCAACTTCATTTACCCCAAGCTTTTCAAGCCTCTGCGTATTTCACTTTTGCTCTGATCCCACTGGCATGCCATATAGTCGAGTCTAAGGTCAATATAGGAGAATATTATAGGATTAATGATTAAAGGTGTGAATACTGGGAGGACAAAGTGTTGGAGACATTGAGGCATTTATGTTACATAATGAAGCACAAAATCTTCTAAACTATGGAAGAAAGTAGTAGTGATATTTATAGAAGGGAAGCTGTGATAATGCCAAAATATTATAAAATATCTGAGAAACCAAACATTCAAGGAACACTTTTTATAAGAGACAGCTAACAGTGGGGCCTTCAGTCAACCAACCTGACTTTAAATTCTGGTTCTTCTGATTTCTAACTCCGTGCCCTTAGGAAAACTGTATAACCTTTGTTTGCCTGAGTTTCCTCATATGCTAAAAAATGGCACCATACGACACAAAATGCTTAGTGTTATTCTTGGTCCAGTGGTTCTCAACCTTCCTAATGCCACGACCCTTTAATACAGTTCCTCATGTTGTGGTGACCCCCAACCATAATTTTTGTTGCTACTTGCTACTTCATAACTGTAATTTTACTACTGTTATGAATCGTAATGTAAATATCTGATATGCAGGATGTATTTTCATTGTTTGTGACCCACAGCTTGAAAACCGCTGGATAGTGAGCACTCAAGAAATACTAGCTACTATTTTATTATTAAGCAGTAATAAAAATTACAAACACATACTTTTACACTGAAAATAAATATAATTCCTGAATATGGAAGTCTTAGATGGTGGTAGTTGATGAGAGAAAGGAAGGTTAGTGACCTTGGATCTAACAGTGGGGTGAACCATTCTCAGGATACCAGGAACCACTCTGAGCAATGATTCTATCAGCTATGGGCACCTAGTTTCAGTCAAGTCCAATTTAACATGGAGTACCACAAATAAGGATTTGTTACAGGGATTTGACCTTACCCAGTTGTGGGAGCTATTAAATAGTCTTTCCAAATCTGTTGTTTTCACATCTGAAGCTGAAGTGTGAAACCTGCAGGGAAGGGAAGAGGGCATAAAGAGGTAGAGAGAAAGGACAAACTGGAACTCATGAGCATGAGTTGGACTCAAACCGATTGGGCTCATGTCAGATCTCACTTCCTCCCACCTTGACAAAGCAGGTTTCCTGCAGGAGAAGCTTCATCATGGAGCTGAGCACATGAGTGACCAAGGAGGTGGAGAATGTGAGAGAGCAGGAAAAGGTGGGCGATTGCATGCCCAATAAGTGATCCCTCAAGTCAGTAACAATGCTCATGGATTACAAAGCACTGTGTGACTTTCTGAGTGTGATGAACAGAAAGACAGCTGCTGCCCTTCTTTCTTCAAGGTGTGGGAACCACCTAGGGTGGGAACTACCCGCTCACTCTTGGATGGTGAAGAGTCAAGTTTCTTTTCTATTTATAAAAGAAACTCCTACAAAACATCTCTCATGGCCCACCCTAATCACAAACATACAGGGAAAGAAACTGACATTTTGTTCAGCCCAGCTAAGCTGATACATTTCAAAGTCACCATACACTTCTAGTGACCATGTGCTCCAACAGAAAGAGAACTGCCTTTCAGATCTGGAGATCTGGCTGTGTGAATTTGGGCATAGACCTTTAACCTTTCTCTCTGGGTTTCAGGTATTGATATTCTCATGTAGAACAGGGACCGTGGCGTGGACTTTTTCAATCTTAAAGTCCCTTCTTGCTCTCAGTCTGTACTTCCGTCATCTTATTTCCTACCTCCATTAAGTGTCTTGTGTCTGCCAGTCTTGCTTATGTATTTCCTGTGATTCTGTCACAAGGCAGTCAGCTAAGCCAATGTGAGCATGAAGCAAGTAAAAGGAGGCCTGCATGTTTGTCTAAGCTCTCAAAGCTGCCGAAGTAAATGCTGGGAGCAAAGGGCAATTGTAAGTGATGGAATTAAATATTTACCGTGTTAACCATGACCACTCGTGGATTTCAGAGAAAGCTGACCATATTGACTGAAATGTTTCACTCCAGTTTTTATAATGATATGCAATCTTGACTAAATTTGTCAGCTCTCAGGCGACTGAATACTATTCAGCAACATTAATTTCTTTGCCTACTTCCAGTTACAAGCAATTATAATCTTGGCAGTTTTACTCTCTTTGAATAAGCACTTGTACACATTATTGATATCTGGCGAGGCTGACTCCCTTCATGCAAAGACTCACTTGTGGTTTTGATGCTAACTCTACAAAGTGCTTGGACCACTGACCCAACATTGCCAGGTGTTCTGGGGGAAGATGTTATCCTGGAATACTTGGGAACAGATGATTCTAAGAAAGCTGAAGGGGATTGTTTTTTGTGTGTTCTTATCCATATCTTCCCACCTCTCCCCAGTTGGTGAATTAACCAGTCCTGGTAAGGCACTAGCTTAGCTTTAGGCTCACAGTCCCTTGTGGACAATTTCCTTTCTGGGAATTGACATTGACTAGAGAAAGCTATCTTGCCTGTAGTCATGCCCCCTCCTTGCAGCACATGTCCAGTGTTCCAGTGAGTGTTGATTCCAGTATATAAGACCCAGCCTTCTACCCCAGTTTAGGACAACTTTGTAAGGGCAACTTCAATTCAGAGCTCAAGTGGTGGCTGAGACTTCTTCAGTGACTGTATCACAGCCTAACTTCTCTTTCACCCTGAACTGCTCCATTCCCCTCTCCTCCCCTCCCCTTCCCTTCTCTTTCCTTTGCTTCCCATCCCTTACCTGCCCTGCCCTCCACTAGGGGTTGATTCCATAAGCATTCTCTAATAAGTGTTTGTAAAGAAATCTCTAACTCAGTGTCTACTTTCCCAGGGAACCAAAGCTGCAACTGTAGTGACATGGAGGGAGATCAAGGGTGGGAACTACCCACTCACTCTTGGGTGATGAGGAGTTGAGTTTCTTTTCCATTTATAAAATGTTTTGGGGCAGGGAGAGGGAGAATTAAAGGAAGTTCAGTTACTACAGATCTCCATTCCCTGTGGGAAACATAAACACTCTTTATCCCTTCTCAGCATTTATCACCTTATTTTCTATCCTGAACAAGTTGCCCTTTTATGTTTTATGTTTTTCTGCTTACTTTCTGTTCACCCTCCCTCTTGTCCACACACCCACAAAGGAGAATGAAATCCTTACAAGGACAAGGTCTTCCTTTTATTTACTAATGTTTTACAAACAAATAGCAGGTGTCAAGAAATCCTAAATTAATAAATGAATGAAAAGACCAGTTGAAAGGCTGTGACTATAATGTAGGTGAGGGACATGGAGGCTGAATGACATGAAAGAATGGAAATGAGAAGAAATGGATAGATTCTAAGGGTTTGGGGAAGTGCCTAACTGCCCCTCCCCAAAGTTTTCAAACCTGAAGGTGCATCAGATTCCCATGGAGGGGTTGTTAAAACATTGATTCCTGGGCCCTTTCTGGAGGTCAGAGGTGGAACCTGATGACTTGCATTTCTAACAAGTTCCTAGGTGATATTCCTGAGTTGAATTTGGGGTTCACACTGTCTTAGAAGAACCTGCCTCTGGTTCCCCCTTCCCCCAGGTTTTCAAGCCTTGTACTCTGTCATCGTCCCTGTCCGCCCACACCCCGCCCCCCCCCATGCCCACCCTGCTCCCTTCACAAAGGTCTCTTTCCAGATCCTCATACTCATCAAGTTCTCTTGGAATTAGACATTTGGCACATGCTATTTCTCATTGTCTTCCTCTGCCTTTGAGATCTTCATACCGTTGAGATTTCAGCTCATTTGACAAGACCTTGGGGAAGCCTTCCTGGGCTTCTCAGAGTAGTATAAGAATCCCTGTGAGACATTGCAATAAACATTCTTCAATCAAAGCTTCATTTGGGCAATTATTTATTTAAGGAATATCCACCATCATAGATTGAGAGCTCCATGATGGCAGGGGCTGCATCACTCTTATCACACCTGCTATCTCCCAGCAGCTACTGGAGTACTTCATACAAGTGTGTGCTCTGCAAGTATTTATTGAATGAACACTTTTACCACCCCCCACCCGGAAAAAAAAAAACAAACAAAAACAAACAAACATGCAATTATGTGAAATTGGGAAACTTGCAAATCCTTAGTATTGAAAGGAAAATGCACCTCCAAAGGCATTCCTATGCCCAATTGTGACCAGATTTAATATGTAAAGATGAGTCCAATACCCAGGCAGATTATTATTAAAGCTGTTCACTGCAAGAGGATCTTCAGCCTCTTTTGGTCTCTGGTTTTACTATTTTGGTTCAGTTTAATGAGGTTTTTTTTTTTTTATTTTGTTTATTATAGAGGTTAAGAGGACAATGTTAGTATTCCCCTGGTAATAATAAACTCCATACTTTTAAAGGCAATTATGAAATAACCCATTAATCTGCCCTCTTTTAGTTTATTTCTAACTCATTATTTATTATTTTCTCTGGAACACTGTTGGCATTATTTTCTGTTTATGAGAGTACCTTAAGTGTACTTTATTTTTGTTTTCTTCTTTTAAAAAACATCTAGCATCTCAACTTCTATATTAGAATGCAGACACCAACACTAACCTTGGCATTTGTAAACAAAATGGGAGTTATAATCAGACATTAGAGCCTTATCTCTGCAACACAGCCTGGTGTTCATACTAGGTTTTTCAGAAAAACAAAACAAAGCACAAAACACTTTGTGAACTTTTATAGCATTTATATGGCCTTCAAAATACATCTTTTTTTTGCTGATCTGACCAAAAAATTGGTATAAAATATTTTGATTCATTCATACCGGACAGCTCTTGTTGTGTTGGCTATTATCACCTTTTTATTTGACAATCTAAGAGAAAAGAGGTGAGTGCCCCTGGCTAAATAGTCAGGTATTGCATGTTTTAAAAATTCTTGTGGCGCACTGGTTGAAAATCGCTGACCTAAGCCATGGTTCCCCAGCAGCTGCTTCGGTAGCACTTCCATACGTGGTCGTTTGTAGCACTCTGGCTGCCTTCCATTAAGCCAACCCTGATGGAAACCAAAGCCTGACTTGCATATCATCCCATGGCCATTTTTTATCCTACTCTGGCTTCGTCCTGACACCCACTCAGTGCATAACTTTCCTTTGCCACCCATTCAACAAATTATCAAGGAATAAAAAATAGTTTTAATGAAAAATAGGTTTTTTCCAGCTTTATTGAGATATGACTGACAGATGTTGAATATACTAGTATTTATAGTGTACACATGTTTTGATGTACATATACTATGAAGTGGTTACCACAATCAAGCTAATGAACAAATTCATCACCTTACATAGTTACCTTTGGTAATGGTGAAAGCATCTGAAATCTACTCTACAGATTTCAAGTATACATACACTAGAGGCCCGGTGCACGGAATTCGTGCACTCGGCAGCCATGAGCCCAGCTCAGGGCTTCTGGCTGAACAGTGTTCCCCCTGTAGGAGCGCACTGACCACCAGGGGGCAGTTCTTGCATTGAGTGTCTTCCCCCTGGTGGTCAGTGCATGTCATAGCGACTGGCCGTTTAGCCATTCGGTCGATTTGCATGTCAGCCTTTTATTATATAGGATTATTATTGAATCTAGTCTCCATGTTGTACACTACGTTTCTAGAATTTATTCTTCTTATAACTGACCATGTGTACCCTTTGATAATATTCCTCTGGTAACCACCATTTTAAAGAAATAAGTAATGAAGTAGGGAGAAAAGGAAGGAAGATAAAAAGAAAAGAAAAGAAAAGAAAAGAAAAGAAAAGGGAAGGAAAGGTAAGAAAAGAAAAGAAAGGAAAAGAAAAGAAAAGAAAAGAAAAGAAAGCATAAGGTGTTGCAGTATTTTTCTATTATTCTTTAGCCTTGGGTCATGCACCCATCACTCTGCACACCTAATTGAAATAAATTATCTAGATAGTGAGCTAATTTTGTAATGCTCAAAAGAAGATGGTACACAATACTAAAAACTTGCAATAGTATTCTCCTTGGTGTTTTTTACTGGTATGGGGATGGCCTTGACCCTGTTTATAGTGAAATGTAAATACATGTGAGAAAAATTCTGATTCAAAATAGGTTTTAAACCAGGAAGCCCTTGCCTGCTCCTGATTGCTATTCTTCAAACCCTTATTGCGGTTCTCCAAGCCTTTCATACATTTGCTTTTAGCCCCCTGTTTCCTCATATACACTCCCATGTTCTGCTGCCTATGTGTTCGATGCATGTTATGAAAACTGACTTTTTAAATAAACATTCTTGCTGCCATGGAGGTTAGGAGACACTTTGAAGAAACTGGAGAAGTGATAGGGGGTCCTGGGATGGGAACAGTAGGCTTCTGATAACACTCCAAAGAGGGCAGAAGTTTCTTTAAATATTTGATCAATACTCTGTAGTCCTCAAAAATCTCATGTAAAAAAATAGTCCATTGGTATGGGACCAACAGCAAAGTTACACTGGCTTTGATAATATAGCACGTGGTCTAAAACTTGGTGTTACCAAGTCACCAAGATGTTTCCAAATAAGTACATGTCCCCAGTTGAAGACCACTATCTGATCTACCCCATGTGTGGGGTGTGGGAGGACCTCGGCCACTATAGCCATCATGCAGGCTCCTCCATGCTCACTTGACACCTAGTGTCTGCTCCTAGCTTCTTGTTACAAGCATCTGTGACATTCTGCCTATGGGATGTCGTTGGCCTATGGAATATTCTCCACTGTGTGCTGGGCAGGCTAGAAGTGTCAGGGAATTAAAGCCCCTGGACACAGCATGCCACTAATTAGAGATAGGATTTAGGAGAAAAATACCCAACGTCCCTCAGCTTGCAGTTGGGACAGATCTGAAGTATTTCCAACCCCCCCGCCCCTGCCCCCAGCAGGGTCGAGCCCCATTACCAGCAACAGTTATCTGTTTATTACTATACAATTTTTAGTTTCTTTTATCTGAGGTCACTTTTCCTAGATAACTCTTTGCACTCTAGCTCTGATCTCAGAGTATGTTTTGGGGAGTACCCTATTGAAGACATCTACCATATATCCCCAAAATTAGATTACTGAAGTCATCCTAATTATTTTATTGATTTTCTTCTGTCCTTTTGTATGTCACCCCTTCTCCATTTCTCTTCTTCTCTGCATTCCAAGGTCACATAGCCCTATCCTACAAGGTAACGGTTTTTGGAATAATGTGTAAGGAATACCACCATTAGCTAAGGGATAATGTGTAAAATAAGGAAGTAGATAGATATAGCAGTGGAATCTTAATAATTCTTTGGGTGGTATCCTTAAGAAAAAAAACACCAACACCTCATTAAATTCCAAGAGATAATATGTTTTTAAAAATAGAATAAGTCCTGGCCGGTGTGGCTCAGTTGGTTGTAGCATAGTCTCAGATGCTTGGAGTGTAGTTCCCTGCACTGAAGGGCCATGGGTTCTATTTCAGTCAGATTACATAATAGGTTAAGGGTTTGATTCCTGGTCAGGGTACATAAGGGAGGCAACCAATCAATGTTTCTCACTCAACATCGGTGTTCCTCTTTCATGTTCTCGTTCTCGTTCCCTCTCTCTCTCTCTCTCTCTCTCTCTCTCTCTCTCTCTCTCTCTCTCTCTCCCTCTCTCCCTCCCTCTCTCTCCCCCCCTCCCTCCCTCCCTCTCTGTCTCAAATTTATGAAACAATATCCTTGGATGAGGATTGAAAAATAAAGGATAAAAAGATAGGAGATATTCAGCAAGAATTTCTTAAGTTAGCTTTTTTAAGAGCCTTAGAGTATCGTACATAAAGTAGAAAAACACTGATCCAAATCAACACAAACCATTTCTCAGAAAATAGAAGAACCCAAAAGTGTACATCCAAAGTTTTGAATTAAAAATGACAGTCAGAGGCAAAAATCTGGAAAAGTTTCCTTAGAATCATCCTTTACTGGCTTGAGTGGGAGCTTACTTAGGCTGTCAGAGGAAAGGAAGTAGATGTCACTGGCCAGACATGCGTTGAATTGTTTGGGGCTGTACAGCATGTCAAGGTTTGGCAGACCTGACAGAGGAAATATACTTCACATTGTGTTGGAATGGAAAGGAGCTGCTCGTGTTCATTATAGAGGCAGAGCTCTTCAGAAACACGGCCTGCTGCAGTCAGATCCCCATCCCACAGAGTGGAAGGCCTTCATTCAAACCAGTTCACTGATTGCACAGCCCGAGAGAGATTTGATGCCGGGATGGATTTTATTACACACACAATTGCAGAAGTTAGCCATTCTTTTATTTCTGATGTTTTTAATAAACTTTCTAAAATATGGCCATGGGTACTTCAAATATTAGGTCTGTAGATAAAATGTATTTACAAAGTACATAGTGTTCCAGTTCTCAATTGCTGGGTAACATGCTACCCCAATCTTAGTGGTATAAAGTAGCAGCAATTGTTATTATCTGTTATGATTCTGAGGGTCCACTAGGTCCAGCTCAGTTGACCACTTGGAGGCTGTCATGGATCCACACTCAGAGGGTCCCTGGGGCTACAGTTATATCAAGGGCTTCCTTTTCCACTCACACACCTGTTGTCTGGCTGGGGAGACAAAACAGTTGGAGTCTGGAATAACTGGGGCTCCTTGGCTTTGGTCTCTGCCTCTGTCTACTCTCTCCATGTGGTCTCCACAGTAGGGTGGTTTCAGGAAAGCTAAGCTTCTCACTTGGTGGCCCAAGGCTCCAAAGAGGCATGTCTTGAGATAGAACCAGGCAGCAGTTAGAAGCAAGTCACTTACGCAGCCAATATTCAAGGAGGGGTGTACACTCCAGTCCTTGATGGAAGCACTACCAAACAATGTGCACACTTTTTTGTCTTAAACCAGTACCCTAAATAAGGATCCTTTTCATCATTTCAGAGCCTTCTCCATGTTTGTAAGCCTTCTGCATCTAGCCTAATACCATGCTCAGTCACTGCTGAAAAAAAAAACATAGAGGCTAACTTAGTATATCAAAATTATAATACTTTTGCTATTGAGTTGTGCCTTTAAATTTATCTGAAGAAGGGTTAACAGAGAGAACTATAGATTAAAAAATAAGATGATAACTTCTAAATTAAGAAAAAAATATGTATTATTGCTTTTTGCATTGAATTCAACTGTGAATATATATATATATATATATATATATATATATATATATATATTATATATAATATATATAATTGCTGTAAGTATAACTGTGCTAGGCTGCTGCGATGAATACAGCTAGGATTCAAACCCTGCCTGTCTTTAAGAGTCCATGCTTTTGAACACATGTGAGGCTCCATCTATGGCTGTTCCCAGGAATTCCTAGTTAAGTTGGGAGCAGGGTGGGCAAACACAGTATTATGGGATAAGTGGTATAGCAGGATGTTCAGGAAGTGCTAGAGAGCACAGAAGATGAAAGGCTGGGTTCTCCCTGGGGGACTTGGAAGCTCCACAGAAGATAGTACCCTTGACCTGAATTGGAAAGAGTACAGCCCATTGAAAAGCTGTTGTTTCCAGGAACCAAGATATTTTAGACTATTTTGAAAGTCTGTATGAAATTACAAGTACTTCTACCCACCTTTCTAATTTAATTAAGAGTAATTAAAAGTTTATTCTTTTAAAAGAGCTTTATCCTTTAGGGTTGCCTAAGTAAATATTTTGCTCTCTGTTAAGTGTTCCTACTTGGAAGAAGTATAAATATCTACTGATGTGTTTACATGAGTCTCTCTTCATAAAAGTTTCTAACCTGTTTTTTTCCAACTCTTGATATTAAGTATTAATTCTCTGGGAAAATATAGAGTGATGGATTGACCTCTACAGAATAGATTTTAATACAAAGTAAATTATGGGGTTTTAGTTTTTTATTGCTGCTCATTTATCTAGTTTTTAAGGGTTCACCCATGCTCTGAGCCTAAGCCTAGCAGAATGATGCTGAAAGCCAGAGTAGGCCATTTTCAGTTGTTTTAAAGCTTTCTAGGAATGATAGGTTATGATTTCCCTTGGCCTATGATTTAACCGGTTTGAAAACATACATTTCTTTCTGACTTAGAAAATTGTTCTTGGTGTAGGTTATCTACTTATTCAAAGTTTTGCTGGTGACTTAATTCAACTATTAACACATGAAATTTTGTAACCACAAAGTACCTATTACTAATTGTTTCTTCTGTCCTTACTGCTTCCTCTGCCCAAGTAACCCTCACTATCTTTTCCTATAAAAAATTAGAAAAGAAAAGAAAATCAGAGTCAGGTTGTATATTATTTTTATTTTACTTTTATGGCCTTTCAAAGGTTTTTTAAAAAATATACCTGGTTATCAATATAGAAATACAACACTGAAACAAAAGCTGATATTTGCCAGAATGGTGGCATGGCTACTTTCCCAGGGCCTAAACAAAAGATCTAAACAAGATGGAAGATTTATTCCTTTTTTGCTCTATTCCTGAACCAGTGGGCAGCTAAGGTGACACTACTCCACATTGTTGTTTGGGTGTTCTGGTTTCCACTCTATGCTAGGGTATTTATATGGTTGATCATAGGTCACAACCTGGATCTCATTCTAGCTGTGGGAGGGAAGAAGAAAATGGGGGGCCAGCAGTTTCCTTTTAAAGACATGATGTGGAATGCTAATACATCATTAATGCTTAAGTTCTGTTGGCCAGAACTGAGTCAATTGACCGAGCTTAGCTGCAAGGGAAGATGGGAAATGTAGTCTCTAACTCAGAGGTTGCTCTTATTAGAATAGAAGGAAGAAAGGTAGCATGGACAGTTAGCAGTCTCTGCCATAGAGGACCTGCTTATTATAGATCAGATCAGGGTCTTCCTAATTTTACTTTATGCTCAGTTCTCTCAATAACTTGTGGTTCACTTCAGTCCACAGGCATTTTTCTGATGCTGTTATGGATGGAATATGTATGCGCATGCACACACCCATGAAAACATGACTGGGGGTAGTTTTACTTATATTGTTCACCAATTTTTTTTTCTCTTATTTCTCTTGCTAAATTCCTTTGTCACAGCTTAAATTTGAATTCTGCTGCTTCTGCAGAGTGTTCAAAATGGAAAGAAGAGGCAGAGGCAAGAGTTGCTGATGTATGTAGCCAGCTTCCTTTGCCATTGCGTTGACTTTTCTCATCTTCATTTTTAAGCATATGACTAGTGGGGTTTTGATGCATTCCCCAATGGTGGTCCCAACCACTCCATTGTAATTTTAATTCTGCGTCATTTCTTCTGGGATATTCTATTTGTTATTACTTGATTCCTGGAGGACTTATAAATATTTATTTTATGCATTGTTATGCCAGAGCAATATAATTTTATGAATTAAATAAGTATATATGCATATGAAACAATAACTTATTACTTCTCTTCATGCTACTTTGGGCATATTAAAGTTAATGCTATTTTGATATACTCTGTGATAGATGCCCCCAAATAAAATACCTTATTTTTTTTAAAAAAAATATATTTCTTTATTGATTTCAGAGAGGAAGGGAGAGGGAGAGAGATAGAAACATCAATGATGAGAAAGAATCATTGATTGGCTGCCTCCTGCACGCCCCCTACTGGGGATCGAGCCCGCAACCCAGATATGTGCCCTTGGCCGGAATCGAACCCGGGACCCTTCAGTTCGCAGGCCGACGCTCTATCCACTGAGCCAAACAGGCGAGGGCAAAATATCTTAGAAATGCCTTGCTGCTCCAGTGTTCCTAGAACACTCTCAGGTGTGTGTGTGTGTGTGTGTGTGTGTGTATGTGTGTGTGTGTATGTGCAGGGGCAGGTTGCTCAGAAAGAAAAATGAACCATAAATAAAATTTTATATTATGGCCATCTAATCATGGACATCCAGTCAACTGACTAACCACTGGGTGCAAAATCAAGGAAAAACTATCAACCTTGAGCAACCCCAATATTTTCACAATCTGGTGTCAAACCAGGAATACAAGATTCAATTGATGATTCTAACTTATTGCTATTACTCAATTGGTTCGCTTGGGGAGATCTTAAATAACAACATTTAATTCTGTACTCCTGTATTCATATCCAGTATTCTATAAAAGGAGTTTGGTGAAACAGTTTTGCATGCGCCCATATTAATGCCAGCCTCTTCCAGGGAAGACTTGGAAACTGCCTCCTTGCTTTTCTCCTGGATGTTTAGAAATGGTGAAAAGTCTCTCAGCATGAGCTGCCAGATCTTCGAGCATAGGCAGTGTTGTTTTTTTTTTTTTTGTGTGTGTGTTTTTTGACTTATCAGCCTAATATGAAGACGCATTTTTATTCACCACACTTGCAGCCATGGTTTCACTTTTACCCTTGTGTGCAGAGAACTGGGCCATTTCCTTCCTTCAGCTGCCAGAAATGCCAGTGGTCAGTCTCTTTTCAAAGTGCTTCCATACATTGTCACGTGTGCAATGATAATGCCACCTATGGCAGTGCATCTTCTTCTGCTAGTGGAGCCCAAAGCCAGATGTACAATGAGACTGTTAAGCATTATTCCCTTATTAAAACAATTTGATTTGGGCTGTAGTTCCCTTATCGAGTTTGCTTCAGAGTCCACCTATGTGATACTCAGCTATGCTCGCGACAGCACAATTTCATGAAGACCCTGCCTTATGCATTTTGTGAAATCTCCTACACAGCAGAAATGTACATTAAAATAAGCATTACTTAACTGTTTGTAAAGAAGCTATATTTCAGTTTTCCCTCTCGTTAATAAAGACTGACATTTTGCATTTGAAGATCAAAAAGCAGGTAGGTAACAAGCAGGTATTAAGGAATAATTCTTTTCTTGGGCAAAAAAATATTTAGTTAAAGATACCCCCTCTCCCTACCCTTCTCCTGCTACAAAAATGTAGGGTACAACTATGGGACCTTAGAATGAATGGAAATGATGATATTGAATCAATAATAATAGCTGTTATTTATTCATTGCTTATCATGAGCTGGGCCCTGAACTTAGGTCTTTATATTGTATTAATTATTAAAGCAACCAAAGGGGACAGATATTACTCTCATTTTCTTTTTTAGCTGGGAAGCTGAAGCACAGAAAGGTTAAGTAATCTGCACCACGTCTCACAGCTATAACTATAAGCTAAGATTTGAATCCAGGCCATCTGGTTCCAGAGCCTAAATGCTTAACTATTGTAACAAGGACACAGTTCTTCCAAGTTTTATACGTAAATGCTCAGTAAACTGCATTTTATAACCATAGGAGAGCCATGCTACATTAATAGAGTATTACTTAGAAGGCTGTCAAATGTTGCTCTAGCTTACAGGGTTGGTTACATTTCACTGGCCCAATTGCATTCATACCTCATATCCAGCAACCAGTTCTGTAATTCTCATGAATATATTTCACTCTATGGAGCTTTCTTGTTTCTGTAGGAGAGACTGTTTTAGGATTTCTATCTTCTTTATGGCATTCACAGTTTCCTACAAAGTCAGCAGAGTGTTTCCCAAGTCTATTTTAAGGACAAACTTGTTGGCACGTATTGTGATTCTGAAAGATCATGTCTGGGCATTTTGTTAATGGTTGAGTTGAGAAATAATATTTGGATCTATGACAACAGCATCTTGGTCCTTTGCTCTGTCATAAAAGATGGATGTAAAATAGAATAAAGTATGAAGGAGAGAAGTAGGAAGTATGATGTCATACTCTCTCAGGCATAGAGTTTTGAGAGTACATTGCATATTTAATATACATTTGGTACTTCTTAAGTATATGAGGTTGAACCCTATAAAATAGACATTTTGTAGGTCAAAACAGTTCACTAACAGAAATTATATCCCTACCCATGCACAGATAATACACAGATTCACTGTACATACATATCTGAAGATATTTATACTGCCAACTCAGTCAATAAAACAAGTAAACAAAGCTCAAAATTACCCAGTGGGATTTTGCTTGACCCGAAGATGATAGTGAATCTCGCATAACTCATGTTTGGAGGTGGTCCGAGAACCCATTCCTAGGGCTCTGTCAGAGAAGAATGTTCTGAAGACAGACACTTGCTTTTGGAATATTACGCCCACTGTGATATTTGAAGGCAGCATTAGAAGTAAGGAGACTAAGTCCATGTGATTTTTTTTCCATGTTAAAATCAGTAGATGTGTGTTACCCAAAGCTGACATTTCGAGATTTAAAAGAACACAAACACACACACAAATCTTCTGAAGGTGAAGCCTCTTCCCTTGGCAGGCTGCTGCCTTTTTCTGGGTTTTGTTGTTGGGGCATGTCAGTGCTGCAGTGATGCGAGTGGTTGTCTATGTCCATCATTGTGACAGAAGTTACTAGAAGTTCCTGAGGTATAGTGTCCGCTTCCATCAGACCATTTCATCTTCAGTTATTATGCACCCAACTGAAAGAGGGACTTTAGAATATTTTGATCCTCAACAAAGAGCTTGTTGATGGAGTAAAGTGATCATTTTTTTTTTGTTTTCGTTTTTTAATTAACGAAAAAGCCCAAATGCTCACAGAAGGTGGGACACATACTCAGTTTGGGGGTTTATCATATAAAGTTGAAGAGGTGTTTGTGTGTGGTAAAAATTGACAGCTTCCAAAACAATACTCTGTAGATTTTTGTGTTCGCCTTACGTGGCTTAATAGCACACCACTCTGTAGAATTAGTGATATAAACTAACACACATATGAAAGCAGCACAGATAAGACAGTTGGCCCAAGAATGAACAAACATGGCTTTGAGACTCCTGTCTCCTATTTAACCACTAACCTTGCTGGGTCTTTATCTCCTCATCTATAAAACAAGATGATTGGAAACCAAGAACCGGATGGCCAGGATTGGAGCTGTATTTCTATTCTTGGCCCTAGAGTTTCTGGCCTCTGACCTGGCAGAACACACAAAGCATTTGACCTTGCTTCCGTCTTTCATGTTGCTCCATGCTGCCCTTGGTATTTAAATGAACATCATTCTGGTGACTTGCTGTCAGTGGGGCTTGCGCTCTGGCTACTTTCCAGCAGTGGGGATGGATTTATGCTGATTCATTGACATTTGCTTTCCCAGATGCCTTCTCTCCCAGTTTCTACTGTAGAATTGAGCAAATCTGCTGACGTCAGTGAGAGTTTATTTGTTCTTCGTAAACAGACTAACATAAAAAAAAGAAACCTAAATAGACCCCCAAATTGAGAGAACTTAAGTGAGATGTATATTAGGCAGAATATTTTTTAAATGTATAGATCGTGTCTTAGCTATCTCTTATGGCAAAATATCAGTGGTCAAAATTTATTGAACATTGTTTTAAGTACTTTCCATGTATCATTTCATTTAAACTTGATCACTACCTTATAGTAGAATAACTATTGATATCGACAGATGTGAAAATGGGGCTCTGAGAGACTAAATTTCTTATTTAATGTCACAAGCAACCCCTCTGTGGCAAAGCCACGACTAGACCAAGTCAGATTTTAGAGACAGTGCTTATAACATTGCTCCTCTCTTTAGCTAGGTAGGGGCACTCCCTACTCTTCTAAGTATTTGGAACCATGGATATGAGCACTGTTAGTTCATTTTTTAAATATATTTTTATTGATTTCAGAGAGGAAGGGAGAGGGAGAGAGAGATAGAAACATCAATGATGAGAGAGAATCATTGATCGGCTGCTTGCTGCACACCCCACACTGGGGATCAAGCCCTCAACCTGGCCAAGTGCCCTGACTGAGAATCGAACAATGATCTCCTGGTTCAGAGATTGACACTCAACCACTGAGCCACGCTGGCTGGGTACCATTACTTTAGAGATGCTGCCCCGCCCCTACTTTACTAGAGTCCTATTTACCAGGTACATTACTCAGGGCACATGTTCTTGACAACAACACTCTTTTGTATCTCAGGTAGCATGTTGTGGTAGAATACACATTGTGTGCACCCTACACTTGATAGTCATCCACTTTTGCTTCAGAAATGAATATTTAGTTCTGTGCAATTAATGTCATTATAAGACATTAATGTCTTTGCATCTCCAGTAATTTGAATCAATGCAGAAAAAAAGCTTTATTATAATTTGCATAACTTAAGGACAACTTTCTTCAATGACTTTTTAAATGGCATTTTAAAACGAAGATGCCTTGTCATTAGTGAAGAAGAAAGCATTCTGGAAAGCAACTGATTGCTTGTAATAGTGCTGGTTAGAGAACACTGGGCTCTGATACCACTTCTAAGAGACCTGTTGACAGCATGGAGGATTCAGAGGATGAGGGAAGGGTGGTAGGACAGCAGGAGCCAATGGGAACATTTGCAGCCTTTAGCCTGGAGAAGAGAAGTCTAAGGAGAGGCAGGAAGCTGCTTTCAGCTCTCTAAGGAAAAATTAATAAAATTCATCCTGAATTTTCCAGCTGACAGCACTAACACTAAAGGATAAATAAAAGGTAGTCACAGTAAGGAATTCAAACAACATTGGAGATTTGTGTATGGTAAAAATTGGATCACTTTAGTCCATCAAACATTTAAAAATTCCTTACTCATGTCAACAATTGGCTGTTGTTCTTCCAGAAGTCTTTCTATGAAAACCAAAATCTATATATAAATAAATATATACACATTTTATATCATGCATATTTTTTTTAAAATGGGATCATGTTGTGTATATTTTTCTTACATATTTGGGAGGCAAATTTGAACTCCATATAATGAAGAGATGCTAAAAATTGAGAATTTCTAACAATGGAATAGTGGTCTCATGAGTAGTGAGCCTGCATAGTATAAGTAATTCAAAATAGTATGGGCCAGCCTGTCTCCAACATGCAATGTAGATTCTGATTCATTAGGTCTGAGGTGGGCTGTGAGAGTCTGAATTTTTAATAAAGTTCCTAGGTGATGCCAGTCCTAGGATGCTTAGAATGGTTGCCTGTCTTGGGCTGGGATAAAATACTTTTAAGTTCCCTCATAACTTGAAGGTTTTATTTTATCTTGATTGCATATACATCTACTGAAGCATATGTTGATTACATATAGGTGTTTCTCTTTTTCTTCTTTCACTAATAAGGTCAGTCTGTGACACTATGATGATAACTATGGTTATAACCTTTCTTATTTGAACATTCAAACCAAACATTATGGTCATTAACTTCTACTGGTTTCTTATTTCTTTATTTAGAAAAATATGTATCTATAAATTTTGGGATAATTTCTATCTGTCTAAGTTTCCATAGTAATAGAGCCATTATGTTTAAATGATGTTCTTTGTAATTCTCATAGAAGGAACCAGAATAAAAATAATAATACATAACAGTGGCTAAGAACAATTTAAGCACGGCTTACATGCTAAGCACTGCTTTATGGGTTTTATATGCATTAAATGATTTAATATAAAATAGAAACCTATGAAATAATCATTATTATTATTATCCAACTAGAGGCCCAGTGCATGAAATTCATGCACTGGGGGCAGGGGGTCCCCTCAGCCCAGCCTGCACCCTCTTGCAGTCTGGGAGCCCTCGAGGGATATCCAACTGATGGCTTAGGGGAGTGGGCGTAAGCCATCAGTTGGATATCCTTAGTGCTGCTCTGGAGGCGGGAGAGGCTCCCACCACCGCCCATTAGCCCTGCTCAGGGCTTCTGGCTGAGTGGCGCTCCCCCTGTGGGAGCACACTGATCACCAGGGGGCAGCTCTTGCATCAAGCATCTGCCCACTGATGGTCAGTGTGCGTCTTAGTGACAGGTTGTTCTGCCGTTCGGTCTATTTGCATATTAGACTTTTATTATATAGGATTTTATTAAAAAAAAGAAAGTAAAGTACAAGAAAATTAAGTAATTTGACTAAGGTCACCCAGCTGGTAAATGACAGAATTGGGATTTGAACCCAGGTATCAGCCTCCCATGTTGGCAATCTCATCTATTGTAACCATGATGGGAAACTTTATTTGGATAATGCTGAATAAGATAGCAAATTAAACTTATATTAAAGTGTGGGTTTTCATTTTGTTATCATTAGAGTACCTTTTTCCTGGTAGGTGATGGCTTAGTCTTGAGATATTCCTTTCTTAGCCTTGAGAGCATCCATGCTGAGTTTTGGAAATTCCAACTTATCTGTGGAATTGTTTTTGAAACATGGAATCTGTTGGAATCTCCAATGTCATGAAATAAAACTTAAAGTATCATTTGTAAGATGCATTTGAGACTTTTAAAAGCTAATAACTATAATTTTATGACACTTGCTAAAACTAAAGGATACTTGAGTTTCAATATTAGTTTGAGTAATTAATTTTTTTTTTGCAAAATTATACCTAATGCCTGAAGTATTCCATATTATCCTTAAGAGGGAAGTTACTGCAGATATGTAATTTCTTTTCCAAAGAGGCTTATTTTCTTAGTCAGTAAACTATGCTTAAGATTTAGTATTTACTCTTCAAGTTTTTTTTTTTTTTTCCTGTAAGCAAGATGAAAAAGAGTAATTAAGAATAAGAGTGAGTTTCTGACACCTCAAACCACAAAACCGTTCCTAAGGTGTAGACCTGCCCGTTTCAGCACACTGTGGCCATTTCTAGGAGTTGGGCAGAAGGTGAGCAGTGAAATAGGGGAGCCAATGCCTGATAAGGCACCTGTGGCCAAGCTCCTGGTGCCCAAGAGCTAGGGACACCCGTGTCAGTGATGGGGCCATCCTTCTGGAGTGAGTCACAATTCTAAGAAATAGCAGGGGCTGTTTGTTTCTATCTTCAAATATCTAAATTTATTAAATTTTAATAGCAGGTGATACATTTACAGGACTCAAAAGATGTGAAAGGCAGAATTTTAACAATGAGAGACATGTTAATTATTCATGGAGCTCAGCCCATCATAGGGAAGCTCAAGTACTGTCCTGTTTCTCTGTGGGAGTACATCCTTCCCATGGAGCCAGCATCATAATTATTTTGTTAAGGTTAATGACACATATGCCTTTTTATTGTCAAGATCTTTCGGGGAGAAAGCAGTAAAGTGGTGCAGTGCTAGGATAACCGTTGAGTACTAAAAAGCGCTGCTCTGCTGTGAGTTCTCTGTCTCTTTCTCTTTTTAAAATTGATCTCAGAGAGAGGAAGGAGTGGGAGAGATAAAAACATCAGTGGTGAGAAGAGAACCATTGATCAGCTGCCTTCTGCACGCCCCCTACTGGGGATTGAGCCCGCAACCCAGGCACAGGCCCTGACCAAGAAGTGAGCTGTGACTTCCTGGTTCATAGGTGGACACTCAACCACCAAGCCACACTGGCCGGGTTGAGTTCTCTGTTTTGCTGAATATCTTTGTATTTTGTGGTGTGTGCTGAAGTTCAAGAGCCTAATTAGCAGAGCTATGACAAAGTGATAAATGTGAAAGTCATCAATAAAGAGACTTACTTTACCCCAAGATCAGGACAAATATTATTTTTTAAAGTTTTATTTTAAACATTAGTGGCTCTTTTTTGAGATGTAATTTATACACAGTAAAATGTACAGACCTCAAATATATTAATGAATTTTGACAGATCTATATAGCTATGTAACCATAGTGTAGATCAAGATAGAATATTATGGTCCTAGACCCTGGCCTGGTTGCTCAGTTGGTTAGAGCATCATCCTGATATGCCAGAGTTGTGGGTTTGATCCCTGGTCAGAGTGCATGCAGGAATCAACCAATGAATGCATACATAAGTGGAACAACAAAATGATGTTTCTTTTACTCTTTTTCTCTCCCTCTCAAAATCAATGAAAAATATTAGGGTCTTAGACAGTTCTCTTTTTCCCCCTTCTGGGTGATACCTCTCCCCTCCGACCTCTGCAGATGGCTGATATCTTAGCACCCAGCTTAGTTTTACCTATTCTTGCCCTTCACTAAGTGAAATCGCACGGCATATTATTGTGTGTCTGGTTTCTGTCACTCAACATAATGTTTTTGAGATGCATCCATGTTGCTGCATGTCATGAAGTATTCTTTCGTGTGAGTTTACCATAATTTGTTTGTTAATTCTCCAATGAATGGATGTTTGGGTTATTTTTAGTTTTGAGCTATTATGCTTAAAGTTGCTATGAACCATATTGAGCAGGTCTTTTTTGTGGACATACATTTTTATTTCTCTTGGGTAATTAGCTAGGATTGGATTTGAATCATAGGGTAGGTGTCTATGTAACTTTATTAGAAACTCCAAAACAGTTTCCCAAAGTGTCTGTGTCACTTCACACTCTTACCAGTGGAATATGAGATAAAAGAGATGATCTTGATCGCAGTGATAAGCTGTCACTGCTTCTTTTGTGGACTGCTCCTCAGTTTTATTTATCACTGAGCTGGAGCAAGTAGGAGAGAGCGTTAGTCTGGGATGGGAGGCAATGCAATTATTGAGTCAGTGCACTGTAGAGGTAATTCATCCTCCCCCTTCCAGCAGGGTGAGCTCATTTGCTCCCAGATCTCCACCTCAGCCCAGTGATGCCTGCCAACCTTCCATTAAGAGCACACTGTCGGCAGATTGGCTATGTTACAGAATTAATTCTGGGCCTGGCTTTCAGCCCACCCGCACCTTGACCTCCTCTCTGCTTGTTCTCTCTCCACACCCACACTGCATTCATCCAGCTTCACAAATTCTCTATCCTGTTTGGTGATTTACTTGTTTGGCTCTCATATCACTAAAGCTTTGTCATGGCTTCTCTCAATACAAGTGCATGAGTGACTCTGGGCAAGTTACTTAGCATCTCCTAGCTTCTGTTTCTTTGTCTGTAAAATGGGGGTGAGAAAGCTATGAGCATTAAATTGTTAATACTTTAAAGGGGCTCTGCGTGGGGTCTGGTGCACATAGCACATGCTCAGTCAATGCTGACTGTTCTAAACCCAGCATGGCCCCTCCTGCTGAACTTCTTACATATTGTCTCTCCCTGCCTCTGTGTCTACTTAATTGATAGTTCTAGTTAAAGACCCTCTTTGGAACTGCCTTAGGGATTCTTGTCAAGGTCCCTTCCCTTTCCAAGGCTCAGCCACAAACTGGCACTCTGACAAATAGTTAAGATGACATGGGGACCATTTCTGCTGAAGACTTTAAAGTTCCTGCCAGATTGTTCTGTGCCCTTTGGATTTCCAAGTCCATGTTTTCCAGGATAAGAATTAAGTTTTAAGGATTATATACTAAATATAGATCGCCATTCTGCATTTTCACATATTTTAATATATTATTAAACTCTAATTTTGACATGCAGAAGAGTATCTTGTCTTTAAAAATGAATTGTCAGCATATGCCAAGCACCCAAACATCATTGTTCTTCATGCCGGAAGTTTCTATGATCTCATGTGTGTCTAAGGTGCCTTTCCCATTCACAACCGTGAGTCCTGGAAACAGGAAGGTCGCTGCTTTCATCTTGAGCGATGTCATCTAATAGATGCTCACTTTCTTTCAAGCTCTTCACCTTGCAGCGTCTGGCAGGACTCAGTGAAACTGTCTGGCTGTTCACACACTTCCCCTGCTGCCTCTCCCATTATGCTTGGACCTCCCTCCTTGCCCCGTCCCACCATGATCCCTGCCCTGGCACACATCTCTGGGTGCTTCTCTTCTCACCTTTACTCATGTTACTTCCTTTTACCAACAATAAATCATGGTCAACTACACATTCCCAGATTGTGTTGCTCCCCATCACAGCAAAGCTCTTAGAGAATGGCCTTCACTTAGAGCCTCTGCCTGCCCCCTCTCCATTCTCACCTCAACACACTGCTGAAAAAGTACTTACCACAGAGACCAATGTCCAACATCTTGTCATCAGTTTTCATTGCACTTGGCCCCTTAACATCACTTGACATGGCTGATGGGTTGCTTCTTCCTTGAAATTCTGTCTTCCTGTAGTCCCTGAAGTGTCATATTTGCTGCCTTTTGCTCTTGACTTCTCTACTCCCAGATCAGCATGGCGACGATACTGCTTCTCCTTGTGCATTTAACCTGCTCGCAGAGGCCTTCCCATCCTGGTCCTGAACTGCTGAACTCTCCTCACCAAAGCCACTTCCTTTACCCCTTCATCTCAGCACTCATCCATACCTGACATTCTCATTTATTGATATACATGTTAACATTTCATGCGGTATTTTGCAGCTCTCAAATTGCACCTTCGGCAATAATGATAGTTGACATTTATTGATGACCTGCTACGTGCTCGTTAGTACACTAAGCACTTTGCATACATTAGCTCATTTAATATTCATGATAACTTCATAAAGTAGGAACTTCTTTCTTTATTTTATGTAGGTAAAAACTGCAGTGCAGTGAAGTTCAATAACTTGCACTTGGTCCCAAAGCTGTAGGTTACAGAGTGAAGATTCAGACCTGGCTATTCTGACTCCAGAGCCTGTGATACAAATCACTGAGGCAACTGCTGCTGAATTTTGCTGCTTTCCCAGGCTTTCAGAGAGTACACTAAAAGATGGGGGACAGAACATCTTCAAGGACACCAGCTAGAGAGAACTAGCATTTTATGTTACCTGTTGAGCCCTGAGAATTTCAAGGTTTGGCTTTGTCATGAGTCAAGAAGTAATGGGTCATACACAGTGACATATTCATCTCATTTGCATTGCATTCAGTAACAAAGTGCACTGTAAATCTTGTAGTATGAATATACATTTTTAAGCCTTGCTTACAGATACAAGACATATTAGTTACAAGACACGATAGTTTACTCATTAATGAACCAGTAATCTAGGATGAACTGGAAATAGTTCCCAATTAAAACAAAATAAGGAAGAAGATCAGCTGGTCTGTATTTTCTTTCCTTTGACTCTCCACTTAATTATTAAAGCGGTTATTGGTGAGGGAAATCAGGCTGGAATGCGTAGTGCACATTTTGCAGCTGGAGAGAACAGGTGTTTCCCACCTGTTGGCTTCCATCTCCCAGACTGAACTTTGCTTCTTTATAGGAATCCACAGCGCTCTCTCCCAGCCTGTCAGCGCTCCCATAACTGTTGACTTGTTGCTGGCAACCTGCTTAGCCCTGAGCCAGAGCCTCCCTGCCCAGAATCCCTGCACTGCATCTAACCTGTTCCCAGCAAATCCCATCTCTGTCTTTCTGGCTCCCATGGCAACCTCAGCTCTAGCCTGCTGCTTCCTAAGAGATCCAAAACTCATTGGAAGTGTTATATTAGCAGCTTCATATATAACCCCTCCCCAAAATGCTTGCATTTGGGGAAGAGGACACTTAGAGAGGCCGATGTGGAACCCCACAGTAGGAATGTCTTTATTATTCAACTACCTTTGATCCTGGGAACCCTGAAATCCCAACAAGCCAGTAAATCCAGTCCACGTGGTGTATACGAGGGGTAGTTTTATACAACTGGATTGCTAGCAGTGTCAGAGCCGTGCATTAACCTCCCCATTCCCACAGAGACTCCCTTATTTAGGATCTTATTATTCATCTTCTACTCCAGCTTCTCTAATGTACCAAGTACCTGGGCTCTGGACAATATACCGATTCTGACTCAATAGGTCTGGGGTGGGGCCTGAGATCTGCATTTCTAACCAGCCCCGGGGGATAGCAGATGTCCTGGTCCAGGAGATCACACTTTGCAAAACAAAATCAGGGCAGTAGTTCTCAGACCAGAGTCTACACCAGAACCCCCCAAGGGTTTGTTCAAACACAAGGTTTTGGGCTCCACTGCAAGCATTCTGATTCAGTAGGTCTCTGATGGCACCTAGGAATTTGCATTTCTAATAAGTTCCCAGGTGCTGCTGCTGCTGTTGGACTGGGACCCACACTTTGAGAACCACTCTGCTAGGTCACTGTGGGAGCCCCTGACTTGTGCTCCCTCTACTCTGTTATTTCCCTACCACTGGAACCATCCTCAGGTTATTTATAAAACCACTAATGATTCCAAATGGGCCATTTAACACGCTCCTTAGACTCTTTGGTACGCTGTAACAGTTAGAAATAAGCATCCCTAATACAGAATTTTCTCTCTGGTTATTTAACGGCAGCTATGAGATATAGCCCTCCCAGTGCGCATCTCTGTATTATTTATCAGTGTCTTAAGCGATTCATTATTTCTGGGACTTAGGCAGACAACAAAAGCATTTGTTCAGAATGAAGAAGCATACACTGTAGAATGATATCTACAAACATTTTAGTAATCCATAACTAAGACTTTGTACTAACTATGAACTCATTCTACTATACAACAGAATTTTTCGGCCAACCCCCAAGTCCATTGTCGTGAGAAACTGACCAGTGACAGCAAGAGAAGCTGCCCCTTTCTCTTCTGACCTGAACTTCTCTTTGCTCTGCCATAGTTTTGCTAATTCCCTCCTGTGAGATTCATGTCATTTCTTTTCCAGCCTGCTAGATGCAAGGGTGATTTATTGCTGCTGATATTTGTTTTGTTGTGGCGCTCTTGGTCCTAATTCTTTTTCTTTGACTCTGTAAATACTCTGAGTTCAGTCCATAAAGAGGCTTGACTTGCCTCCAGAAGGCACTGCCAGAGGCTGGCTTCGAGCTTACCAACCAGAGGGATGGATTTTGTGGGTTTGTTTGGTCGCGTAGTTTGGGCCAATTGGGCACCCTGTGCTCAGTCCCATTCTTCTTTGCTCACAACTACCAAAGGGAACATTTTATTCCCCTCTCATGGGTGGGAACAGTCACCCTGTTTATGGGATCTGAGCTGAAGTTTGATTTCGTCATTGCATGATGCTCGGGCGTTATCTGTGTAGTTTATCTCCTTTATTGTTTTGCCCTTTCACACCTGCTTTAAAATAAACCCCAAGTTCTTCTACTTCTGATGGCATTTGCACCCTTTGTGGCCTCCTCTTCCTTTCCAGCTTCAGCTCCTGGCATTGTGGTGCCTCTATTCCAGCCAACCCGAGGAAGTCATTCATCAACTCTTTCACCCCCTATCTCCCTGCACATTTGGTTCCCTTTCCCATGTCCTCTGCACTGTCTCCTCTCTTGGTCCCCACCCCAACTTGGTAAGCCCACAAGGCAGGCCGACCCAGAGCTTAAACTGAATCTTGTTAAGCCCCATAAAAACCAGGTGGTGTGTCCTTAAAAGGCAATTGTCTCTAACTCCTCGCAGTTTTCCTTTTGTGTGGTTTTTATAGGAATGCGTATGTGAGGGAGGGAGGAGGTATTTGCTGCAGGCAAAGTTTGAACATTACATTAGGCAGAGTTCAGGGGAGATGTAAGGGTTGGTAAATGTGGGCACAGTTGATGCAGATTTGGTATTCAGAAAGGAATTTTTGTCCCTTAATGATCTCTCCTTTTTTTCTTGTAAGACCGAGGCAATTAAAAGCAGAAAACTACTCTCAGCACACTGATGTTTATTTTTTAGTATCCTTGGTACACTGTATACTCACTCTCCATAGTTTTAGAGTTTTTGACAAGTAAAGAAGCTTTAGAGCTGTCAAGGTCAACTCTTCCTTCGATTTTCACTACACGTTAGGAAAAAGGAATGGACTGGGTGCTTGCTTTGTCAAGGGGCTTTGTATGCCTTGACATGCATTTGAAGGATTTGAAATGGATTACAGTTTGAAACTTGAGTTCCTTTCGCTCTTTATTTTCCTTTGTGTTTTCACCCATTGGTACCCGGGTTGGCATTATAAATTGTTCATGTCAGGGGATAAACCACGGGTTTAGAACTTTTATATTCTTAGTGAATATTGTGGAATGTCCCTACATATAAAAGGAAGCTAAAAATTCATCATGCCTGGGTTGTTGGCTGGATGCCCAGTAGGGCGTGCAGGAGGCAGCCCATCAATGATTCTCTCTCATCATTGATGTTTCTCTCCCTTCCTCTCTGAAATCAATAAAAAAATATATTTTTAAAAAACTTTAAAAGAGAGTAGTGGTATTCTTCAAAACAAAGACTACATTCTTTTCATAATATAGCCATTTCCCTTCCCCGCTACTCTGGTCAAACTTTTACAGTGAAGTCTTCCTCAGGCATCTAAAATAGCAGGAGAGAGAAGATGACATGGTTTCTACTCTGAAGAGTCCAGCGAAATTAAGAATGGCCCTGGTGTAAAGTCAGGAGGCCAAGGATATTCGTGTTTGATACTAGAATATGGCAGGATCAAAATTTTAAAAGGGAGTTAAAAGTGTCCCAAACTTCTGTTGCCTTTTTAAAATAAAATAACAATGGATATCACTGCCTGGCAGTATAAAGATGAAGGCAGCAAAACTATTCAAAATGTATCTACAAATCTGAGGCCCAATTTTAATCTTTTTCTCTTGACAAATGTCACTCTTCCATGCACTTCCTTAATTTTGCCTGGGTATGCAACTCAGTCCTTCCTGTTTATCCAGGATAGAATGCCTACATTTGATGTAGATAATCAAGCAAACCTTATTTTCAAGGTTTGAATAATGAATACCTATGACTTTGACATTTTAAGAATGTTATGTTGACCTTGTTCTTTGCTCATTGATCAGAATGAAATGTAAGACATGTGCACCAGAGTAGGGCCCTTGGTGTAATAAAGAATTAGTTTATAATGTTTCCTAATGCTCTCTTCTTTTTAATTTACTCAGCCCACATTGCTCCTTTCCCCAAAGTAATCATTAGTTATTTGAACTATTAAACATACACTTCCTTAATCTTGTATTATGTTGTTACATTAATCAAAGCAGTGACAAGCAAAACATTGTCCCAGAACTCTTAACCTGCTTTAAAATAAAACCAACGTTCACTTTTAATTGAGCCATTCCATAAAGCCATGGCCTTTTGGAGTGAAAAGCATGTCCTTGTCCCAGGAGCTCAACTTGCACTTGACCGCTGCCTGTGGAAGGTAACTAGGAGTGTGCTCCTTTCTACAAAGAAAGGAGCAACAGTGGGAGTTGTGTCCACGGAAGATTCCTTCAGGTTCCAAGGGAAATTTCCTTCCTCTCTAGAGAGAAACCAAAAAGGTAGGACAGGAATACTCTGGAAGAGAACTCAAGAAGAAAATGCATAGCTAAGTAAAAACTAGCTCACTGGAGAGATAGGTAGAGGATACAAAACTGGGAGAGAAAGGGAATTTTAGGTTGGAGGAGTGGGGGGTGAGAGTTGACTGTAAACAAAGCCAGGTGTTAAATATAGAAACTGTGGGAATAAATAGCCCATGCTCCCTGGATGGCCACAGCTTTGATGTTAAGCAGCAAAGCAGCTCCAGAAGGGATCTTCTGTAAGGCTATGAACAGGAAAGGATTAATAATATGCTGATTAAGAGAAACAAACATGTTTTACCTGTGGGATTTTGCTCTTTATGAAAAAAAAAAAGGCAAGAATGTCAGAGCAAGCACTTTGTATAATTAAAATTCTAGAGTGTATAGAGGGGAAAAGACATACAGCCCGTTGTCTAATAAATAATATCTTGAGATTTGTTGCAAGGGAGCTTTGAAAGGGTCAGTGTCTTGTTCTAATTATGCTTGCTAACTAGTGAGCAAACCATGAGAAGACATGTCGTGGGTTCTGATCAGCAGGACTGCAACCAAACCAGAAGGCAGAAGTGGGGATTTAGGGAGATGCCAACTGCAGCTAGATGACGTGTGTAAGGTACACTTCATGTGTGATTTCCTTTTTCATTCCTTGGATTGTTTTTTATGGAAATTTTATTAGTTGGGTCACACTGCTAACCAGGTGGTAAGATGGTGAATCATTCCACAGGAGAAGAAGATTAAGGGTTTTTTGGGGGGAGATGTGATTGTAGACACATTGCACATTTCTGTCCAAGAAGAGGTGTTTGCAGTCATGACTGAGAGAGAATATTCTAGAGCAGGCAATCCCAAAGGGAGGGAACATTATTCGTATAGTAACTCCATTTTCTTTCAGCAAATGCTGGGAAGAGGAAGCCTGTGAGCAGCTGACCTAGTATCCATTCTCTCCTTAGACTTTCCAACAACCCTTGAACCTAAGTGTGCCTGTGAGAGTAAATTCTGGCCCCAAAGTGTAAACAGAAGTCTGTGAAACTGCTGGAATAGTTTCTTAAGAGCATGTGCTACTTCAACTTTCTGTCTTTCTGGCAGGGAAAGATGTAGCCAATATGAATTTTGTTTGAGCAGCCATCTCTACTCTGAGGTAGATGCTACATGCTGAGGACTGAGAAACTGTCAGAAAAAAAGCTGGAACTCAAAACAACCTTGTGATACAACCCTACGAAGCCTGCGATCTGCCTCTAGGCTTCTTTTATCGGAGAGAGAAATAAGCCTCTATCCTCTCTAAGCTACTGTTACTTTAGCCTTTGTTTTTTACAACTGAGTATAAACTTAACTGATACACATTCACTATGATTATAAGTAGGATTAAAAGATATTTCAATCATATTTAGAAATTTATATTATCCTCTTCAGTTCATGCTAAAACTAGCGCAAGGTCTTTGCTTAAAAAAAAGGTATCAATCAACCAAATGTATTTAATTGCATACATATTGCAAAAAGTATGAAATGGAATTTTGGCCTTCAAGCAACTTTCTTTAAAGTGAAAAACAAAGCATTAAAAATGTGCAGACACACATATATGTCTATATGCACATATATGCATACATATGTACAAAACATCCCATTGTGTAACAGTTTAATCCAATAGAACCATGGTGCAACTAGCAAAAGATGAGGCAGGCAATGAAATCTTAAGTGGTTCAGAGGAAAAAGCTAGAAGGGACTGGGGAGTCTGGGTGAAGGACTCAGTTTTGAAGATTAGAGGGAAGGATTAGAACAGTGACAAGACAGGGAAATGGGATACAATGAATACATTGTCAAGAGCATGAAATAACTTTAGGTTGTTATCTTAATCTGACATACATGCAGTTAAAGTTCTGTTTCAAGGATCTTTGTCTAATACTCAGTTCTTTCGGCTGGCCCTAATGAAATGCATAAGCTGCCAGGGCAGACCACACAGTTCCACTGGTGGCATTTTCAGGAAGACTGTGCAATTAGTGTCTGCACTTTTTCCTACGAAGAACTTTACTGTTTACATTTCAATTGGCTGTTCTGTGGTCAAATAGATGAGTGAATGGTTGCAGTGTGGTAATCGTGTCTGGAAAGGAGAAAAGCACAACACGGCACTTTGGTTGTTGCTGGCAGCATGGCCAGTGGAAATTGGAAAGTTAGGGCATTTGAAAAGATGAAATGAGAGGAGCTAAGTTAAATGGAGAAATGTGACAACGAGGTTGGATAGAACCACTTGGAAGGTCAATACTCTGAGAAGGAAAAATATGGGGGTTGGAATGGGCTGCAGAAAAGGTACCTAACATGGTTCAGTTGAGGAGGAAGAAAATCAGTGAATTGAAAAGAAAAAATAAACAAGTGAAATGAAGAAATAAAACTGTCTTTACTCATAGATGATATATTTTATGTAGGAAACCCCAAAAAATCTGTAAAAACAAATCTACCTGGAATAAGTAAGGGAGTCCAGCAAGATCACAGGATACAAGGTTCATGTATAAAAGTCAATTCTTTCCTATATTCCAGCAATGAACATTTATAGTTTGAAACATAAAAAATTACCATCCATAATCGCACCAAAATTTGAAATACTTAAGGCTAAGTCTAACAAAATCTATCACTGATCTGCATGTGAAAAACTGCAAAACACTGATGAAAGATGTCAAAGAAGACCTAAATCAATCACATGATATTTCTCGCTCATGGATGGAAAGATTCAATTTCGGAAAGATCTTAGTTCTTCCCAACTGAACTATAGAATCAATGCAGTTCCAATTAACTTCTCAGAAATGTTTTTTAAATATATATTATATTGATTTTTAGACAGAGGAAGGGAAGGGAGAGGGATAGAGAGATGAAACATCTATGAGAGAGAAACAAGGATGGGCTGCCTCCTGCACACATACACCCCCCTTTCCCCACCCCCAACTGGGGATTGAACTGGAAACCTGGGCATGTGCCCTGACTGGGAATCAAACCCTGACCTCCTGGTTCATGGGCTAATGCTCAACCACCAAGCCACACCGGCCGGGTTCAGAAACATTTTTAAAAGGTATCAGCACACTCAAAAAATTATATGGAAATGCTAAGAACTGAGACTAGGCAACGCACTATTATAAAGGAAGGACAGAGTCGGAGGACTCACACTATCTGATTTCTGCCTGACTATGAAGCTATAGTAATCAAGACACTTAGAGATTTCTTGCTGTAACTTCATGAGATTTTTGTCTATCAAGGGAAAGAAGTGGGTTAAGTCAAGTGTGTTGAGGTATCTGGGGTGTTTGCATCCACAATCTTCTACAGATCTTGGTTTCACCATCTTAAAAATAGTTTTTCACTTACAATGCCCCGCCCCCATTTTTAACATGCCATGTATGTATTAGAATTCTTCAGAGATATGTATAAAGAAGTGGCTCGTTCAGTTATGGAGGCTGAGGAGTCCCACAATCTGCTATCTAAGCCCAAAGGCCTGAGATCCAAGGAAGCCAATGGTGTGAGTGCAGGAGAAGACTGATGCCCCAGCTCAACCTGTCAGATACACCTGCATTGGGAGGGCAACCTGCTTTTCTGAGTCTATGGATTCAAATACTAACCTCACCCAGAAACACCCTCACAGGTACATGCAGAAAAAAATGTTTGTCCAGTTACCTGGGTACACTGTGTCCCGGTCAAGTTGACCTATGGTGTTTTATGATATGAGATAGTGGAATCTGTCCTTTTAAAAAAAGGTCAGGTAAGCCCTATATTAACTAAAATTCCTGTTAAAAAAAGTAAACTCTAGAATTTTAATGACTTAACACAATTAGTTCTCATTCATTTAAGAGTCCAGTGTGGGTGTTTCTGATTTGAAGATGGCTTTCTTCTACCTGGTGATTCAGAGACATAGGCTCTGTTTAATCTAGTGGCTCCAGTGCCTTTTAGGGTCCCCTTGACTACTGTGAAAAGGAAGAAGGAGAAAGAAAAAGACTTGGAAGTGACCTCCATCTCTTTCATTCACGTGCCCTTTGTGAGAACTAGTCATATGATCCTCCAAACATGAAAGGAGTGTGTGAAATGTGGCTTATGCTTGGGCAGTGATTTTCTAGCAATTCTCTGCATTGTGTAAGGCAGAGGTTCTCAACCTGTGGGTCGCGACCCTTTGGCAGTCAAACGACCCTTTCACAGGGGTCGCCTAAGACCATCCTGCATATCAGATATTTACATTACGATTCATAACAGTAGCAACATTACAGTTATGAAGTAGCAACAAAAATAATTTTATGGTTGGATTACATGAGGAATTGTATTTAAAGGGCCAGAAGGTTGAGAACCACTGGTGTAAGGCAAGGTGCAATTCTGGTGGAGAGTTAGCCTCCTCTGCCTTAAGGTCTGCTGAACTGCACAGACCCACTCAGCTGTGTAGAGAGAGAAGAGTCACACCATTATAATACAGGAATCACTGAGCATAACAATGACTGTTAGCCCTTTAGCTTTCTATGCCCTTTAAGTGGATTAATAATAATTCCATCAGGAAATGTTTTTAAAAGCACTTGGGAATGCTTGTATATACCAAAGAGCCCCTTTATGCTGGTTTTTTTTTTCTTCTTAACTTTAAAAATAGACTTGCAGAATGGATATGATATAAAGTAAGACTCCATTGTGTCTGGGATTTATTTATTTATTTTGTATAAATAATTTACTTATTTTGTAAATTATTCTCCTTCTTTCTCCTCTCTCTCTCTTCTCCTGGCATCTCAGGTTTCAGTTATGCACATATTTTGTTTAAAAGTAGCATATGAGCATCATAAACATCAAACATTTTCTTTAAATAAAAATACATATTTTTTTCTGTGTACTTTAACATAAATATGAGTGTTTATAAGTAAGGGAGTTATTAAGAACTAGAAAGTTTATAAGTAAGGGCATTATTAAGCACAGATATCAACATACTATTTGTTACCAATTTTTAAGTGTCCATTCTCATGGTTCTCAAACTTGTGAGTGTGTCAGATTTTCCTGGAAGGTTTGTTATCATGCATATTGCTGGATCCTACCCCTCAGTGTTTCTAGTTCAATAGGTCTGATGTAGGGCCCAGGAATTTGTATTTCTAGTAAGTTCCCAGGTGATGCTGACACTATTAGTCCAGGTTCCATACTTTGAAGACCACTGATCATTCTAAAAGACTATACCGAAAGAGAGAAAGGGAAAGGTCTTAAATCTAAGCAATTTCTTGAAGATTGCTTTTGTACTAAAAAAAATAATGCCGAAAGACATACAGTGCTTAAGACTCAGGTTAATTTAATTCCATAATCATAAGCAGAATAACACCAATTTTGGTACATGGAGTCTTCTGTACTTAATTTTGACTGACCCACATAGAGCAAATGTGATTCATCTGACTTAAAATTGAAAACCCAAATAACCTAGGTTGCGAAACACAATAGGTTTTTTGTGGTGGGGCCTAAAGGGAGACACATTGGTTATTCAAGTAATAGCACAGATTAGGGAATAAATTGCTCAGACATGAAGAAAAGCAAGGAGAAAAATCACAAAAACTTTATGGAAAATCAAGGTAGACTATTTTCACTAAACACAAGTCCAGGTCTGAACTATATAGATTTAAACATTTTTGTCCAGGGTATTTAGTTTCTTAATACTATGGGGTAAGTAATTCTGAGGAAGATTATTTTTAGAGTTTACTTTCATCTAAGCAAGAAGAAATATATTGTGCAATAATGAAAATATGATCTGTCCTCTGGGTGTTCAGTGCCTATGTTAAGGATTCATGAGTTATTTACTTAGGAAAATTAGATACCCAGGGATAGTGACCCTGGTCAAAATTTAGACTTCATAAAAGATTATGAAATTCAGTTGTTCTAGACTCTAGAGAATAAAGCAATTAATCAAAACATGGTAAAAGTTACAGTGGGTCTGTTTTTGAAAAGTATGGAGCCTTCCTGGAATCGTATAGGACTCACTTTGAAAGGTGAACAATGATATTAATAAAAAATGTGATTCTGGAGAGCAGATTCCAAGATGGTGGTGGATTAAGTGGAAGCTACACTAACATTCTCCCAGGATTAAACTGGAATTACAACTAATACCTAGAAAAATCATCCTGAAAAACCAATTGAAGACTAGCTGTAGAGAATGCTTATAACCAAGGACATAAAGTGGAGACCGCATAGAGACTAGTAGGAAGTGCAGAGACATGAGAGGGCTGGCCGGGTGCCCACAGGCAGCAGCTTAAGCTCAGGAGGGATATATCTCAGCTGCTGGAGGGTTCCTGGGATCTAACCCCAAAGCCGGGCTCTCCAGCCCAGAACTGAGAAAGGTGCCCACATAACATAAGGCTGTGAAAGTCTGCGGGGTTTGTGTCCACTTGGGAGAGATGGCTGAAAACTTTGGTACCCTCTTATAAGACCTACACACAAAATTTCGTGTGTAGCCACTCACATTGGGCTACGGCAGAGTGGACTGGAGCTGTGTGAGGAGAATCAGGATTTGGTGTCTCTGGGGATAGAGTTTGGAGGGAAGCCACCTGGATTCCTGTGTTGAGTCATTCCTTCATCCTGTAGAGGACATCTTTCTCAGGCAGGCCTTTACCATCCAACTTCCACCATACACAAGAATAAAATCAAAATGGATAGAAGACTTAAATGTAAGTCTTGAAACCACCAAATCTTGGAAGAAAACATAAGCAGCAAAATATTAGACATCTCACAAAGCAGAATTTTCATAGATACATTACCTAGGGCATGATAAAGGAAATATAAACAAGTGGGATTACTAGTACATCAAACTGAAAAGCTTCTGAACAGCAAGATAAACCAGTATCAAAGTGAAAAGGGAACCCACTGTATGGGAAAACATATTTGCCAATGGTACATCTGATAAGGGGTTAATTTCCAAAAGATATAAAGTACTCATACAACTCAACAAAGGAAGCCAAACAGTCCAATTAAAAATGGGCAAAGGACCTAAATAGACACTTCTCCAAAGTGGATATGCAGATGGCCAAAAGACATGAAAAAATGCTCAAAGTCATTGATCATCAGAGAGATACAAATTAAAATGACAATTGAGGTACCACCTTACACCTGCCAGAATGGCTACCATCAATAAATCAATGAAAAACAAGTGCTGGCAAGAATGTGGAGAAAAAGGGACCCTAGTAGACTGTTGGTGGAATGTAGACTGGTGCAGCCATCTTGAAAAACAACGTGGAGTTTCCTCAAAAAATTAAAAATGGAACTGCCATTTGACCCAGTGATCCCACTTTGAGGAATATATCCTACAAATCCAAAACATCAATCAGAAACATATATATATATATGTTCATAGCAGCATTATTTACAATAGCTAAGATCTGGAAACAGCTCAAGTGCCCGTCAGTAGATGAATGGCTTAAAACACACACACCCACACACACACCTGTGGTACAATGGAATACTATGTAGCTGTCAAAAAAAGGATCTCTTACCCTTTGAGATAGCATGGAGATATCTTAGGGGTATTATGCTTAAGTGAAATAAGCCAGTCAGAGAAAGACAGGTATCACATGATCTCACTCATATGTGGAATATAATGAATAAAATAAACAGATGATCAAAATCCATTCAGAGACATGTAAACATGGAACAGACTGATGAATCTCAGAGGCAACAGGGAAGGGGGTGGGCAGGAAGAGATTAACCAAAGAATTTATATGCATAACCGCTGGACACAGATAGTAGTGGTAGAGGGGAGGGTGTAGGTGTGGGGTAGAGGGGGTCATACTGGAAAAAGGAGGGGCCATATGTAATACTTTAAACAATAAAGGTAATTTTTTTTTAAATGTGATTCTCTGAGAACATGATCTGGAACAAGCAGATATCTCACACACCAGAAAGTAATATTGAAATGGCCATGGAATTTAATGACTATATCTTATGACTGTTTTGCCCTTGATGAAAAATTCTAATACAATTATATTTTTCCTTAACTATATTTACAAAGGACACACTAAAATGTAGAATGTTCTGATTGGAAGGAAGGAGAGCATGCAAAGAAATTGGGTCCTGCATTCTACCAATGACAATTTTATCTGGGAGTAATTAAAATATATATTTTTAAAGAAGGGAAGCTGGATTAGGTGGTTGAAAATGAAATAAATCTTCACCAAAAAAATGTGACCCAAAATATAGTGGATATGAACATATTTCTTTTTTAGCTCTAAATATGATAAAAATGAACTCCGGGGAATTAGGTAAGCTGATGATTGTCATAACTTTTAATTTTTTTCAGTAAGAAATAATCCTTCTTTAAAAGCAGTCATTGTGTAGATTATGATCTGGATCACAAAGCTGAAGAGACAGCTATTTTCACATTAGAGTAGATGATATGTACTCATACGGCTATTTCCCAGGAAATGCTAAAAATCATTTAAAATCTGTTTAAGGATGATATGAGATAAAATACCATGTACGGTGATTGAGAACTCAGTCTCAAAGAATGTTTATTTATTGGATATATTATAATGCTTAAAGCTGTTTTCAAAGAAAATTTAAAAAGAATTCAAAAAATATACAGAAATATATGAAAAGCCAAAGACAATAATTAATATAAAAATTTGATTTTAAAAGTAGCCTATGTGTGATTCAGGATACTTTTAAACTTAACATTATATTCTAAGTTTTGATTATTTGCAAATGATAGCTGTTTTGAATCCTGTCCTCTGAACAGACCCAAGTGCAAATAGTTGTATGCAAGAGATTTATTAACGTAGGGGTCCAGGAGAACATGTAAGAGAGTCGGGGAAACAGGACGGTAAAGGGAAAGAAGCCAACCAAGGGTGAGCTTTCAGGTGAGGTCCTACCCTCAACCTGAGAGTTTTTTCTGCCCCAAGGCAAGTTTACTGGGCTTTCATGCTCCTGCACCTGTCAGTTAGGAGCTAGGAGCTCCCTGAGGGAAATGGCCTCCTAGGTTCTTATGTTCTGTCTGTGCATCTGGGTGAAGTGGCTCCAGGTAGCCACAGATGTCAATTGTTAGGAGGGAAGTAAGCACACCGGGGGATGGGTATCTGAAAGGGGGACCAGCAGGGATCCAAGTGGCCATCAATAGAGTTTCTTACAGGAGCTTTATGAAAATTTCCCCAGTAACTGGAAAATGGCCTTGGATTCAGTGAATGTTTTGACTCATTTATAGTTCTCTAAAATTATATATATATGAATATATATTGATTTCAGAGAGGAAGGAAGAGGGAGAGAGAGATAGAAGCATTAATTATGAGAGAAAATGATTGATCGGCTGCCTCCTGCAAGCCCCAAACTGGTGAATGAGTGTGGAACCTGGGCATGTGCCCTGACTGGGAATTGAATTATGACCTCCTGGTTCACAGGTCGACACTCAACTACTGAGCCAGGCCACCCAAGTGACTCATTTATAGTTCTTGATATGCATTGTGTGTATTTGCATTATGTGTAAAGGTTGATCAACAGTTGAAAAGGGGTTTACTTTTGGTGAATATACAGCACATAGGCAGGGCATTGAGGATGATTTGTTGATTGCCCAGGTGAATATTCTTCTCCAGAAAATTCATTGAGTACCATACTCCCCATAGACTCAGCCAGTCCTTATTCCTATAAATGAGCATTGGAAAAAGGACAATTGTATTCCTATTGCCTTGCCAGTAAGTCAAAAATGATCTTAAGAAGCAAGTCTTCTTTGAAGAGAAAAGAAAAAGACATTCGTGCACATTTGTCAACTTAAAATATCTAATTTTGGAAGATAGCTTAATTCCTTGTATGTTCAGGATTTTAAGTGAGGTTAAATGGTCACCAGAATTCTGGGGTTGCTGCTTTTGCTGCATCCCATAAGTTCTGGTATATTGTTTCTTTTTTTTGTTTTGTCTCCATATTTTCTAATTTCCCTTTTGATTTCTTCTTTGACTCATTGGTCATTCAAAAGTGTGTTGTTTCATTTCCATAAATCACAGGTTTTAAAAGAAAAAAGCCTTAGAATGTCCTTGAAGCATTAGTATTTTTTTTTAATCCTGTGTTTGCTTGAACACAGGCAGTGCCATGGCAGAACAAAATTCAAACCTTTGGGTAGAAAAATTTGCGATACATGTTTGAGTAAATAGGAGAAGGAGAAACATGAGACTATCTGAATGGATATTACAAAGTGGCTATTAGGGAAGGGAAGGATAAGTGCCATTTTTGTATGCCTCAGAAAATCTTGAAGTCACCAGACACGTCATGATTGGGTGATTAAAGAGAAAAGGAAACACACCAGTTGCCAGCTCAGGTGTCTCAAACATGGAGGTTGAATCAGGACGTTTGGAAATAGCCCGAAGAATCTTTGGAATCTCCCCTTGACGTGGTCTATCCTCCTGGGCCCCATGTGAAATAGCTGCTTCAGTTTACAGTGATATTGATGCTGTTGACAAACAAAGTAGTCTGAAGAAGACTTTTCACCAACTGTCTTACTGTCAGTTCTCCAATTGCTTTCAGGCTCTGATTTAGTTATTTCTTGAATGGATCTAGGCAGCTTATCCGATGTCCTACAGCAAATTCTAGCCCTGGTGAATCAGCCTTCTTCATGGGCAGCTATTGTCTTCATTTAATATCTAGGACACAGGTTCTCAAATTTAAGATTACATGTGAATCACTTCAGGTCTTAATTGAAATAGATTTCTGGGTCCTACCAGAGATTCTGATTTAGTAGGCCTAGGGTAGGGCCTGAGAATTTGCATTTTTCACATGTTCCTATGTGATGTTGATGCTGATGCTATTGGTTCAGGGACCACAAATTGAGAACCTCTGGTCTTGAGAAATTAAAGAATTTAAGTCATGTAGGCAGATAAATGGTATGCACAAATATTGCATTAAGGTCAAGATTAAGGAGTCAGAAGCAGCTTGTGCTACCAGCTATAGAAGTTTGACTGGCTATTCAGCCATAGTAAAGTCAGTATAGTCCAGAGGTAATATTTTTAGATGACTTAAAGGGAAAAACTTGCTAAGTTTAAATCATCTAGTCTTTTCAAGTGGAAATAGCTTATTTGCCTGATTAATCGATATAATTTCCATGTTTCTTTTCAAGAGACCTTTTATGGAAATCGAATTCTGTGCTCATCCAGTTTTCAGCACTTATGAAACTATTTGTCAAATGATGGATGCTGTTTCTAGATAATCTGATTAGCCTGAAATGAGGACTTTTGCTGAGTACAGACTTATAGAAAACCGTGGCAACGCATTCTTTATCATTACAGTTACAATAGAAAAACACACCTCTGAAACCTTAACCAATACAATGTCATTATTTATTCATAAAAATGCAGTGAATCCCTCCATAAATGCCTGTTAATAAATAACTAAAAAACTAGGAAAATAAAGCATATTGGTTATAATATCCAATTTATTCATGATATCTGTCATATATATATATATATATATATATATATATATATATATATTAGTCTTCGTTAGTATATATCTGTCTTCTTTAGTATATATATTTTCCATGGTGATTATGAAGCCTTTTTTCTCAGTTTTTATGTCAACCAAATAAGGTTAAAGTACAGCCAATTACTATCATTTTAAATTTCACATGCTTTTCATTCATCATTTTTTAAAAACTGCAAGAAGCTATTTTCAGATATAATATACTCCAGGACTTTGGAAGTTGTGTGGTGCGTTCTCCCCACAGTCATAGATGCATCAGGTTATAAACATAAATACTATTACAATTGTTTTATTAATTCTGTATCTTAATAAAGCTTTGATGCTATAGATATAATTTTATGTTTAGCTGCATTAGCTTTCAACGTAAGCAACTTTCATTCTTAGATGAATATATAAAAGTTTCTCAGGAGCTAGAGAAGAAGGTTAAGAAGGAGGAAATTTGGCTATTGCATAACCAGAAGTTGAACTATCTTTCTGACTATCTACAAAGAAAAAATTAACTAGAAATTTGCCGATACCATTTACATTGCCTTTTGGAGACACAGCCTTTGGAAGCTAGCATTGCATTCTATTTATCTGATGGATTTTCTTATACATGAACAAAGACATGTGCTCCTTCTTCCATTTGTATAACTCAGTTAATACTCCTGCTATTTTATCAATAATAAAAAATAATCTTTTAGGGCAAAAATTACATCTGGGAGTAAATGGGTTCTTTTTCTATCCTGTACCCAGTTTCAGTGATTTGGGGCAATTGATATATTTTCTCTGGCACTCAATTTCCTCATCTGAAATATTTTTCAATTCCAAAATTCTATGATTTATTTATAATAATTGTCACATGTTGGCTGTGTTTAAGAAAGATAGCAGCATTGCAGTCATTTTTATGCTGGGTTAGAGTGCCAAGATATATAAATTTATCCCCATTCCTTTCTAATTAAATACGTTAGCACTTGGAAACAATTGGGGCCCTGTATATCTATTGCTGCAGAACAAGGTACCACAAACTTAATGGCTTAAAACAACACACATTTATTATCTTACAGTTTGAATGGGGCAGGGTTTCACCTGCTAAGGGTCCCCCAAGACTGCATGAAAGGTGTCTGCAAGGCTGCTCTTCATCTGCAGTTGGAGTTCTTCCAACCTCCTTCAGGTTGCTGCCACAATTCAGTCCTTTGTCATTGTAAGACTGAGGCCCTTAGCTCATAGAGGCCTTCCCTTTTCATAGGCAATAAACAACATAGTCATCAGGCCAGCATCGCCACTGCTTCAAACCTCTCACTTCTAGATCCTCTCTGAAAGTCTCATCTCTCTTAGGTTAAATTTAAGTCATCTGATTGGATCCTTTAATTACACCTGCAACATCCCTTCCCATTTGCCATAAAGCAGTGGTTCTCAACCTTGGCTGCACATTAGAATCACCTGGGAATCTTTTTAAAATCCTGATTTCTGGGTCTCATCCTCCGGAAATTCTGTTTCTTTGTTACTAATGTTGTGGCCCCACCCCATAACAAAGAAACAGAATTTCTGGAGGATGAGGCCCAGAAATCAGGATTTTAAAAAGATTCCCAGGTGATTCTAATGTGCAGCCAAGGTTGAGAACCACTGCAATAAAGGGTAACATACTCATGGCAGTGAGAGCCCATCATCTCTGCCGTATTCAATTAGTTAGATTCTTTACCTACCTGTTTTTGGCTTTTCTACCAGCTAGGATCTTTTCTCTCTCACTTGGAATTGGAAATATCATAAGCTTAACAATGTGTCCCTCTGCAGTCTCCCTGCTTGCTAAGTGGAGATGCTAGTTTAATATCTCAGTTGATTTAACAGCAGCCCAATGAGGAAGGTGTTTGCTGGCATCTGCATCTCTCTTTGACAAACAAGCATAGAAGACACAGACATCTGTAGTAACTTGCTTAATAATGCGTAGATTCCAAATGACAATTCCCAGTTAAGTTTTCTGCCTCCTTGTTTGATGAAATTCGCACTACACTTATGCTAGGTTTGTTTAAAGAAATTCAGATGCGGCGCTGTTCTCTTTTCTCCACTGTGGTTGTTATGGATGATCTGTGCATCTCATTTCCATTGGTGTTTCCTACACTGAGACTCTAGTGCAGATTCTGGAGGAGAAGATGGAAATCAAGGCGAGGGAACAAAGGAGACCAGACCAAGTGAAGCAGAGCGCAGGGATTTTTTCTTTGGAAAAGTACCTACACATATTTTTCACTCCCTCAGAGGTGGGCTAAAGCTAAGAACAATGAGTTGTCTATGCCATCTGCTTCTCTTTAAATTAAATCCCTCCATTTTAAGGACTATAAGATAGTGTTTTTCAATATTGAGCATTTTAGGGAGGTTGAACTGTCAGTAAAGCATATTACTGTCTGCTACTTTTGGTGAATGGAGATTGAACAACTTACTGAGTATACCCCATGTGAAGGTACACATAATCACCCCTCCCCCTCACACACACCCAGCCATTAATATCTTCCTTGTGAAATGTTTATGACTGTAATTGCTGCTCTGATTATATATTGTGTGAACTTGAAGCACGTTATTATACTGGGCAGCTAATGGAATTTAGCACAGAAATAGCTATTCGGAAAAGACTTGAGTTTTGAATTGTATTCTTCCCTGAGTTTGCAGTGCATTTCATGGCTCATCTACCTCACAGTGTGCTTGTAGCTGATGGATTAAAATCTTTCTGCTGAATAGTAAACAGCAGAGTCAATTTAGTCGTTCCTTAGCTTGCTTATCTCAGTTCTCTCATCACTCATTCAAAATGTCAAAAATAAACTTTTGATTACTGTTGATTCACCTTTATGAGTACTGAGAAAGGGGAAGTTTGTCATCTGTCATCACTTCAATCGGATGTATTTGGGGGGGGGGGCTAGGTATGTGATCTCCTGGGGGGAGGGGCATTGTGTACCTTGAAAATAAAGGGGGCCTGTTAGTTCATTGTTCTTTTATTAGTCCACGAGGCCCACAGGCCTTTGTGGACCCCAATACCCTTTCCATTGTGGGGTGAGCTTTGAAGTGAGAGAACCAAAATTTTCCTTCTTGCCCTGACCGGTTTGGCTCAGCGGAGAGAGCGTCCGCCTGCGGACTGAAGGCCCCTGGGTTCGATTCCGGTCAAGGGCATGTACCTTGGTTGCAGGCACATCCCCAGTGGGGCGTGTGCAGGAGGCAGCTGATTGATGTTTCTCATCAATGCTTCTAACTCTCTATCCTTTCCCTTCCTCTCTGTAAAAAATTCAATAAAATATATTTTAAATTTTTCCCTTTATTTTGCTTTTCTAAAGATGTCATAAAATAGAATGTAAAGGTTAGATAGTATAGCGTTTTCAGAAAACAACATGATTTCAGTGGTTGCTTACATTTCTGAATAACTAGAGACCTTTTACTTGTATAGGGTACAAGTTGATGCTAAGGACATTTATTAGGAGTTGGTGGCTCTTGTTTTTCTTCAATTAAATCAAACTGAAATTGGGCATACTTTTATGTTCAGTAGGTGTGATATTTCTATTTGACAGTTCTATTATATACAAAAAGATGGCCATTATATATTCTTCATACAACATACAATAACATACAAGTAGCATCAGCATCACCTGAGAGCTTATTAGAGATGCAGGTTCTCTGGCTGCCCCGGTCCCGTTGAACCAGAAACTGGTGGATGGTGCCAGGCAATGTGTATTTTAAGTCTTCCAGGGGACTGTCGTGCAGGCTAAGGTTTGAGAAGTCTGATCAGACTCACGTTACAGATGATAAAACTGATGCTGGCCATGGTATGGTGACTGGCTGAATACATGACTGGGTCATTTTAGGGCCCTTATTCAGACCCTTATTTTCCCTTAAAATCATATGACCTCTGTTTCTTAAAGGAAAACAGTAATTCGTAAATGAATTGAAAAGGGGGCCACTTCCCTGCTGTCTAATAGCGAGAGTGGTTTGTTTAAACTGTTAGCACAAGAAAATTAACCTAGAAAAAGTTTTAATGACACGAGGAACAGTTTTGTGGTCCTGTGCATTGGGTTCCTCATTTTCTTTTTAGTGGAGGAGAGAATAGGATGCAGTGAAGCCCCCGAGGGGGTGGCTGCCTCATGTTAATAGAAGTGGGAGACACTATTTTAATCATCACTTTCTTGCCCAATGAGTCCACGGGCAGATTTCCCACCCGGGTCTTTCCCATGCTACATTACCCACATTGACAGAGCCCCGTGGAGGCTTTCCTGCACACGCAGTGTTATACGCTGGCGAGTTTCTCCGTCTTTGTGATGTCGAAATGAATCCCTCGGGCATCTGGCATTAACTACCCCTCTGTGACTTGGGGAATGAGCATTTCCTCTTGAGCAGAAAGGAGAAAACAGCGTTCATTATGTGTAGTATAAAAGACTGTATAATGATGCCTGTTAAGATCTAGTTCCATGTGAACTCAATTTGGGCTTTGTGTGTATAAATAAACAAGTAAAATTTACGTCTATTGTTTGTTCAACTGGGAAGCATTTTCCTGAATAGAAAATGTTGCTATAAAATTGGAAAAATGCCTTGTGTATGTGTGTGTGTGTTTTTTTTTTTTAGCCTATATGTAAAACATCATGCAACATATATGAAAAGTGCATTAAACATAAACATCAGCATTTTATGAATAATTATAAAGAGAACACACAGTTAACAACTGCTGAGGCTAGGAGTGATTGTGCTAACTCTCTAGGCAACTCTGCTGTGTATCCCGGGTGACTTCTAACCTCTCTGCATTTGCACCTGCTCTTTCCTCTCCCTGGACATCCCCACCCCCAAACACACAGAATTGTAAGGCTGCAAAATTTCTTCCTAATTCTTATAAATTGGCTGAAAAGATGCCATAGCCCTCATGTCCCATGTCTGCAGGGCACTTTGAGATGTCTCCTTTAGAGTATAAGAATTGGTTTTTTGCATGTGCATCTCAACACAGGTATCAGTTCTTTGTGGTTGTGTGTGTATGAGTGTGTGTGTGTGTGTGTGTGTGAGAGAGAGAGAGAGAGAGAGAGAGAGAGAGAGAGAGAGAGAGAGATTTCTCAGTACCTAGTCTGTACCTGATATACTGGAGCATTACAAACCAACATCTCCATAATGCACTATCATCTTGCCCAAAGTTTTGAGTCCCAGTGTGGAAGATGGAAATCCCAGAGTTGTTTATAACTCCTCTATTTTCTTCTCTTAGTGCTACCTCCATACTATCACTCTCATCTCTGTCTGCCTTTGGCTCTCTCCTTTCTCAAATTTCCACTCAGTGTGGTCTTCAAGCTTAGTTCTTGTTTCTCCTCTTACCACGAATGTTTTGGTTGATGTCGCTGTAGAGGTAAAGAACCTGGGCCAGAAGCACCACTTCCTCATGTCTGAGGACTTTATTATACACTAGGGGCCCAGTGCACAAATTCATGCACCTTGAAAGGAACTGTGGGTTGTGAGGCTGCAGTGGGCATGGGGCAGGTCTTGTCCCATCATCTGCATCCCCACTCAGCCCCTCCCTCCGTGGCCCCTGGCCCCCTGTCTGTTGGCAGCACCACTCCCGCCACCGCTCCCACACACTGATGGCACCCTTCCAGCTCGCACCCACTGTGTCTGCCCCCTGGTGGTCAGTGCACATCATAGCAAGCAGTTGAGCAGCCTTAGCATATCATTAGCATATTATGCTTTGATTGGTTGAATGGCTGACTGGCTGACCAGACACTTAGCATATTAAGCTTTTATTATATAGGATTTGCTCAAGAGTCCTGCCATTGATACTCTTGTTTTCTAACATTTATAAGGTGATCTATAATATTGTGGATGGTATGGCCTTAGAGGAACCATGGCACCAGTTACTTTATCCAGCAAATTCCTTGCTAGCTTATTGCCTGTCATACTTCAGGGTTTGGGAGGATTCCCACAGAATCACACACAACTGGGAATGGGTTAAAAATAAAAAAATGGGGAAAAGCAAACTAGATCATGATGAGCAAAAGAAGAGAGGCCACTGGTTCTTGTCTTCCCTTGAGAGGTTTGCTGTAGCATCTTTCTGTGTCATCTCCTATGACTTTTCTTCACATGTTCAGGGCCCCAGCAATGGAATACTGAATGTTGCCCAGGACAGTCCCATTTTGTGATGCCATTATGCCTTTCCTCCTACTGTTTCTTACTCCTGGATATCTCTCTGTTTTTCTCCTCCTCCCTACCCCTTTCTCCTGCAGTGTTCTTCTTCTCTAAGTGTTTAAAGGTCATGGATACCTCGAGGTTCTACTCAAACCTCTGGTGCTTTCTTTTGTGGATCTTTGCTGATGTTGTACCCTCCAACTGAGATAAGCCCCCTCCCTCCCCATCTCCCTTCTCCAGGCTCAGTCACTCCTCCAGGGACTTTTCTCTGCGCCAATAGGGGAAAACTCTCTTTGCTCTGCCAATCTCCATAGCAGTTAACTTTAAATTTGACATTGACACTTTCTCCTTGATCTTCAGTAAATGCATTTCTTAGTCTTCTATTTGATGGCAAGTCCATCCAGAGAAGCAATCATATATTTTGTCTTGTACTTTTGAGTAACTTGCATATTATAGGTCTTCAGAAATATATAATAAATAAAGGAAAAGATCAAGGTATAAGGTATGTGTGCAAAAGGCTTGTGTTGGGGTGGCTAGGGGAGGCAGGTTCATCTCATTTACCATGGCCAGGTGAGCTGGGTATTCTGTGAGCTGTTGGGAGGAGCATCATCTTCTACCCTTTCCCCCTCATCCCTCACCCCACTCACATGGCCCCACTTACACCCAGAGTGACTCTTAAGATTATTTTTCAACAGGAAAACAAGAAGGCTGTATTCATCAGGACTTAGGAATGCCTTGTACAATAGAGTAGGGACCCACGCCACACATCGTTATACCTACAATTAGACGATATATAGAATATATATTAACCTGAGTACTTAGAAGTTTGCTATCTTTTTCTTTCCATTACAATTCAATAAATCATTAGTATAAAATGAAAAATGTCCCAACTTCTTAGAAAACTTCAGGCAGGTCTCAAGATATTATTTTTTTGAAGTGATGCAAATGAAAAGAGATCAAACAAAGAAAACAAAGAGATCTGTGTGGATGCTTAACAGTTTCACATTTTTGCCTTCCAGGAGACGGAGCTGTTAGATCTCAGCCTTGTCAAGGATGCCAGATGTGGGAAACACGCCAAAGCTCCCAAGGTAGGAAGCGGAGCGCTGTGCCCGCACCAGATGCTGCCTTGATTATGTAGCTGTGCCATAGTGTCAATTAATTGCCCCAATTAAAAGTTTCTCTGTTGTAGATGTTGTAAAACACAATAAAGCAGCCGATCGTTCCAGAAGCCATGCCCTCAACACTTCCACTTTTGTTAAAAGACAGAAACCTTGAGCACATATATAGGCAGTTGGATATAGGGGCTTGCTTTACTTTTGTTGGAATACAATAACAATGCCGAACTTACTGAGCAATTCTACATAGCTAAAATGTGTTGGAGATTACCTGCAAAATTTCTCGAACCTCCTAAGCATAAGTAATAGACACACGATAAACAAGACCTGATACCTCGCATGCTTTGCAATGGAAATCATTCCATCTGTGAAGCCCAAAGGGCATAAGAGTTCTTTCTGCACAGTTACTAGTGAAGACCAGCAGACCTGGGACCAGTGGTGTAGAATGCCAGTTTGTTTTGGTGTGAAAAACTTACTGAAGAAATACTCAACGCAGTGTTGGCACTTTCATTTTTTGAAGATTGTTTAAGCATGCTGAATAAGGGACAAAACATTTTTTTTTAACACAGAATATCTGGTAGGGTATAGCATGATATGTTGACTCACCATCAAAGTAGGAAATTAATTAATTAATTGGGGTGGCACTGGTTAACAAAATTATACAGGTTTTGGGTGCACAGTACTGCGACACATCATCTTTACACTGTATTGTGTGTTCACCACCCCAGGTAAAGCTTCCAGCCATCACCGTTTATCCCCTCTGAACCCAATTTTAGTTCTTTAAGTACTTCCTTTCTAGCACAGAGAGTATTGGCAAATAGGGAAGTATAGGTACCATTCAGTAGCTTTTGCCTCTTTCATGGAAATTGGCATAAAAGTAGCAATATTCCATTTGAGTATCTGCCTGCAACTTTTGTTTTATTCTTTAAAAGTCAAAATAGTTTCTTTGAAATCAAAGAGTATCGTTATTTTATCTCTGACAATGCAGGAAGGCAAAAAAATCACCTGTAATTCTTCTTCTTCAGATATATAACGGCACAGCCATTGCTTGCAAATTTTGCCATAGAGTAAGAACCCAAATACTGCTTTCTTTACTAAAAGGGGTTAACAATTATCTACAGGAAAATGTGAGAAAGAAAAAGAAGGGAAAATCAAAGTTATTTTCAAGAAAGTTGCTATCGGTGTTTCCTGTGAAAACAGTATATTACTTACATTCATCTCAGTAATATCATGGAATTTCAGTAGTTTAGTTTTTCAGTTTTGTAACATTAATGGGTTGTTGATGATTCAAAATTGTTCACAGTTTGTAGTGTAGGAAAGAATATTTTTTTCTTCTCCCAACAATATTTCAGCCAAGTTTCTTATAAGCCTGTTAGAGCTATATTGGTAACATTGTAATAAAGTTTGCCTTTTCATTCAAGTTTATTGGCCTGACTTGAAATTGCATTCTCAGTATTTGTTAAAGACAGTTGCCTACACTTTATCCCCCTCCCCACAGCCCCAGGCATCATGAGTCCAAGTCAGTTCCTCAGCCACATGGAGCGTTTCTCAGGCTTCAGTCTTTTTAATTGCAGCCCCCAGCCTGCCTCTACTGGTTGTGCATCATGTATGGATGCGGTTTGATAAATGGCTATGGAATGATGACAAATGAACAGAGCTGTGCTCAGCTGATAAACTGCTATTAGGTCCTAAAATACATCTCTTGAGGACAGTCTTAGACACTAGGAATACTCTTGCTTTGGCTACATTTCCACCAAAGACTGCTTTCTCTGTGGATTTTCCATGTTCTTCGCTCTTCCCCCTTTCGATTTCTTGCTGGTTTTCAAGAACCTCAATCGACTGTCATATTTTCAAAGCTGGGTTCTGTGGCATATTATGTGTGACCTTCCTGAGACTCAGAGTTCTTCCTCATTGGTTAAGTCATGATATTATTACTAGTAATAATGATGAGGATGATGATAGATGAGTGTTTTATATCATTGCTATAAGGATTAAATGAAATAATTCACTAGCAAAGCTTTAGCAGAGGAGTTCTTAAATTTATCTGCCCCTGGAACGATCTGGAAAACTTTTTAAAGAAAATGCTGATGCCTGTTGTCCACCCCCAGACATTCTGGTGGTGGAAGAATTTAATTGATGTTAGTGTGGCATGTACATCAGTTTTGAAAAGTAAATTTGCAGCAAAATTTGAGCACTACTGCCTTCACTTATTGCTACTTTATAACAAATCCTCACTAAGTATTAACCACTCTTGTTGATATTATTGCCATTATTTTTGTATATATTATTATTAAAAGCTTCATGTTGGATTTGCATTTGGTTTTCATTTTGCTCACTTTACTTGGAAAAGTTTCTTATAAAGAGAAATTGGATCAGGGGCTTGACTGAAAGGGGTTTTGTGCATTGACAGGGAAGAAATAAGCTGCTAATCATACCAGTTTAAAAATCTTTAAGTTGTAAAAGAAAACCCAAGCTCAATTGGATAAATAAAAACAGAATTTATTAAAAATGATTGGAATGTATTGAAAATTTCAGTGGGAGTGCTGGATTTAGGTGACGTCTCATTTTGCTGCTCAAAATATGTCATGGCCCTGACTGGTTTGGCTCAGTGGATAGAGCGTCGGCCTGCGGACTGAAGAGTCCCAGGTTCGATTCCAGTGAAGGGCATGTACTATGTTGCGGGCACATTCCCAGTGGGGGGGTGAGCAGGAGGCGGCTGATTGATGTTTCTCTCTCATCGATGTTTCTAACTCTCTATCCCTCTCCCTTCCTCTCTGTAAAAAATCAATAAAATATATTTTTTTAAAAAACAAAAAACAACAACATGTCATGAAGGTAGACATGACCAAGCTGGCATCCAAGGTGCTGGAAGGGATGCCTTCTAGCCTGGGGACCCTCATAAGGGCATCTTCTGCAGGCCACTCTGGCAGATCCTGGCTTCCCCAGCAGCATTTCTATAAGGCAGGGACCAAAGAGAGAGGAGCTCCCTCTGGAGTATTCCAGAATGATTGCAGAATAACCACCTCGCAGAAGGAGGTGAAAGGCCCAGAGGAGGAAAACTAAATAAGAGAAGACCATGGAGTTGACTGGAAGGAAAGCAGCGGGACTAGCAGTGGAAGATTAGAAAGTGTAAAGGCATCAGTATGGAGTGAGAAAAGCTTAGAATCTTAGGGTGGAAGGCAATGCAAAGGAAGACAGATTGCCTAGAAGACTTTCTGTGGGGGCTCACAGAGCATAAAAGAAGACCATTTGTGGAGCAGAAATTATTTATCGAAAGACCCAGGCACCTTGCAAATATTTATCTACGCATTCGTATTATTTCTGTTTTTCACAGCTTCTTCTTATATAAAAATTCATGATCTAGTTGAGATGAACTGTTTTCTGTGCCTGCTGTGATTTGAAGTAACATTTGTAGAAATGGAAAAGCTTCTATGCGTTACTCAGTTAATGGATTTTAAATGTCAACTCCCAACACAATACATAAACTCCAGATAGGATTTTCTGCATACGGCCTTTGTTCACGTTACCAATTTTGAAATTTTTCAAATTTAAAAAAAGAAGATCGGTTGGGAGATTTTTATCCAAAGGTAAAAGCTAAATGTTAAAGACATCTATCTTGTCCTTTGAAATCTAACATGTATTTTTTATGTTTCCTTTCGTGCTCTCGCTCTTTCTCCCTCCCTCGCAGGCTGATGAGGGACAGGTAGAGGTCAAGGTGCTATTGTAATACATCTCGTCTATGCTATAGACTAGCAATCTTCAAGCTTTTTCATCTCCTGACACACATAAACTACCAAAATTCTGCAGCACACCCAATAATATCTTATATTTTTTACCAATCTGAAAAAATGTATAATTTTGATTCATCCACACCACATGGCTATTGCTACATTGGCGGTTGTCATTTTTTTTTATTTGACAATCTAAGGGAAAAGAGCTCTGTGACTTTGACTAAATAGTCAGGTATTGCATGTTTTAAAAATTCATGTGGTTAGAAATTACTGCTGTAAACACATGCTCTCTAGATCTTCATTTCAAAAGGATCTTTGCTGTTTAAGAAGAGAGTTTATCACTCTGGTTTCTGATCTACTAGTGGTTCTTGACCCTGCAGATCAATTTAGCGGCTCATGGGCAGAACTAATCAAATGGAATATGCCTGACTACAATGAAAACCGTCAGTGTACTATGCAGAGCAAGGTGTTTTGTGAAACTTTTTTTTCATGTACTTGAGTGTGTGTTCTGGGTCACAGCACAAAGTGTATGGTTTTGCTATTGGCCATGTCAGAAAGGTTTCAGACATGCTGCTGGCAAAGGAAGTTTCTTTATCCTCGGGATTTTGAGGACGTATTTCAACCCGAGATGTATTGAAAAGTAAATGGGAATGGAAACGGCTAGATATGGAAAAGGGCTCGATGTCAGCTCTCCCATAAAGGAGCTTAAGAAAGTTGTTCTTTCATTTTGTGCCTCTACTTCCTCATCTGTGAAGTTGGGGGTGAGAATACATGATGGTAGGTATATGCGTTCTGTCGACCCTTGGTTCCAACTAAAATGAGAAGTTCATCAAGTCAAGGCACTCCATCTTACAAATTATAAAATCCATGTCCAGCAGGTTTGTCTTGGTCATAGCAAAGCAGGTGAACTTAAAAAACCAGGTCACAGTCTAAGCAAAGTAAGGAGCTATGCAAACAAAAAGAAAAGAAAGGACAAAAGGCTTCTTGAAAGCAATTCTAGGTTGGCTTAGCGGCTCTTCCAGTTTTTAGTACATGGAACTCAACTCGGCCGGCATTCAGCTCTCCATGCTTGCAGCAATATCATTGAAGGATAGTTCTGTAGCTTTACTTTCAAACTGTGTTTGGGCAAAGAAAACTGCTCCATATGCTGAGCTGACAATTAAGCAGTGCATTCTGTTGGTAAAGGACAGTTTCTTTCAGATGTGTGATGTTCCTTTGAATACAGATTCCTTGTAAATATCCATGTCACAGTTAAATTCGAGGTGGCATATAGCGTCACCAGAATCAGGTTAGAATAACCTGATTCTGGTGACGCTATATGCCAGAAGATAGGTTAGAATAAAATGAAATCTGAAAAATTCATCAGGTTCTGTTTTCCTAAGTCCTATATGGAAATGATGGCTGTTCATTCTTTATTGATCTGACAAAGGGTCATTGAGTGCCTGCTTTTGCCAGGCACTGTTCTGGGCACTGGGAAGATAGCAATGAACAAAAAAGACACACAACTCTGCTCTCATATAACATTCCTATTTTGAAGTGGGGGTGTGCTGGTAAACTGGCTTTCAAAGAGAGAGAGAGAGAGGGAGAGAGAGAGAGAGGGAGAGAGAGAACGAAAGAAAGAACAAAAGAAAGAAGGAAGAAAGAAAGAAAGAAAGAAAGAAAGAAAGAAAGAAAGAAAGAAAGAAAGAAAGAAAGAAAGAAATTAATTCACTGATTTGTTGTGTTCCCTAATTTCCTTTGGGTAAATATTCTTAACCTACTAGGATTGAACCACAACCTGACGTCACGGAACACAGAGTTGGAAAGCAGTGTATACCACAGCTTTTACCATGGGAACAGGCTCTGGCACCCCTCGGGGGCGGGAGGGCAGATAACAGATAAGTCCCACTGAGAGGAATAAAGCAGGACAGACAGGATTGACCATGAGTTGTGAAGAGGCTTGCTGTTTTGTAGAGCCATCTGGAGTAAGTTCTCTTGGCGAGGTGAGGTCATGTAAGTAGAAATAAGAATTAAGGGCAGGAGGGGCATTCCGGGCAGAAGGCATTGTAAGAGCAAAGGGTCTGAGGAAGGAACATGCCCGGCATATCTGAGGAATAGCAAGGAGACCAGTGCGGCTACAGTGGAGTTCAAGACAGAAAGAATGATGGCGTCAGAGAGGGGGCCAGGGGTCGCATTGTTTTGGGCTTCATAAGCCGTGCTAATGATTTGGGCTTTTCTCTAGGGAAATGAGAAGGAAATTGAAGTTTCTGAGCAGAGGAGAAACAAGATCTGACTTTAGCTTTTAAAAGCATCACTGGCCAGTGTTGAGGGTAGACCACAGAGGACAAAGGAAGCATCAGAGAGACCAACTAAATGGCTTTTGCAAATATCCTGGGCTGTGTTAATGATGACCAAGAGGTGGAGAGACACATGTGAAAATCTGAATATGTATTGAGGGTTGAACCACAGGCTTTGTTAATGCACTGGATGTGAGGCGTGAGAAAAAGTAAGGATTCAGGGGAAAACTCACAGGGTTTTGACCTGGAAAAGTGGAAAAATTGAGTTGCCATGTCCTGAGACGGGAAGGAAGAAGCACCCTTACACAGAAAAATCCAGTTTGGTTTTTCAATATTTAAAGTTTGAGATGCCTAATTAAACTTGACCAGATGATGTCATATTTGGACGTACAAATCTGAAATTCAGGGGAAATATTGGCCATGAAGTTATAACTTTGCTTATTTAAAGCTCACAGCCAAGTGAGGTCTCCTAAGGAATATAGGCACAAAACAAAGAGGTCTGACGTCTGAACCCTGGCACCTGCATTTAGACTTTGAGGAGCTGAGGAGGAATCAGTAAAAGAGTTTGAGAATGGAATATTCCAGAAGACTTGGAAGCAGGGACCTCAAAGAGATACTTGTGGTACACCAGTATTCATAGCACATTACTCAAAATAGCTAAAAGGTACCAACAACTCAAACACCCATCATTAATGAATGGATATACAAAGTATACCATATACATACAATGGATCCAGCCTTAAAATTGAAATGAAATGTTGATGCAAGCTATAATATGGATAAACTTTGAAGACAGTATTCAAGAGAAATAAACTACACACAAAATGACAAATATTCTACAATCCCACTTAAATGAGGTACCTAGAAGAGTAAATTCATGGAGCCAGAAAAATAGAATGGCAGCTTCCACGGGGTTGGGGAGGGAGAATGGGGAGTTATTGTTTGATAGGTACAGACTTTCAGGTAGACAGGATTAAAAAGTGATGGAGATGAAAGGTAGTGATGGTTGCACAACACAAAAAGGTAAATTTACCTAATGTCACCAAACTGTACACTTGACAATCATTGAAACGATCAGTTTTATGGCATGTATATTTTACCACAATTAAAAAGAAGGAAGCAAGTGAGAATGAGTAGCTGATGAGGAGGAATACGAAGCAGGAGAGAGCATATCCTGGTCACCTGAAAAAAGAATTTCAAGAAGGAGGGAATAGTCATTTTGATTAAAAAGGTGGAATTTCCTTCTTGCCATTTTTTTCTTCTTTTCACTTTGGCATTCTTGTAATTTTACTGATGATACCATTTTATATATGCTTTAAATTTTCCCCATATATCCTCAGCATTTCCTGCTAATATTCAAAATGGGTTATTTGTTTAAGGGTTGTCAAATCTCAAATGGCTCCTCATAGAATCTGGATGCCAATATATAAATCTCATAATGAGCTGTTATTTGGATGTTATACAACAGCGATTTCAATTAATCATCCATGAGGCCTGGAGTTGAAATGAGTGCTTTATTTATTGTCCCCTTTTCTGATCGGACGCTGTCTCCCTGACTTTGAACACATTTCACCATTGTGGGAAGCTGCAGTCATAAAATTTGATGTCGATGTTTGAGATTTAGGAAAGAAGAAGAAATCCCTTTACACAGCAAAATAAAGGTTTCTATATTTTTCCCTCAATTGCTGAAAAGATCTGCCTTTGGTCTATTTTGTTGGTTCCAACTAGTTCTTAATTTACCTGATATGGTGCAATAGTTGTCTTTTGGGTCTTTTTTAATTTTTAATTTTGTCATTTCAAATGTGTATTTATTTACATCTTTGCTAGATGGAGAAAAATAGGGCTAAAAAAATCACAGAATTATCTGTGTGTGTATAATGGTTTTGACAGCTAGCTATTCACATTTATCTCCAGATGTAAATTATATGGCATAGTTCTTTTTTTATGTTCCTTAAATTCCATAGATGTCAGTGGTTTCCTTGGAAACAAAAACCCTTATACAACTAGTCAGAGATTTGATAGCAGAAACATCAGGTTGTGGAGGGGGCAAGGAATGGTTCCCTTGAATATTTGCCTTTAAAATTCTTCTGCCTTATCTACCTGCCCCTAACCCTCTTGGCCATTCACTAGGGGACAAGAGAAAATTTTTAAAGATACCATTAAAATATAGCATATTTTCTCTAATGGTTAAAAGCTTTTTACCTTTTTAAAGCAATCAAGAATAGGCTAAATCTTTTTGTGATGCTAGTATATATTCCCAATTTTGAGAAGAGATTGATATGTCTCTTACCAACAATTAAATTGGAGCAGTTGCTCAGTATATAAGTGTGCCCATCTGTAAAAGACAAGGAACTGAACACATGCATGTCTGAATAAAGACTATGCTTTGTATAATAGCAAGCATCTGTCTTAGTACCCTACTTGCCAAAGAATTCAAAAGTCCCCTGAAGGGTAGTGGAGAGGGAATAGGGAGGCCTCAGTTCTGTCAAGGGGAATAGTTGGTGAAAGTCCCAGCGGCCAAGAGCATTCTCATTATTGGCCAGAGTGGACCCCTTGTTGAAGACAGGATTAGAAGGTTGTGGCTCATGTTATCAGTGCTTCTGTCGAATATAATTTGCATCTAAATCTGATTCTACATGCAATGGTACCCAGTTGCATTTTGGAAACATTTTGCAATTAATTCTTTGAAATGCAATAATATGCCACCTTGTGGATATATCTGATATTCATTTCTTAGATTAATTTTACCTAGTGGACTGCTCTCTAAGCCAGGGTTTTCAATCATGGGTTCTATGTAACATAGAGGAATGAGAAGCACTTGGGGAGCTTTTAAAATCTCGATGTCCAGACCACACCCAGATCCATTAAATCAAAACATCTTGGGGGCTCAAGCACCAATATTTTCTTTAAAGCTCCCGAGAGAGCCCTGTAGTCAGCCAAGTTTGAGAACCATTATTCTAAGTAAAGAGAGCACCACTTAAATGGAGACTTGAAGTCTGAGATCAGGGCACCAGCAGGCTTCTCCTGAGGCCTCTCTTTTTGGCTTGTGCATGGTCATCTTCTCCCTTTGTTTCCACATATTCCTCCTTCTGTACCTATCAGTGTCCTAATTTCCTCTTCGTATGAGGGCATCTGTTACATTGGATTAGAGCCCACTCCAATGACCTCTTTTTAAATTAATTACCACTTTAAAGACCTTGTCCCCAAATACAGTCACATTCTGAAGGACTCGGGATTAGGGCTTCAATGAATGAATTTAGAGGACAAACATCGAGTCCAAAACAGTATTTCCTCATTACATTATAAAACCAAGTTTATGGTTTACTTCTCTAAATGAATAGCATTGTAGGATTGTTTCACAATTGATGTAATATAGATAAGTTGACTTTTTCTTTATTTTATAATTAATATGATTGTCAAGATGGATCTAAATGTGTAGTGGGAACATTTCAGGAGTAAACATTATTGTTTTGTTCAGAGTGCCTCTATTGCAGAAAAGTGTTTTTTTTCTCTTATTATCAGCACATCCATACTACTCCAGAGCACCCAATATGTGTCTTCATGCATTTTAAGTGCCTAAGGGCTTATAGACATCAAGTACACAAGTTCTTGGGTCAAGTTGCCAAGCCTCAAAGCCAATAACTGACTGTATAACTCAGCCAGTTATTCCACATCTCTCAGACAGTTTCCCGTCTGCATTATGGAAATAATCTCCATCGTTGTTTTATCTGGTTGCTGTAAGGACTCAATGATAAAATGCATGTAGTTCTGATATTTAAAACTACCGGAGGAAATCTATGTTTTATGTATTAACTGGAGAAAAATAAACTTGAAGCACATTTATCTTTGCAGCCAAATACCTGCCCTCAGAGGACCATTATAGCAACCCATTCTACTGAGACTTACAGATCTTATTTAGAAAACTGTCCAGATTTGCAGTTGAGTACATTTCCCCCACAATCAAAATAATTTTAGAGCAATTTACTTTTAGTAAGGAAGCTTGGCATCTTTTTCTGCACCCTGAGCTGTTGAAGCAAAATCTGAAGTTCTAGTTTGAAATGCAAGAACAGGTTTTGGGATCGAAGAGATCCAGATCAAGTCGCAGTGAACAAATTACCTGAGAGATCACAGGAAGGTTTCTTGGTTTCTCTGTGGGAGTGATAACACCTTCTGGATAGGGTTGTCCGCTGAATAGGATGATGGTTGGTAACAAGACAAATCGTAACATTGGACACGCTTTAGGAGCTCACTCATTGCTACTTAACTCCCTGCCTACCTTAAGTTCACTTTTCATTTAAGCTTTTTAGCACTCAGTGAATCTGATAATTAAGCATCTGTATTACTTGAACTGCTTTCTTTTTGCAGTTTAGGTTCTAAAGTAATTTGGCATATAATTTGACATATGGCCCAATTGGGGGGAAAACTAGAATGTAATTTGACACAAGGTGTAAACGGAGGAAAAGTTTGGGGACTTAAGGAAATATTCATGTCTACCCTGAAGTTATTGTGAAAATGAAATAATGTACCTATCTGAAATGGGTGAGCCAACCATAATGTGTGATAGAGTAATGCTAATGTGTGGGGCTGCTTGCTATAGTGGACAGATTTAAGAGTAAGTCCTAGTTTATTCTGAGAAATTCACTTTTATCATCTTAGAATGGAAAATAGCTAAATTTTTCTAAATTCCTTCTGTTTACCATAAAACATGAAATCCCAAACAGTGGACTTTGGATGTGATGCCCAACACACAGTAGGTACTTGTAAGAATGAATGAATACTTTCACCATAGTTTTCTCTTTCCAGAAGGTAAATTCTGTTAACATTCTTAGCTATTTACTAGTAAATGTGAAATCTCAAGGACCTGAATAAATATTATTGATCTTATGTAAACGGTAGCAACGAAAAGTCAAAATAATGTAATAAAATATTTGCCACTTGACAGATCTTTGTTAATGGCAGAAACAAGGTTTTTTTTTAAGACAACGGAAATTAATGTCCATAGAGTTTTCTAGGAGATGAGAAATTGTACTTTATTTGTTGAAATTTAGTTGTGAAACAGGATCATTGGGTCTAACAAGTCAGAAAATTCACCTTTCAGTCTCACACACCAGGATGTTTTCTCTGTACTTCACCATCCAGATGTTTCTTGACATTTTAATTTGTACCCCCAAATTCCTGACTTCAGGTAAGACCAGTGGGGCTGGAAGAATTGCTTACCACTGTTGGCCATAAATGGGAGTAACACTGTGAAGAGTCACATTATTTACTCTCAGGGGCAGGGAATGCTTTTTTAGAAACAATCAACTCATTCCTGCCAACATAGTTCCTTGGAATACTAGTACGTGCTATGAGATTGAAAGAAGTTTGGGAGATACTGGGGTTCGTTGTTATAGGAATTCTAAGAGTCTTTCTTGTGTTGGACATGGATTAGGATCATTTACCATTCTTTTTTGATGATGAGCCTTTTTGTCAAGAGCATCTCAAAGGATTAATGTTCTGCTGAATTCACTTTGGTAAATGTTTCTATAATCTATACTTAAGAAATTAATCTTACACTCCACATTGTGGCTGGAACACCAGTTTAAGAGTGAGGCTTATTCCCACAATAGAACAAATGCCCAATTAAAGATGTTTAAAGACCAAGTTCTTGGGTAATCTAAACTAGAAAAGTCTTCTTTTTCTTAAAAATCACTTGATAATATACAGCTGAATTTTATCTTGTATTATATCAATTTATTTTTAATTTTAAACTCTATTAGAATTAGCCTCACTTATTTTTCTCCCAGATTTAGTCCTTGGCTACGACAGAGAGCCATCAGCATTGCCAATATATCATTCAAGACACAAGAATTTTATAACTTCCACAGTAGCTGGAACGCAGTGTGACCTTTAGGCCAGCATTATGCATGGTACACAACCACTAGGATCCGGCTCCTGTGACAGTTCTCCCTGGAGATCCCTTTCCTGTGGTTTACATCTTATCACTTGTCTGAAATTGATGTAATTTGGGTTCCTGGAAGGATCTGAAGTTAAGATAAAGTTTGAATTGAGGTTAATTTAAAAAGGAGCAGTCATTTGTAAAAGCCATGGATAACTTCTTCCTGGTTCCCCTGTAGGAGTGTGTGTGTGTGTTCGTGTTTGTGTGCGTATGCGTGTGTGTGTGTGTGTGTGAGAGAGAGAGAGAGAGAGAGAGAGAGAGAGAGAGAGAGAGAGAGAGAGAGAGAGAGAGAGATGCTATGCCCTGCAATCTAGGCTTTCACTTTGGCCAGTCATTTACCTAACTTCGGCATATCTTGATTTCTTAACCATGAAATGAAGTTCACAATACAATTTCCCTGGGTTGTTAGGAGGATTAAAGGCCATAAGATGTATTTTATAGTCTGCACTTTGTAACTGGTAGCTATTGTTATCCCTAAAACTAAAGGTGATTATGCAGATGTTTAATAGACTTGAAGTCTAGGTCCTTTGACAAATTAGACTCTTGGCTATATCAGCTGTAGTCTCCACTTCTTCCCTTAGGTATTTACATTTGCTACCTATATTAGGCAGGCATTTCACTCTCTGTCAAAGTTTTCTTTTTTCATCATATCTTGACCACTTTTTTTAAAAGCTTGCTTATTATTTACTAGAGGCCAGGTGCATGAAATTCATGTACGGGCGGGGGGGGCGGGATGTCCCTCAGCCCGGCCTGTGCCCTCTCGCAATCCAGAACCCCTCGGGTAGGGTCCCTAGGCCTGGCTGGTTATCAGGGCCTATCAGGGCTTTCCTTCCCCGGGCTGCTGGCAGCTGGCCCAGCCCCCACCGTCTTCACTGCTTGCCTTCTGTGTGCGCTGTCTCCCCGCTCCCCACCCCTCACCCCGCCGCCATTGGTCGTCTACCTCTGCGGATGACAGGCATAGGGTGCAATCGCTTGGCTGGCCTGGGCCTCCCTCTTCAGGGTGATCGCTGGCCGGCCCCGCACACCCACCACAGCGTTTCTGGCCTGTGGCCTGGGCCTTCCTCTGTGGGGCCCCCAGATCAATTGCACTGCAGAGGGAGGCCCTACCAACCCGCCACAGCATCGCCAGCAGGGTGGCCTCGCCCACTCTCTGTGGGGCTATCAATCACAGGGATCTGCGATTGATAGCTCCACAGAGGGAGGCCCCACTCACCTGCTGCAGCGCCGCAGCCAGCCAGGTAGCCTGGGCCTCCCTCTGTGGGGCTATTGTGGAGCCCCCGCCTCCAATCGATCACCCTGATGACGGGTGGCCTGGCCTCTCTCTGTGGAGCAATCGTGGGACAATCACATCGCACCTTCCTTGGCTGGCCTGGTGCCAGTGCCTGTCATAGCGTGGTCATCCAAAAGTTGTTCTGCTGTCCGGTCGTTTGGTTGATTTGCATATTACACTTTTATTACTATAGATATTTTGAAAATACTAGGTAATATTTCCATTTTTACATTGAACATTTCTTTACTAGGGGTTTTAGGATTGGTAATAGCTGGTTTAAATTGTTTGCCAACATAATTTTTCTTTTTACAAATGTTAATTAAATATTACATTTCATGTCTTTAGTTGAAATTAAATGTCGTTTTTTATCTGTATATGAATTGCATTTGCTTTTACCCTTACAGCATCTTAGTGTAAATTTCATGAGTTAGAAAAGAAGTCTCACGGGTTGGGATATATACAAATAATTTGGGAAATTAAATATAGGCTTGATCATTTTTACCATTTGGTAAATATCTACTTTATAAAATAGGAGTTAATGAGAAAGATTTATTTGGGGGACTCTGAAAACATATTTCTGTTTTAATCAGTTTACATTCATGCAGTAGTGTTTGAAGATTAAAGATTCTTTTGAAGGCATTGTCTACATTGTTTTTTACTTACAAATATGGATACCAGATGAAAATCTAAAAATATTAATTTAAGATGTAATATTAATATTACATGTACCTAAGAATATGGAATACCTGAATAATGATAACAAAATTTTGTTTAAACATTGTTAAAGTTCGTATTGCTGTTAAATAAATTATCAGTGCATAATATTGAAAAAGAATTATTCTTACAGAACTTAAACTAAAAATAGATCATTGAGATATTTCATATGAGTTAGTGGTTGATAGAATTTTTGGAAAGTATATTAAAGAATAAATTGTGTTAGCAATAACACTCAATATTTAATTTTATGGCCAACTGCTCAAACTTTCATGGTTACAGTTGATCGTTCTTAAGTCAGATAATTTATTTAAAGGATGCTGTAGAGCATTTGAAGTACCATGGAAGTATAGCTAGTCTTCTTATTTTTTCATTAAAAAGATAAAATTATTCTTGTGTGCAAAATACAAAAAGTCATGATATATAAATTCTTAGCTCTGTAAATAATTTCTTCCTGATTCTTAACTGTTCTACATTATTCTAAAATCTTTAAGTAAATTCTTAAAATGTTCCAAGTAACTTGAAAATCATCAAGTTTCTTCTAACGTTCGTAAACATTCTGCTTTTAATTTACCTATATTCATGCCAAATTCAAGATTATGAATCGAGAAACTATGAGGTTGTAAAAAAAAATAATATGTTGAGCTGAACCATGCTTTGCCTTTGTAAGTTGATCTAGTTCCTCTGGCAACAAAATGTTAGACAATAAATCATGTGGAATCTATGTAATCAAAACCATATAGTTGCAGAGGCAGTGGGAGCTGGAAGTTCAGGAGTGTCATCGGACTATGTTGGTGGCATCTTTGCTGCAATTAATAAGGTGTGGTCTTGTTAACTCAAGACATAAGTTCAAGCTGTGGTGAATCCAAGAACATTAAAAATATTGTGTTTAATCCTAACAAAACATATTGTTTTATGGGCATTAGTTAGTATTAGTTGCACGTGGCAAAACTTTCATCCACAGTTAATTCTAGCACTACATTGGAACACTAGAATTATGCTTCCTTTTCTCTAAGTGAGTCCTTTTGATTGTATGACCGAGATGAGAAAACCAATTATTGCCTTAATAAAGGCCCGGTTACCAAAACCGAGGGCTTGCATAAACAATCACTTAAGATCAAGATGGGAGAGCGATGGAAAGGATTTATCTGTCTTTAATTTTGTCACCATCTGAGCTACTACAAAAAACTTCTTATATGTGGGATCTATGAAAGCAAAACAATTGAACAAACAAAACAAAACAAAAACAGAAACTTAGAGGCCAAAGGGATGGTTGTCAGGGGGGAGAGGAATGGTGGATGGGTGAAATAAGTGAAGGGGAATATAGTCAATAATATTGTGATAAGTTTGTACAGTAACAAATGATTATTAGAATTAGTAAGGTGATCACATTGTAATGTATGAGAATGTTAAATCACTATATTGTACACATGAAATTAATATAACTAATATATTATATACTGACTATAATTTAAAAATAATTAAATGGTAAACCTTATGTCAGCTATATTTTACTACAATAAAAAAATCAAAACGATTGAAAAAATATTTGAAAAAAATGGAAAGTAAATAAATTGCCTTGCAGTGGTTCTCAACCTTCTGGCCCTTTAAATACAATTCCTCATGTTGTGACCCAACCACAAAATTATTTTCGTTGCTACTTCATAACTGTAATGTTGCTACTGTTATGAATCGTAATGTAAATATCTGATATGCAGGATGGTCTTAGGCGACCCCTGTGAAAGGGTCGTTCGACTGCCAAAGGGGTCGTGACCCACAGGTTGAGAACCACTGCCTTAGAGCTTGAATCATTTCAGCTATACAAAACAGTCATGACTTTATTTCCCAAAAGATCTGTGGTCACTTATTAATTTGCATAAATGACATTAAGTCATTCACTTAACATGATGTCTTAAGCATAGCCATGATGCTAAATACATTTATCAATTTATCATTCAAAAATAATCTATTGATTTAAAATTATATTAATATTTGCCATCCATTTACTTTTGAATAGTCACACAATTTCTATTTTATTTTTGTTACTACAAGTAAGTCTGAAGCAAATATCTGTCTTCATTTAGCATTTTTATTATATTTTTCTTTCTTTAAAATGTAGTCTGAACAGCTATTACCTGTCCAAATCAACCTGATTTATCACACACACACACTCAGAGAAGGCTCACTTCCATCCATATCCCTTTTATTCCATTAATATCCATCTTATATTTTTTCCTCCCCATTTTTTTGTTTGCAAAAACAAGGAAGAACATACACACAGTTAGCTGGTTCCTCTTATATCATTTAATAAAAAGTTCATCTGTTCTCAGTGATTTAAGTTGCTACTCTTTGAAAATATATATAAAACATCCCTATCTTTCTTGCACAAAATGTAGCATTTTATCTGCACTTTTACAGCTTGCCTTTTTAACTTAATGTAACCTCAAAAGCATTTCATATTGCTCCTGGGGTTCTTGTTCATTCTTTTACACATATTTTCCACTGCATGGTGGACTATACTTTATTATACCAGTCTCCTGTGGACGAGCATTTAGGTTGCTGTGTTTATGAGGCTAAAATGAACAAAATGAAATGAAACAACAAAACAAAATAACTATGTATGGCCTTGGCTTACAAGTGCAGAGGGTGAGGGCAAATTCCTAGGATTGTTTATTTTGCTAACCTCTTCTACATATTTTTTTTTTTTTTGCTTTGTTTTGTTTTTACCATTTTCTGTTCCTCCTGCAATGTATTAAGGTAATGTTTGTCTTCTTATCTTCAGTCTTACCACAAATTATATTGTCAGGTTTTTAAAATGTTTTTGCCAATTTGGTAAGAAATGCTATTAATATAGTTTTAACGTGCATTGCTCTTACCCTACGGGAGATTAAACATCCTTTCATATATTGAAGAGCCATATGTATATATTTCTCTATGAATTTCTCTTCATGTGTATTTTGTACATTTTTCTGCCTGCTGTTTGGCCTTCCTTTCCACCTTAGTGTTTTTAGAGCTCTAGAATTAGCTCTTTATCGTTGATAAATGTTATTCCATTTTGTCTTTTGCCTCCTGAATTTACCATGTAAGTTTTCATTTGTATTTTTATATAATCAACTTATTAAATTTTCTTTTATTTCTTTTTGATTTGGAGTCACAGAAAATCATTTTCATATATAGTCTATAAAGAAATTTACCCATAGTTTTTCTAGTATGGTTTCATGCTTTTATTTTTGAATCTTTGATCATCGAGGACTTTTCTATGTTGTATCTTTTAAGGTATGGATCTAATTTTATCTTCTTCTAACTTTATATCCTTTTGTCACAACACTTTCTTTAAAGTCCTTCTTTTGCCCTAATCTGGTATCTAGGTGTTCCAATATCATTTAAGAATCCACTTGTACCCTTTTTCCTACTTGCTATCTAGTTATGTGTCAACACCATTTTCTAAAAAGTCCAACTTTAGTACTATTTATTTAAAAGTCCAATTTTTGTCCTAGTGAGTTGAGATGCTATTTCTTTCATATACAGTATTTCCATATATACCTGTGTCTATTGCTGGGCTATTTATTTTATCCCACTGTTCAGTCTGACTATTGATGCATACTGGAATACTTTAAACTCAAGTTCTATGAGAGAAGGTTCTTATTCCATAATAACAAAATAAATAGGAAGCTATATATTTTTTTATCAACCCATTATATCTACTACATTTTGCTCTCAATATTATTATTCTTTTCTTTTCTATTAATAGCTTTCCCCCATGGAAAAACTTATTTTTCCTAAGACAATTTGTTTATTTCATATATTATATGTAGCTACAGCAAGCCATTTTCTAACTTTTAAAAATACTTTTAAATGTTTATTTTTAAATATCCCTAGAGAATAAGAAACAAAACCGTTATCAGTTAAGCAGTTGGCATTATCATGTAAATTAACCACAAGCTCCAGGGGAAAAAAATAAGAAAAGAACATTTATGGCTACTCAGTCTTATATATTCAACTTTTAGAAATCTATGCCACCATTGAGTTGTTCGTTCTATAATTTCTGAGCATATATTATATAAAAAATAACTCCTGTGCATTATTCATGTTGACAGTCTCTTTAAAAAGTTGTAAAACACGAGGGAGCAAATGAATGCTGCATCTACTCTGTGCCTATCTGTTGTATAGGATAGAAATCTTGCATAATATCAGAAGTTTTCTTACATTCTTGACTACTTGTGGTGGCATAGGAAGCACCTTAGCTGCATTATGCGGGTGAAAATGTCACATTATCTGATTGTACTTTTATCTAAGGATGGTGAGAACTGTCAGGTTCACTTCCTCACTGTTAGAGATGTCCCAAGTTGAGTCTTTTCTTTTAAATGAATGACAGGAGCAGCAACTGTCTGCGACTTGTCCATACTCCTCTTCGAGCCAGAACTGTTCTTGACAGTGGTTACCAGGAGCATAACCATTCTTGCCATTTATGACCTTTGGCACATGCAAATCAAATGATATTACCCATTCGAGTAGCAGTGGAATAGGCCTGATTGAATGTATTTAAATTGTTTCTATTTTTTGAAAATGTAATTCACACATCTACGAAAAACTAAATTCTAACAGTGTTAAAGGTTATCATTTCATTAAAACGTATACTCCATTCTTCCATCTTCATTTTTCCATTTCCCTTCCCAGGGGCAACAATTCATGGTTGTTTCCTGTTTTTATTTCCCAAGAAATTATGCACAAACCTGCCCTTTTCAATACATTTTAAAATTGTACATAAATGGTGGCATGCTATTGTTAATGGAGAACTGGATTTCTCTCTCACTAGTGGGAGTGGGATTCTTGGGCCGCCACCTGGAATGAGCACTTCCAGAGACCCCATGGGAGGATGTGTTGTGGTAAAAGGCTTTATCTTCGTGGAGTTACATTTCTCGGGCTATCAAGTCCCATGGCGCTTAGCCCAGTCCTGAAAAATATGTAGCTGGCCTTTAGTAGAGCTAAAAGGGAAGCCAGTGGCCAGAGTTTCAGTTTCATGGTGGAACTGAGTCCGGTTCAGCATTAGGCTAATCATAGTCCATAAATCTATTGTGTGGGTCCCACAAGACTGTGAGCCCAGTGGGCTGAGAGCTTGGATGGAAGGTATGAGGGTAGATTGACAGGGCTTTACAGAGAAGGTAGCATATAAATGGGATTTTGATAAAAGTGCAGAAATGAGACAGGAAATGCATTGCTTATGTGGTCATTCCAGAATCCAATTTTTGAAGCTTAATTTTATTCAGCACCTAGAATAAATATTTCTAGGGACATTCAATATTGTTTGCAGACTGCACTTATGTGGGAAAGGGGTACTAGTAACTCATTTGCATGTGTCTTAATTTGAAATTTGATTGTCTGCTTTATTGGAAGTTAGGACCAATTCTTTCTCATGAATTGAGAACTGGGGTTGTCTATAATTTCATTTATTATTCAGAATCTATCCTAGACTTTGTGCCATAAATCAGTTTTGTTGGGGCTCGTAAGTGTTTATGTACAGATAGAAATTGTCTACATTTTATATCTGTTTTTAATAAGTGAAAAATATGACATTAATTTTGTTGAAGAATAAAACTATTTTATCTTTGCGGACAAGCTTTAATTTAAGAAATATTGCCAGTCAACTTTCATTATAATAAATTAGTTTTGTTGATGTAAAGAATATTCTCTGCTGAGAGTTAAGTGACCTAAGTTTTGTTTCAGGGTTTGGGCCATATATCTGTGTATCTATGGGTCCAAAGCCAGTTGTCCTCAGTTCCCAGTTGCGTACAATTAAAAACAAAATTTGTAGGCTCTGCCCTAGCCAGTTTTTCTCAGTGGTTAGAATGTCAGCCTGCAGACTAAAAGAATTCCAGGTTTGATTCTGGTCAAGGGCATGTACCAGGTTTGTGGACTTCATCCCCAGTAGGGGGCATGCAGGAGGCAGCCGAACAGTGATTCTCTCTCATCATGGATGTTTCTATCTCTCTCTCCCTCTCCTTTCCACTCTGAAATCAATAAAAATATATTTTAAAAAATTCATAGATTCTTTCTGTTCTGAGACTGGCTTTAACCAATCCCATTTTTTCTCTGTAATGTCAAATGCTTTTCATTTGTCTGTGTAAAGCACATCTCCTTTTGCTGACCTAAAAATAAAAGTTTAAAAAAGTGCGTAGCACAGAAAATAAAATGGACAATTGCCACGCTTCGGTTGCATTTCCTTTCTTCTTTCCTTTCCTCCTTACTCTTTTGAGAAGCAGCATATCAAGTTCCTTGGAAAACTCTAAAATTCTATGATGGTTTTTTTACTTTAGGTTTATTATACGCATCCGGGCTTTCTCCACAGCACCCGTTTCTCTTGATGACAAAGTCTCCTTCATTTTATCTACACTAGAGGTGTACTTTGGGTTTCTCCAGAAAGACACCCGAGCAAGACTGGATACGAATCCACAAAGATCCAATCATGGAAGGACCTTGAGTATTCCAGAATTTTGCCTTTAGATATTTGAATTATTTTCTACCACACTTTTTATATCAAAGCTTAAGCTGTCTCTAATCTTCCTTGTATATATTAAAATTCCTTATCACGTATTTCACTGTCCTTTTGAATCTACTGCAGAATAAGAAAATATGTATTATATAAATAAGGTCATATGAGTCATACTCTTCAAAATACTGCATTAAAGAGGAATGGATGAAATATTTTCCTGGCTGTTATATCATTTTTACCACTAACGAGGGAAAATGGTGTATTTTGTAACAGTGAAGCCATTTGATTCTGTACTTTGGTGGTAATCTCTGATATGGTGGCTAGGGTAGCATTCTGTGATTTGAAGAGTCTAGATTTAAAAATATAAAGATCCTTTTCATTATTCTTCTCCAGAAATATTAGTATTGACTAATGGTATTTTTTTTAAAGTGAGTCTCAATTTTTTCCAAGATATATTCAGTATTGAGTCTATAAAACATAGAATATTTTGGAAATATGATTCTAACACTTAAAAATGGCAAAATTTGTCCTAGCTGGTTTTGCTCAGTGGATAGAGTATTGGCCCAAGGACTGAAGGATTCTAGGTTTGAGTCTGGTGAAGGGCATGTACCTCAGTTGCAGGCTGGATCCCCAGCCCTGTTCTGTGGGGAATGTGCAGGAAGCAACCGATCTATGTATCTCTCTCACATCAGTGTTTCTGTCTGTCTCTCCCCATGCCTTAAACAATAAAAATAAAATTTTTAACTCTCCTACAAATAAAAAATAAATTTGAAAAAAAAATCAATGGAAAAATACCCTCAGGTAAGGATTAATTTTTTTTTTAAGGCAGAACTCTTGTAGATTATGGCTGGATAACTAGAGTTTGGGCTCTAAATAAAATACCAAAGTGCAATTCTTGAAGTCATGTATGTCCAGATTAGCAAAAAGAACACACTCTCTCTCTCAATCCCTAACTCCTCCTTGCCAGATCAGTTTTCTCTGATAATTTCAGAAGTACTTTCTTCAGCAACCATTTAAATGGTGATTCTTTTTTTTTTCTTAGTTATTAATACAGTAGACAGAAATCAGACTTACTGTCAAAATTCCAGATCAGACATAAGACACTGGGGGGGTAGGGGAGGCCAGGGGTTTGTCGGGGGGGGGGGGGAAGGAGACATATGTAATACTCGTTGTAATACTTAAGCAATAAAACAATTAAAAAATAAAATAAAAGACAAAACTAACACACACAAAAAAATTCCAGATCATAAGATAATAAACATTATTGCTAATGAGTCTGCAGGCCAGATCTGTGGTTCTTCTTAGGCTGGGTTCACTTATGTGTCTGTGGTCAGCTGTGGCTTGGTGAAGTGGCTCTGCTAATTTTGGCTGGGGCCTCTCACATGCTTTGGAGTTGCCCAGCTCTTGGCTGATCTGGGTTGGCCTCTACCTTCTCTGTGTGTGCATACCACTTCCTCAAAGTCAGTCTAGCCTGGGCGTGTTCTCATGGTGGAGCCAGGGCTTCAAGAGAAGGTGAGCCTGGGAGTATTCTCGAGGTGAAAGCAGAGGAGTAAGGGACTAGCCACAAAAGGCCTCTTGAGGTCTAGGCTTCAAACAGGCATCCCATCAATTATTGCACATTATTTAGCCAAGTCTCAAGGTCCGCAGATTGAAGGCTGGGGAAACAGACTACCTCATAACATGAGAAATTGCAGAGTCACAATGCAAACTGGTGTGGACAATTTTAGCCAGTTTTGCAATCAGTCTACCCCCACTTTCTTTCCCAGAAGCTGATTGCTCAATGACATGATTTTGGTTGCTCGAAATTGGCCATGGAAGTATTTACACCACTGAAATTGGCAAACATTAGTAAATCAGGGCTCTTTTTTTGATGCTGCTTGTTAACATCTACCAGCACATCACTGCCTAGAAGTGAGATAGAGAATTTGGAAGATCCATTCAAGTCAGTCCTGTGACTTGTTGCATGAATTACAGATTCACCTTATTTATTCTTTTATTTTAAAGTGAGGTATAATTGATATCCAGCATTATATTAGTTTCAGGTATACAATGTAATAATTTATATTTGTTTATATTGCAAAATGATCACAATATATACTTGAAATCCATCATCATACAGATTTACATAATTTCTTTCTTGTGATGAGAACTTTTAAGTTCCACTATTTTAGCTACTTTCAAATATGCAATACAAAATTTTTAACTATAGTTACCATGCTGTACATTACATCCCCATGACTTCTTTATTCTCTACCTGGAAGTTTGTACCTTTTGACTTTTTTCACCCATTTCACCCACCCTTTATCTCCTGCCTCTGGTCATCACTAATCTGTTCTCTGTCTCTGTGATGTCAGTGTGTGTGTGTGTGTGTAATTTCTGTTTGTTTGTTTTAAATTTTATATATAAGTGAGATCATTCAGTATTTGTCTTTCTGTGTTCTACTTATTTCACTTAGCATAATGCCCTCAAAGCCCATCCATTTTAATGTAAATGACCTTATTTATTCTTATTTGTTCTATTCCTTTGGTTTGAGAAGGAAAAGATATGGAGCCTGTCTAGTCGAGGGCCTTTCTGAAAGAAAACTCACAGAGGAAGCACTAGAAAATGGATCAATGCAAACAATAATAAAGCTACTTAAATTTCATTCTTCAGTTGTACCAACTTCACAATGAATTCTCAGAAAAAGCAAGAATTGTAGCAGTTCTGTGTGAGGGATCTTTATTTTTAAACTGCATTTATTAGGGGTATTTTGTTGAATTTTTTGGAATATAGTTAAACTGCATTTATTTGGGGTATTTTGTTGACTTGCTGTAATATGGTTGAAACTTAGGATAAATGATGAGATGTTTCAGAGTGGGAAAAATTAGACTGGTAACGAAGTAAAGAATCAGGATTCTATTTCTAAGGCTCTGATAGCTCTAAGAAAGTTGTATTCTTAACTTTTAATCCATAGCCTCCTGATATTTATATTATTACAAATAGCCAAAGGGTGAAAGCTGGAATGAGTCATGTGATACTAGAATTAAACAGTGTGAACCCATGTTCACACTTAATAAAGGTACATATAGATGGATGAATAGATAAATAATTATAGATTCGTGTACATACACAGATTAGTATACGCATATGTGTTCTCAAGCACTGCCCACTAACAGAACCTAGAAGCAATAGCACACTCAGTTCCCAGATCTTGGTTTGTAATATAATTCTCCAATAAAAAGAACCAGGGCTTGTAATATCATTCTCCAATAAAAAGAGAAATGGCTGATTCTAGGGCTGTGACAGAGAATTTATGATGCCCCTGGTCCATGTTATAGTTCCAGAAAGTAAGTAAGAAAGTACAGTTGACACTTGAATAAAATGGGTTTTATCTGTATGGATCCACTTGTATGTGGATCTTTTCCAATAAATATTTTCTCTTCCAGATTAGCCAAAGAACATAAATGCATTCTACAGGGATACAGAAAACAGTGTGGTGATGCCCAGAAGGAGGGAGGGTGAAGGTTGGGTGGAGGTGGGTAAATGGGGGATGGGAAATGGGGGACATCTGTAATAGTGTCAACAATTTTTAAAAAATGTTCTCTTTCTTGTGATTTTCTTAATAATATTTTTCTGTAGATAACTTTATTGAGAATACAGTATATAATATATCTAACATACCAAATATGTTAATCAAGTATTTATGTTATCAGTAAGGCTTCTGTTCAACAGCAGGTTATTAGTAATAAAGGTTTTGGGAAGTCAAATGTCATATGTTGATTTTGAACATGCCCTCCAGTTTTTCAGTGTGGGCTGCTCATAGTGCCTGCCATGCAAAGAGAGGCATATCCAAGGGTGAGAAAGATGAACTTTATAGTAGGAAAACCTGACAAACATGACCTCAGTAGGTAAGAATATCAGTATTAAGTCATGTGGATGGTATGTATCCTTTATAAGGTCATGATGATGACACATTAGCTTGTGGTCTTCCTCCTTAAAACTGGTAATTTAAGTTCAGCCATGAGGAAAACATCAAACAAAACCAAGTTAAGGGATATTTTTGAAATTGCCTAAAGAATACTTCTCTAAAAGGTCAAGGTCATATAAAACAGTGGAAGGATAAGAAACACTCAAAGTCTGGAGTACCTAAGAGACCTAACCACTAAATGTAATGTAGTATTCCAGATGGAATCCTATAACCAAAAATGACATTAGGTAAAACCTACAGAAGTATTAATAAGGTATAAATATTAGTTTAAAGTAATGTATCAATATTGATTCTTCAGTTGTAATAAATATATAGTATTAATGTAAAGTAGTAATAACCAGGAAAACTGGATGTAGGTGTAGAGCATTCACTCTACTATCTTTGCAACTTTTTTTGAAATTCTGTTGACACAAATCTATAGTTGCTGTAAAAATGTTAAAAATTGAAAATTAATTTTTAATTATTTTTATTTTTATTGAGACACTAGAGGCCTGGTGTACAAAATTCCTGCACCGGTGCAGTCCCTAGGCCTGGCCGGCAATCAAAGTGTGAGCGTCTGGTTTGAAGGGCAGGTCCCAGCTGACCTCTGAGCCCTGGGCAGCACCTGGGCCCCTGGGCCCCTGCCCACCCTCCTCCACCTGAGTCCCCAGGCAGAGATGCAGTGAGCGCCGCCAGACGCCACTGGCAGTGGCACAGCATGGGCCTCCCTGGCGTGCCAGCCCTGACATCGTGGGGGATGATGGCAGGGGGAGTGAGAGTGAGCTTGCCATACACCCTGCATTCTCACTGCACCTGTGTCCCCGTAATCCCTGCCCCCAGGTAGCTGGTGAGAGGTCGCAGCCCCCCCCCCCCAGGTGCTGTGGGAGGTCAGTCGCCACCACCCACTCCCAGTGCCCTGTCCCAGCCCAGGACCCAACTCTGATCAGGCAATCAGGGCCTGCTGGCCGCTGGTTGCCATCTGCGGGGCAATCGGTGGGGCGATCGGGACCCTGCTAACATCCGCCTTGACCTGGTGCCTCCCGCTCACCTGTTCCACCATCCCGCTGCAGTCCCACTGTCATCATGGCCCATCGGGACCAGCAGCGCCTCCACTGCTGCCCACTGCCATCGCTGCATCTCTGATGCCCACCATATTCCACACCACCCCCTGGTGGTCAGCTCACGTCATAGCAAGCAGTCAAACTCCCGGCCAAACTTCTGGTCAAGGGGACAATTTGCATATTAGGCTTTTATTATATAGAATAATTGACATATTCCTTTCAGGTATGTAGTATAATGATTTGAAATTTGTATAATAGTGAAGGAAATTTATTTTTAAAAAAGATTACAATGACAAATATTAGACTTCCCTTACCAAATTTTCTTATAATTTACAGAAGGTGCTGGGATATATTATGGTGTTTGGTTTTAAAATCAAGTGTCTGTAGTGTAAATTTGTAGGTAGTAGATTGCAGCACATGCTGAGAACAATTATTCTTAATTTTGGAAAGCTTTACACCTTTAAGCATATTAGCATTTTTATCTAAGTAGCTGAAATCACACTGTAAAAAACAACAAATATGTTAGAGTCTATTTCTAGCTACACCACTACCTTGTGTGGCAACTGAGACAAATTACTTCATCTCACACTCATTATACTTTCTGTCCATGTCACACACCATATCTCTACTTGCTCAGGACATTTGGGAGCCATGCATATATGGTAAAAGTAATAATAATAATTTTTCAATTGCTGATAACCATGCAATTTCCTTACTAATATTAATTCTTCATGTTTGGACTATAGAATCCAAATTACAGTTGATTTTTCATCAAACAAATCTAGTTATCACTATTTTATATAGGGTTGAACTCTGAAATTAAAATTTTTCAGAAATAAGTAGCGTTTAGCATTGACCCATGCATAATCTGCTTTAATTTTGATAGTTTATTCGTAATTTTTTGTTGTTGTAGTTGGTTGAACAGTAATTCCAAAAATGATTTGTCTATGTCGTAAGTCCCAGAAACCGTGAACATTACCTTAGTTGGGAAAAGGATCTTCACAGTCGTTCTTAAGTATCTTGAGATTAAAGATCATTCTGGATTATGCAAGTGGGTCATAAATTCCATGGCAAGCATCCTTGTAAGAGTCACGCGGGAGAAATTTGCTATAGATACAAGAGGAGGAGGCAGTGTGGAAACAGGCAGAGAGAGTGATGCAGCCACAAGCAAAGGAATACTCGGAACCACCAGAAACTGGAAGAGGCAAGGAACAGAATGTCCCCTAGAGCCTTCAGGGAAGTATGACCCTTCTGAAATCTTAATTTTGGACTTTTAGGTGGCTGAACTATGGTAGAATAAACTTCTGTTCTTTGAAGCTACCAAGTGTGTGGCAATTTGTTATTTCACCCACAAGAAATGACTACATTATAATAAACAATTTGTGACATTCTCTAAAACTGCACCATCCAATATGGTAACCAGTAGCCATATTTGAAATGTGGCTAGTCCGAATTGGATGAAGTGTACATATCAAATACAAAATGAACTTTGAAAACTTAGTGTGAAAAACACTATGCAAAGTACTTTATTATTATCTTCTTATATTAATAATACACTGAGATAATTTTTGGATATATTGGGGTAAAGCAAAGTATATTATTAAAATTAATTTCACCTTTTAATTTTTAACTTTTTTAAAAATGTGGTTACCAGAAAATGTACAAGAACACATATGGTGCACATTATGGTTTTATTGGGTAGAGCTAGTCAGAAACAACAGGGAAAACATTTAGAGGTCTGTCTCTAAGAATTACAGTCTGCCAGTTCATCATAAAATCATCCTTTTACTCTTTATTCACTCTATAAAAGAATAAAGATTCTTATTGTCTTGCTGTTTTCAAGTTCTGCTGGAAATATTATTTAGGATACAAATTCAGTCATCTTGTGTTCCATTTCCGTAGTTACTCTGGGCAATGCAGAATCCTTTTAACAAAAGAGCCTGTGGATTTGTTATCTGACAAAACGAGGCATTTTCCTTCATAACTTTGTCAAGTAGAAAAATCGATTTTCTCATTAAAATTTTGAAAAATTTAACAAAAATACATGGATCAGCTCACCCTAGTTATTGCATGCTAATGAATGCAATGCAAGGTATATTCAGTTATTTCTGCAATAAGCTGCATTTAAAAAAACACCAATGTAATCGTTTAGAAAACAAGCATTTATTTTCTCATTCAGGGATGTTCAGTCAGCTGCGTTATGCTGTGCTACGTTGTGTGATGGCTCAGATCTCAAATTGGGTTTGAATTTTCTCTTCTGGTCTTTATAATCTCCTTGAGGCAGCACCTGCCTGACGCTGTTCTTCCATTGCAGTGCCAGGAACTAAAAATGATGAGCAAAGTCCTTTCTGCTTCTTAAGGCCACAAGCCATATATGGCACAATCCTACTCCCCCCCACGTTCTATTGGTGGAAATCAATCACAAACCCTAAGTCCATGGGGAAGTGATGTACTGAAACCCTCTGCCTACTAAAACCCACTATGGGCTCCCAGTATTGAAGAAGGGAAGAACTGAGAACAATGATCCCATCTACCCACAAGAAAACACTGTTTTCCTCTTCTAAGTGATTTTCATTTCAATAACAAATTTATATTTATTCACTATCTAATATATGATCATTTCTGCAATAGAGGATGTAGGAAGTCAGAGATGCATACATAGCCAGGCCTTGCCTTGTAGGATTTTATAGTCTAACAGAATACAGACCCATATTTAACACCTTGTGCTTCCTCATCTGTAAAGCAGAGATAACACTACTGCCTGCCTTATGCTGTTATGAAGATGCATGAGGTAACACACATGAAGGGCAAGCACAACACCTGGGTATAAAGATTATAAAGGTTATAGCTGTTGATTGTATTATCTATCTAGTTGCCCATTCAACCAGTCACTTTGACCTTAATTTTTAAATTGAAGTACACCTATATTTATATGTCCTTTGCAAAGAGAAACAACATGGAGGAAACAACCTAGAATATTAAATGCTATATTTGGGTTATAGTATAATGGAGGATTTTTTATTCTTTTTTCTGCATTTTGGTAGTTTTAAAATTTCCACAGTGATATCTGTGACTTAAAAGAAAATCAAGCTTCTACCGAAGGACTTGTATGCATATGTGCATAACCCATGTACACAGACAATAGTGTGGTAAATGCTCAGGTGGGGTGGGGTCAGTGGGGAAAAAAAGGCACATATGTAATGCTTTCAATAGTAATGATTTTAGAAAAATTAATATAGATTTTAAAACGTAATTTACCCAGTGTCTTGCATCAAATTAGAAAATTCTGGCTCCAATATTTGTTTGTTTGCTAAAGACTTCCGACAAATTATGTAGATAATTATGCAAAGGTAAAAGTTTATTGTGTGTTCATAAATATAGCTTAGAATTTTCTAGAAATGTTTTACTTTTACATGTCTATGAATTTGATTTCTAAAAACTGATAAAAATTTTAATTTACTATTTTTACATACTGGAGGCACATTGCACAAAGAGATTCGTGCAGTAGGCCTTCCCTTCCCCTGGCTGCCAGCCGGTTTTTCTCCGGCACCCGCGACCCAGGCCTTCGCTCCAGCCAGAGCCTTCAGTATTCGCTCCACCACTTTGCGCCTATGTATGCAAATTAACCACCATCTTTGTTGGGTTAATTTGCATACTCTCCTGATTAGCTCACGAGCATAGCGGAGGGATGGTCAATTTACATGTTTGTCTATTTTTAGGTAAGATGTTTAAACTCCGTAACCAGTAAAATCATCCATTTGTTTCTTACCTTACTCTATTGTTATTTAGAATTGTCAAATATTACTTGATTTCTTCTCATGGACAAAGATAGGATGTTCTGCCACAATAAACCCTCATTAAATGGAGGGTCTCCCAGGTTTATTTTAATTGTTAAAACTTGAAAGAGTGAGAAATCTGTGTTCTTGTTTCTTCCAGTTGTTAGGGTAAATAATTAAAAGCATTTTAAGATATGAGAATCTGCTTTCTCTAGCAGTCTTAATTCTAAATATGCTGAATATTCTGCTGAATTTGCTACAGATCATGAAGTTGAGTCTATCACACTAATTACTACTTTTCAGACACCCTTTCAAAATACTTTAGCTGAGTAAACAGGGACTAACATCAGAAGGCTCCTATCACTGCTGTTTGACCACATGGGAAAAGGACGCACAATGGAGAGTCCAATTCTAGATCCTTCTCTACTTACAGTATCAGAATCATTTTAATATGTTGTGAATCTTTTAATTTTTGCAACTTTCCCTGTCTCAAATTAGATTTCAAAACTCAAGCACTAGAATGATCCATCTTTAGTGCCTTCCACAGACGTGTTGCCTAGAGTGTATTCTCTCATCAACTGTAGTTTCTAAACTTAATTGCATTGAATTATAATCAAGCAATTCATGCTGCATTTGAGCATTGGATGCATCTTTTTTCTTCCTAGAAAAGTTATCTAATAGACAATCCTGATTTCCTGAGACTTTTACAGATTAACTGAGAAACAAGCAAGTATATTTCTGAAGTATTTTCAGCTTTTAAGAAGAAAAATTGCTATATAAGTCTATAAAAATTACAATTTTAATGAAAAGATGGATTGGGAGAGTGCTCTCAGGACAAAAAACAGAAATCTGGTGTGTGTGTGTGTGTGTGTGTGTGTGTGTGTGTGTGTGTGTTTAATTTTTATAGAAGTACCTGGTTTTTTCAATCTTGTCACCGAGATGAGTGATTTCTATATATGCTTTTATTTTGGTTAAGAACATTGAGAAAGATGATTGCTATAGGTAGCTAGTATTCTAAGAGGACTTTGAAGCTATATCAAATTTGCCCCAAATTCTCTCTCTGACTGAACATATATTATTCACCAAATTTCCAAATTTCAGACCAGAAATAAGGATAGTTGTGGAGGGTACATTCTTTTGGTGACCTGTGGTGTTTCAACCAAGTCTTTTAGAAGAAATGTATCTATAAGATGCCTTAGATCCCCTTCCCAATCTCAGAATCCTTATGAAAGTGTGAGAGAAGTAAAAACTCCACAAATATAGCGTGGGATATTGGGGAACAGTGGGGAATAGGGAACTTAGAAAGGAAAGAGCTAAAGAGTGAAAAATCAAAGTAAAATATCTGAGAAAATGTTTTCAATGTTTAAAGCAACTCTATCCAATTGAGTGTTTGCACTGCTGGCAGTGTTCCATTTCTGCCCTATCCAATATGGTAGCCAACAGTCACCTGTGGCTATTGAGCACCTAAAAAGTGACTGGTGTGACTGAGGAAATGGAATTTTTAATGTAATTTTAAATAATCACATCTGGCTGTCTAATGGCACAGTACAGGTTCACCACTTTACCAGAGTGTGGTCCTTGCACCAGTAGAATCAACATCATCTGGGAGCTTATCAAAAATGCAGAATCTTGGCTCCCTCCCAGACCTACTGATTCAGAGAATGCATTTTAAACAACATCCTCAGCCCAGCCAGCATGGCTCAGTGGTTGAGCATTGACCTATGAACCAGGAGGTTAAGGTTCAATTCCCGATCAGGGCACATGCCCGGGTTGCGGGCTTGATCCCCAGTCTAAGATCAATAATTCCCTTTCATAATTGATGTTTCTCTCTCTCTCTCTCTCTCTCTCTCTCTCTCTCTCTCTCTCTCTCTCCCTTCCTCTCTGAAATCAATACAAATATATAAATATATTAAAAAAATAAAAATAAACAACATCCTCAGACAAATTATATGAAAGTTGGAGAGGTACTGCCTTAGAGCAATTTTCACTTGCTAATTAACCACCCATTCAGAAAAGTGGAGGATTTTCTATTTTTATCATGGGCTAGAACATTAACAACATATTCATTTTATCAATGAAATAGTATCTGATGCACTAAGAGTGAATTGTAATAGTTCTCAAAGTGCTTACTTTAAATCTTTCCAAATGTGAACAAAACACCCTGTTGATTGATCCCTTGATTCATCCATTCAGGAAAGAATCAGAGACCCTATATAGCAAGTTCCATCTGAGGTTCACTGAGAAACTCTAGTTAAATTTGGGTATGTGCTTAATTTATTTATTGTTTTTTTTTCCTGAAGAGAAGGATATAAACAGATTACTGTGTTCTGTTTTGGGACTGCGATAAAAAATTATCATTAAAAATGTTTAAAGCTCCCAGCCTGAGTTGCTCAGTGGTTGGTCGTCAACCTATGAACCAGGAGGTCATGGTTCGATTCCCAGTCAGGGCATATGCCCAGGTTGCAGACTCAATCCCCAAAAAATGATTCTTTCTCATCATTGATGTTTCTATCTCTCTCTTTCTCCCTTCCTCTCTGAAATCAATAAAAAATATTTTTAAAAATGTTTAAAGCAAGGAAATAGGAGTTAGAATTGGAGAGTGATGTTAATAAAAGCTAAGCATTTTTGCCTCTTACCATATGCCTTAATTTTCCCCAAATCTTACTCGAGACAAAATCTTGGGAACAAGAAGTCTATTGTACAGTGATCCCTGGAACCACAATGAATGGAGTGGAGAGACTGAAGGAGGGAGCGAATGTCAATAAAGGCCCATTGCTGAATGAGTTATAGATATGGGCAAGTGGGGCACAGTTGGCCTCTTGGGGGGCATTTGAAAGACTGCGGGTGTTGGAGGAGAAAGTGTGTGATGGGACTGTCCACCTAGGCTTCATGTGAAACTTTTTAAGTGGTGGATGTGGTGTGGGGCACCAGCTGGGTTTTCTATACTACAATAGAAATTGCTTACATAATAGGATACCACCGTGCAGAAAGATATCCAGGGCTATTGGGGATTAAGAACTAAGGACCAGGATATCTGATTCTAAGCTGGGTTTCCAGTTGTTTAATTACTTGGCTAAGGTAAATTGCTCTGGGCAGCAGAGTACAGTGGAGGCACTGGACTTTTTAATCAGAGATTGTAGCCTGCTCTAATGTCAATATTCTTCTGAACTCTTCCTCACCAGTATCTTTACTATACTGAAATTTGCCCTTTCCCTCTCTTTTCATATTCATTGAGAGAACAGCAAGAATCCTGTAGGCCAATAATATTCAAAACACAGGTATAATTTGTTTGAAATTCTATTTGGCCCATATGTGTTTAGCTGCTTCTAAGTCAGGTATTGTGCATATCTGGATGACACTTTCAGAACCAAGAGACTGAGAATGCACGGTATGACAAAAGAGGTTTTCTGTTCTTTATATCCATTTGTGTTTATCTCAGTAATGATTTAAAATAGCTTACATAATTATGTAGTATAATTTATTCTTGGTGGAGAGAAAATCAAGCCAAGTATGTACAGGAAAAGTCTTTTAGATGTAAAAATCTTACATTAAGTCATATTTAGTTAAATATTATCCAGTTAACTTTTTACATAAAAAGCCTTGTATCTAAAGGCTCTAGTGTACGTCAGCTAAAACACCTGGTCACATTAACTGTGGAAGATGAAAAGTTATGTTCACTTCCTTCAAGCATGTCCCTTTGGGAGATAAAATATGTCCCAAGAACAGCTTATAAGGGAGCACATTTTACATACAATCATGTGAGGAAAACTGGATTCTATGAATATTTTGGAAAATGTGTGCACTGTAAATTAGCCTGGTCAGGAAGGGCTTCTTTAGTGATGGAAACATTTAATCCAAGACAAAGAATAAAAGGTAGTTGTAGAAACTTCCAGGGAAATTATGCAAATAGAGTTGAGCATGATGGTGCTGGGTTTAAGGGACCATGTATAGATTGACCAAAGACTATTTGGCAGATAAGAGAAGATACAGTTGCAAATACCAGGGAGAAACATGAGGGCCAGGGATATGATTTTAATGGCATAATCCTTGGTGTTTCTTTTGCAGAAGAATAGACTAGATTATATATAATTGCAAAGCAGAATTGATCATGGCATAGGACTTTAATGCCCCAATAGTTCAATTTTTTTTGTTCCATATAAAAACATTCCTTTGTGTTTACTCATTAATAAATTCATATATTTATTTACTTTTGTTAAGTGCCTTATACTAGAACTACAACATTGAGAAGAGCTCTCCCTACAGGTAGACAAATGGTTATAATTCAATGCCATCAATTTTAATAAAAGTGCCCATATACAGTCTAATCAGATTCTTTCATCAGTTTTGTTATTTAATTCTTATTTTCAATGGAGTCCCATATACTTTGTAACAAGACAGAATGTCTGAGAGACAATTTCATGAGAGAAAATCCAATTTGTAAAATATCAGAAGCCCATTTTTATTCATGAATAATATTTCAGTCTAGCAGGATGTTCTGGTGTACACTGAAACGGGCCTACAGATCCATCTCTAGGAAAACCAGGCTGAGGTCGCTCTCAAACATTAGACACAGGGTGTCATTGATCTGCAGTCACCTGGCTGGAATGGGGCAGCAACCTGCAGCTCCTGAGTTCTGAATGGATCGCTAACATAAGGACAAGGCTCAAGGGTAGTTCCTTGGTGATGGCTACCAGTGTCTTCCGCAGGCCAACTAAATTAGAGTGGTTGGTGAGAAGCAGACATAGGTTCCAGTTTGCCGTCACTCTCTCCCACTTATCCAGGTTTCTTTTCAACTGCCAGCCCTGACATACCCTTGTGTCCTACTGGCACGTGCAGTGGCAGCAATTGTCCAAAGACTTTTTCACCAGCTCCCACAGTTCTGTAAGATGGAATCACCCTCATAAGCCCCTATTCCCTGTGATGATGTGTCAGCTGCATTAGTGCCTGCTAGCTCTGCCCCATCCACCAGGCCTCCTCCAAGCATCAATCACTATATGTGTGTCTCTGGGTTTGAATATCTTCACAACATGCAGATCATGGCTTTTTGTTCACCTGCCCTAGAGAGGCCTCAGAAATGAACACACCACTGTGTGTAAATTCTCATTTTGTTGAAATCTGCAGTAATGACTGGCAGTCCCTTATCTACCAGCTGAGCACTTTCTTTGTTCTCTCTTTTTGTTTACGTTTTCAAAAGTGATCTTGGGTTTTGCAAAAGTATGTTATAATGAAAAATATCAAAATTTTTACATTTAAAGAACAAGGATAACTATCCTGTCTATGAATGTCTTATCTAATAATAGTCTAATTTTCATGCAGTCACTAAGTACTCTAGATGCTTGGGTTGTCTCAGACACATTGGTGACTTTGTTTATCCTAACCCAGCCATCCTGGAGAAAGAGGCTTGTCCTTCTGGATGAAATGCGGACCTGTCCCCAATGCCTCTGGAGCCTTCAGCTTACACAGAAGGGCGGGGCAACACTGAGATTGCTCAGAGTCCCAAGAGAAACATTTTAAAACTCAGTCTGTATAAAACATGTCTTGTATGTTTCCGCCAAAGCCCAATAATGCAATTTTCACATGATTATTGCAGCTAATGATTATATGAGCATCTCTGATCATGATCATGTGGAAAATTAAGGATGTTAAATTAAAATATTGACCCGATGTTTGTAAGAAATGGTGGCTTATTAAGATGTCTAGGTATTGGGAGCATTTTTTTTTACTTTATCTTTGAAAAATTAAAGTTGACATATCTTTAGTGTATAAATTAAATAAACATATGACATTTTTTTTGAACTTCATACAGTGCTTAACAGCTTCTGTAGTTTTTTGAGGCTTCTGCAGATGTCATGGGAAAGGTATTTTACTGAATCAGCTTATATTTTCAGAACCATGGCTTTAGTTACCAGCCTGGGATAGTGCTTGACCAATAAAAAACATCCAAAAATGTTAGTGATTCTTAGGGTAATTTCACATGGAAGAAAGAATAGGAAATGGAACTATTTGTTCAAAAGCAAAGTTTATCTGTAACTCAGATAGTCATGTGTCCAATTTTGTTATAATGCTTGTAATTTTTAAGGTAACTATGTCAGTTATAACACTGTGCTAGTTTTGTCATTGTTCTTGATTTGTAGACTTCAAATATCTGTATGGGAAGCAATTTATACCATATTAGAAGTGAGCCTGTCAAAGTTCCATTATTAGATAAGGTCACGGTTGTAATTGTGATTAATGGAGCTGCTTCTTGACAGTTCTGAGGATATTTCCAAGGCATTAATAAATATATACTTCCATAAGAGAAAATGCCTTTAATTTCCTTACCTATAAAGTATGGGTAATAATATCTGCCCTGTGGGTCATAATGAGTATGAGAGAGTTTCCTGAATTATCCAAATTATTCAAGCAGGGCTGAGATATGGATGCTGGGTAGTCAGTCACTTTCACTTACCTAAGCAACCTGCTCCTGCCTAGGATCCTTGCAGGGAACAGGACACAAATTTCTAATTTTTAAATATTCTGAGAACCCCTAGGTTTGATTGAGATTATTTGAAGCCATTAATACTAAAGTTAGAGTGACAGGATTCTACTGAATAGTTAGAGTAGCATTTTTGTTGTATTTTTCAATGAATACAGTTTTGAAAGCTTCAGCCTGCACATTAGATCCATGATCTTGAGTTGCTAAAACAAGAATATCATAACATGATGCAATACTGTACTTCAAAAATGCCAAGTGTATCCATGAGACTAACTGAAAGGTCCAAATGAGAAAGAAGAAATTGACGTCATTGAGAATTTCTTAAGCTTACTGGCAGTACCTATTTATAAAGTTTGCTTTTGTTTTAAATATCCCAAGGGAATAGACCAGCTTGACAATCTGAAAATAAATGTAAAAAAATCAGAGCTCTCAGACAAATATTGTGTCCCTAGTAAGGGACACACTGAGGGAATGCTATAACTGGGAGAAGTAAGACACAGGACTCAGCTTTCCCATTTAAAGCTAGTGAGACAAATGACAACACTGTTAAAATGTGGGGGGAAATGAACCCTGTATTGTAATTATTTGTGAAACTCGTGGATGTAGTGAATTTGCTTGCATACTTTATATTTATACCATTTTATATGTACCCACTTCTCATCCGTAGGCAATAAATTGCCAATAATGTACAGCCTTGGCTTTCTTGCTATGAAGTTTGTGGACCCTGTCATTGCAGAAAGACAAAAGCAAAAACAAGGAGTACAAAACAATGGGAAGCTTTTTGTTTTATTCTTTCTTTCTTTCTTTCTTTCTTTCTTTCTTTCTTTCTTTCTTCCTTTTCTTTTCCTTTCTTTTCCTTTCTCCTTATTTCTCTCTCTCTCTTTCTCTCTCTCTCTCTCTCTCTCAAACCCTGTGCACCTCCCTTGGAAAGAATAGAAGTTGAAGTTCAGGAAGGATAGCCAAGGTCCTTCCGCCCTGTTGGATGGGCACTGGACCATCAGTGCTCTGCAGAATAGTGATTCAGGATCTCATTAACTTGGGAAGCCCCTTCTACCATATTTCTTGCTGGAGAGGAACAATGGACAGTAGTATGGTAAAGATTCTGCTGAGGACCGGATTAAAGGAACCATTTCCATTTTAATCAAGTGACTCCCAAATTGATTTGATCAGGGATCCCTTTTTATGCATTAAAACCTTTGCACACTAGGATATTTTTATTTTATTTATTTATTATTTTTTAAAATATATTTATATTGATTTCAGAGAGGGAGAGCGAGATAGAAACATCAATGATGAGAGAGTCATTGATCGGCTGCCTCCTGCACGCCCCCTACTGAGGTTTAAGCCCTCAGCTGGTGCATGTGTCCTCGACGGGAATTGAACCTGGGACCCTTCAGTCTGCAGTCCGACTCTCTATCCACTGAGCCAAACCAGCTAGGGAAGGACATTTTTATTTAATCCAAATTTGAATTTGTCCTCAGTATTATGATCCAGGGACTGGCAGCATCAGCATCATCCAGGGCTTATGAGAAATTCAGAGTCTCGGGCCCAGACCTACTGAATCAGAACTTGCATTTCAACAAGTGGTTCATAGGCAAGCTCAAATTTGAGAAGCACATATCTAGTATTCATATTAATTTACCAGCTTCACTTCCATGAAGTTAGGGGCCTGTGGAGAAATTATCTCATGCACAGAATTTAAATAATTTGGGAACTACAGGGAAGTCGTTGAACCCAAGTAGTGTCTGCATGTGCCTCCTCTCTAGTTTCTATGATGCTGGGAGATGTTTTCAGAGTCCTCAGTGAGCCCCTGAAACCTGCTCCATGTACTTAGTTACTTTTGAGTGACGAACCTCAAGATTCAGTAGACAAATAGCAGACAAGCAGCAGACAGATGAGCCTGTGCCATGGCCCAGGTAGTGTCAGCTGGTGGAGTTTTCAAAGCAGATGTATTTAACAGAAATCAGAGCATGACTAACACTTCAAGAAGAGGATTTGCATGTGCACAAAAAGGGCAGGGCGGTACAGAATTACAGCTTACTCTCAAAAATTGTGATTGATTCTACAGCTTTCAAATATGATTATTGGTTTGTTCTGACAGGTGAAACATTTATGAGAAATTGACACACTGCTCATGTGCAAAATGCCCACAGATGTAGCTCTATCAGCAACAACTAAAATGTATACAATTGACTGAGAAGGGGCAGAAAGGGACCTTCTGGGATGATGGAAATGGTCTTTATCTTGATAAAAGTTACATGAATATAGGTACTTGTCAGCTTCAGTGAATTGTTTGCTTAAGATCTATCATACCTCAATAAAAATGTTAAATGCTTTACCCTGTAAAAATTGAGTACAGTTGATATTAGATGCAGCAATGTGGTCTCTCAGGGATACTTTGATGAAAACATGCATTTGGAAATGCCCTTCACTTGGTATATGGAAAGTATTTTATCAGCGGTCATAGCCATGTGCATTGTGTTGGCTGGTTAGCATTGACCTCATAGACAGGCCAATCAGTGATGCCAATCTTCCAGAGAAACTGTGCAGAGAGGGTGAAATTCTGGCTCTAGTCTGCCCACAATCGAGGCCATGTGACTTGACCTTTCTTAGTTTTTTTTATCTGAAAAATTGCAATAATAAAAATATTTTCTTTGTTGAGGTCTTTTGAAGACTGACTGATTTAGATAAGTAAAGTAGCTCCAATAAAGTAGCTACAACCACCATTGCTATCAGCTTAGCCAGTTTTATTTCCTTAATCACACTTATCTCTATTTAAAATGATCTTATTGTAATTGTTTTGCATGTTCCTTGTCAGTTACACACCCACCTACTTCATGAGCCCCAAGATATAAGGAAATGTCCTGTTTCCCTCATCACTGTCCACCCCACCACTACACTAGTAAATGATCAATAATATATTGAGTGAATGAATAAATCAACAAAGTTTATTTTTATTATTTTTAAAAATCCTCACTCTAGCATATGTTTATTGATTTTTAGAGAGAGAGAGATAGAGAGAAAAACATCAATGTGAGAGAGAAACATTGACGATTGCCTCCCATATGTCCTCCAACTGGGGATGGAACCCCAAACGTAGGTATATGCCCTGATTGGGAATCAAACCAGCAACCTTTCAGTGCATGGGACAATGCTCCAACAAACTGAGCCACCCGGCCAGTGCTAAATGGACAGAGTTTAAAGATAATCAGCTCTTCAAGAAGTGAATCCTGTGATATAATCTCATTTTCTTAACTACTAAGTAAATTATTATGTACCTATCATTTGCACTTAATGGTAACTAAAAAGCTTACTGGAGCTAAGGTGTCTAGTATGCTAGGATCAAGAAAGTCCCTTGAATACTGAGAAAGCGTGGGTAATTAGAAAATCCAAGAAATGAGCATTTCCATGTAGAGGGAACTGCCACTGCAAAACCCCGAGAATCAAATTGTCTGTAGCATGTCCCAGAAGCCTGGGAAGGCGCATATAGCAACATAATCACTAAGATTTTACTTGTCTCCAAAGAATCAAAAACTTATGTTTTTAAAAATACCTGAAAGTTTAGCTAAGAACTTTATTATACCATCGCATTATGCTAGATTTGCCTATTTTCCCTTCTGCTGACATGAAGCAATTTGTATTACGATTGGGAGTAAAGCCAAGTTACCAACAGAAAAGTTTTGACCTTCAAATTTGGCAAATGCTTTATTTCCATTAACTCCTGCACCTGGCTGCAAACTCTAAGAGGTGGGAACTTAATTACATTCATCTCTGTGTCTCTTAGAAGCTTTCCAGAGTACTTTGCATTTAACAAGCACAATTAATGTATAATCCAGTCAAATGAATTGAATTTGAAAATGTAGAACACATTCTCAGCATCTCCAGGCCCAGGATTTAAAGAAAGGCTTAATGTTTTACTCAGGCTGATGGTTGGGAGGACAGGAGGGTCACCCACGTAGAATGGCAATGGCGCACGCTACTTATATCTCACAGTTTTCTTATTGACCTTGCTTGGCCTGCAGTTTATTGCCTTGTTCCCCAAAGCCACCACCATGTATTAATGAATAATGGATTTGCTTCCAGTGCCATGAGTTACAAGATAAGCTGCTGCGACAAGAGTTTACAACATGGCAAAATGCGTTGTGGTGAAGATTCATGTTGGAGTCATAGGACAGAAATAAAATGTTTATTTTTGAGACGCTCAGATGACATACATTTACATTCTAATAACAACAGGGTATTCAAAGACACAGTAAGTATTTATTATTTTGTTGAGACTAACATTCTCTGATTCCCACCATGCAGCTCTGTTTTAATACAGAGGGGCTCATTTTATTATTTGCAAAACTTTTTAGTGGAACGTATTTGATAGATCAAATGAGTGTCACTTTCTTTCAGTTATCTCCCATGACCCGCACTTCTGAATTTTTTCTAACATAAGGATACATTAGCCCTCTGGGCTGCCTTCTGTCTTCCCAACATCATTTCCATAGCCTGAATTGAGCAAAAAAGGTCCAGCATTTAGCAGAATGGTTCCATGTCAACACTTATCTATGCCAAGAGACCCAACAATTCATCTGGAACAGTGCTTCTCAAACTGCAATATGCAGCCCTAGCCGGTTTGGCTCAATGGATAGAGTGTCGGCCTGTGGACTGAAGGGTCCCAGGTTCGATTCTGGTCAAGAGCACATGCCTGGGTTCTGGACTCGATCCCCAGTGGCAGGGGGGAGGGGAGGGTGCAAGAGGCAGCCAATCAATTGTTCTCTCTCATCATTGATGTTTCTATCTCTCCCTCTTCCTTCCTCTCTGAAATCAATAAAAAAATATATATTTTAAAAAAACACCAAAACTACAATATGCATCCAGATACCCTGGAACCTTTTTGAAAAATATCTTTATTGTTAAAAGTATTACAGATGCCACCTTTATCTCCCTCATTGACCCCTTCCACCTGGTTCCTGCTCTTCCCCCCTGCCCCGGCCTTTACCATACTATTGTCTGTGTCCATGGGTTATGCATATATACATACTAGAGGCCCAGCACACAACCTTCACACACTGGGTGGGGGGAGGAATCCCTCAGCCTAGCCTGTGCCCTTTCGCAGTCCAGGAGTCCTTGGGGGATGTCCAACTGACGGCTTAGGCCCATTCCCTGTGGGGAGCGGGCTTAAGCTGCATTGAATAGCCTTAGTGCTGCCAGCTTGTGGCTGAGCGACGCTCCCCCCTGTGGGAATGCACTGGCCACCAGGGGGCAGCTCCTGCATTGAGCGTCTGTCCCTGGTGGTCAATGCACGTCATAGGGACTGGTCTTTCCACCGTTTGGTTGATTTGAATATTACCCTTTTATTATATAGGATAAGTTTTTGGTTAATCTCTTCCTGTCCCCCTTCCCTTGCCTCTGAGATTTGACAGTCTGTTCCATGCATCCGTGTCTTTGGATCTATTTTGTTTGCCAGTTTATTTTGTTCATGAGATTTCACATATAAGCGAGATCATGTGAAACTTATCTTTCTCTGACTGGCTTATTTAGTTTAGTGTAATGCTCTCCAGGTCCCTCCATGCTGTCTCAAAGGGTAAGAGATCCTTCTTTTTTTATAGCTGCATAGCGTTCCAGCTCTGATTCAACAGTTCTGGGTGAGACCTGAAATTCTGCATCTCTAACAAGGCCCCAGGTGATGCCATGGGCCACACTCTTGAGTAGAAATGTATTTGTCTTCTGGAAATGAATTCCCTTTTGTTTGTTTTTTCTGTTTTCTTTGTTTCAAAGAAATCTTTCCATTCTTAAAACATAATTTCATTGAACCTATAGATTGCATTAGGTAGTATGGACATTTTCATGATATTGATTCTACCAGTCTAATGAACAAAATAAACTGATGAATAACATAGAACCGGAGACATAGAAGCATGGAATAGACTGACGAATTTTAGAGGGAAGGTGGGAAAGGGGGTCGGGAGGGGAGTGATTAACTGGGGAACTTCATAGGCACATATGCATAACCTGGGACACAGACAATAGGGTGGGAAGTCCTGGAAGGGGTGAGTGCAGGGAGGAGGGGTCAATGGGAAAACAAAAAACAAAAAACAGGACATCTGTAATACTTTCAACAATAAAAATAAATTTAAAAAAATAATTGCATATCCTTTGCCTCTGAAATGAATGGATATAAACCTGCTAGCCTTGTATCCCACAGTGGCCGCAGCAGTGTCCACTATAGTTGAGGCCTTATTTCTGGATTTTCCCTTGCAGCGAGTCGGCACATTATGCGTACACTGCATTCAATTTTAGGGGGGAAACGTTTTTGAAACTTTCTTCCAGAGAGAGAATTTTTGGGCTGTTTTTAAAACTTCTTCCTAATTTCTCGGGTATCGTACAGCAGGCAGTGGGGAAACCTACTTCAGCTCACCCCTGGTGCACTTCAAGCTTTATGGCGATGCTGCTCAGGCACCATTGTCAGCAGATCTTGCTTTCATGCGACGTTGACGTTGAAAGCACCTCGGGAAGCACTGCTTCATTTCTGTCTGGAAAAGCCAGGGACTCGCTGACAGTGTGATTTCTCTCCCCGAAACGTGGAAGGATAATTGGCGAAAAATGAAACATAGCACAGTGATCCTTCTTCACTGGGGGCCAAGGCCATGAGCAATGTGGTACTTTTACTCTCAGTAGCTTCTGGACACGGCCTAAAATAAATCATAACCCTAAGGGAGGAAAAGCTCTATTTCTTTCTAGGGGTATTTGAGAAAATGGGAAATCCATTACAATTTGATTTTCACTTCATTCATGGAAAACCAAACTAGCCAACTAGTTTTGTTTACTTCCTTGCACACACATGTGCGCGCATAGGCGCGTGCGCACACACACACACACACACACACACGCACGCACGCACTCCTTTGAAGTTCAGAATAAGAAATTGAAGAGCAAAATAGAATTTAAATCTAAGCCTTTCTTTTGCAGTATAATCTCTAAACTCTCATGTAGGCTAAGAAGTTCATACTCAGCGGTAAAAAATGAAGTAGATGAGAATGAAAAAGAGCCCAAAAAGTAGAAGATTATTGGAACAAGATACTTTTAGTAAAATGAAGACTGGGAATCTGGCCATACCCAGGTTTGTAGTTTAGATTCCTGGAAGACAAAAGTCCATTTTTCATTCCCAACCAGAGAGTCTAAATGGAAACCTGGCTTCTGAGCATTGGCAGATTTAAACCTTGAATTTTGATTCTCTAAGCAGATTGATATTAACTAAATTGGAAAATGCAGGGGTCAGATGGTGCTTGAATGGAGGGTAGGATTGCACATGGATCTGTTGGGTGAGGGAGACAGTTAAAAAGACTGTGTTTGAATAAACTGGAGACAGAGGATAAACCAAGGGTGAGCCAGACAATTCAGAATCTCCTAAGCTAGAGCTTCCATGACCTGAGCCTTAAAACAGAATCTGAGGACAATTCTAAGGTGTATTTTTCTGGTGGCTATGTTTAGATTTTTTTTTTTAAAAAAGAAAATTGAATAGAAAAGTATATAGTGTCAATAGAATGGGCACAATTATTCACTTCTGCATTTTCCATCGCATAAAACCACTATTAAATGCAATGTCATCCCAAGCATTGTGAAGAAATGAGTGTGACAGCTCAAGAAAGAAAGTACCTTGTTGTTTAAAATGAGTTCAGATATCAGGAAGCCGGTGATGCAGACTCAGGTAGCACAGACTGTCTCTGGGATATGATGGGAAACAAAAATTATATCAGAAGTTAGGAGCTTCTGTGACTTTCCTTTACAGCTTTGCCAAATACTTCTCAGGAACCTTAGTATGGAGAGGAGAAAAAGTTTAGATGCTATCCCATGGCAAATAATAGGGAACTTACTGTGCATAGTGGATTAGCGAGTGATTTGGTGTCCATTGATGCTTCCTAAAATAGGGGCTTCTTAAAGCCTCTGGGAATCCAATAGGAGGCCCAGAAAGGGAAAAGACAGTTCCCAGAGTCCACCCAGGCACTGGATATGGCTCCCTTTACTTGCTTCTGTCTTATCCCCTTCTACCCGGGAGTCATGCTGCAGGTAGGAGAGACCTGGTCACAGCTTTTTGCCCATCTTGGACATTTTTGGCACATGTCAGGGCCACCAGAGTGGCTGCCACATGTACCTCCTCATTGGAATTTGACTTCTAGAGTAGGAACAACTAGCTTGGATTTCTTAAATAATTTATTTAACTCTTTGGTAATTAAATGAAATAAGTCATGCGGGAAGACAAGAGAATTCTCTAGTAGATCTTTTGAACATGAGCTCATATATTTCAGTATCATTGTGGCTAAAGTGATAAAATGACATTATCAGTGTTTTTCAGGTGGGCACCCATTTGTGGGTGATGAATTCAATTTGTGGATTGGGACTTACAACTAAAAAATGAAATAGAACATGATAGAGATGAGTACAATACAATAGCAAATGAATGTATCACTGCTAATGGAGTTAAATGTTGGTTTGTGACATGCATGTTTCAGTTATATACACATGTATGTATGAATGTGCTGAGTGATGATTCACAGTGCATTTCTACTGAGGGACATGATCAGAAAAATGTAAAACCACTGATCAACTTCAGAGTATTTCTGTTCAGAAGAGTCTTAAGTGAACAGTTTGAGGGTTTACTTTGCACAGGCATTTTAATCCTTTCAACCTCCAATTGAAGTAGGTATTATGTTTTACTGTGTTTATGTATTAACTCTCAATAGCTTTAAAAGGTGAATTAACTAACTTGAGCCTTCCCAGTGGCTTGTAAATGTCAAAGGCTGAATTTGACCATGGATCTGCTTTAGCCATAATAAGTATGTATGTTTTTCAGAGTTCAAGGTCAGGCAACAGAAGGCCAGGTAATCACTGGAGACCTAGGAGATAGGGGAAAGGCTGCAGGTGAAAAAAGTAGATATTTAACTAATCTTTTTCCATTGTTTATCCTTATTGATTGGAACTATAAAAAGAGTTTATAGTACATTATCATATATTATGTATTAATATATAATGATATTGAATATATATATAAAGTCTAAGTGACTGTTACAACCGGATGACCAGCTGGTAGCTATAACATGCACTGACCACCATGGGGCAGAAGCTCAATGTAGGAGCTAACTCCTGGTGGTCAGTGTGCTCCCACAGCCAACATCCTGCAGCTGGCCAACCTCCCACGGTCCCTCCCCCTGGCCAGCCGGGTGGTTAGTGCCCTCCCACTGTCAGCCTCTCATGGCTGGCCAACCTCCTTTGGTCCCTCCCCCTGCCTGGCCATCCCCAATTGGCCCAGATCAGGACTGGATGAGAGGGCCCCGATTGGCCTCGATTGCTGGCCGGGCCTAGGGACCCCACCCATGCACGAATTCGTGCACCGGGCCTCTAGTACATTAATAAAGTTATATTGCTCTCTGTTTCAGTTAATTCTAAGCTCCATATGAGGTAGAAAAGAAAACAAAACCTACAGGGCTTCAAGATGTTCTATGTGAATGAACAAAACCTCTACATTTAACATCAAGAGGCTATTTTCACTGTCCCTGGTGGACATGAGGGCTAGATAATGAATACAAATGAAATAGCCAAGTTATAATAGAAGGATGGTTACTTGAATGGAAAATTCACCCTTTAAGTGTTTTGAAACAGAAACAGAAGAGAAGCAGAGGGAAAGGAAGAAGGGAAGAAGAATTATTTCCAATAAAAGGCAACATGTGATTTTTAAATTCTATAAATTATTTCTTGATAATTTTTTGTGGTAAAACTTATCAAGAAATAATTTATATAATTTAATACATATATTATGTTAATATATAATGATGTTGATTTAATATTAATAATAAATACATTTATAAAGTTATATTGCTATCTGTTTCAATTAATTCTAAGTTCCATATGACATAGAAAAGAAAGCCAAAAACAAAAAAAAACTACACAGCTTCAACCAGATTTGTGGTTTTCAGAGGTTTTAGGATTTCCAATTATGGGTTTGTAGACCAGTATCTAGTAAGTATAGGGTTTGGGGACTTGAGCATTCGTTCTGAGAGTCCACATCTCTGGGTTTCTTTTTGAGTAAGCACATTCTACACATTGGTGTAAAGTTCTTTGGGTAATTAGTAATGTCAATGGAGATTGCATTGGAGTCTGAATTTTCACGTGAGGGTCTTGGAAAGAACAAATATTAGCTGAAATTTAATTTAAAAATTTGAGTTGAAAGAATGTGGATGCTATATTAGTCTGCTTGGGCTGCCATAACAAAATACCATAGACTGAGTGGCTCAGACAACAGAAATTTATTTCTCACAGTTCTGGAGGCTGAGAAGTCCAAGATCAAGGTACCAGCAAGGAAATTTGCTTCCTTTAGCTTGTAGACTGCTGCCATGTTCCTGTGTGTGCACATTTGACCTCTCCTTTATGTGCCAGAGGGGAGAGAGGGGCAGAGACAGATGAAACTCTCGGTATCCTTTCTTTAAAGGTCACTAATATTATCATATCAGGACCCCACCCTTAAGACTATTAGATTTTAATTGCCTCCTTATAGGCCCTTTCTCCAAATATGGTCACCTTGGGAGTTAAGGCTGCAACTTATGATCTTGGCAGTGGGAGACACAATTCGTTTCAGAGCAGATGCTAAAATCAGAACTGATTTTCACTGCTTTACCAGGTGATAAGGTGCTATGGTTTGTGGCAGATGTTTTTTAAACTCTATTTTATTTCAATTGGATGTTTGTTTATTTTCTTAGAAACAAACATCAAATGTGTTTGATGTTCCCACGTGATCAAAGAGACAGTCACCTAGCAGTGGCATTTGAAGTTGCCAACATTGGATCTTTGCTCTATTGATCTAGTTGTCAGCAAAACCAGGAAGAGAGATGTCCCTCCTCCATGTAAATTCACAGCTCAGAGGTACAGAAATTCAGCTGGCATGGAGAGCATTTCCTGTCCTGAGTTAAATTTAGCAGTGAACCCCCTACACCTGGACGATTTCTTCAGGTGGTGTCCATGGGGAAAAGAAGGTGTGACCCCTTCTGCCTTTGCTATCTGTCGGTCTCCCCTTCACACATTCTCCAGCCCTGCCTAGAACCAGTTTTTTAGAGTGAACAGTTTCAGCATCATGGGCATAATCCCTGAAGTTAACCAATCTTCTAATTAGGCCCAAGAAGGTATATTAATACAGTTAGCTTTAGGGAGGACAGTTACAACAGGAAAACAATTTCTTACACCATCCTGTCCTTTTTTGTTAGTTGATCAGGAGAGAAAGCCTCAGACCTCAGAATCAGGAATATAATTGTAAATATCTGGGAAATGAACTTCCTAGTAACTGGGGAGCAAGAATGGATTGTAGAAAAATCTCTGGGAAATTGTTAATGGAGTGATGAAGGTTTTAATATGGTCATCTTGATTTGTAGTATGGAAACCATTTTGCCATGTTTTCTGAAGATCTCCTGTAATGAGGGGAGCTATGAATTGCTAAGTTAAGTGCAGGCTGTGAAGTGAAATTGCTGGTGTCATATTTCATTTCTGTGACTTTTCCCAAGTTCCCTAATTGTCTGTGCCTCAGTTTCCTGAGCTATAAATGGAAGTAATAAAAGCAGTTGCCTCACAGGATTGTTGCAAGGCTTAGGTGAAAAATACATAAGGAATGTAAAAGGGAAGCTGGCACCAAGTGAGTGTTCAGAAAATGATGGGGACTGTCACCACCACCACCACCACCATCATCATCATCATCATCGTGATAAATTTGTTTGATTAGATGATAATGGTTGTATCTATCTGACAGTGTTCCACTACTAATTGCCCTGGGAGTGATATGAATGGAATCTGTTTGTATGTGGATGCTGAAAGTTTTTAATTCTAACAGTATGACATCTACAGCACTCATGGATAGCACTAGGGGTTAAGCTATTTCTCTGGAAAAATTCTACACTTTTTTCTATTGAAAAAGCATGAATTAGTCAACCCATTGTATATTTTTTTGTCTTGATTACTGGAAAATTATAAGATGATTTTCAATCACAGTGACTATTAGTTCCTGTGACTAACATGTTTCTTTCCCCTTCTTATGAATTTGATTTTCTATTCTTAAGCTAAAAGAGCATGACAGGTATGTTTGTGCATTCCACTTTTTCGAATGAAGCAGGAAGTTCATTGACAATTGTTTAATTCTTGTAGTCATTCCAGTTAATGTCTACACTTTTTCTGGAATTTAAACATTTTTGAAAGCATGGTCTATGTCATATTATATTTAATTTTTTATTAATATAAAATTTTATTGAATGCCTAAATATTTCCAACACACTACACCGGTGGTTCTCAACCTTCTGGCCCTTTAAATACAGTTCCTCATGTTGTGACCCAACCATAAAATTATTTTTGTGGCTACTTCATAACTGTAATGTTGCTACTGTTATGAATCGTAGTGTAAATATCTGATATGCAGGATGGTCTTAGGCGACCCCTGTGAAAGGGTCGTTCGACTACCAAAGGGGTCACAACCCACAGGTTGAGAACAGCTGCACTAGACACTAAGGTTTCCCATTTAAATAAGATCCGGTCTCTATCGTTGATGGTCTGAGCATATAGCAGAGACACAATTATAAACTAATAATAATAATGTAGTATGTATAAAACATGTAAGATCAGGAGGATGGAAATTTCTTTCTGTCTTATTCACTGCTTTATTCCTACTCCAAACACAGTGCCTGGAACAGATTAGATGCTCAATTAATATTTCCTCAATAAATTATTAATACTGGCATTTTATATATATTAAAATATCACAACTAATATTTACTGAACTCATCAATATATCAAGCACTATACTGAGTTTTTCAAGGACACGATGAGTTTGAAACAGTTATTAATGTTATAAACAGAAGCGAGCACTGAGATCCAGAGAGCTTACATAATTTTCCCATGGTCACAACTAGTAAGAGACAGAGACCCTTGACCAATATCTCAACCCTAATATCACAGGGGTGCAGGGATAGTTCCCCCACTTCATGGATAATGAAACTGAGATTTCCTAGGGCAAGGCCAGCTTAGCGGGAGGCATATTCAAACTGGTGCTCTCAGAACGTGAAAGTACGTACTCTTTTCACTATGGCACTCAGCCTCTTAGGCATATAGATGTTATATAAAGTCTATACACATTGTACTGGGACCTTGCCCTGTAGCCAAGTCCACGATTCCATGACATATAACATGCCTCATCATAAATAGTCAATAAATAATATAATCACAAACATATATATATATATATGGATATATTTCATACATTTTATCTATTTATAAATATACATGAATATATAAATAATCACACATAAATGTGTTTTATGCACATTATATATTTATAAATTTTTTTACTTCTTATATTTAAACTAGAGGCCCGGTGCACAAATTTGTGTACCAGTGGGTTTCTTCGGCCTGGCCTGCGGGATGGGGCTGAAACTGGCTCTCTGACATCCCCTGAGGGGTCCCGGATTGTGAGAGGGTGCAAGCCAGGCCAAGGTACCCAACTGGTGCACGATCAGGGCTGGAGAGGGACGCAGGAGGTTGGCCTGCCAGGGAGGGGCTGCAGGAGGGCTCCAGTGTGTGTCTGGCCTGTCTGGCTCAGCCCCAATCTGTCAGACCCCAGCAGCAAGCTAACCTACCGGTAAGAGCATCTACCCCCTGGTGGTCAGTGCACGTCATAGCAAGCAGTTGAGCGACCTTAGCATATCATTAGCATATTATGCTTTGATAGGTTGAACGGACAACCAGACGGCCTGACACTTAGCATATTAGGCTTTTATTATATAGGATATTTATATCATTATTTTATTTTATATACTTTATATGTATACATTTTTTATTTTGAATGTTTTATATATTTGTACATTATTTCACATAGGTATATTTTTGGTAATTATGTACCAATTATAAGAGATGTTTCTAATTAACTGGCAAATGGTATCTCCTGTAAGGGTTCTGGGGCAATGGCTGTCCATGTGTAACCTAAGTAATTTTGGTAACCTAGTTTACATCATACAAAAGTAATTTTGGTAACCTAGTTTACATCATACAATTCCAGGTGGAATAAATATCTAAAACCCTGAGGCAAGTCGAAAGTTACCAGAATATGTGAAAAGTGCTTTTTATAACTGTGGCGTGGGAGAAGACATTCCTAGACCTGATATTAAACCCACAAACCAGAAAGATAAACATAGGCGTTTTGTCAGCTTACCACTCTTAAATGTCTGACTGGCAAAACACACAATGAAGAGACAAATGTAAAAGAGAAGTTACAGGTTGTAAGTGAACACCAGATAATAAGAAAGGAATAAAATATAATGTCATTACTAACACACAAATGGCTCCTGGGAATCTATAAGGAAAGGAGGTTCTCAGGCATCTCGATGCCAGCATCTGGTGCTCCTTAGTCACCGGGCCCCTGGCTGAAGGAAGCCAAGCATGCTGCTCTTCCTTGGCGATTTGGAGTACTCCTAGCCTTGTTGTGCCTTCTAGGCACTGCCTGTGTGCTCCTGATTGTTGAATTGGAAAGAAGCGAGAGTCAGGAACCTGTCCCTAGAAGGCTATTTTCTCTGTAGTTATTTCTAAGCACCCCTTGAGAGCCTTCTACACTATAACATCCTCTTCATCTACCTATATATCCCCTGTGCTTCGCACAGAGTGGGCACTCAGTAAATATTTTGGCAAGAGTAAGCAAATAATTTAATAGTCAACAAAGAGCAGATTGCTGATTCTCTCAATCTTTCCCATCCACAGGGTTCAGGTCCAATGGCTGAAGTAGTTGTAGTAAAGACGCCAACCTTTGAGACAGCCAGTGGGCATTAGCACACTGAAGCTTTGCTTATGGCTGAGAAATTCTTTCATTGGCCCCTTTTCAAACACTATCTAAAATAGAAACCTCTTCTTTTAAAGGCTTCAAAAGATGACAGGATATGTTTTCTCCTGAAATCCATAAATACAAATAGCATATACTGTCAATATTTCATAAGAAAAGCTAAGCTACAGAAATACTCAGACACTTAACCAAGAGAGCTAGATTTTCTATTAAAGGTTTTGAAGGCTTAGATGGCTTATACTCTTTAGAACACATCCCAAACAGGCATTTATAAATCTTTAAAATTATGTGATATTTGGATATTTGGATATTGAGATTTGTGACATTTAGATATTTAGACAGGTATTCAGATATTTAGATGGTATGTGGATAGCAGGTATGCAAAAAAAAAAAAAAAAAACTTGGATATTTTCTAATATGCTTCTACTGTGTTTTCTGTTGTATATTTAATTTTTTCCCCTTCTTTTGGCTTATTCTCCCTGGATTATTGACCATTTTTACAGGCATAAGAATTCCTCTTAACATGTGTCAAAGTTCCTAAATTTTTAAAAATGTCCTTTAATTATTATGATCTCTACTTTTTATTTTATTTTATTTAACAATATTTTAAAGATCCTCAGAGTTAGTTTTGGGTTCATATGTGTTATCTTATTAAGTGTATAGAAGTGAGTCTTTCAAAAGATTCTTAGTTCCAAATAATCTTGAACTGAAGGAATGATAAGAACTCTAAATCTGAGAATTTCACATATTCAGAACTTCTTTCATAAGAGCATTTGAAATGTAAGCTGATCACATTAAGGTCTCCATGAAATGGACTGATTTAAGGTTGTTGTATTTGGACAGAAATACCTTCTAACTTGAGAGGCAGCAATCAATCATTGGCTGGAAAACACATATCTAAGGTTGGAAAATCATTTCATGGACTCCAATATTCTGATGGTAAAAAAAGGTTTAAATATTTATGGATTTCATGGCTAATATTGATACAGGTGATGGGAAATAAGGATATATTCCTTTTCTCGTTCATTGAGCATATATTGTTAGCTCTACAGAATTTGAGTGAGAATTTACCCATGTGATTTTGTTTAATAAAAAATATAAATCAAGAATTTCATGGTTATAGTTGAAATTTAGGTGAAAATATCAAGCATGATAACAAAGGCCATCTGCCAAAGGCTTCATGAATATGATATGAATTTTTGAAAGGTAGAGTGATTTGCTACAAGAGAGCATTGCTTTTCATTCATTTCCCATTCAAGGTTTTTGACACCTTGAAATTTACTAGTTGCAAGATAATCTGATCACAAAATAAGAAATTTGATCATTGTAATTCAAACTCATGTCAATAGGAAATAATAAATACTACTTATTCTGGAGGTTTGCTGAGTGACTTAATATTTATCCAAATACAGTTGGTTTTGCATGAACACTGGGACTGAGTGAAACATTGTTTGTTTACTAATGAACCAGGCAGATATGAAATGAGCAGTGACTGGCCACAACAGAAGAAATTTCTGAATTATTCATGCTTCCAGTAGAAATAAGAATTCCTATGGGGAGATGGGGTGGGTGAGGGGAAAGGATTTTTTTCAAATCTTCATTAGGAATGATGACCATCCAGCCTGGCTTGTTCAACTATGAAGCTCTTTGTATTGGAATATTTCCTTAAACCATTTTAAATATCAATCCAGAAGGATTAACAGAGCAACAACAAAAAGGCACCTTATCATAACACTGTTGCATAATTAATATAAAGGAGCATTGTATTAAGATATATGAATATAGGAAACAAGGATTTGGTTTTCTAGAAGTATACTTTGTTCTAGTTCTGATTTCAGATAAAAGCAGAAACACTGAATATAATTGAATCCAGAATATTTGTAGAAATAAAGTAACTACTCTTCATTTGTGTGTGAGCACATGAGTGTGCCTTTGTGTGTGTGTGCGTACAAGATATAGTAGAATGATTCTGTAGTCATTTCTTATGTTTATTTTGAAAAGTTTCTAGAAAAAAATGTGTGTTTTTAGTACATATTTTTTCCTCTTTGCCTTTTACAGAATTTTCCTGTTTCTTTTTTTAAATTTAAAGCCCAGTTCAATGAATATCTATATTAAAAGTTTAGTGAAAGCCCCAAACCAAAATCATCTTTTACAAGTAATTCAAATGGATTTTTCTTAACATAAATTATTAAGACATACAGAACTATTTACTCAATTCTTCTTCATGTTATTGGTGAAACCCAGGAGATTGAAATCCTGTTGCCATGCTGCATAAATCAGTGAAACAGCCATGCCTGAAAAACCAAGCATGCTGGGATAATACTATTTAATTAGGAAAAAGCTGCTGAGTTGCCTTGATTCTCCCGAACACTAGTGCATCTCAGAAAATCTCAGCAAAGCCCAGTTTTCTGGAGAGTAGAAAAGTTGCAGTTTATATATGGAGTATATTATGATGTTTACTGCAAATAGCACTTGACTAGGGGTTCTGAACTTGGATTATATTTTTCTCAAAAGTACAATTATTGGCTGGTATGGAAGCTGACAGTTTCTCCATTTTGGTGGCATGAGACCCCTGATTTCTATGTGATAATGGAAGAGTATACCATTCAATATCAATTTAAAAATAATTTTTACCAAGTTGAAAAGGAAATTGCCAGGGAGCCTATTGATGATTATCCAAACAGGAGAAGAGATAGGTGCTCATTTTCTCTATTTGCTATCTCCCTCCAAATCCCACCCCCATCCAGTCTCCATCATTGTCTTATCTGCTCTGTACCCTAAGAAGGTAGGCCAAAGGACAGTGTGGGTGTGGCCAATGGGAGGCACAGTTAGGCTCTTGGAGGGAGAGGGAGAAGATATTTATCCCCTCCGCTTCAGCACCATATTCTGGTAGTGGCTAACTATGCCCCCACCTACAGCTCTCACCAGTTGCAGTAATTCTATTTTCATCACACCCCATCCTCATACTGTACCCCATCTCTTCAGGCCCAGGGGCAAGCATAGCTCCCTGCAATGACTAATCAAATTCCCTTGTGGCTTCTCCAAACCTGCCCACACCTCTAAGATCTCCCTTCATTAAAGTCTCATCACATAGTTTATCTGATTAAAAAATTTTTACCTGGGGTTTTAACTGACACAAGAATTTTAAGTCCTAGGTTTGGGAACACTCAAGAAAGACTAAGGTGAGCATTAGGCATCAGCATGAAGAGATTGCTTAGACAAGCACATTAGTATCTCTCTGTACAGTCATCTCCATTGAATGGGTGTTTATGATGGATTATATCTGTGTTTCATTCTTCCTCTCTTTCTAAGTTATTTTTATTAAGAAATCTTATGAAGTCATCATGGAAGATGTTTTCAAATTGTATTTGATGTATCATTTAGAGATATTGCTAATTTATTGAATAGTAACATTAAGATTCATAGAGGTTTCATGATTAGGAGTCCTGGACATGTAGAAGTGGCATTTTTATTGATATTGCACACAAATTACAAATATGCATGTATGAATGTGCATACATTGAGTGATTTCCCTTGATCAGAAATTCAGTGCGAGGTAACCTTGTGCTTTGGCTACTTTGGGATATTCCTTACAGTTTAGGCATCTTTTTTAAAGGAAACAAAGGCCAATAATACTCTGCACCAGCCAGGCCACACCTGGAGATGTGCTTCCAGTTTGGGGCACAGCCATGAGCAAGGAAACAACCAGGAGAGCTGTGGCCAAAGGCTTCCAAGCACAGGGTTTTGAGTGCGGGATTTTAGCAGCCAGGGTTTTGCTCCCAGCTGCGTACCTTGTGTTCCTCATCTCTGATGTCGGATCCTGAGACTTTGGGAGTATTCATTAATAGAATGTACTTAGAGAGTTGCCCGGCACATTATAAATACACTGCAATCAATACTTAGAATGCTTCTACTAATTACCAGGGTGTGACCAGTCTGGAAACCAGGTTCCATGAGCAACAGTCCAGGGAACTGGGGATGATTTAGTTTGTGGAGAGAAGATGTGCTGAGCAACAGCACAGGCTTCTTTAGAATGTGAAAAGTTGTCCAGTAGGAAGGGAATTGCCCTAGGACAGTGGTCGGCAAACTGCAGCTCGCGAGCCACATGCGGCTCTTTGGCCCCTTGAGCGTGGCTCTTCTACAAAATACTGACTTCTGCTCATGGGCCACAAAGTTTCAATCGCACTGTACATGTGCGCCCGCACATGGTATTTTGTGGAAGAGCCACACTCAAGGGGCCAAAGAGCCGCACGTGGCTCGCGAGCCGCAGTTTGCCAACCACTGCCCTGGGAAGTTAGAAGGAGACACTTACTGAAAATTACAGGAAAATATAATTCGGCCCAACGTCAGAAATAACTTTGTTTCTCAATCTGTCCAGCCAAGGAACAGGCTAATGAGCAATGTCTTTTTGACTCATTTGTCAACATAAGCAGGGTAGTTACTGTGCAGAATATGCTTTTAGCAGGAACTCCTACAATGAGAGCTGGAGTGGAGGAAGGGCAGGCAGAGGGGAAAGGTGACTACATGACCTTTAATTTCCCTTTGAGACTCTACAGTTGTGGCCCCTGTGTATGTTGGACAGAATATTAGGAAAACGTCTGCAACCTTTGTTTGTGTTCACGTTGCCCTCTTCCAAATCAGCATTTTGGCAGTAGCCTGTAGACATGTTGTCCCAATCTGGTGTTAACAATCCCACCTATATTTTCTGGCTCAGATTATTTTTCCTGCCAGAGACTCCTTGGGTGGTACACAATGGTTTCTGTGTCACCAGCCTTCTAGACTTCAAGAAACTGTGTTTTGGTGTAGGGACTTACTAACTGGACCGAATCGTTTTAAAAGGTACTAGTATACTTTCCTTTTATTTTTTTCCCCCACCAGAATGAAAATATATTGAACTGTGGAAGAAACCTCACAGTGTTGGTGTGGGTTTTTATTTTTTTCTCCCTGCTAGGTATTTGTTCCCTAATTGAGCAGCCACTGGAAACCTTTCCAGCACACCAGACTTGCCCGTATTTCTGTTAGTCCCATTAGTAGTTGACAATTACAGCTTCTCAAAGATACTCAGCACATGCCATGTTTTTGGCGGGAGGAGACTCTCTATGTAGAAAAGTGGCTGATATACTTCTTTGTAAATCTGAGGAAGCATCATGTTGAGAAGGCAGCGGAAGAAGACTGAGCCAGCAGAGTAATGGCTATGGTAGGGCGCCACTGAAGACAAATAGTGTGTCTAAGACTGTGAAAATCTTGTCTTATAAAAACTTGATTCAACATCAGGGCTCCCACTGGGATGGAAATAGCAATGTCTACCATTTCTGAGCGAATTTGGAGAAAATGTCAATGTTATATCTCAGGGATAATTCATTTTTTTTTAAATGAGCATTCTTTCTACTGACTGCTTCTTTTTGGAGAGATGTTTTCAGTTTTTTTGAACTGTGCTTTCCTCTCCTGCCTGGATTTTAGCTGTTTGTATGAGGGGCAATGACATAAAAATAGAGAAATGGATCTCACACAAATCAGTCTCAATTGCTTAAGGTCAGCAAGGAGCTTCTCGGTAAGAGACAAAATTGCATCTGCTGAAAGACATGCCACAGGGGATGGAATGGGATGAACATGGAGGTCCCTTCCAGTTGTGAGGTTGTATGATTCCATGAGCACAGCAACTACCAGTGAAGGTGACATTTCATAACTCACCAATTGGCTCTTTCAAATGCCAGCTAAAGTGACAAGGGAATGGAATATTCCTCTATACAAATTCAGTGTAAAGACTAGCAGAAATTGGATATATGTCTTTGGTTTGGTTAGCATTTCTGCTGATTAAAAAAAAAAAGATATTTAGAAATATTTATTTAAAAAAAAATGAAACCCTGGCTGGGTTGCTCAGTTGGTAGGAGTGTCAGCTGGTGCTCCAAAAAGTTGCAAATTTGATGCCAGGTCAGGACACATACCTAGGTTGTGGGTTAGATTTGATCCCCAGTCAGCAGGCATATAGGAGGCAACTTGTCGATGTTTCTCTCTTCTCTCTCTCTCTCTCTCTCTCTCTCTCTCTCTCTCTCTCTCTCCCCCCCTTTCCTCTTTCTTAAAAAAAAATCAATAAAATCATATCCTCAGGTGAGGATTAAAAAAAACAATTTCTTTTTATTGAATGCTTATTAAAGGCCAGGTCTTCTAGCAGGCATTTTGTATACATTATGGATTCCATTATTATCACCATTTTATGGATGAGAAAATTGAGGGTTGTAAATAATATGAAGTAGTGTTCATGAAACTGACTCTAAAAAACACTCTCTTAGCTACTATATCATTCTGCTTCTCTATAGCAGATGTTCGCAATTCTCCATGTAGTGCGTCCCTTTGTCTACTAGATATCAGAGCAAGTGCCATAGACAGTCCCTTGTCTATTGGCAGTACCTCACTTCATTTGCATAGTTGAGAAAAATTGGAAGACCTCTCCGTGGGTAGGTGAGACACAGAAGATAGGGAAATTAACATCCTTGAGGGACAGCCTTCAACTAATGGGATGCGAGGGGGTGGTTTCTCAGTAAATATACAGCCTCTCTGTTCCCCCAAAGGAAACAGTTCTGAGCCACAGTTCTACAGAGTGCCCCCAACAGGACTGAGGCCCCCTCAATGCAAAGTAGTGCCAACCTCATTTCTGTTATCTGTTAATAACTCTTGCCCGGCCTGCATGGCTCAGCAGCTGAACATCGACCTATGAATCAGGAGGTCATAGTTCAATTCCTGGCCAGGGCGTATGCCCAAGTTGCAGGTTTGATCCCTCCGTGTGGGGTGTACAGGAGGCAGCGGATCAATGATTCTCATCATTGATGTTTCTATCTCTCCTCTCCTCTCTGAAATCAAAATATATTTTAAAAATAATAATAACTCTTCCTTCTCTATCTCATTGTCCACATTCCTCTTTTCTGCTTCTGGGATTATCTCTCAAGTAAACTTCATGCACTTATGTCCTCATCTAAGATGCTATTTTGGGAGGAGGCCAAACTAAGACACTCCCTAAGAATATGTAACTACTATATTTGTTACAGAAGTCCTACTAATGGACTTCAATGTCCACCTCACTATGAGGTTATCTATCACAAAACCTAAGTTTATTGGTGAATATTTCTGTGGCATCAAATCTCTAATTATATAATGAGAGTTAATGATAATATGTTGAAGTTTGCACTTTGGATTTCAATAATTCAATAAAAAAGAATCTCCACCATGCATTAGCATGATTCCTTTGAAGTCTTCAAAGAGCCTAATGCTTTAGCATGAAACTTTCAAGATCATTTTCCTAGGCTTCCTCCAAGCCCACTCCCGGAAGTATCTGCTATTAATTTCCTTCGTGGTCTTAGATGAGTCAAAAATTATAGATGAAATGATTATCTTCTTATTTCTTTTGAAATATTTCACTCCAAATCTCTTTCCGTCTACTTCAAACCTAACATTTAGCTCAAATGGATTAAAACAGAGAAGAGTTTTATTAAATGCAGAAAACAAACAAACAAAACAACAACAAAAAAAATGCATCATGTACATTTCTCTTTCCATTTCTTGTGAATCTCTGAAATTAATGGACTGGTAGAAGCATGCATTAGTTGGGATGATTCTTAGGGGGTATTCTACATGTGAGAATAGCAATTCTAGAGTGATAGACTTGCCCGTAGTTTTCATGTCAGAATTCTATCAATGTTCTCCTGTCTTCTTCTCATTTCTGCTTTCTTCAATCTCTGCTCCTTAAATATCTGGTGACTTTGCTTCATACCTCAACTATCATCCTTGATTATGTATATATTCTTCTCTTTAGCCTTAGAGCAGTGGTTCTCAACCTGTGGGTCGCGACCCCTTTGGGGGTGGAATGACCCTTTCACAGGGGTCGCCTAAGACCATCGGAAAACACATATATAATTACATATTGTTTTTGTGATTAATCACTATGCTTTAATTATGTTCAAGTTGTAACAATGAAAATACATCCTGCATATCAGATATTTACATTATGATTCATAACAGTAGCAAAATTACAGTTATGAAGTAGCAATGAAAATAATCTTATGGTTGGGGGTCACCACAACATGAGGAACTATATTAAAGGGTCACGGCATTAGGAAGGTTGAGAGCCACTGCCTTAGAGAAAACAAGATCCTTTCTTAAGGACTCTGTTTTTAATGAAGTAGTACCAGAGATTCCATACTTTGTACAACCAGTAGTCTCGCGGGATGATTTTATTTGAGCAATCCTACCATCTGCCATTCATGACATATGACCAACTCAATAAAATTGGGCTGAAAATAAGAACTGGTTTCTGGAAGCTAATGCTGCTTTGGATGGAATATATGCTTTGGGAAATGAAAGAATATAATGTATGTTTTTAAAAGATTATTTTGGCTATAGAGAATTGACTCTGGGCTGGAAGAAACTTGGCCTTGGAGACAGCAGTTAGGTGGACCAGGGTGTGAGCCTACAGTACAGGTGGTAAGATATGGGCAACTGGGTGAGTGATGGTGACTGTGTGGAGATTGCTGGTCTCGTGTTCACACTGTTCCTGTAGCTCCAGCATGGCCCAATCCTCCCTTGCATCTTTTCACTCATCTGTCACCTTTGCATCCAGCCTTCCCTGACCAGACTATTTAGAATCACGCTGTCTCTCCCAGTTCCCTTTCATGCTTTACTTTTACCTATAGCATTTATCCCCATCTAACATGCTATATCTTTTACTTACCAATTTTGTTTTTTGTTTGCTAGGATGTACACTTTATGAGAGCATGTATTTTTATTGGTTTTGTTAACTGATTTTTGGTTTATTGTGCTTAGAACAGTGTTTGGCACATAACAAGTGATCAATAAATATTATTGAATATATGGATATATGAATGAATGAATGAATGAATGAATGAGTAAATGAATGGATGAAGCCTAGGGAATGGGGAATAAATAATCCTATTAATATTCCTTCTAAACAGCCATGCAGAAACTGCTAGTAGATTATTGGCTATGTAATTAAATGAGATAAGCCATTTATGGAGACTGGTATCTTGCCTACCTCTTGTTAATGATTATTATTATTACAAGTGTTATTTTATTTCTAAGTCCACTGTATCTACCTCTTTCTCTACATTTTTGAAATTGTCTAAGGCCTGTAATTCTTAGTTCTGTGGCTCTGTGACTGGGAGAAAGTGACAAGGGAAGTGGCTACAGCTCAGTTTTGTTCTTTTGGAGCCACTCATTCACCATGATTACACAAATGGATGCTTATGCAAATTTCCTGCTTCCTTCATGGGCTCTCATCTCTGTGTTGAGTATTAATACCCTTCTGTGTGTGAGGACAGTAATCAAGCAGGGGCAGTAATCAAATGATGTGTACAGCAGAATCAAAGCTATTTGCATCAAAATCAAACCCACACAGTAAATTATAGGAATACATGGCCTGCTTTAATCAATGGCTCTAATCTTGCTTACAAGATTGACGCAGAAAGAATCAAAGATTTGGTTTAAAGATGGTCAAAAGAAACATATAAATTTATTTCATAAAATTTAGCATGTTATGACTTATTTTTTAAGTAGTAAGGTTTTGCTATATGTCTCATCATATAACTGTTCTTTTTTGACACATGAGAACAAAAAATAAACAAAACACCTTTTAGTATTTATCTTTATATAGTGCCTTACTGAACAATATAGTGCCTTCAACAAGATTTTTTTTTTTCATTTTTTCTTTTATTTATTTTGTTAATCCTTACCCAAGGATATTTTTCCATTGAATCTTAGGGAGAGTAGAAGAGAGAGGTAAAGACAGAGAGAAACATCAACTAGAGAGAATTACATCGGTTGGTTGCCTCCTGCATGAGCCCTGACCAGGGCCCAGCCCAGAGAGGAGCCTGCAACTGAGGTACATGCCCTTGACTGGAATTGAACCTGGGATCCTTTAGTCCACAGGCTGACCCTCTGTTCACTGAGCCGAAAAGGTTGTGTTTTTTTTTCCAAGTGAGGTGATGTAGGCATGAGAAAAAATGGCTAATGTGCTTGTACCCAACAGTGCTAAGTAGATTCCTGTCTTTACTTGAATTATGAGCGAGCCAAAGGTTTGGGATGCTTATTTTTTATTTCTCTGAGAAGTAAAATAATTTTTAGCTTGTTTGGTGATTTTTAAAAACATTTTCTAAAATTACAGAGTTATTTTACCTGCCCCTCACCATCCTTAGTAAATAGCAGTCAAGGAGTAGTTTATCTTTTAAGGGGTGTATTTTCTGCTTTTAACAAGCCCACAAGTAATGGAAGAAAAAGCAAATGCATTTTAATATAAAAGAAAAGAATTAACAGATATAGAATCAAAAACTCCTTTAACCTTATTCACCTAAGGTGCATTTCATCTAAAATTATCTTCCCTGCACTTCTGTAGAGGCAGTTAGATTTTTTAGCCTATATAAGAATATATTTTATATAAGAATATATTTTCATGTGCAATACTGTCTACCTACAAAATGGCCTCCAAATGAGGTTACCCTTCTTTGCAAATGTACTAAGAGGGTTCTAGCTGAGGGACAGTTTCAGTTGTGGAGCGCTGTCCAATATTATTCAGTGTCTGTGTCTACCTGGGGATATGGCATGTTAAATGGGAATAACATGAATTTTCTAGGTGTCATCTTGACCTTGCATCCCACCTCCATCACTTATCAGCTCTTGTTAGTTGTGGTTTACTTCCTAACTTGTTCTTCTTCATGAACATGCCACCCATAAACTTGAAATGGTGCTCAGTTCTTCTCGTGTCTTAACCTCACATCATGTCAGTTGTGTGTTGTTAACATAGACATCATCTCTCTTTTTCATTTTCTCCTATTCCTACTGCCCATGTTTAGATCTTCAGCATCTTTCATCTAGACCACAGGGATGATTTCGGAAGTAGACTCCCTTCATAAGTTGCCTACCATCCAGCCATCTTCCATCCTGCTGCCACAGTAGCTTTTTCAAAAATCCAAGTTAAATCCCATTGGTCCCCTATTTAACTTATTTCACTGTTGTCCATACCTAGAGGATAAACTTATAGATTTGCAAGTTTGTCATTTAATGTCCTTCAGGATCTTACTGAGCTCTATGTTCAAAGGCATCAAGTATAAACGCACATACACACAAATGCATACAGCCCCACTCTCTAGACATACTCATCCACTGGTACTATCTTTGGCATGACAACCTTTACATAATTTTCAGTGCCGTTGCTCGTTGTAAAATTTTTAAAATCCCCCTCTCCATCCTCTTACTTGATCACTTTTTAAAATTGGTTTTAATATATGCTGCTTGTGAAAATGAATGAGACCACCCAAATAAGAAAAAAAAACAGAGGCTATTTATTTACACCTTACAAGGGAGTCAGCCACCATCGCTTGCATTTGTCACAAACTCAAAGACAGGCAGAGGAGGAGTAGGAAACATTCAGAGTAAAACAAGGGAAGTCTCCATGTGAACTCTGATTGGAGGTTGATGTCATGGGAGAGCCAGAATTGGGCTAACTGGAAATGGGCATCTAGTGTAGCTGGTTGAAAAACATATTTGTCTTTCTCTGGTTAGTCCTGAGTTGGAAGGTGTGTGGGGGACAAAATAGGAAAGGTGGAACTCATTGACCAAATCATGACTGATTTGGACCAATTGCTGTAGAGGTTATGGTTTTGCTTTCTGTTCTGGTTGCTGCAGGGATTGTGGTTTGGCTTCTGGCTGGTTATCACAGAGGTTGTGGTCAGAGTTCTGTTGTCATATATGGTCTGGCCATCGTCCATGTGTGTATTCAGTCTCTCATGACCAATCAATATTTGTTGAATGAGTAAATGAACATTTCATCTTACTAAGTGTCCATTCCTTCCTCTTCCACTTCAGTAAAACAATTCTAATATCCAAGCTGCTTTATAGCTCAAGAAATTATGTTCCTTTCTAAATATATGGAAAAGGGATATTCTGCACAGGTCTAGATGTATAATTTCAAAAGAAAGTAAATTTCTGTGCCCCAAGAAATCTCCCCAACCTTTACGCTTAAACAGGATGTTATACCATCACCCTAACTGAAACAGAAACTTGGGGACCTGTGTTCTCCCGTTTTCCACCGTTGGGCCTTTTATAACTTAACCTGCTTACCTTATTTATATTACATGTCTGGGATGAAAAACATTTGAAGCTGTAATTCTGGACACTTATGAAAGTTCTTCCTTTACACATAAAAAATCTGTCCATCCAAGCTAACCTTTTTACTTAAAGCAATAGTAATATACCATCCACTCTAGAGAGGAGATCATACAAATGAATGAAATGACATTTATACAGAGCTTGACACCCTACCGAATATTCTAAAATAATGTGGTGTATGCTCTATAAAATATTTAGATTCTACTTCAATAGAATTAAAAATCAATGTAGGATACAATGTGAATGTCTTGTCATGCTCTTACATGAAAGCATAAGGCTATGATGATGCCTTTCGACAATTTAAAAACTGGGCTCTAGCAAAGTTTCTGAAGAATGTGATTGGTTTGGAGGGGGAGGTGATGGTGATATTTATTCATATCTACCTTTGTAGAAAAACAATGGGCCAACAAAACAATGTGTGCCAAGTAAACAATATGCAGCCAAATCACAGAAGTCTGTGTATTCATCGCCCAGAGAAAGTTTCGGCTAAGCAAGTTAATTTTGTCTTTAGCCATTTGCATAGTAATTGTATTGGGTCTAAATGTGGATCTGCATGAAAATCATTCCTTTTCTTTCAATTATGTGCTTGGACTGGGATTAATATAGTTCCTGGCGAGTCATTAAAAAAAAAAATCGTGATGTTGAATGCTTAATTTCTTTTGTGTGGGCCTTTTATAACTTGATGCTTGAGACCCTAGTCTGCAATGTATTGCTGCTGCCTTTATTGTTACCAGATAACAGTCACTTGAGTTTTCTTCATGGACTTAGTTTCAAGGTACTAATGAACGCCCTCATATAGTGTAAAGTTTCACATACACTTGCTATAAAGAGGCAGGTGATATTGTTTAAACTAACATTTTTAAGGTGACTATTATGATGCTCATGAAAATATGACCATGTATATTATCTAATGGGATTTTTCCAGAAACCTCAGATTACCTCCCATCATTGAATCCATCACATGTCATGATCAGCCATGGAGGCCAAAGCATTTTTCATTTCCCCACTTTATACAAGATCATTTCACATATCACCACTTTACATGGCACAACCATCAGGTTTCTAGAAATTGTCTGGGGTTGATGAATGAGGGTGTGTTAGCCAATAGGATTTCCCAGAATTAGTGGAGGAGGTGTAGTCAAGTTACTGTATAATATAAAATGATGAATGCCAATATGAGACAGCTGAATATGTGCTTATATTATGCCAATTTCTGTGGCAATATTTAGCTCAGAAATTGTTTGTGGACTAACGTTTTATCTTCCTGAGCCAATTTTGTCTGTATGGATAGAAAAGTCTTATTTGAGCAGATCTGTTCTTTTCTTTGTTAACTGAAAAATGGTAGAAATGATTCAACTACAGTAAAGATTGAAATGTGGTAGTATTGGAGGTATTAACAGGGTGATTTTTGTTTTCTGGTACTTTCTTGAATCCTTTTTAGTAATTTATAACATTTTTCTAGACTTCTTGGCTACAATAACATATTAACATCATTTAGTATCAATCAAAAGGGCCTCAGACTATTTTCCTGGTATTCACCTAAGATCTAGGAAGTCATCCTCTACTGCATGGTTTAGAATATCATTTTCAGGTGCATGACCATGTGGATGCCAACATTCAGTGCAGCCGCCTTCCCTGTATCCCACTCAGAGCTCAGTGCATTCCTCTTGGGTAGTTCTGCTTGCCCAAGGTTTACTGGAAACACTCCCCAAACAGTGATCAAGAATGGAGGTGAATGCGTTGTCAGCACTCACCACTGTTGAGAATTCTCTGTCCAAAAGAAGTGTTTACTTTAACATGTGCGAAGTCTCTGTTGGCACATGGGTCATTTTTATTTGATGACCATTATCTTTATTATTGATCTTTTAGTGTTTTTTTCTGAATGCAGAGTTCTCTATATTCTGTAAATGTTCCTCACTGTTGCCATCACCCACCCACCAGCCCACATACTTTACTTGATTGTGAGCATTTGGGGAAAGTTCTTGAAGCTTTCCTCTAAAGCTCCCCTGTGGGTCACTGGGGATCTTGTTATTGTTCTGACTCGATAGGTCTAGGTTGGAGCCTGAAATTCTTCATTTCTAACTAGCCTTCAAGTACTGAAAACACACTTTGAAGAGCAAGGCTCTAAAACAGTGCTTTCTAATAGGACTTTCTTTGATGATGGAAATGGTCCACATCTGCATCTCCCAAAGCAGTGGCCATTTGCCACATCTGGCACTGGAATGTGGCTAGTGTGAATGAGGAACTGAAATTTAATGTTCTCAAAGGTTAATTAACTTAAATAGCTACCTACTACATTTAACTATGCTAGAGGACTTAATATAAGTCTTTAGAGTTCATCAGCTTTCCCCAGTCTCAAGAAAGGCCATCTCAAAGTCAAGGGCCCCTTACTTACATCTGAGTTTCCAGAATCTTGCACAGGGCCAGCCAAGAACATTATGTGTGCATAGTAAATGGCATTTCTATTAAGAGATCTAGTCTACAGTTATGGGAGCAGATTCATAGAACTGTGGTATAATGAAAAGATTGGATTTAAAGCTGTAAGACTTGGTGTGTAGGTAGGTAGTTCTGCCTCCACCAATTACAGGATAATTTCTGACAAGTCTCTTAATTTCTCTGAGTATCAATGTCCCCATCTCAAAATTGATTGATTATGGTAATGCCCACTGCACAGAGTTGCTGAGGTTCTCATAGGAAATTTTTTTAAACATATTTTTATTGATTTCAGAGAGGAAAGGAGAAGGAGAAAGAGATAGAAACATCAATGACGAGGGAGGATTAAGTGATTGGCTGCCTCCTGCATACCTCCCAATGGGGATCAAGCCTGCAACCTGGGCATGTGCTCTGACTGGGAATGGAATCATGACCTCCTGGTTCATAGGTCGATGCTCAACCACTGAGACAAGCCAGTGGGGCACACAGGAAATTTTTACCAAATCACTTCTTCAAGTTTTGGGTTTTTTTTTGCTATGAAAATGCTAGTTTTGTTCTTGTGTCAGCATGTGTTCTTTTCTTTCCCTAAATATTTATATTTGGGGTAAGAAAATATAGAAAGATGCCTTACATGGACACAGTTTTGGTCTAATTGGGAGGCTGAATAATAACACAAAACCCTGTGCAGCTTTGTATCTTTCCTCCTACGGAGAAAACAGTTCTGATGGGCAAAGAGGAGGGCTTTAACAAGTTTCTTTGATTTCATTTCATTGCACTGCATTTTATGTGGAACTAAACATAATCTTTTTGGTCTGGGATTTTGTGTTTGATTTAATTTCCTCATAAAAATGTCATAAATGTTTTGCTGAGTCTGATTGGAATTGTATGAATCCATCTCATCTTAAAAATACCACATTCCAACTTGCTTGAAACCAAATTTCCCCCTTATTTGTAGCGTTAAAACAAATAAAAGGCATACTTTTCCTTCTTTTCTCTTGAGCAGATTTTTCTTTGAGATTGTCTTTTTGTTTTCATTGTGCATGCCATATATATCACAAACGGTGCCTACCTCATGAACATAACAAAAACCACAATAGCTAATGCTTAGTAAGTGTGCAAAGCTCTATTCTAAACACATGAATTGGCATTAAAGCTGAATAAACCTTTAAGCTCTTTTACAATCTGCTGATGTGTTGAGTCCTGGAAGTATTGATAGTCTTCTTATTACTGATGATGGCACGGAGCAGCCATCTAATGACCTTTGTACAATCATGCTTTATAAATGGATTGAACTGGGAGCCTCACCAGAATGATTTAAGAATGATTGATTAAGACAAATCGGGGCATTTTTTTAAGAGGGCAGATTGATTTTGTTTCTTAGTGAAAGTGTCTACAGTTTGTAATGCTGCTGTTCGCTTTTATAGATTCTTAAACAAGCTTCCTAGGCCTTATTAAATTATTTAAGTGTTTTGTTTAAAACTTGATAGTGCAATAAATTCGGCTTTTTATCTGCATCTATCAATGCTTTTTTGTAGACACTTTCCCTTCGTTCTAGATTACATTTTAAAATTAATCCACTGATCTACATGCAAGTAGAAGCCGACATGCTATGTTAACGATGCCTTGAAACTATGTGAGTTCTGAGTTTCTGTGGCAGGAAAATAGATCAGAGTTTAGACCAGTGGTTCTCAACCTTGGCTGCACATTAGAATCACCTGGGAATCTTTCTAAAATCCTGATTTCTTGGCCTCATCCTCCAGAAATTCTGTTTCTTTGTTACTAATGTTGTGGCCCCACCCCATAACAAAGAAATGGAATTTCTGGAGGATGAGGCCCAGAAATCAGGATTTTAAAAAGATTCCCAGGTGATTCTAATGTGCAGCCAAGGTTGAGAACCACTGGTTTAGACTGACCCTCTGGACATCCCCTGCCGGCTTTCTCCCCTCCCTCCCTCCCTCCACAATTTGGCTTAGATGCAAAACACCTGGTTTTCCTAATCCCCTCTCAGGTGTGATTGGCCAGGGACCCTACCCTGGCCACTCAGCAGAAAACTACTAGGGAAAACATGTTTTTTCATGAGTAACGATGCCAATAACACCATTTGGTTTTTATTCTATCCTTGAAGGAATGAGGACTGGAGGTGTGGTAGCCATCCTTTGACCAAGGAGACAAAATCCAGAGGCTAAAAGTGTCAGAGCAACAAAGGCATAAAAGCCCAGAACCCTAACAGCCACCACAGCCCTCCATCCTGGCAGAGCCCTCTGTGTGAGAAAAGAAAACCCTGCATGGACTGTTAGTTGGGTTTCTGTTATTTGACCTCAACATCCACAAACAGTAGTTTCACAATTGAAGGAGAAACGAGATAATTGGAGGCAAATGTGGAAATATGGTGTGTATCATGACCATATCAGTATAAAAAAAAATGACTTGAGCATAGTTCTAGTGGACCTCTGAAAACGTGGTCTCCCTACCATGAAGTATAATGTGACCCAGAGGGAATGTTTTATAATATCTGAGGATCTGTTTAAAAAGTTATCGAACACCCGAATCCTCATAGAAGCCAAAGACTGACAGATTTTGAGTTGCCAAATTTTATCTTTGGACTATGGCTGAGAAAAAAGGCAAAAATGTGTTCCACGTAATGAAGTTGAATCTGTGTGCTTCCCTAAATTTCCATGGATTGTTAATCATTTTTCCTTTGGATCCATCTAAGCCGTCAGCTGTATAAGAGACACCCAAATACTTGAAGACTATGAACTTCTCCATTATCTTGTGGAAAAACCTCAGTTTGTTTGTTTATTTCTTATGCATTCAGGTTTTTAGGTACCTCACTATCCTGATTTTGTTTTGTTTTCTTTTTTCAAATTACATTCACTTGTCTTGTTAAAGTAGGGTTTCTGCAAATGAATGCTTTCCTCCAAGAGCAATCTGACCTGGCACAGATGGAGTGGGGGCGGGGGGGAGGCAGGACATACTTTTATATTATTATTATTTTTTAATCCTACCCTGAGGATATGTTTTATTGATTTTTTTAGAGATTGACTTTTTCAGAGAGAAAAAAAGGGAGGGAGGGAGAGAGGGAGGGAAGCAGGGAGAGGGGAAGGAAGGGGGGAGAGAGAGAGAGAGAGAGAGAGAGAGAGAGAGAGAAACATCAATTGTTTGCCTGCCATATGCACCACAACCAGAATCAAACCACCAAGCTAGGTATGTGTCCTGACTGGGAATCAAACCCACAACCTTTTGGTTGGTGTGTGGGATGATACTCCAACTAACTGAGCCACCTGGCCAGGGCTTCATACATACTTTTATTTGTGTATTGAAGATATTTATAATATGTGTAAAAATACAAAGAATAACAATAAAATGAGCATGTGTATAACTCCCACCAGCTTGCAAGAGTTTCAAAAACCTCAGTATACCCCTCCCTGATCTCTTCCTTTTCTTCTCCACCAAATTAACCTCTGTTTCAAATTTGTGCTTATTTTTCTCTTTTGTCTTCTGTCTCTTTGTACTTGTACCTTATATCAAAGTGTTCTAAAAATATGTTATTTAACTTTACATGTTTTAGAATCCTTTAAAAAAGAATCATACCTAGTATAAATGGGATTATCTTGTATGCATTGTTATGAAATTTGATTAATGCGACTTGAAATTTCTGTATGTTGAAGCAGTTAAGTATGGTCATTCATTTTTCACTGCTTTATATTTGTCTTAGTTTTGCCAGGTTGAATTTTTCTCTCCTTTCCCCGTTGAACTAGTGAGAAATGATATACTGTACTCCCTTTTCCTAATCTCGTGGTTACCCCAGAAGTGGTAACATGTACACTTAATTTTTATTTAATCAGAATCATATGCTTCTATTGAGTAATAAAATGTGTTAAGTATTTAGGCTTCAGCTATTATTGTCCATAATATCAGTAAGCATTGATGATATTAAAAATGTATACTTTGTGTGGTTAAAGACGACAAAATTAAATAATGTTTCAGGAGAGAAGGACGGAGGAAAGATCAGAGTGATCTTCCTGTTCCTGCACTTTTCTCAGACTCCTTCCGTTTAAAATATTCAGTGTGCCAGGGTGTAATATTTGGGGGTATTGAGTTCTGAGCTCCACAACTAGTTAGGAAGATATCATATGCAGCCTATGTATTGGTTTCAGTATCGTGATTCATTCATATCCTCTATTCCATATTTAATATCAACATTTCTTCATTTGTTCCATTGAATGTTAATAGGTGTTATACAAAAAGAGATTGTGGTCCTGACTGGTTTGGCTCAGTGGATAGAGCATCGGACTGCGGACTGAAAGGTCCCAGGTTCGATTCCGGTCAAGGGCATGTACCTTGGTTGCGGTTGCAAGCACATACCCAGTAGGGGGTGTGCAGGAGGCAGCTGATTGATGTTTCTCTCTCATTGATGCTTCTAACTCTCTATCCCTTTCCCTTCCTCTCTGTTAAAATCAATAAAATATATTTTTTAAAAAAGAGAGAGATTGTGGCATAATATGACTGGGGAACCTTAAACTCAATCTGTGGAAGGCCTTGTCATAACCAAAGGGCTTCCTTGAGTTTTTAATATGTAAATGAACATTGCAAACCTTCAGGAGGTGCCTGACTTGGATCTGAAACGCTTTTACTTCCCAGAATAATCTTCTTTTGAGAGTTGTGTTCTATAGAACACACTGGAGAAGCATTGAATTACGACATTAATTTCCCTAAAAGAACGTATTGCCATAGAGAGCTCTGATTGTGACAATAGGACAGGCATGAAGGCCAGTTGGAGAAGCAGCAACTGGTAAACTGCCTGTTACTAAGTCAGAATTAATATTGGAAGGAGCTTGACATTTTACCCAATGAAAATTAATATTAATTAAATAGAAAGGAAAAAAAATCTGAGAAGATTTGAGATAGTTTGTAATTCCTCTCAGGGAGCTGGCCTGTTTACTTTTCACTGGAGTCCCTAATGGACCACCTGCTAGGTGGCTTGGATTTTGTAGGCTTGCTTTGTTAGACATTTCAAAAAGCTCTAAATTTGACACCTGCTGCTCTTTAAGGTGCAAGCTTTGAATAGCCCTCTCTTTATGGGTTGTGTTCTGGCTGTGTAAGCTTCTTTATCTCTATTGAATCAGAACAATGCCTTCCTCAATGCAACATTTTAATTCTGGAAACCTCATTTATGCAATATTTTGGCAAATTTGATATTTTCTAATAAATTTGTAGGCAGCGGAACTATGTCTGAAAATAGGAATTGAGAGTTTAGTTGTTCCTGGCTCTCTTACTGCCCTCTCCACAACCACAAAAAAAAAAAAAAAAAAAAAAAAAAAAGCTTTTGCCAGTTCCCTTTACTTCAAATTGGAGATACAAGATATTTTAAAACTAGTTCATGTTCATAATACATGCAAAAGTGATAATTTTTTTAAAAAAAATTCCCTAAGGCTGTAACTGGTTTGGCTCAGTGGATAGAGCATTGGCCTGCGGACCGAAAGGTCCCAGGTTCGATTCCGGTCAAGGGCATGTACCTTGGTTGCGGGCACATCCCCAGTAGGAGGTGTGCAGGAGGCGGCTGATCGATGTTTCTCTCTCATCGATGTTTCTAACTCTCTATCTCTCTCCCTTCCTCTCTGTAAAAAATCAATAAAATATATATTTTAAAAAAAATTCCCTAAGGACACCAACAATGCATTTTACTAAGAAATTTAGCTCTTATTTATATTTATTTATTTTAGCCAAGTAGTTGAACTTTTGTTTCAAGGCAAATTAAGAATAGATGTCTTGATTATAAAGGTATTATTGTTTGCAAACCTTTGTGGAACTTATTTTGTGCCAAATTAAACCACAATATAACTCAAAAGAGGGGTTCTTTTTCATTGCTATTTTATTTTAATTATTTTATTATTATTTTAACCACAGTACCAGTGATGGGCTTCTGGGGATTATTTGCTTTTATTGTTAAGTGGGGGGGCAGATGATGATGCATAAGCCAGCCTCTGATAGAATAGTTAAAGTCATCTCAAGCAGCTAAACTGATGTGGTTAAACTTAGTCTGAGTCCAGATATACCATCACTATACAGAGTGACTCCGGAACAGAAAAGTTCTCTTCATTATGGAGATCTCCTAGTGATCTCTTGTGTATTTTGGAGACTTGAAGAATAGATTACAAAGACAGAATATAAAAAAGGAATGGGGGGGGGGGTTTCTTTCTGGTACTGGATGTGATACTAGTAAAAGATAACCCCAAATCTCAGTAGATTAATATTGTATAGAAGCTTATTTTGTTTTTGACAAAAATGCTCCTTCTGGTAGACTTTTCCCTTTAAGACCCCAGATCTTGCCCTGGCCGGTTTGGCTCAGTGGATAGAGCGTCGGCTTGTGAGATGAAGGGTCCCAGGTTCAATTCCAGTCAAGGGCATGTACCTTGGTTGCGGGCACATTCCCAGTGGGGAGTGTGCAGGAGGAGGCTGATCGATGTTTCTCTCTCATCGATGTTTCCAACTCTCTATCCCTCGCCCTCCTCTCTGTAAAAAAAAATCAATAAAATATATTTTTTGAAAAAAGACCCAGGATCTTTCAATGTTATAGGCTCCTTATTTTCAAATGGATACTTCCAATTTACCCGGCTTGGCTGCATCCAGCCAGAAGGGAAAGGGCCAAAGAGCATGGAGGATCACCGATGGAACATACACTTGTAGAAGTGAGTCACACAGCTGCATCTTACCAATGGGACTTGGAGTCCAGCCATATGCCCCACGGAGGAAATGGGTTGTTCTCATATGCAGCTATCTGGGCTGCATATATCTGGATATTGGCTCTTTTATGCTTATGATGGTGGAATTAAACTGAGAAATAACATGGAGTTGATTATCTCCAAAGGACCCACAATTACACATGCACATTAATTATACATTTGAATACCAGCCTAATCATTAACATATCAGTATTTTACATAATTTCCTTAAAGAGTTTTTTTTCAATTAAAGATGTCTTGGGCAGTCCTGGGAGGCAGATTTCATTGAGCAAAGGATCTGTTCTCGATTTCAAAA